>NC_135575.1:124885526-125519860 GCF_965152235.1 Eretmochelys imbricata
TATGGCCTCATCTGTGGAAGAGGAGGAAATATTGACAGGTGGTGTCGTGTACTGTTCCAGGGCTTCCTCTTGTTCCTCAAAGCTCTCCTCAATGGGCTCTGATAGTGCAGCCACAGAAGGTGATGGGAGAGACTGAAGCCTTTCGCTGTGCAGACTCGGGGGCTTGGTATATTGCAGCCCTGGTGTCACAATAAGGCCACTCTGTGAGGAATGGCATACGTGGAGGCAGGCCATGCCAGTTCTGGGTGTTAGGACCGGATGAGGTCTGAGCCGTACAGGTAGTCCTAGCAGGAGTAGGTTGGACAGGAGAGGAGTGGTGCAATAAGAAAACACCCTCCTTCTCATTATCCTCTTCCTCAATGGAAAATGGAAGGGCCAGCAGTTAATCAGGTTGGCCTGGTACCATGTATACCAGGAAATACATCAGTGCTGAAGAGCGGGTATTCAGGCATCGATGATACCAATAAGTCCTTATGTTGCAGGAAATGGTGTGATGCTAATGGTTTTGGCACAGAAGTAGTCGATGCCAATGGCATCATTGAAGCTGTGGATGTCAGTGCCAATGCCTAGGTGCTCTGTGTTGTCAGGTGGTGGCACTATATGCCACAAGGGGAGTCTCGGTCCACATCTTTCAGCGGTTCCACTGGTACCACAACAGAGGAGATGGGCTTTTGTTTGCCTCTTGACTCAGAGTCTGCCCACTTGGGTTCAGCAGAAGGTATGGTGTGGGCGGCGCTGGAGGATCCTCATGCCTCATACATACTCAGCCACAGTGTGGTCCATACCAAGGATATCGAATGAGCTGCAGACTACTTCTTTTTCGGGGGCGCTTTTGAAGGAGAAAATGCTGTTCTTTTCCCTGTTACTTTTTAGTAGGGTGTCTGCTGGCTGGAATGAGATGTCAGGCACAGAGACTTTTCCATAAGGATAAGTTTTAGATGCAGGTTTCTGTTCTTCCCGGTGTGAGCCTTTAAGTTGTGGCAGTGAAAACACTTTTGTGGGATGTGTGTCTCACCTAAGCATCGGACACATTGAGAGTTACCATCCAATACCCTGATAGCTTCCTGGCAGGAAAGGAAGAGCTTGAAACCCGGTGAATCGGACATGGCTTGAATTATGGTAAGGGTAGGAAATAAATTTTTAAAAAATTGATAAAAATAAAGGAGGAAGAAAAAGGGTAGGTAAATAACTAGTAAACAAACAACTACTCTAACTATTCTACACAGTAAATAAAGATATCAGCTATCACACTGTTGAGAGCTCTGTCTCAGGCCAAGGACGGTTGAGAAGGAACTGAGAGAGATCAGGTCGCGGAACAAGATAGGCGCTGAAAACAGCGCAAGACAGTGACATCGCGTGCGCGACCCGGATGAACGCTGCTGCTGAAATTCTCTAAAGATGCAGAGATGCATCAACAGGAAGTGGAGCACCCACAGGACACTCCTTGGAGAAGAACTGCAGCTTGTGTGCATGCATCAAGGACTCTGCAAGTCAGGTGTGTGTAAAACTGTGCTCTTCAAACTCAGGCCCTGGAGGATTAGCACACTGTACTTTCTTATTTTAAAATAACTGGACATATTATTTTGTAATGGGATGCTAGGGAGACAGAAGGTGTGCATTTTGCCATTAAAGGCTCAGCACATCTCTGCAATGACTTCTCTCTTTCTCATGAGAGTGCATCATTAAGTCCATACATAGATTCAGATCTCTCCTTTATTTGCTGATGCAATTATAAAGAGACCCTGTAGATTCTGCTTTTTTTGTCTGGCTATCTTCTGATGTTGTTTTGCAAACATTTTCGTAGTACAGTTACTTCATTTAGGTTAAGCAAATTGTATAAAATTATGAGTGATCCTCTCTAAATGTTGCAAAAATGCGTTAAAGAAATTTCCATCAACACTGGCAAAAATGTCCACCATTTCAACAAATCTTTTCCAGAGATCCTAGTTGTTGCTAGGATAATTAAAAGCCTAAGGAACAGAAAGGACTGTTTTGGGTGCGAAGGCTTTCTGCAGAATTTAACACATACCCCCTTACATTTTTATTTAGTTTGCTTGTGAAAATAGTTTTGACAACATTAACTCATTTTCTTGACTCAGATCTGTGTTCTGCAACAGACTTTGTGTGACTGTGGCCAAGTCAAATAACCTGTAAGTGCCTCACAATTTCCTTATTTTTAAAATGGGGATAACATTACTTATTCCCTCACAAAGGTGCTGCGAGGTTTAATTCACACTTGGGAAATGCACCTGTCCAGTATAACTGGACAGACTTGCACATCAATTGAAAGAAACTTCCATGTGGACAAAACAAAGTTTTGATCATGCAAATAGCTGACTAGTCTATCAATTCTTTAAAAATTATTTAGAAAGACATTTACAACTGTAAAAATATTATCTTGCCTATGGTTGCAAATCCAGTTGAATGCCACTGACATAGGAGATATGGAAGCCTTACTAAATATTCAGTCACAAAGGATAAGGGAAAAATTTTCATTGCCATCAGCTAAAAGAGTATTGGACATCCACTGTACTACAGTATGTAGGAACCTGCAGGTTTTCTTTAAACTTGGTCCAGCTGAAAAGACAGTTAGTTTTTTCTAATAAATATGCTTGAAGTGTCAATCCTTTTGAGTTACAATAATCTCTTGACTCTAAAATCTAAGGACAGTGCCAAGAAAAACAGAAAACAATCACAGGAAAAAATCTTTGCAGAGATATTAGATGTTTTGGAAGCCCCCTTCTTGCCCCTCACTACTTACTGAGAAAAATCTAACTCCAACAGGATCCTGCAGAAGACGTTCAAATGAAACGGCCCAGCTTGCAACTCTTCTTTCTCGGAGTCGTCGACAGCTCTGTACACTAGGAAGACTAGCATTGCTACTCAGGCTATTATCACTGATACAGTCTTTTAAATCACTACTGTTTAGCTCTGTTGAAAAAGCACAAAGACACCTGCCAGTAGAATTATTTTTTTTCTATTCTCCTTTCCTTTGTAACGTTTTAGTGGGCTTTTCATGACACCTATTGATGTTCACAATACCACAGACTTCACAAAACACTCTTCACTCTTTTAGGACCAACTGCACTGAAAAATAACCTTCTCTCAAAATTCTCTCCTATCCGATTACAAAGGTAATTAACTATTGTAAGGGCAATAATGCACTTCTTTGGAGCAACTACTGCTAAGAGCACGAAGGAGCCAGGATGAGGGGAGACAGTCTCCAATCCCCACCACTCTGAACCAGCACTTTGGGCACATATGCCCTAGGAGTACCCCACCGTTTCACGATCACCAGGGGGACTTCAGTTCTCCACAGAATTTCCCAATAGGAATGGTCCTTTAACAGGAATCCATAATTCATCAGGAAGTGTCAGTAACACCAGGCAACAAAGCCTTATGTGCAGTTCCAAACTCTATGAGTTGATTTGTGTGGATGGGATTTGTGTGTGATATTGACTACTGAATATGGAAAATGAGGGAAAGGATGCAACTGAGGAAGGGAGTAGGTAATAAATTGGCCCCAGAGGTACCTTCTCATCCTTGGACAGCCAGAGCTTTGCAGTACACACTCCAAACTTGGTCAGTGAGCGTTCTGACACTGGCAGGGACTCTTCCCTGCTCTACGTACAGCAGCAAAAGGACTGCAAGAAACCTTGGGGCCCTAGTGACCTCCAAATCCATGTGGGGCAAACAACCCATGGTAAGGATCTTCTTAGAGCCTGCTAATGTTCAGCCTCCCCTTCTTAGGGGATGCTGCATTCTTCTTAAAGTGATACTGCCCCTAAAAAATTCTCTGGAAGGCTAATAAGGCGGCAGTAACCTAGTTTACTACACCATTCCAGTGTTTCTAAATAGAATGTTTCACCCTCTTTGGAAAAACAAAAGTAAGAAGTGCAGCTAAAAATATTTTCTATCTGAACTTAGGAAAAAACAAAAACATTTAAAATAAGAAACCACTAGTCCAACTACATACCACAAAACAATGTTGATAAAATATTCTCATTACCCCACAGATATATATAAACTATGTTAAAAGCTGTAATATGATGTTGCTGTGATTTAAGAACACCAAAAAGGCTGGCTGCAACTAAAAAGGCTAAGAGAGGATGATAGCTGTTGTTCATTGCAAGGATGAAATTGTAGGTGAAGAACAACAATAACCCCAATACACCTAACAAACATACCTAACAAACAAACTTAGGCCAATTACACCCACCTCCAAACAAAAACAATAAAACAACACAACCCCTGCAAGAGTAAAAATATTGCAGGCAGAAGTCTAGCAGCACAGTGGGCGATGTCAAATTTATTGCACTGCATGTAGCACGTATGATTACCTGCCTCATATGCAGGAGCTCTAGGTGTGCATGTGGTGCAAATTACTCATGTCCCCCAGAGACATAGGCACCAACTTCTCCTGGCGCCGGTGTGTGCTAGACCCCCTCCCTATCCCACCCCAACTCCACCCCTGCCCTGCCCCCATTCCAACCCCTTTCCCAAAGTCCCCGCCCCAACTCCACCCCCTCCTTGCCCCTATTGGACTCCTTCCCCAAATCCCCACCCTGGCCCCACCTCTTCCCCGCTTCCTCCCCTGAGCACGCCGCGTTCCCGATCTTCTCCCCTCCCTCCCAGAGCAATGCTGCAGAGGACCTGGAGGTACCAGTGATATAGGGAAAAGTAGAAAAGATGTCCTGGAGGTCAAATTTTGGTTGGTAGGTAAGAGATTAAAGTCCAGGACCTCCCTGGTAACATTCTGTGAAATGCTTCCAGTTCCATGAGCAGGGCCAGAAAGACAGGCAGAACTCTAAGGTCTCAATGTGTGGATGAGACAATGGTGAAGAGAGGAGGATTTAAAGGTTTATTACAAACTGGGAACCTTTTGGGAAAGGAGGAGCCTATGCAGAAAGGACGGGCTCCACCTAAACCAAAATGGAACCAGTCTGCTGGCATGTAAAATTAAAAAGGTTAAATGGTTAAATTAAAGAGGATTTTTTAAACTAAGGGCTGGGTGAAAGCCAACAGGCACAGAGGACCATATGGTACAGGCAGAGACTTCCCTTATGGATACATTTATTAAAGGGGAAGTCTATATCCTCGTAAAGATAATAGGAAAGAAGTTGGTAAAGTACAAATAGTAGATAGTGAGGAAAAAATCAAACATGAGAGTCCCATTTAAATATAACACTTGAAGGCAAGCAACTGAATATTGACAAACTGTACAAGTGCTTATATACAACTGCTAAAATGGGCAAATTAGAGTGCCTAGTAGTAAATGAGGATAATGATGTAAGAGGCATCACAGGAACTTGGTGAAATGAGGATAATCAACGGGATACAGTAATACCAGGGTACAAAACATACAAGAATGACAGAGTAGGTCATGCTGGTGTATGTGAAAGAAAGCATAGAGTCAAATACAATAAAAATCTTAAATGAATCAAACTGTACCAAATAATCACTATGGATAGAAATTCTATGCTTGAACAATAAGAGAACAGTAGTAGGAACATACTACCAACCACTGACCAAGATGGCGACAGTGACTGTGAAATGCTCAGGGAGATTTAAAAGAATAACAGAAAATGCAATAATAAAAGGGAATTTCAACTATCATCATGTTGACTGGGTAATATCACCTCAGGACGTAGAGATAAAACTTCTAGACACCATAAACGACTGCTTCTTGGAGCATCTTATCCTGGAGAGGCAATTCTTGATTTAGTCCTAAGTGGAGCACAGGATCTAGTCCAAGAGGTGAATACAGCTGAACTGCTCAGGAAGAGCAACCATAATGTAATTAAATTTAACATCACTGAAGGGGGGAAAATGCCAAAGAAACCAAACACAGTAGCATTTAATATCAAAAAGGGGAACTAAACAAAATGAAGAAGGTAGTTAAATGGAAATTAAAAGGAACAGCTGAAAGGTCAAATGGCTGCACGGGGACTATTTAAAAACACCAAAACAGAGGTTCACAATAAATGTATACCCCAAATAAAAAAACCCCTAGAAGGACCAAAAAATGCCACCATAGCTAAACAGCAGAGTAAAAGAGGCAGAGGCAAAACCACATCCTTTGAAAATCTGTAGTCAAATCCCAGTGATGAAAAGAAAAAGGAGCATAAACTTTGATAAGTCAAGGGTAAAAGTATATTACTCCTGGGGCAATTCTGCGCCATTGCGGAATACAGAATTTTGCAGAATTCCCTGTTTTCCCCGCAGAATTTCCGGCCACCACTAGGGGCCGCTGAACTCTGCAGAGCCCAGCTCGCAGTGAATGGAGTGCCCAGCCTAGATAGGCTGGAGGCTACACACTCTTTGATCCTCATTCTTCCCCAGATGAGAGAGGGCCTGGGAGATCCAGCCAGCTCTGGCACAGGGTGAGGAAGGGCAGGGCCACACCACACCATGTCCCCCGGTGGAACAGTAAAGAAGTTGGGGAGAGTAAAGGCTCTAGGGATGCTGGTGTCTGGGCTGTGTTGGGGGGAGCTGGTGTCTGGAGGCTGTGGGAAGGGTGGGCTGGTGTCTGCCCCATGGCTTGGCTCTGCGGGGCAGGGGTGTGCTGGTGTCTGGGGGGTGTCCCATGGCTAGGGTCTGCAGGAGGGTAGGAAGTGCCCCATGGCTTGGCTCTGGAGGGATGGGAGTTCAGGTGTCTGGGCTCTGGGGGCCACACACAGCTCCCTCCAACACCCTGCAACTGGAACTGGGTTGTTGTAAGGGTTTCTTTAACTCTCTACTCCTAGGGGAATCTTTTTTGCTGTTGTCTGTATTGACATACTTGTTGACAAGTATTTTGCAATAAATTATCAAAATAATTTAAACTGGAGTGATTATATTGTGCTATTTTGACAAATAAAATATGCAGAATTTTGGAGAATTTTAAAATATTGCGCACAGAATTTTTAATTTTTTGGTGCAGAATTCCCCACAGGAGTATATAATAAGGCACTCCAAGAAAGAACTTGAAGAACAACTAGCAAAAGACACATAAACTAACCAACTTTTTAAAAAGTACATTAGAAGCATGAAACCTGTCCAACAGTCAGTGGCACCACCAAACAACTGAGGTGCTAAAGGAGCACTCAAGGAAAATATGGCCATTGAGGAGAAGCTAAATGAGTTATTTGCATCCGTCTTCACTACAGAGGATGTGGTGGAGATTCCCACGCCTGAGCCTTTCTTTTTAGGACACAAATCTAAGGAACTGTCCCAGATTGAGGTGTCAGTAGAGGAGGCTTCAGAACAAACTGATAAATTAAATAGTAATAAGTCAAGAGGACCAGATGGTATTTGTGACATTCTATTCCTCAGGGGAGCACCCTGTAACCCCCAAATTCCTCATTTCTATATAACTGTGATATTGCATATAAAGAATGCCATATAAGGTATCAGGGGAAAGGTTATGACCTGCTGAAAGCTATTGTTCTAGCTAAATATGTATATCATCAATGCATATGAAATTATAAGAATTGTGTGGTTTTCACTAAAATATGCTATGGGAAGTGCCAAGATACTAGCTCTCCAGAGACAATGACAAGGGAAGAGGTAACCAACGCCCCCGGGTGGGTGCTAAACAACCATCAACAGCTGCTGTCCAGCAAAGGAGTTACAATTCAATGACTCACCTGCACAAGGCCACACCAGGGGAATTGCTCAACCTTGTCTGGTGACCCAGCAATGCCCAACAAACATGTCTAGATTTTCATTCTCCAAGCACATGGACTAAGGGTATAAAACAGAACACAGAGGCCCACTGCTTTGCCTTTCTCCTGCCCCACCTATGCTGCAAGCAACAAGGACACTCAGAAGACTGAAAACTCCAACAGAGGAGACTGGCCCAGGTTTAAGGATCAAACCTATATATAAAGGACTGTAATATCCAGTGGGAAGAGAAAAAATTCTTAATCTAGATGTTACCCAGTCTAATAGGGTTGAGAGTTTAGACTGCATGCTTACATTTTATTTTCTTTTGGTAACTAACTCTGACTTTTTGCCCATCACTTATAATCACTTAAAATCTATCTTTTGTAATCAATAAACTTGTTTAACTGTTTATCTTTACCAGTGAGTTTGCCTGAAGTGTTTGGTAAATCTGCTCAGAGAATCTACTTTCCATTGATGAAGTGGTGAACCAATTAATAAATTTGCACTGCTCATCTAGAGCAGTCCAAGACGGTATATTCCTGAGGTACAAGGCTAGGAGCAGGGGGGGATTTGGCTGGTGCCCTTCTCTGTGTGATTCATGAGTGGCTCTGGGAGCATTCATGCAATCTAGCTCGGTGTGGGACTCCACATTCGGTTGTGCTGAGTGACAACAGCTTGCTGCTTGTCACCAGCAAAGCAATGTGAGAGACAGTCCAGGTTGGAGAGTTAAGGGGGCACAGCAGTTCCACGGTCCCAGGCTGTGCCCCAGGGATCCCGTCACAATATTCATTCAAGAGTTCTGAAGGAACTCAAATATGACATTGCAGAACAACTAATTGGTATATAACCTATCACTTAAATCAATCTCTGTAACAGATGACTGGAGAGTAGCTAATGTAATGCCATTTTTTTTAAAAAAAAACTCCAGAGGCAATCCTAGCAATTACAGGTCAGTTAGCCTAACTTCAGGACCAGACATACTGGATGAACAGAACTAAAGAACAGAATTGTAAGACATATAGATGAACACGGTATGTTTGGGAAGAGTCAACACGCCATTTGCAAAGGGAAATGTCTCCTCACCAATCTATTAGAATTCTTTGAGGGGGCCAACAAGCATGTTAACAAGGGTGGTCCAGTGGATATAGTGTACGTGGACTTTCAGAAAGACTGACAAGACCACCAAAGGCTGTTAAGCAAAGTAGACAGTCATGGGATAAGAGGGAAGATTCTCTCATGGATCAATGACTGGTTAAAAGATAGGAAACAAAGAGTAGGCATAAAGGGTCAGTTTTCAAAATGGAGAGAGGTAAATAGCGGGGTCCCGCAAGGTTCTGTACTGGAATCTGTGGTGTTCAACATATTCCTAAATCATCTGGAAAAGGCAGTGAAGTGTGAGGTGGCAAAGTTTGCAAATGATACTAAATTACTCAAGATAGAGCCAAAGCAGACTACAAAGAGTTACTAAGGGACCTCACAAAACTGAGTAACTGGGCAACAAAATGACAGATGAAATTCAGTGTTGACAAATGCAAAGTAAGGCACATTGGAAAACATAATCCCAACTCTACATACAAAATGATGTGGTCTAAATTAGCAGTTATCACTCAAGAAAGAGGAATGAACAGAGGGGAAGCAAACAGAGGGAGTTTGCCTTGAAGCTATCCGAGAAGAGTGCTCTTGAGGTAGGTGCTGCATTGGGGGGGCTGTGTTTTGAGTTAATGGGGTAGATATCTGAGTGTTTCTGCTGTGACCATCTGTTTGACTAGTGTGTGACTGGTGCTAGTTGCAGGGACTACTTGACTACATGTTTGTTTGTTTGAAAAGTGTGAACAGGGAGTGCTTTGTTCTAGGTAGGCCTTGAGTGGTGGTTGATTGAAGCGTGAAACAGAACATAAGAATGGCCATCCAAAGGTCCATCTAGCCCAGTATCCTGTCTTCTGACAGTGGCCAATGCCAGGTGCCCTAGAGCGAATGAACAGAACAGGTAATCCTTGAGTGGTCCATTCCCTGTCGCTCATTCCCAGCTTCTGGCAAACCAAAGCTAGGGACACCATCCCTACCCATCCTGGCTAATAGCCATTGATGCACCTATCCTCCATGAATTTATCTAGTTCTTTTTTGAACCATGTTATAGTCTTGGCCTTCACAATGTCCTCTGGCAAAGCGTTGACTCTGTGTTGTGTGAAGAAATACTTCCTTTTGTTTGTTTGAAACCTGCTGCCTATTAATTTCATTTGGTGACCCCTAGTCCTTGTGTTATGAGGAGTAAATAACACTTCCTTATTTACTTTCTCCACACCAGTCATGGTTTAAAAGACCTCAATCATATCCCGCCTTAGTCGTCTCTTTTCCAACCTGAAAAGTCCCAGTCTTATTCATCTCTCCTCATACAGAAGCCGTTCCATACCCCTAATAATTTTTGTTGCCCTTTTCTGAATATTTTCTAATTCCTTTTTTGAGATGGGGTGACCAGATCTGCACACAGTATTCCAGAAGTGGGCGTACCATGGATTTATGTAGAGGCAATATGAACTTTTTTGTCTTAATAATAAGGCTCTATGTTTGTCACGGATTCCATGACTTTCCGTGACCTTGGTGACTTCTGCAGCAGCCTGGTGCAGCTGGCTCGGGAGCCACCTGAGCAGCTCAGGCAGCCCCTGGGCCAGTCACACTGGCTGCTGCTGGGGCAGTCTTGGGCCCCCCTTACCCCTAGCAGCAAGAGGTTTTTTTTTGGGGGGGGAGGCGCTCAGGGCTAGGGTGCGGGGCAGTGCTTACCGGGGGATAGGGGGCTCCCAGAAAAGTAACAGGAACTTCCCTCCCTCAGCTGCTAGTTCCATGTGCTGCCTCCACCTGCAGGCACCGCCCCCGCAGCTCCCATTGGCCACAGTTCCCAGCCAATAGGAGCTGGGAGTTGGGCCACAAGAACCATCTTAAAATAGTCCCAGAATTGTAAATATTTACAGATTTTATGAAACCAATTCAGATTATTTCAGAAAGGGAATTTTTTAACTATTAATATGAATAACTATTCCAAAACAATTCACCTGAAAGTTCCTTTCTAATCCCAAACACATGCTCAGTCAGTGTCCTTCCAAAATCTGCACAGATTTCTGCAATGGTTTCAGTTAATCTGAAAACATGGGACAAGATTTTTTTCCCAGAAGTATTAATAAATGCCTCTATTTATTTTACTTTCTGCGATCTGTTTCAATGACTGCGATTAAGGTAATTTCAGAGTAGAGTAGGTGTGAATTTACAAATTAAAATTACTTTGCTTTGCACAAACCTCTGATGGAGTTGTGCAGATGGCAACTGTGAGAGTCAGCTAGACAGAAAAATCTGAGATTTGTCTGCTCAGTGCAGAAAATAAACATTCTGTTGTACACGGTCTCCACTGGTTCTCTTGTGGCTTCTCAGTCTGAATTCCTGCCCCCTTACCTATCCCCAAATGGTTTCTGAAAGCAATACTCACAGTCCCTCTCAAAACAGTTTTGGGAGGGCCTTCAGAATTCCTCATTTTATTCCAGTCCCTGCAAGTGCTGCTGGTTCTTTGTTATACCTAACTACTGCCTCCAAGGACTCCATTTCCACTTTGTATACACAATCCTCTTGGCTAGTCACATCTAATTACACACACTCAGGGGTGAAAGTAAATTAAAGGACTTACTGGTACCCCGGAGTCCTGAGCAGGGGGTGTCGCCTCAACCAGAAGAGGCAGGGCCTTAAATCCCCAGGCCCTTTAAATCTTGATTTAAAGGGCCCGGGGCTCCAGCTGCGGTAGTGGAGGCTGGGAGCCCCGGGCCCTTTAAATCACCCCTGAGCTACCAGCTGCAGAGGCGGCTGGGAGCCCCGGGACTCGGGGGCAATTTAAAGGGCCCAGGGCTCCAGCTGCCACTACCGCAGCGGAGCCCCAGGCCCTTTAAATCACTGAGGAGCCCTGGGGGCTCCTGGCTGCCATCGCTACTCTGGGGCTCTGGCAGAGCTTTAAAGGGCCTGGGGCTCCGCTGTGGTAGCAGCTGCCGGAGGCCCGAGCCCTTTAAATCCCTGCCTGAGCCCTGCTGCCCAAGCCCTGGGGTAGCAGTGGCAGGGCTCCGGTGGGCACTTAAAGGGCCCTGGGGCTCTAGCTGCTACTACCACCCCAGCCCTTTAAATCACTGCCGGAGCCCCACCACCACTCATCCAGGGCTTCGGCAGCAGGGCTCTGGTGGAGATTTAAAGGGCTGGGATGGTAGCAGCGGCTGGAACTCCGGAGCTCTGCCGCCACTACCCCAGGGCTCGGGCAGCAGGGCTCAAGCGGGAATTTAAAGGGTTGGGGCAGTAGCGGCAGCGGCGGCTGGAGCTTCGGGGCCCTTTAAATCCCCGCCGGAGCCCCGCTGCCGCTACCCCGGGGCTTTAAATTGACATCTGGGAAAGCTGGTACCAGTACGGCGCACTGGCTCTTGCCGGTATGCCGTACCAGGGCGTACCGGCTTAGTTTCACCTCTGCACACACTATTACTCAGTCAGATTCATCCTTCAAATTCCCTCCCCAAATACCCCACTGTGACACAAAGGTTCCTTGGCAAAGAGTCCCCTAATCTTTGCAAACAATTCTCACCTCAGACATGACAAACTCACTATACCAAACAAATGTCTTACCGGATATTTATCCATAAAGAGTCACATGTAAGGTGTCAACAGAAAGCTTATAACTTGTTAAAAGTCATAATCATTGTGAGATGTATGTACAGGTAAATTTAAAGACTAATGTATTTATACTGAAAGCGTGCTTTATGGACTTCAGGGGGAAATTAAACACATGGGGTTAATATGTCTCAGTGATGTCACCCTGTCCTGAAATACAAAGACTCAGTTGTTTAGCCTTGCTCAATCCCAAGACTTTCATGGAAAACCATCAGAGACAATTGTAAACAATCAAAACCTCTTAAAAGTAGAAAAGGAACATTACAACGAGGCAGGAGTTTCACCCTGTCTATGAATAGAAACCAAAGACCGTTTCAATATAACAGAGAGGAGGGGGAAGTCCTCTGAATCCTTTCATTCAGGAGACATCTTGAGTTCTCATGAAAAATTGGTTCCTGGTTCTATGAAGCCAGCCAGCTCTGCAACAGACTGAACTTTGGGGAGGCGGGGAACCTACTTTACTAGGTAAGAAAGGACCGGGTTCATATTTTATGGTTTTGTTTTGCATTGCAATCATTTGTTTATAAACTCTCTTGTTTATAACTAAATCATAATTATTTCTTAAATAAACCTACATTTGTTTAATTATAAGTGCTCACAAGTGCTGTGTGGTTTACAAGAGAGGTGATTTAAGGTGGTATAAGATTTTTTAAAGTACATCAGAAGCACGAAGGCTGCCAATCAGTGCGCCAGTGGACAATCAAACTGCTAAAGAAGCACTCAAGGAAGACATGGCTGTTGCAGAGAAGCTAAATTAATTCTTTGCATCCATCTTCACTGCAGAGGATGTGGGGAAGAGTCACATACATGAGCCATTCCTTTTAGGAGACACATCTGAGGAACTATCCTAAATTGAAGTGTCAGTTGAGGAGGTCTGGGAACAAATTGATAAATTAAACAGTAATAGGTCACCAGAACCAGATGGTATTCACCCAAACATTCTGAAGGAACTTCTATATGAAACTGCTGTGTTATATAACCATGTTATATAACCTATTGCTTAAATCAATCGCTGTACCAGATCACTGGCAGATAGCTATTGTAACACCAATTTTTAAAAAAGGCTCCAGAGGCCACCTTGGCAATTACAGGCTAGTAAGCCTAATTTCAGTACCAGGCAAATTGGTTTAAACTACAGTAAAGAACAGAATTATCAGACGCATAGATGAACACAATAAGTTGGGGGGGAAGATTCAACACAGCTTTAGTAAAGGGAAATCATGCCTCACCAATCGATCAGAATTCGTTGAGGGGGATCAACAAACACGTGAACAAGGGTGATAGTGGATATTGTTTATGTGGATTTTCAGAAAGACTTTGACAAAGTTCCTCACCAAAGGCTCTTAAGCAAAGCAGACAGTCATGTGATAAGAGGGAAAGTCCTCTCATGGATCAGTAACTGATTAAAATATAGGTGACAAAGGGTAGGAATAAATGGTCAGTTTTCACAATAGAGAGCAATAAATAGCAGGATCCCCCAGTATCTGACTGGGACCAGCACTGTTCAACATGATCATAAATGATCTGAAAAAAGAGATAAACAGTGGGGTGGCAAAGTTTGAGGACAATGCTAAATTATTCAAGACAGTTAAGTCCAAAGCAGTCTGCAAAGAGTTACAAAGGGATCTCACAAAACTGTGTGACTGGGCAAGAAAATAGCAGCAGAAATTCAATGTTGATAAAAGCAAAGTAATGCACACTGAAAAACATAATCCCAACTATAATACTAAATAATGGGGTCTAAATTAACTGTTATCACTCAAGCATGAGATCTTGGAGTCATTGTGGCTACATCTCTGAAAACAACTGCTCAGTGTGCAGTAGCCAAAAAAGGTACCAGAATATTCGGAATCATTAGAAAAGGGATAGATAATACAGAAAAATATCATAATGTCTCTATATTAATCTATGGTACGCCCACACCTTGAATATTGTGTGCAGCTCTGGTTGCCCCATCCCCAAAAATATATATTAGAATTGGAAAAAGTACAGAGAAGGGCAACAAAAAAGATTAGGGGTTTGGAAGAGCTTCCATAGGAGAAGATATTAAAAAGACTGGGACTGTTGAGCGTAGAAAAGAGACAACTCAGGGGGGATATGACAGAGGCCTATAAAATCATGAATGTAAAGAAAGTGAATAAGGAAACATTATTTACCCCTTTACATAGCACACAAACCAGGGGTCATCCAATTACATTAATAGTCAGGAGGTTTAAAACAAACACAAGGAAGTCCTTCTTCACACAACACATAGATGACCTCTGGAACTCATTACTATGGGATGTTGCAAAGGCCAAAATATAACTGGATTAAAAAAAGAATTAGATAAGTTCATGGAGGATAGATCCATCTATGGCCATTAGCCAAGATGGTCAGCGATGCAACCCCATGCTTTGGATGTCCCTAAGCCAACGTTTCTCAAATGCAGCCACCCAGGGGTTTTCGTGTGGCCACAACAGCCTAGTGGACGATGGTGGGGTTGGAGGTCAGAGGCAAAGCATCGGCCCCTCCCACCCACTCCTTTTTGCTCCTGGATATGCCGCCCTACACCGCCTCTGGAGAGAGGTGAGGCACAACTCTGCAGGAGTAAGGCGAGTTCTTGACCCACCTTGTGGGGAGAGGGTTTGGTCAGCAGGTTCCAGCAACGGGACATCAGGAGCCTGGCCATGCAGCCCTGGTCTCCAATCACAGGGCAGTGAGTACTGACCCCTCTGGCTCCAGCCACATAGCCCTGGCCTCCAGCTGTGTGGCAGCAAACACTGGCCCTTAGCTACAGTCCCAAGCTCCTGCCATGCAGTGGCAGGTGCTGGCCCCAGGCACTGATGACCTCCAGCCCCAGCTGCACGGGAGCGGGCTCCACCATGGGGCTTTGGGCATCAATCCCTGGCTCTGGCCACGGAGCCACAGGTGCTGACACCTGGCTCCGGCCATCGAGCTTCAGTTGGCCTCTGGACCCCAGTTCCAGCCATGTGTTGGCAGGTGCTGGCCCCAGGCTCCAGCCACACAGCACCAGCGCTGATCCCCTGCCCTAGCTTCACAGCAGCAGGCACTGACCCATGGCTCTGTTCCTGGGCTCTGGCCACATGGTGACAGGAGCTAGCCCCGGGTGCCAACCCCTGGCCCAGGCTGTGCAGCAGCAAGCGCTGGCTCCAGTCACACAGCAGTGGGCAATGACTCCTGGCTCCAGGCACGCAGCCCCGGGTTCCGGCACCCAGCTCCGGGCGGGCTCTGGCCCTGCGGCAGCAGGCACTGGTCCCAGGCGCTGACCCACAGCTCTGGCTGCACGTCAATGAGCGCCAAACACACAGTTCCTGGCCCCAGCTCTGGGCTCTGGCCGCGGGCACTGAACTATGGCCCTAGCCGCATGGCAGCAGAAAACAGGCACTGGCTCTGGACACGCAACGGTGGGACTCATCACCCATCCTCACTGGCTCCCGCTGCCTCCCACACCCCGCATCCATCCCACGTGGACTCTGGCCCCTGCTGCCTCCCCTTTTGGCCTCCCCCGCCCCATCCAGGGCTTAATGGGTCCTGGGGCTTGCTGAGAAAAGTGATATTAACAAACATGCAAGTATCCACTTTTCACAGCAGACTTACTAGCCATCTGTGAAAAGTGATAAATGAGATTAACAAACATACAAGTATCACTTTTCATAGCCTTCCAGGAAGCTACTAAGTGTGCTGTGATATTAACAAATATACAAATATCATTCCCCAAGTGGGAGGCAGCATTATTTTTGTTATTGAGTCTGCCAAAAAAAACCCTACAAATATACGTTACAATGATTTGCATGTGTATCTGTGCATATTTAATTGTTTTTCCTAAAGTTAATTAAGTATTTTAGGAAACAGTGTCAGTGAGACCATCAGTAAGAGTTGGTGGCCGCACTCTAAGGCCATCAAAAAACTGGTTGTGAGAACCCCTGCCCTAAGCCTCCAACTCTCAGAAGGTGGGAGTGGACGACAGGGAGTGGATGATCACTTGATAAATTGCCCTATTCTGTTCATTCCCTCAGAAGCATCTGGTACCAGATACTGTCAGAAGGCGGGAAACTGGGCTAAATGGACCATTGGTCTGACACAGTATGACCAATCTCATGTTATTTAAAACCAGTAAAGTGGGGCACATTGTTCTTTTGGGGCAGAGGATCACAGGGGAATGATTCAAAGTGCCTCATGACCTGGGGTGAATATATTGTCAACCTGCAAGGTGAAGGAAGGGCTAACATAGCCCTGAGGAGACTGCTTGATTTCCTGAAAGACTGGTGGCCTTGGGGAGCAGACACCAAACCAGACACAGGCAATACTCTCTCAGGCTGGAGGCAGAGGGTAACAAGGTGATTCTCAGTCCTGAGTGCCCCCAGAATGGTGACACCCACATCGTGCTTTTATCTCCATAAGGGCTAGCATCTGGCTCACTTTGGCTTTTCTGGTTGAAACCAAAGATTAACAGTTTTTTGCATCTAGGAATCCTTTGGGACACTTCTCTGAAAAAAAAAAAATAGTAGGCTTGAGTGATCAAAGTTACTCTTTGCCTTTGTCCCAAAATTTCTTAAAAACGGTTATTTTCCTCCAGCCCCTCACAGACATCTATACACACTTATGACATTCAAATATGCTATGAAATGACTATTCACATTGACTCCTCTCAGCCTTCTTTGTCCATGAGTCAGTATGCTTCAGGACATTTTTACACTGCATTTTATTTCATCCTATTCTAGGACCACTGCTACCATCTGTCAAGGAGCAATTGTAGTTTTGTGCCTCATTTTCTTCCAACAAACAAATTTTTTTTTCTTTTATTCTTTAACTGAGTGGGCACCAATGATACTGCCAAGAATGACCTTGAGTGGATCACTGCAGACTACATGGCTCTGGGAATAGGGATAAAGGAGTTTGAGGCGCAAGTGGTGCCTCCCTGTGGAAGTAAAAGGCCCGGTTAGAGACCGTCGAATTGTGGAAGTCAACAAATGGCTACGCACGTGGTGTCAGAGAGAAGGCTTTGGATTCTTTGACCATGGGATGGTGTTCCAAGAAGGAGAAGTGCTAGGCAGAGACAGGCTCAACCTAACGAAGAGAGGGAAGAGCATCTTCGCAAGCAGGCTGGCTAACCTAGTGAGGAGGGCTTTAAACTAGATTCACCAGGGGAAGGAGACCAAAGCCCTGAGGTAAGTGGGGAAGTGGGATACCGGGAGGAAGCACAAGCAGGAGAGCGCACCAGGGGAGGACTCCTGCCTCATACTGAGAAAGAGGGACGATCGGCGAATTATCTCAAGTGCCTGTACACAAATGCAAGAAGCCTGGGAAACCTGGAAGTCCTGGCACAGTAAAGGAATTATGATGTGATTGGAATAACAGAGACTTGGTGGGATAAGTCACATGATTGGAGTACTGTCATGGATGGATATAAACTGTTCAGGAAGGACAGGCAGGGCAGAAAAGGCAGTATGACTTGTCAGAGCTCCGGTATGAAACTGCAGAAAAACCTGAGAGTCTCTGGATTAAGTTTAGACATGTGAGCAACAAGGGTGATGTCGTGGTATGGGAGTCTGCTATAGACCACCAGACTAGGGGGATGAGGTGGATGAGGCTTTCTTCTGGCAACTAACAGAAGTTACGAGATCGCAGGCCCTGGTTCTCATGGGAGACTTCAATCACCCTGATATCGGATGGGAGAGCAATACAGCGGTGCACACACAATCCAGGAAGTTTTTGGAAACTGTAGGGGACAATTTCCTGGTGCAAGTGCTGGAGGAACCAACAAGGGGCAGAGCTCTTCTTGACCTGCTGCTCACAAACCGGGAAGAATTAGTAAGGGAAGCAAAAGTGGATGGGAACCTGGGAGGCAGAGACCATGAGATGGTCGAGTTCAGGATCCTGACACAAGGAAGAAAGGACAGCAGCAGAATACGGACCCTGGACTTCAGAAAAGCAGACTTTGACTCCCTCAGGGAACTGATAGGCAGGAACCCCTGGAAGAATAACATAAGGGAGAAAGGAGTCCAGGAGAGCTGGCTGTATTTTAAAGATCCTTACTGAGGTTGCAGGAACAAACCATCCCGATGTGTAGAAAGAATAGTAAATATGGCAGGCGACCAGCTTGGCTTAACAGTGAAATCCTTGCTGATCTTATACACAAAAAAGAAGCTTACAAGAAGTGGAAGACTGGACAAATGACCAGGGAGGAGTATAAAAATATTGCTTAGGCCTGCAGGAGGGAAATCAGGAAGGCCAAATCACACTTGGAGTTGCAGCTAGCAGAAAATGTGAGCCCTTTACTGAATGACGGAGGCAACCTAGTGACAGATGAAAAAGCTGATGTACTCAATGCTTTTTTTGCCTCTGTCTTCACGAATAAGGTCAGCTCCCAGACTGCTACACTGGGCAGCACAGCATGGGGAGGAGGTGACCAGCCCTCTGTAAAGAAAGGAGTGGTTCAGGACTATTTAGAAAAGCTGGACGAGCACAAGTCCATGGGACCAGATGCACTGCATCTGAGGGTACTAAAGGAGTTGGCGGATGTGATTGCAGAGCCATTGGCCATTATCTTTGAAAACTCCTGGCGATCGGGGGAAGTCCCGGAAGACTGGAAAAAAGCTAATGTAGTGTCCATCTTTAAAAAGGGGAAGGAGGAGAATCCAGGGAACTACAGGCCAGTCAGCCTTACCTTGGTCCCTGGAAAAATCATGGAGCAGGTCCTCAAGGAATCAATTCTGAAGCACTTAGAGGAGAGGAAAGTGATCAGGAACAGTCAGCATGGATTCACGAAGGGCAAGTCATGCCTGACTAATCTAATTGCCTTCTATGACGAGATAACTGGCTCTGTGGGTGAGGGGAAAGTAGTGGACGTGTTGTTCCTTGACTTTAGCAAAGCTTTTGACACGGTCTCCCACAGTATTCTTGCCAGCAAGTTAAAGAAGTATGGGCTGGATGAATGGACTATAAAGTAGATAGAAAGCTGGCTAGATCATTGGGCTCTATGGGTGGCGATCAATGGCTCCATTTCTAGTTGGCAGCCGGTATCAAGCGGAATGCTCCAACCGTCGGTCCTGGGGACAGTTTTGTTCAATATCTTCGTTAATGATCTGGAGGATGGCGTGGACTGCACCCTCAGCAAGTTTGCAGATGACACTAAACTGGGAGGAGTGGTAGATACGCTGGAGGGTAGGGATAGGATAAAGAGGGACCTAGACAAATTGGAGGATTGGGCCAAAAGAAATCTGATGAGGTTCAACAAGGACAAGTGCAGAGTCCTGCACTTAGGGCAGAAGAATCCCATGCACCGCTACAAACTAGGGACCAAATGGCTAGGCAGCAATTCTGCAGAAAAGGACCTAGGGGTTACAGTGGATGAGAAGCTGGATATGAGTCAACAGTTTGCCCTTGTTGTCGGGAAGGCTAATGGCATTTTGGCATGTGTAAGTAGGGGCACTGCCAGCAGATCGAGGGACGTGATTGTTCCCCTCTATTTGACATTGGTGAGGCCTCATAGAATCATAGAATATCAGGGTTGGAAGGGACCTCAGGAGGTCATCTAGTCCAACCCCCTGCTCAAAAGCAGGACCCATCCCCAATTAAATCATCCCAGACAAGGCTTTGTCAAGCCTGACCTTAAAAACTTCTAAGGAAGGAGATTCCACCACCTCCCTAGGCAACGCATTCCAGTGTTTCACCACCCTCCTAGTGAAAAAGTTTTTCCTAATATTCAACCTAAACCTCCCCCACTGCAACTTGAGACCATTACTCCTTGTCCTGTCCTCTTCCACCACTGAGAATAGTCCAGAACCATCCTCTCTGGAACCACCTCTCAGGTAGTTGAAAGCAGCTATCAAATCCCCCCTCATTCTTCTCTTCTGCAGGCTAAACAATCCTCAGCCATTCCTCATAAGTCATGTGTTCCAGACCCCTAATCATTTTTGTTGCCCTTCGCTGGACTCTCTCCAATTTATCCACATTCTTCTTGTAGTGTGGGGCCCAAAACTGGACACAGTACTCCAGATGAGGCCTCACCAATGTCGAATAGAGGGGGACGATTACGTCCCTCGATCTGCTCGCTATGCCCCTACTTATACATCCCAAAATGCCATTGGCCTTCTTGGCAACAAGGGCACACTGCTGACTCATATCCAGCTTCTCGTCCACTGTCACCCCTAGGTCCTTTTCCGCAGAACTGCTGCCTAGCCATTCGGTCCCTAGTCTGTAGCTGTGCATTGGGTTCTTCCGTCCTAAGTGCAGGACCCTGCACTTATCCTGGTTGAACCTCATCAGATTTCTTTTGGCCCAATCCTCCAATTTGTCTAGGTCCCTCTGTGTCCTATCCCTGCCCTCCAGCGTATCTACCACTCCTCGCAGTTTAGTATCATCCGCAAATTTGCTGAGAGTGCAATCCACACCATCCTCCAGATCATTTATGAAGATATTGAACAAAACCGGCCCCAGGACCGACCTCATCTGGAGTACTGCATCCAGTTTTGGGCCCCACACTACAAGAAGGATGTGGAAAAATTGGAAGAAGTCCAGCGGAGGGCAACAAAAATTATTAGGGGGCTGGAGCACATGACTTATGAGGAGAGGCTGAGGGAACTAGGATTGTTTAGTCTGCAGAAGAGAAGAATGAGGGGGGATTTGACAGCTGCTTTCAACTACCTGAAAGGGGGTTCCAAAGAGGATGGATCTAGACTGTTCTCAGTGGTAGCAGATGACAGAACAAGGAGTAAGGGTCTCAAGTTGCAGAGGGGGAGGTTTAGGTTGGATGTTAGGAAAAAAAATTTCACTATGAGCATGGTGAAGCACTGGAATGGGTTACCTAGGGAGGTGGTGGAATCTCCTTCCTTAGAGGTTTTCAATGTCAGGCTTGACAAAGCCTTGTCTGGGATTATTTAGTTGGGGATTAGGTCCTGCTTTGAGCAGGGGGTTGGATTAGATGACCTCCTGAGGTCCCTTCCAACCCTGATATTGTAGGATTCTATGAATACATACTATGGACAAAAATATTTTTTTTCAAGTCTTGTTCAATTTGCCACTTTGGTTTTCTATACTCAAATCTGAATAGATGATTCAAAACACAGAAGTATATTAACCTTAGTAAATGTACAACATGTAAGCAGCTGCACCACCACGCCGATACTAAAACATGCTATTGTCTAAGGGGAGAAACAGAAATCTATCTATAAAACATCTAGCAAACTAATTCTCTTTATGGCTGAAAAGATAGCACACATCATGATATACCTATAGGAATTTTCCCAATTTTTCAATAAAAATAAAAATTAAGAGGAGGAAATCTGCCACTCTATGGACAGGCAGTCTCTTTCATTTTATTTTCTTGTTTACGTACATGTGTGACAGATTGGCTAACTTACTCTACACAAACCTAAATCCTTCAAAAGAAGCATGATACACCTTTTGAGTTATTTTTATTTTATTTTATTTACAAAACAGATTGCTATTCCATAGAACACACATTATTTTTATCAATTAAATATTGAAAAAAGTGTTAAAAAATAATCTGGCTTTGAAAGCTCTCATTTAAACCTTGCAAAAGAATAAGATTAGAATATATTTCAGTGATGATTTATTTGTATGCAGCTATTAATAAAATCTACATAAATATTTCAGACAACAAACTTTTTTATCACGAGCAGCTCAGCACATTCCTGATAATTACTAACTGCCTAGGGTTGCAGGATGAAGACATTCTATAAAACCATTAAAGACATTACCTGGATAAAGCTGATAAGAGCCACTGTTGTGCCACTTAACCAAATACTTCAAACCATTCACTGAAAACCATCCTCCTGAATCCATACCAAACTCAGCTGTAATTGCCCAAAGCACACTGGGTGAAGATTCTTTCCTCAGCTTGGAACATTTTTCCTTTGTAACTTCTTCCTGGATAAGGCAAGCTAATGCCTTTTCCTCCAACAATTCCATTTAGCCTTTTACACACTTATGAGAAAACTGATTCTTTTCCCTCATGGCTTCAAGCTGAAGAAACCAACAGTATACTTAACACAGAGCACTATAAAATGCTACATAAATAATTTAAAGAAAAGACCTTTCACCACTGTTGCTAAAGGAGCTTTAATTATTTATGTCACAGTGGAATCCATCTACTGTAACTGTGGACTAGTGGTATCAGAACTAAAAGATAAGTCATAGGTCTGTTAGAGGAGACAATTCATCAGGTATTTGCAACTTAGATAAGAATAGCGTTTTAGTTTTTTAGAATTGTCACATTTTTATTGTATCTTCTGTGGTTGTGTTTTAAAAATGTAGTTCTATATTATTTTGCAGTTGTAAACATTCTAAGCTTTCCAAACAGATTACTTATGAAAAAATAAACTGGTTCTGGTGATGAGAACAACAAAAAATCCACAAGCAGCAACAATTACAATGAAATACTATATAAGAGCTCAAAATTCAGAGTTTAAACATTCACATACATGCAATTACTATTCTTTGAAAGTAAAAAGTAATAATAGACACCCACTTTGTGGAACTAATCGGGGTGGTGGGGAGTGACAGGTCAGAAATTACATACCTCAAAATTCTGAAGTGTTAAATTACCTCACCTACTATCTGGGTATTTCAGTGACCAATAAATGCCCACATCTCTGAGAAGGAAGGCCAGGTGGATGAGTGCTGATATACTGTAAATATATACCCACTGATCTTGTCAACACTATATTATGCCTAAAATTTCCCCCTTGTGAAACTCCATCAGTGACAGCAATGGTAAGAGAGGAGTGAAGACATCTGGCATTTTAACTACAGTCTCTCTAAACGGCACAATGTTTAAAACACCAGCAAACCTGCATTCTATTGATGCTAGTGCTCCCACTGTTGCTGTACCAATAGTACCAATAGTTGGAAGTGTGAGGAGAAAAGACTACTGTAGACATAGCCTCGGAGAACAAGAATTACAAGCAGTGAAATAAAAATGGTTTCTGAAGATCCCAGGGCAAAGACGCAGTATAGTTACTGATCCGTACCAATAACCTCATTTCTCAATTTTATTATTTTCTGCATTTTGAATGGCTGTGAGTAGGGTGACCAGATAGCAAGTGTGAAAAATATTGACAGGGGTTGGGTGATAATAGGTGCCTATATAAGAAAAAGCCCCAAAAATCAGAACTGTCCCTATAAAATCAGGACATCTGGTCACCCTAGCTGAGTCATTATGCAAATCAGATTTTATTGTTTATTTCTCAGTTATTATTCAGTAATTCTGAATCCCTGTTCTTTAGCTAAAAGAAAAGGAGTACTTGTGGCACCTTAGAGACTAACCAATTTATTTGAGCATGAGCTTTCGTGAGCTACAGCTCACTTAGCTGATCGCCATTAGTCAATCTGAAGAGAAAGGGTAGTGTATGTACAGTTATTCCTGAATAACTCCACACCAGTTATGCAAATCCCTCTGTTCTCATTGGCTACTGCCCTTAATATTTCTCCAATAATATGCACACAGGAAAAACAGCCAGTTTTTTGAACGCTCAAAAGTTGGTATTTTTATTGCCCTGAGGACTGAATTTGGTGTGTGAACTGGGAGTTTGTTTAGAGCTCAAAATTCAGCTTCAAGTAAGTTAGATCTAGAAGCGCTCTTCACCTTGCACAAAGTGCAGCTGGTCAGTTGAGGGCAGAAGGATGGAGGAGGGGAAATACAGGAGGAAGTGAGGTTAGAGGCTTAGCCTTCCTTCAGCGACAGCCTGTAAGACTTATTTTCACATATCTTCAAGGGAAATGTACTTACTATAATTTTCCCATATTGATCTTTTTCCTCCCACCCATTGAAGAAAATGACAACATTTTCAAACTTTGGTGTCTTAAGTTAGGTACCTAAATAAATGGCTTGATATTAGGAGATGCTCAAACCCTATCAAATCCTGCTGATTTAAATGAGTACAGTGGCTGCACAGCACTTCTGAAAATTAAGCCATTTATTTAATTTGTCTCAACCTGGATTCCGGTACATAACTGAAGGTGCCTAAATCTGAAAATTTGGCCAGTGGTGACTTTTTATTTTGGTGGTGACAACTCAAACATGCACATTTGGAGTTACTACACAATCTGACTGAATATGGCTTTGAGCAATCAGCATCCAAAGCCAGACTCTAATGTAAAGTTTTTACATAACATGAGGCACTAGTGATTTGAGAGATAAAAGTTGGTGTGCCCCCTGTTCTAGTTACAAGGATAGATTTAAAAACATATAATTATTTTTACAAGTGGATATACTGACATAAATGGCTTGTATAGATAAGGGAAATTTGCACTGTGTTAACTATATTAATGTTGCTACACTGGAACAAATTCCTCTAACCTAGACAAGCCTGAAAATATGTAATTCTGTGGGTCTTCTAATGAAGTGCTTATATAAAAAAAAATAGAAAAAATTCATTGCTGTGACATTTTCAAAGAAAGCAAAAGTCTGAAATTGCCATACAGACATTAATCAGAACATTATACTTAGTGCAGCTCTAGCTGAAATTAGTTAAGATTTTATTTCTATTCAGTTTTTCTCGTTTCACTCCCTTCTCTTGGGTCTTATTTTTCCAGTTTACCTTCTATACAGTTAAGCATTTATTAAATATTACTCTTCATATAGTCTACATTTTATAGCTTTGTACAGAATTTAGGATCCACTGGTACCTTAAAAATTGAGAGAGTGTATGGTGTTAAATCTTCAGCACTATCTGAAAAGACAGCTAAAATACTAGGATATAGAACAGAATACTGAGTGCAAGTTACAATCTGTTCTTTTACCTCAGCAACCTACACAGCCCTCAGACTTCACGACTCAACCAAATTCTACAGTATTAATTGTGAAAACACAATTATCCCTAGACTTGAAAATAACTTCAGTAACAATACTGGAGAAGCAGAACCTGACAAGCCAGAGATCTCCAATAAAACTGACAAATGGAAGTACATTGTGCTTGATGTTACTATCAAGGGAGTGCTACTTCAGGGATCCCATTTCATCAGCCAATGGAGATTAGACATGCCATGAAGGAGAAATACTTTTCATTGTAGACAAGCAGATAATGCATAATCTTTTTTCAGACCAACAAATTTATAATACATAAACTTTCAGGACACAAAAATCATTTCTTGGGGAATTAGTAGTCTGTACAATATGCAGATTAGTAAACCTACAAACACTGTGTGTATGTTAGTTTATGTCTTGACTGCAGAGAAAAGGATGTGTTTTTACACTGAGATGGGAAACTCAAGAGAGCTAACTGGATGTAAAATCATAGTGGAGACAAGGCATTATAGTTTTTATCTCGATGTAGTTAGTCAGGGTCAACCCTACACCTTTCACCTAGGGTTTTTATCTTCAGTAGCTACATTGAGGTAAAAACAACCTGTGCCTTGTCTCCGCTAGAATATTCCATCAAGACAGACTACTCACTGTAAAAACACACCTTTTTACAGTGAAGATAAAGATATAGCCTTTGTTTAAGAAACAAGAGATGAAGTAGGTGCACACTGTCTTTTTTCCTGTTATCCCATGGCCAATTAGTGGTTGGGCTTCAAACAGATTCTATGTTCTACCTCCCATCCAAGTGCTGTGACAGTGGTGACAGCTGAAAAAGCGAAAATACCTGATGGGATAAGTTAGCTGCTAGCAAAATGACACAGTGAACTCTATCTAGGGTTTTATTTCTGGCTGAGGCCCAAACAGACCTCACTTTTTTTTTTTTATAAGAAATGACAAAGAAAGATAGGGGAGGAATGAATAATGAGAGTTGCTGTGAATATATTTGCCTACTCTTCCACTTAGATCAAAAAACAGGCAACTAATCCTACCCTCCTCCAGCTTCAGAATCTTCCTTTTGTTTTAGTTCGCTTTTTCCTTAAACAGGTGTTTGCGTCCTTTTACCTAGTTAAACAGTATATATTATACAGTACTCAAAGAAAGCCAAAATGGTTAAAATATATGCAAGACTGATCCTTTGCAGGACCAAGTGAGGCAACTCTAGAAGCAAACCACCTCTACTGTAAACTAAGCTATACTAAAGGCCTTGTATACCGTTAAGGAATCATATTTAAACTGTTCCAGCTAAACTGGTTTCTAACACAACTTGATTGGTTATTATGGATGGGCCCAAATGGTGCAAGGGCCATGCTAAAAGAGCATGCTCTAGCCTATGTAGAACACATTTTTGGTTGTTTTTTTTAAATGTCCAGCATGGATTGAACTTCTTCAGTCACTAGTTACAACTTAGCTAAAAAAATATTTCGTTTTTAAATAAGGTTCTACCAAACTTTTTCCAGCTGCCAAACCATATTAGAACCTTAATTAGCTGAAACTACCACTCAACTGAATTTAAACACAATTCTTTATCTCTGTTTGAAGCCCGGCATAGTAGGAGGCCCAGGTAGCAATGGTAATCTAAATGGTGGATTTTGGTTCAGAGTTCTCAAAAGAAAGAGTCAGATAGCTTCTTCTCAGTTCCTCATGGCTCAACACAAAATGTAGCATAGACAGTGACTCTACCCAACAGTTATCCCAGAACAGCAAGAACTTCAGGCTGGGTTACATTTATTCAGGTTTTAAGGATGCCATCTTATTTATCCAAAACGAAAGCACTACTTCATTATAAAAAGACACTCCTTTTAGCCCCAACAAGAGCTCTGAGATCACACCTAACCTATGAGCTAGGAGCCGTCTCTGCAAGACAAAACAGTAAAAAACTTGTTTTAACATGTAAAATGAAATGCTGCTGATGAAAAATGCAATGGTAAAAGAATATACAGGACATAAAGGATATTTAAAAAATGAGAGAGTTTTTATCAATTACCAATTTTATAATATCCCACGAGATCAACTTTTTAAATAAATCACAAATGAAGAATTCTAATTGTAATAACATGCGTGTATTTAAATCCATATGCCACAAAGAATTTATGTAGGTAAACAAAGGAATATGACCTGAAAAACATGAGGCCTGATCCTTCAGGATTTTCATAGGCACAATTCCTACTGAAGTCAGTGTATCATTAAGGATTGCAAGATGGGCCCATCATGTCTATCAAGCAAACACTTCTTGTCATATGACATTTAATTTATCACACTTTACCACACTATTTAATGTGGGAACTTTGATTTTCTGAATACTAATAAAAGTGTCAACAAATTTTAGCTTACCTCCATCAGACACAGTTGCAGACTACAATAAAAGAGAGAGAAAGAGATGAGTTACATAAATTTCATGACAATACAGAGAGAAACTTTTCTGAGTAACATACAATACTGAAAGTGCTGATCAGTCTTTGCATTTTGGCCCAGAAAATCAGTCAGCCCCAGGTGACATGTGGGAGAGACAGTATAAATGAGTCAGCAGTTATTTTCCAACAGCTGCTGCCTCCCCCCTAACAAACTTCTCCCAAGCTATTGAACTAACGTCTTATAGCCTGATCCCAAAAATATTTATTGGGCAACATGCTTCTCAATGTCTGTAGTCACACTGAGTTCAACAGGACTGCTTACAAAGTTACTTGTGTGTACATGTTTTTAAGATCTGATCCTTATATTCTTAAAGGTAACCGTCAAAGGTTAAAAAAAAAAAGTTGTATCCTTTTTTGTCCCTCTATGATGTATAAAGAAGATCTGAGAGGTTCTCTTTTTTCCCACCTTTTTTTTTTACAATAGAAATTCAGGCTGGACTCTATATGTCTTTACTGGGGGAAACAAAAACATGTTTTTACATTGAGTTAGCCATCTTGATGTAAAATCCTAGTGGAGACAAAGTACAGGTAGTTTTTACCTCAGTGTAGCTAGTTAAGGTACAACTTATACCTCCCAACACACTATGTCGAAGTAAAAGTATTTATCTCAACTAGCTATGCTAAGAGAGCCATAACCTGTCTCCAACAGGATTTCACATCAAATTTTGCAGTGTTGACATAGCGTAGGGCCCTAGGATGAGTGGGCAACCAGTTAGATGATGACAATGTGGGTTTGTCTACGCAACACTTCTTACCTTGAATTCCCAATTAATTTAAGGTAGTTAAAACTTTTGTAAAAGCTAGTGGGTGGACATTCCCCGAACATGTGTTACAGTACACATATATTTGCTCTTTACCCTGAGCTGAGCAGAAGTTAAGAGGTGGAAGCAATTTTTAGTCAGACTGAACTTTTTCTGTTCATTCTTTTTTGTTAACATCCATTCAAACGACTAACATTTTAAATAGGGGAAGTCCTTATTGATTATTCAAAAATCCATGTCCTTTTAATTAACTTATTAAATGGTCACATTTTTACCCCCTAGTGGTCTTCTAACAAGACCTGAAAAGTTCAGACTATTCATTTATGGTATTTCCCAAATAAGGAACAATCAGTGCGGGAAAAAACACTTATATATCTCCTTTCAGGATGTGTACATCATAAAGAAACAAAAAATAGGGCAGAGGCCAAATTAAAAAGCAAAACCAAAAAACAAAAACCCACAAAAACTTTCAGTCACCTTTAAAACTTTAATTGCATTTTTTAAATGAAGTCCTTTCTATAATATTTAAGGACTAGATCAATAATATTGAGTGGTATAAATTAGTACAGCTCCATTAGCTTCACCAGCTGAGGACTTGGTCCCATTTTTTTTTAAAAAAAAATTCAGTTAGTAGTAATTTCGAATTTTCAAAGCCTGTCATTTTATTATGCTAATGTTAATCAAAATAGATTTTTAATCATTGCTTTTCTTTTCATGCATCACTGAAAAAACATTTCTTTTGAAGTTATATAAAAATAAATCTCTCCCTTTGAATTTGTAAAGCATAATAATATAATCCAAGCAGCATCTGTGAATCTCCTTCAAACTCATTCAACAGCACCACCTTGGCACTCTAGCATTTGGGATGATGCTATTCATGAAGGTGCATAAAATATTTTATGCTAACTTATAAGAAAGTATTCTGCATGACAGTCTAGCAACTATTCCACATTCAAATCTGGCATTTTACAATAATTCATAATTGTAAAGTTACTTTTAAAATGGAATCTACATGATTGAATACTGTGTACTAAATATAATCCACTACATAGTACTTATTGAACTCTTATGAAAGTAACAAATTAATGACTGTTTTTAGATTCCTTTTGTTTTACTCATACATATTGCATGGTGAAACTTTGGTTATACTGAATACTATGACTTCAGCACCATTACTCAGAACATAAACAACAAAGACTGCCAAAAAGGTAATAAAAATAACAAATGAATATAGGTGTACTTTTCAGGAAAAAAGTAATCAGATTACTTCTCAGAATATATTTTTAGGTCTAGTCTGTTACCTTAGCATATCTGTTTGCATCTTAAATTCAAACATTAATGGTGTTCCTTTTTTGCTATATTTGAAAGGCATCAATGGAAATGAACAGAATCTTCACAAGCGCCTTTAAGAGTGTGTCATTTACTTCCCATTCAGTAATTAGGCAGTTAAAAACTGTAAAGTAACATTTCTTAGCCCTGGTCTACACTACAAAGTTAGGTCAATGCAACGCAGCTTACCTCGACCTAACTCTCTAAGTGTCTACATTAAAATTTCTCTCCCACTGACGTAACTGCCCACTACACCTACTTAATAACTGCACCTCCACAAGAAGTGTAGAGTCAATGTCGATGTAGTTAGGTTGAAGCAGTGTCAGTGTAGACACTGCGTAGCTTACATTGACTGTTGCTGATGTTGAGAAGCTGTCCCACAATGCCCCACACTGACAGTTCAATCAGTGCAAGTGCTCTGGTGAGGACGCGCACCACTGACACAAGAAGCAAAGTGTAGACACACTCAAGCAATGTAATTACTGCACAGCTATATGCCGATGTAAGTTAGGTCTACTTAAATTTTGTAGTGTTGTATTGCCCTTAAGGAAGAATAGTATGATTTCCAAACAAACATTAAAAGAACTCCTCCAGTTAACTGACTTTAGTGCTTGTGATAGGTGGTAGAAGGCTTTAACTCAACTGATTTAGCATGTGTTATAGACAGAGTGCCTTGTCTACACTGTGCAGTGTAGTTGTAGCCGTGTCATTGCCACAGAGACAAGGTGAGTGAGGTAATATTTTTTACTGGACCATCATCTCTTGGTGAGAGAGACAACTAAATGCAAGGTGCAACAGATTGTTTAGCATAAGTAGTTAGCTCATATTTTAAGGGACTCTTCAAGGTAGAATGGCCAGTTAACACCTCTCCAGTCATATGACAAAAAGACGGAGTTAGCGGGTTTGTTGTAATAAGCCATATCAATTGCACCACTAAATCAATGATATACCTGAGACACTTGGACAATGTTTTCATCCTCTGGAGATTAAACTCCCTCATAGATTTCCACCACAACTTCAACCACAACCACAACCACTTACCCATTAAACTCTCTCTGGAACACTTCCACACTAGCATCAACTTCCTGGACAATCATCTGGAACAATGGAATCCAGAGAACCATATACAAGAAACCCACATATCACCACATCTACCTTCATAGATTCAGTAACCATCCCAAACACACCAAGAAATCTGTTATCCATAACCAGGCACTCAGCTACCACAGAATATGCTCTGTAGAGGAAGTCCGGTATATACACCTTAACACATTTAAAACCACCTTTACAAAAAGAGGACACTCCATCAGAGAAGTAGATCGCATCATGGAACAGGCCACCCAGACAACCTGAAAGAACCTGCTTCAATACAGAAATAAAACTCCATCTGACCACACACCCCTAGTTATCACCTACCACCCCAGACTGGAACCCATATGGAGTATCATCAAACAACTACAACTCAAACGCAATGGGGACACTATCCTGAAAAAAATCTTTCCCAAACACCCCACTTCTGGCATTCAAACCACCCCCCCAACTTCTCCAAGCTCATCATCAGAAGCAAGCTCCCCACAGACCAGGACACACCAACTCAAAGCAGCACCAGATCCTGATAGAACAACAGATGCAAAACCTGCAGACATATCTCCATTGCTACAATGATTACCTGTCAAGATTCATGGATCCTAGACATGCCTATTACAACAACATGTGGTACACCTCATCCAGTATATTAAATGCTCCAATAACAACTATGTGGGTGAAGCCAGACTATCACTATGCTCTCAAATGAAAATGATAAAAGACAAAAACCACTGTCACCTGTGGGTGAACACTTTTCACAAAGCCAGTCAGTCTATATCTGACCTATCAATCCCCATCCTCAAAGGAAACCTTCACAATACATTCAAAAGATGAGCCTAGGAGCTTAAATTTATATCTCCGCTAGACACTGAAAATCATTGAACAGAGTCACTGGATTTATGGCTTATTACAACAATCTGTAACGCACTAAGGTCATGTCTACATTTACAAGCTTACAGTCGCACAGCTGTACCAATACAGCTGTGCCGCTGGAAGATTGCTCACGCAGCCACGTTATGCCAATAGGAGAAAGCTCTCCCGGCAACATAATGAAACCAGCTCAACGAGTGGCGGTAGCTATGTCAGCAGGAAAGCATCTCCTGCTGACATAGCACTATGCACACGAGCATTTATGCCGGCAAAACATATGTCGCTCAGGGGAGTTTTTTTTCACACCCCGGAGCGACACAAGTTTTGCCAACGTAAGTGTGAATGGAAACATGGCCTATCTCCCTCTTTTTGTCCTATGACTGCAGAGGTGTTACCGGATACTCTACCTAGAATAGTCCCTTACAATATGTGCTAATTACTTATTCTAAACAATCTGTTACATCTTGCATTTAGCTGTGACGCTCAGAGTACCTTTCCCAGCCTGAAGAGGAGCTCTGTGTGGCTCGAAAGCTTGTCTCTCTCACCAACAGAAGTTGGTCCAATAAAAGATATTACCTCATCCACCTGGTCTGCCTACAGTAGACTTTTAAAACATATTAGGGCTTGTCTATACGGGGACAGTCAGGTACATTAAAATGAATTAACTCATGGTGTGAAGTTCATTGTGCATCAATTAATGCCACACACAATAGACACACTATTCAGCAGGTTTCAGAGTAGCAGCCGTGTTAGTCTGTATCCGCAAAAAGAAAAGGAGTACTTGTGGCACCTTAGAAACTAACCAATTTATTTGAGCATAAACTTTCGTGAGCTACAGCTCACTTCATCAGATGCATTCAGTGGAAAATACAGTGGGGAGATTTATATACATAGGGAACATGAAACAACAGGTGTTGCCATACACACTGTGATGAGAGTGATCAGGTAAGGAGAGCTATTACCAGCAGGAGAGCGCAGGGGGAGGGGGGGGCCTTTTGTAGTGATAATCAAGGTGGGCCATTTCCAGCAGTTGACAAGAACATCTGAGGAACAGTGGGGGGGGGGGGGAATAAACATAGGGAAACAGTTTTATTTTGTGTAATGACCCATCCACTCCTAGTCTTTATTCAAGCCTAAATTAATTGTATGCAGTTTGCAAATTCATTCCAATTCAGCAGTCTCTCGTTGGAGTCTGTTTTTGAAGTTTTTTTGTTGAAGAATTGCCACTTTTAGGTCTGTAATCAAGTGACCAAAGAGATTGAAGTGTTCTCCAACTGGTTTTTGAATGTTATAATTCTTGATGTCTGATATGTGTCCATTTAGTCTTTTACGTAGAGACTGTCAGTTTGACCAATGTACATGGCAGAGGGGCATTGTTGGCACATGATGGCATATATCACATTGGTAGATGTGCAGGTGAATGAGCCTCTGATAGTGTGGCTGATGTGATTAGGCCCTATGATGGTGTCCCCTGAATAGATATGTGGACACAGTGGCCTGAAGTCACCGTAGTTTAAACCTCCTCCAAGCTACAGCAAATTAAGGCCACTTTACTTCTGAATGAGCGTGTCCATGCAAGAGTTTAATGTGCATTTAATTTATGAACATTAACTTCACACCATCAGTTAATTCATCTTAAATTTTCTGAGGCCTGATCTACACTTAAAAGATAGGTGGACATAGCTATGTTGCTCAGAGCATAGGTGCCGACTCCATACGTGCTCCGAGCACCCACAGAAAAAGAATAGGGGATGCTCAGCACCCACAAGCCAGAGTGGCTCTGGCCCCAGGGCTGGCTACGGATCAGCTGTTCACCGCCCCAGGGGAGGTGGAGAGGAGTGAGCCGTGGGCATGCAGGGTGGGGTCTCAGGGGAAGAGGTGGAGCGAGAGCGGAGCACCCACTAGGGAGGAGGGAAAAAAAACAAACGAACAAAAAAAAACTCAGTGCCTATGGCTCTGAGGTGACCCACTGAAAGAGACAAGCTTTCAAACTCCACAGAACTCTTCTTCAAGATACATAAGTACATTTTAAGATAGCCTAATCCATAATTTAAACTAATCTGCCTTTGACAGCTGTATTTAGTACTAGTTAAAGCTGTTAATGATTGCATTTGAATTTACAGTAATGGGTTCTAAACATGTTTGTAAATGCTTAAAAAAATTCAATTTACCTTTGTCAGAAACAGTATGCAGTCAGCATTCAAAGGCAGCAATTTCTCGCTTTAAATCTTCAGTAAAAGCTTGTCTAGATTTGTCCATGAGAGAAAGTTGCAAGACCTGATTTTGTAAGTAGTATGGTGATCTCACTTTAACACTTTATGGGTCATGTTCTACTCTCAGTTGTCTATGTAGAATACTACTCAGAGCACTTATGGAACAGATTTGATACAGTATGTGTATAAATATGATTTCACGGAAATAACTTTTTAACATGGAACCAGTAAAAATTGGTAAGCTATTTAGATTCTACAGTATACACACCTCTCTGATTCCTACACAATTGCATAATTCCTACCTCAAGTAAAATGATAAAATACCATAAAATCACCAGGCTACTCTCATTTATTGCTCAAAAGAACCTGGAACCTAATTTTAATGATATTTCTAAACATAATAAAATATTTTATTAAAAGAAAACCTGTTACTACAGTTTATTTGAACTCTGAGAAACCCTTAGACTTTTATTTTGCTATTTCATATCAGATATGCAATTTTGTTTTTTTACAAAAGTATTTAAGTTAGCTAAAAGATTGTGAGAATAGCCAAGAGTAGAAATCTGAATCGTATTAATCATTCAAAATATTTTCACATCCAAATTAGAACTCAAGAGATCCTGGTTTCCAAATAACTTCAATAATAAAGACATGTTTATATGCCAGGAGTGTGGTGGTAACCAATAAATGAAATTAAAAAAAAAGAAAGAATTAAAGGCCTGCAAAAACAAAAACATCTTGTAGTATCTTCCTCGGCAGGAATCCTTCCTGCTTACCCACTTGGTATGTCTATGCATGTAGGAGGTAGACACTAATGTTTTTCCTTGCAGCTTATTACAGAGTCCTGATTACCTATGATTAAAGTAAGGCGCTTACAGTGCAAAAGACAGCAACATAAGCCATGGCCTCCCTATTGGCCTCCCCATGGACTCCCTATGGAAAGGAGTCCAGGAGAGCTGCCTGTATTTTAAAGAATCCTTATTGAGATTATAGGAACAAACCATCCCGATGTGTAGAAAGAATAGTAAATATGGCAGGCAACCAGCTTGGTTTAACAGTGAAATCCTTGCTGATCTTAAACACAAAAAAGAAGCTTACAAGAAGTGGAAGATTGGACAAATGACCAGGGAGGAGTATAAAATATTATGCATGCAGGAGTGAAATCAGGAAGGCCAAATCACACTTGGAGTTGCAGCTAGCAAGAGATGTTAAGAGTAACAAGAAGAGTTCCTTCAGGTATGTTAGCAGCAAGAAGAAAGTCAAGAGAAGTAGTGAGACCCTTACTGAATGAGGGAGGCAACCTAGTGACAGAGGATGTGGAAAAAGCTAATGTTCTCAATGCTTTTTTTGCCTCTGTCTTCACGAACAAGGTCAGCTCCCAGACTGCTGCACTGGGCAGCACAGCACGGGGAGGAGGCGACCAGCCCTCTGTGAAGAAAGAAGTGGTTCGGGACTATTTAGAAAAGCTGGACGACCACAAGTCCATGGGGCCAGACGCACTGCATCCGAGAGTGCTAAAGGAGTTGGTGGATGTGATTGCAGAGACATTGGCCATTATCTTTGAAAACTCATGGCTATCGGGGGAGGTCCCGGAAGACTGGAAAAAGGCTAATGTAGTGCCCATCTTTAAAAAAGGGAAGGAGGAGGATCCGGGGAACTACAGGCCAGTCAGCCTCACCTCAGTCCCTGGAAAAATCATGGAGCAGGTCCTCAAGGAATCAATTCTGAAGCACTTAGAGGAGAGGAAAGTGATCAGGAACAGTCAGCATGGATTCACCAAGGGCAAGTCATGCCTGACTAACCTAATTGTCTTCTATGATGAGATAACTGGCTCTGTGGATGAGGGGAAAGCAGTGGATGTGTTATTCCTTGACTTCAGCAAAGCTTTTGACATGGTCTCCCACAGTATTCTTGCCAGCAAGTTAAAGAAGTATGGGCTGGATGAATGGACTATAAAGTGGATAGAAAGCTGGCTAGATCATCGGGCTCAACGGGTAGTGATCAATGGCTCCATGTCTAGTTGGCAGCCGGTATCAAGCGGAGTGCTCCAACGGTTGGTTTTGTTCAATATCTTCATTAATGATCTGGAGGATGGCGTGGACTCCACCCTCAGCAAGTTTGCAGATAACACTAACCTGGGAGGAGAGGTAGATCCACTGGATGGTAGGGATAGGATACAGAGGGACCTAGACAAATTAGAGGATTGGGCCAAAAGAAATCTGATGAGGTTCAACAAGGACAAGTCCTGCACTTAGGACGGAAGAATCCCATGCACCGCTACAAACTAGGGATTAGGGGTTACAGTGGACGAGAAGCTGGATACGAGTCAACAGTTTGCCCTTGTTGTCGAGAAGGCTAATGGCATTTTGGGCTGTGTAAGTAGGGGCACTGCCAGCAGATCGAGGGATGTGATTGTTCCCCTCTATTTGACATTGGTGAGGCCTCATCTGGAGTACTGTGTCCAGTTTGGGGCCCCACACTACAAGAAGGATGTGGAAAAATTGGAAAAAGTCCAGCGGAGGGCAACAAAAATTATTAGGGGACTGGAGCACACGACTTATGAGGAGAGGCTGAGGGAACTGGGATTGTTTAGTCTGCAGAAGAGAAGAATGAGGGGGGATTTGATAGCTGCTTTCAACTACCTGAAAGGGGGTTCCAAAGAGGATGGATCTAGACTGTTCTCAGTGGTACCAGATGACAGAAAAAAGGAGTAATGGTCGCAAGTTGAAGTGGAGGAGGTTTAGGTTGGATGTTAGGGAAAAAAAATTTCACTATGAGGGTGGTGAAGCACTGGAATGGGTTACCTAGGGAGGTGGCAGAATCTCCTTCCTTAGAGTTTTTAAGGTCAGGCTTGGCAAAGTCCTGGCTGGGATGATTTAGTTGGGGACTGGTCCTGCTCTGAGCAGGGGGTTGGACTAGATGACCTCCTGAGGTCCCTTCCAACCCTTATATTCTATGATTCTATTATCATATTCCACATGGACCGTCTGAGGCTCCAGGAAGGGGAAATTCCTTCAAGGCATATCCAATAGCCTTAAGTTCCAGTCGAGAGATACTCTGTGAAATTCCTCTGTGCACCACTGCCCTAGCAAGTAAGGAAGACCATATGGTCATCCCAATTCCTCAAGTTCATCAAGAGTTTCATTGCAGCTTGTTTCAAGAAAGGCTTATCTTAGAGTAGTTTATTGGGAGATGCCAGCAATTTGAGGGAAGGCACTACTCTTTCATATTAGCAGTACCACAGACTTTAATTGTCTTACAAAGTTAAAATGGTAAGTTATGATTCTGGGATAGAGGGGGGTTGAAAGCAGTTGCCTTTTGACATCCTCAGCAATGATTGATACAGCACAGAACAATGTTATTTAATAAAGGCATTGGTTTCAATCTGATAGCTGCTTAAGGGTGTACAACTTGAGATGTCAACTGCATGGGGAAGTCTAAAAATATCCTGAAGTTTATCTTTCAGGGACAGAAGCTGGATTTCGAAATTGTTGCAACATTTAGAAGTCTACATACCTTTGGCAGCCAGCACTTCAGAACATACCATAGTTTTGAATCAAAGGACATAAAACTACATGTCATATATTTGTCATCCCTTAACCTTCTCTTTGGTCAACTAAATAGATTAAGCTCCTCTAATCTATCATCATACGACAGGGACTCATCCTCATGGACTCTTCTCTGAATCTTCTCCAATTTTTTAACACACTTCTTGAATTAGGCACACCAAAACTGGATACAATATTTCAGTATAATCTCATTTGTGCCAAACACAAAAGTAATATAACCTCTTTACTCCTACTTGAGAGTCCCCTATTTATACACCAAGAATTGCATTAGCCCTTTTGGACACAGTATCACTCTAGGAGCTCATGTTCAGCTGATTATCCATTACTGCTTCCCACCATTCTGTAAGTATGGCCTGTAAGTCTTTGCTCCTAGCTGTATGACCGTATATCTGGTCATAATGAAATATATATATATAGTTTGTGTGCACCCATCTTACAAACAATCCAGACCACCCTGTATCAGTGACCTGTTCTCCTCATTTTTACCATTCCCACAATCATTGTGTCATCTGAAAATTTTTAGCAGTAATGATTGTATGTCTTCTTCCAAGTCATTGATAAAAAAGCTCAACAGCATAGGGCCAAAAACTGATCCCTGAGGGGCCTCACTATCAACACACTCAATAGAATATGATTACAATTGCATTTTCATAACCATTAGTCAGTAGTTTCTTAATGAAAATGTCATAGTACCAAGCCCTACAGAAGTCTAACTGTATTACATCAACACTGTTATCTTTATCAATCAAGCATCAGAGGGGTAGCAGTGTTAGTCTGGATCTGTAAAAGTGGCAAAGAGTCCTGTGGCACCTTACAGACTAACAGACGTATTGGAGCATAAGCTTTCATGGGTGAATACATCCACGCATCCGATGAAGTGGGTATTCACCCACGAAAGCTTATGCTCCAATACATCTGTTACTCTATAAGGTGCCACAGGACTCTTTGCAACTTATTAATCAAATATGTATTCACATCAAACAAAGATAAAAAGTGAGATTGACAAGACCTATTTTCCATAAACCCATGTTGATTGGCATTAATTACACTAATTATAGTACCCTCCTTCAGTTCTTTATTGAATCCCATATCAGCTATCCGACTGTTTTGCCCATAATAATGTTTTTAGCAGAGGTTGCGATTTTCAAGGAGCCTGAAATTCAATGGGAGTTGAGTGCCTAGCTCTCTTAGACACCCTTGAAAAATCTCAGAAAGAAGTGTAGAACATTTTGTAAACACTTATATCATGCACTAGCCTGCAATAAACCGTGATGGGGTTCCTAGATGACAACAGTACAGTAGCCTTAACGGGATACGCCATTACTTTCCTCCTACATCTAGCCCTCTAAACTAAACCAATATTTGGGGTTCCAGATTACAACAATACGGGGAAAATATCAGATATATGCACCCGCCTCCAACTCTCATCTTCTCATTTGCCTTTTGGCTTTGCCCCTTCAGTTCATCCATTTCAGCCTGATGTTAACGCATCTCAGTGAGAGCAGACTCCTCTGTCCATGTCCCATAATTGAGACTAAGTGGAGGCTGTAAATTCCAGAAACTATTTACCCTTCAGAACCTCTTTCTAGAAGCTATGAAGTTCAATTATTTTGAGGACTTCTGTGTGAAGTTACTAATACAACAGGAATCTTAATAAAAACAAGATTAGTAAAAGAAACTGAAATTTAAAAAAATATATATGGTTTGTTAAAAACAGACCAAGGTTTACAGATCTCAAGCAAAACTACATAAGGTATTCATCTTGTATGTCCAGACAGGCAGCCTCACTGGCTGTCCTCGCACCACCAGATCTTTGCTGTGGACAGAGATCTCCCTCACTGATGTTCTCACGACTTGCTTAGTAAGCCTATAAATTGGGATCAGTGTGCAAGTCAATACATTTCCTCTGATCCAAGACAGCTATCTCCACTTTCCAAAGTGCTTTTCTCAAGATACCTATACACACAGAATATGGTCTGGGGACTAGCTTCATTCTCTAGGAGATGGACCACTGAGGACACCAAGACTCTTGCGATTCATACCCACCTTTCAAACATTTAACTACCTAGTTCAGAGAATGCATTTCACACATGAGGTTGTCTGGTTGTATTAGTTTTGATCAACCTCTTGATCAAGCACTTTTTTTTTTTTTGCCAAGATATATGAATTATGGCCAGTTGCCCAGATCCTCTGTCACACCATCAGAAGCATTACGTTATGTATCCTTTTTTTAACATTTTAAATTTATTAAATTTGAGTGTTTGCAAAAGTTTACAGTTTTTACTGTACTGTACTTCCATGACCCTTCTGGGGATTTTATGCCATAATTTGGGAAACCCTATTCTAAAATATATTTGACAATCAAAATTTAAAATATATAGATATAATATAATAAAAGATATATTTGTTAAATATATTTTAGAACTTTACTCTTGCATTTTCATTGTAATTAGTCATCTCAAATATATTTCTTGACCTAAACACCAGTAATTAATATTATTTCTACCTTCTTTTTAAAAAATGGTTGTAATTGATTTTCTGATGTAAGATTTTGTGAACAAGATCCTCACCCCAAAGCCAATTAAATAAGGCATGTTAGATAGCTTATTGCTTTCAGTTCTCTTATGAAAGAGGGTATTTACAATAGCTAATGGGAAAGACATTGTAAAAGTAACAATTCACAGGGAAAAAGAATCAATTTAAACTACTGCACATTGTTACTCAATGGAGATTTAACTGAATATCTTTTCTACAGAATGTCCTTTAAAATTGTTTTCTTATCACATACTTTATCTAAGCTACATAAAAACAAAATATGCATAGCAAATCTGGCAAAGAAGAATAAATATTTTATTGCCACATTCAGAATTCCTCTAAGAGCTAGGTGATCCTATTAAAACAACTTTTTTTGCATGAACAAAAACAATTAAATAACATTTAAATCAAATGGCTAAAAATAAATCCACTCTTAAAATGATTTTGATTAAAAACTATGTATGTGCTTTCAATAAAATACAAATAAAATATTGTACTATTTGTGATAAAGAAAAGATATATGTAATACATAATGCACATACATTAATAAACAGGTATAAATTATGAACAGCTGAATTTGTAAGTATTAGCCACATTTAAGTTTTTCAGTTAAACTTCAGAGTAAATCTGAATGTTAGGTTATCTGGTCAGGCTCTTTATACACAATTTCCTTAACGTAGGTAGCTATGATGAAAAAATAAAATATATGCCAATCAGAGTTTGCGTTAAAGAAAACCATATATTATTCCAAAAGTTTCTGATCTAACATTGTTTTAATGTAGAAGAGACAAAAACTAAGCCAAAAAAACGCAATAACTCTGAAGCCGATTATAATACTCTCCTCTAATTTTCACTGCAACACTGCCTTGCGTTGGCTAAATATAATTCATATCACTTACCCGCTCTTCAAAAGAAACAGCAGTTATTTTTGCTAACAGTACTCTTCCTAAATTCATCTTCACTTAAGATTGAAAAAAATTCCTTGACCCATCAGCTACTCAAAGATTAAAATATATGATTCAGCCCTATTCTGTGCCTGTACATGCCAGTAAAGTTTAAAGGCATTTCGTATGAAGTTCTATTTTACTCCCTTTATGTTACCCATAGCAACAGGCCACTGCAGGAAGCTGTGGTTCGTCAGGGATTCAGATTAGATCTCAATTATCTCTCACAAAAATGCAAGATCAGTTCATATAAATCATGCTGTGATTTCATTTAAAGTATATCCTATAACAAATCAGGAAAATAAAATGAAGTGTGGTTGTGTGATAACCATTTATACAGTAAACCAGCTTCTAATAACTTGGCTTTTAATAAATCATTACTGTTAACCACCTTTGTTATAGTTGTAGAAACATTTCCATAATAAACCACTGTTTTTCAGAGGTTTACACTGACAGACCAGTAGAAAGTAAAGCACCTCAGAATGGCCTGTTACATTAAACTTTTAAAGTGGCTAGCACTACAACTCACATGTAAAGATCTACATGACAAGGAAACTTTGTATACAGGGTTCATAGATTCATAGATACTAAGGTCAGAAGGGACCATTATGATCATCTAGTCTGACCTCCTGCACAATGCAGGCCACAGAATCTCACCCTCCCACTCCTGAGAAAAGCCTCACCTATGTCTGAGCTACTGAAGTCTTCAAATAGTGGTTTAAAGACTTCAAGGAGCAGAGAATCCTCCAGCAAGTGACCCGTGCCCCATGCTACAGAGGAAGGCGAAAAACCTCCAGGGCCTCTTCCAATCTGCCTTGGAGGAAAATTCCTTCCCGACCCCAAATATGGCGATCAGCTAAACCCTGAGCATATGGGCAAGATTCACCAGGCAGATACTACAGAAAATTCTTTCCTGGGTAACTCAGATCGCACCCCATCTAACATCCCATCACAGGCCATTTGTTCAACTCATGAGCAAACAATTTCAGAGCAAAATTCTGCTCTCAGATCATCATAGCAGAGCTCGACTGATATTCTGCACTCCCTGCTTACTGTACACACTACCCATGCTTCACTGATGTCAAAGGTAGATATATATAGGTACTGTAGGAAGAGCAGAAGAAGAAATCCATCATGTGACTCTAAGAGTGGACAAAGCCTACTAAATTTGTCTTTTATCGGTGTTTTTATTCAAGTGATTAAATTTGTCCACAGTAGCAAATTTCACAAAGTCTGCTGCCATTTACAAAAAAAATCAAAAACTCAATTGCTTTTATTTCTGCAACATTCATAATACAAATATATTATTTAAAAGCCTCTAGAATTGCCTGCTGCATCATTTCTAATGTATTCCCTCTGTGGACCTGCTTAAAGCACTTCACAAACATGAATTCAGCCTTACAATACCCTTGTCAGGTTTGCAAGTATAAACCTCCTTTTACAGAGGGAGAAACTGAGGCACAGGGAAGTTTTAATGCCTTTATACAAGATCACTTAGCAAGTTAGCATCAGAGGCAGTTGATGACTTAGATCTACTACTATTCCCATCCCATGTTCTAACCGCTAGACAACACACACTCTTTGTTTAGTACAGCAAGTAACCAACATTTATGTCCCTTACTGATTTCATTTAGAGTGAGATTAGAGAACAAAGTTTACTCCAAACACAAGATGAAGGTAGAAGTAACAAGCCCTATTATGCAAGCATTCCAGAAACACAGACATAAGGTATAAAGAAAATGAGTACTTGTGGCACCTTAGAGACTAACCAATTTATTTGAGCATGAGCTTTCGTGAGCTACAGCTCACTGAGCTGTAGCTCACGAAAGCTCATGCTCAAATAAATTGGTTAGTCTCTAAGGTGCCACAAGTACTCATTTTCTTTTTGCGAATACAGACTAACACGGCTGTTACTCTGAAACCAGACATAAGGTATGTAATTGAACAATATACATTCTGTGAATTGGGACTGGTTTGGATTTGATTTTCATCCTTTAAATTTTATTTATCAGTGCAAGTGTCTAGTGCCTTTGAAGTAAACTTGAAGAAAGAAACTTTCTTACACATATTATATCCTCCATTATTTAGGGGCTTAGCGTGCCAATCAACTAAATGGTCTTGTCAGAACAATATTAACTTTACCACATGTGACAATTAAGCATTAAAAACTAAAGTAAGCATCACCAGGAAAGGTTTTATGTTTAAACATTACATATTGCTTTTTCTGAACCACATTAAACTAGTAAAGCTATTCTCAAAGAATCAACAACAGTTTATAAAATCACCAATATTTTTTAAATTTAGCATTAAGTGCCAAATTCTAGTTTTCTGTGCAAAGCCGGAACAAACAGGTTTTTGCAAGGGGATCTCTGTGGGGGCAGAAACCCTTAATATCCACAGAATGCTGCTGCCTGTGCAGCAACTGTAGTCAATTCTATTGTTGCAAGTGCGCTGGCCATGTAAATGCCCATCCTACACCACTTCAGAAAGAACCATCTCAGTCTACTGCTCCATGGAACATAAGGATTTCAGCACAATATTTTGTGTGGCCTGCACCACCCACTGCATAGTAAAACAAAAGTGGTTCCCTTACATTTGATGCAACATGATTCATCTCAAATAATTTTGGTTCTCTTTTGCAGTATCTATTTTATTTTACCATCCCACCACTACCATCACCTCCCGCAACCCTCCCAAATATTTTTTGTGCAGACTTTGTCCCAGAATACAAAACATTTCCTTTGCTGGGTATAAAATGGTGACTGATCTAGGTCTGGGAAACCTGATCTTTGGGGTTAGCTCTCGCTCCTCTCCTCGTGAGTGTAGAGGCCTACACTGGGAAAAGGAAATTTTTCTATCCTTTAAACTTCAAGTCTTTCTGCTGTAAAATTTCATAATTATCTCTGTGATCTGTCACATTCACATTTCATGTTCCTGGTTCACTACTCTGGTTGTTCTTCCTGATGTCTGTGAGAGTGCTCATCATATATAGAATTATTCTTTATGTTTAGTTCTTGTAGTTTATTAAAAAAAACTTTTCCATGGAAGTAACTGAGTTTGGGTCTTTCCTTCAGGTGTATAAACTTGAAACACTTAGATCACCTGTGATTCAGTATGATTGAAATCTGCTTTCCCTATGCCAAATAGTTTCCAAAAGCAGTACCTTGGAATTTATTTTTATACCCCGTTTATCATTTCATAAGTTATCAGGTTTCCCTCTTTCCTCATTGTTTCGGTCTACACAATTTTCAAGATTACTAACTTTTCCAAAGTCCACATACATGACTAAACATACGAATATTTCTATTCAGTGCATTATAAATCTGCCACAACACCTCTCCATTGGTTCCAAACGGAAACACCGCATTGGGAGTAAGGGTTTGTTGGAGAACCGACAAAGTATTCTAGGGCCAGGTTTGTTCTGGGAATTGTATCCTTGAGAATAGCACCTTTTTCTCCACTTATCCAAATGGAGTGCTTCCCAGAGAAAGTGAGATGACTGTTTGCTCACTTTGGACTTTTTCCATCAGGTACTGTACTGAGACAGTGAAGTGAGTTTGAACAGAGCATGAGGCGTGGCAGAGAACAGGATCTAAAGACCATGGTAGCACGGGATGAAATCCAGCTCTTGTTCTGTAGTGATTTTTGACAGCCTTATTATATTGCTCTTAATATTGCACCCAGCACTGCTTAATATTCTGATTTATGCTAAGCTCAGCCAACACAGACACTGTTCAACAAACTAGGCCATGGAGTTCCGTTTGGACTTCATCGCCTCATTGCACCAGGTCTTTAGAAGAGCCCTGATGTCTATGCTGGGCAACCTGACACCATGACGCTAGAACAGCTGGACTGCAGAAGGCATGACTTCAAATCACAAAATAGTGAGTAGCTTGTACAAGAACACAGCAACCATACTTACATGGATGCTGGGGACAAGGTGCATGACATTGTTACCTGAGATGAGGACAGGGCATCACAAGCAAGTCAGAGACTTCCTGGAGAATGTTCCTGTGGAAGCCCTTCAGAGGGAGCACAAATTAAGAGGATTCTTGTCTAAGATGTTCACTGAATGGTGAGTCAGAGTACCCCAGAAAGTATCCTGCTATGGAAAGACCAATTGAACTAGTGCAGCTCTAACACATGTGCTTCCTATCCACATAAGCACCAGAATGATTTGAAATAAACACATTTTTATTGGAGACATTTGCAAGACTTGCTTGTAGCTGGTGTACGTACTCACAATAAAACACTAACATTAGGAACACTGTGTGTGGGCAATGTTTTATAAGGATTCCAAGCACTTGTACTTGGTGCAGGAAACCTAATAATTCTATAGTGTAACAGACAGAGTCACTGATTTTTATTTCACTGAAATGAACTTGCATTCCATGTGCACATTTTTTTTCATCCAGCTCACAACGAAAGCCTGTTAATGATGGTGGCTGCAAAGAAGCCCTTTTAAAAATTAATTTCCCTCTATTTTTTTCCGGAGTATCTCAACAGCTGCTGTATTCAAAATGTTAGATTATTTTGAAACTATGTTTGTATTTATAAACCAGCCAGATCAAAATCAGATAGCCCAAATTTGGAAGGGGCTAGTCTATAATACTCCAGCACATTAATTTACAGAAGCTATTAATGAAAAATGTTAAAATCATGACACAGCAGCTCTAAAATGACCAATTCAGATGTATCAACAGAGGCATCTGTAAGTCCACATTCATCTGCTTTGAAACCTAAAAGGGCTGATGGGCATAAAACCCGGAATTATGTCTTTTTCTCTCCCCATCCTAGAAGAAGATATTTTTTTCCTTTTGTCTACATGGTTGCAGGAAGAGAAGCCTGAGAGAAAGGCAGAAATGACAGAAATGACAGAGTCAAGATTAGTTTTGGTTGAACAAAAAATGAACGTCAGTGAGCAAAAAGAAAGAAGAAAGCAAAAAATCTGCTAAGCAACTAGGAAAAGGGAAAGCTCTCGTAGTAAATTTGGAGCAGGCAGAAAACACTGTTTGGCTAAAATATCTTCATGCTCCTTTACCTTATATCACTCTTTCCTCATTCTTCACTACAGGACAAAGAAAATAACCATTTGCATGAAAAACGGAGCAAGAGAATTTTGTTAGGAACATCCCATTTAATTCAAATGTCCTTAGTTATTGAAATAAAAAAATAAGATAGGTGGAAGAAACACAGACAATAATATACAAATAAAATTACTTTTAAAAAATGATTTTCAAAAGTTTTCCATTAGCTGTCAACTAGTACTTTTTGGCAAGTTTTTGCCTGCTCCTAAGTAGTAAAAAGAGAACATACATTCCACTAGTAGAAAAGGAAAAAAGACTCCCATCCAATGCATTTTAATTTAACTATATCAGCAGAAGGCAAAATTTCTATTTATTCCTAGAATATATCCTAGCATATATACTCCTTTTGAATTTATACTTTACATAAACAATTCAAAGACTACACAACTGCAAAATTTGTTGAATACTAAGTTTTCCAATGTAACTCGTTTAGCAAAATGAAGAAGCCTAATTCAAATTGTTGTTGAGTGCCCTCTTCTGTCAACAAAAAATGCAAGTTTTACCAAGATTTTTGTGCACATATTTTCAAAGTTTAGATCCAAACAGACATTTGTTAAACAGAGAGCTAGTTTGAAAACAAATATTTTGTCCTCAAAGCCATATTTTAAACACTTAAAAGAAGTCTTTTGACCCCTTTAATTATAAATTGACTATTGAAATTAGCCTTTTTCATAATTCAAAAACATATTGTTGCTCGGTAAATACAACAGTTTTTTGCAAAGTGTTGATCAACGTATAAAGTTTAAGCCATCTGAATTTCCTTGACAGATAAAATTGTTTAAAAACAAAAAAAAAAAACAAAACAGGAGTGAATGTTAATTGCATGTCCAGAATGAAAAAAGATTTCATACGTGAATTACAGCCCAATAGTAAAATTTAATTAAATTACACATAAGGAGGATATGATTAAGTGACAGATCACCCACACACATTAAGCCTCTTTGAGCTTCCTCCTACCCCCAAACTGAGTTTCAGAGATTCAGATTATTGCAGCCCCTGCATTAAAGGACTGCTCATTAGTAATGTAACTAGTGTACTCACTTCTCTTTTTAAGTCTAGCACTTCTAAAATACACATTTCCCTTTTCATTTTAAAAAACAGAGACTTTTCCTTAATCCTAAAATGAATCAGCAAAAAGAAGCTACAGTTTGAGACTTTCAAAAGCCAAAGCCTAGTAATATATTTTGCCATTATCTGCAAAATGTGTGTGTTCTGACTAGCAAGAGATTAAGAAAAGAGAAAAAATGAAGCTCCAAAAAGTTTCAGAAGTTATATATTCTATAAACATTGTATAGAGTAAAAAGTTTTTATCTGGTAATTAATAATAAGCCATCGGTAATCTGAATTGTTGGCTGAATATCCAAACCAAAGAAAATCATCTAATCTATACACCTTGGAAACAACTGTGACAATTAACAGATACCTTTCTAAGTTTAAAAAAGCACCCTTATATAATGGATACAAGAGCATTACAGTTTGAAGAAAATAAAGTAACTGCCAATATGACAAAAAAGGAATAAAAACAAAATCCACTAGAGAAACATCTTTACAACTAGTGTACAGTTCCCACACTTGTAAAACTTAATGTTACTCAATCTATATTGAAAATACATCCATATAAACAGCATATTGATTAAATTCTCATTAGAGCTCATACAGAAAGTCAACTCATAAACACTTATAAACTTTGTTTTGTTAAAAGTCTAACTTCTTAGAAATACTTTGTATTGCATTAACAAAATTCCTTAGCTTTGAAAACTACCCTTTAAAGCATATTCCTGCCCTCTGTTCATTTTAGATAAACAAAACTTTATACTTACAGACACTTGAGTAAGAGTAAAAGCTTTCTCCATGTATAAATAGTGCCTGAGTAATGTTTCTCTCATTGTTAGGAAACAGTCCCCTTAACTTTACTGTTAAGCTCTTTCTGAAGTTGAACACATATTTACTTCTTGAGAGGCCAGTAAAATAAATGAAGCTTTCAACCTATTGTCCTTAATACTACCTCTCTCATTCTCCTCCTCCCCAGTGCATTCCCCGCCCTGACTAAGTACTGGTTCTGTATATATGCCTGTCTAAAGAACAAACTGCCTGCGCTCAATCTTTTAACACATTGTTTAGGCAAGTTATACATAATAATAAAGTTTCTGTCAAGATAACAAGATGCCACTGGAGAATCTTCTACTGCAAAACGCATTTAATGAAGGCCTAAGAGCCTCAGTTTTAACGTGTATGTCCAAACTTGTTTAGGTATTAAGTCAAATATTTTCCCCTCCAAATTAAACATTTTGTTTTTAATAAATTCCTCTTAAATGAACATTATATGAATGAATCAGGTCATCAACTTGTATTTTAAATATTATGTTTCAGAAACAAACTAACGTTAACTTAAAAAGAACACTTAAAATTGGTATAACTAAGCTTAGAGAACCTTCCTTGCTTTCTGTTTCTGGGCATGCAGCTGCATGTTTCTTCATGATCGCAATCACGTGTACATATTATGCCATTTACCTCATCTTGCCTTTCTGCTCTCTGTCCTTCTGAGTAAGAAAAGTATTGAAATTTACAAGAATCCTGTTCCAGGTGAAGTATTCTTGTAAATTTCAATACCACACCTACTCATCAGAATGTAGCAGACAAGCAGGGCAGAGATACATGTGTAATATTATAAAGGAACCCAAACATGGTTTGCACAGCTAAGAAACTAGGATTTCATCTCTTTTTCAGCCTTTGGTTTGGAGACAGGCAGTAGGGAACGGGGTGGCAGTTTTTTCTGTATCAAGAGAACAGATAAAATGTATTTGGTGATTTCAGAATAACTTCTAACTAACAGGTGTCCATATGGTAGAAACACCTCAGGTGGCACCTTTTTGGTATCTCACTTGACAAACTAACTTGCAAATGGATTGTAGAGACTGAATGGCACCAGCTTGTAGCAGAAGCCCCATCAAGTCAAAAGTGAAGCAGAGTATCAGAACAGTATGAGGGAAGCTTGCACTGCTGTTGCCCATGCTATACATATCCTGTGAATAAACAGAAGAATTCCATCTCTAGAGATGGCAATCCAACACATTTAATAAGCTCTTAATTCATTAAAACATGCACCAAGCCTCTAGCAGTCTCACTCAGCAACATCATGTGGGGCAGAAGCTCAATCACCCACCTACAGGGTGGCCAATTAAAAGCCATGAGAAAAAGTCACATCATCCAGAAGCAGAAACAGCAGAGTGGGGAGGGAAGGGTTAGGGGAACACTAGGCCAGCAAGTGACTTCTTGCCCGATCCCTGGACCTGAACTACACTGATGATTCACTGACCAAAAAAACTTAATTAACGCAGGGTTAAGGTTGCCTGGTAATAATCCTGTCCCCTTCCAGAATGCTCATTTCAGAAAACCCAAACTTTTGAAAACCAGGAAATATGGTAAGATACATGCCTATGCAACCTTAACTCTGACCCACTGGAGGTGGCAGTAGCCACTGGGAATTATCCCTTTCCCGGACACTTGAGAGATCCAGTATGCCTCATTTCAGCACTGCTTTAAGTAGGTTGTCTTAGTAGCAGGGCACAGGTGTCTTCATTCTATGGGGATTGTCAGCAGTTAGCTGGGAAATGAGTATGGACTGTCAGTTTTATGATGGTTATGACATGATATGATAAAAGTATAGTTTTAGATGGCATTGTGTGCATAAAGGTGAAAGGGTTTGAAGATTTAGCAGATATTGTGTTCTTTTAGTGAGGTAAGCTAAATCTAAATGGGCGGCATATGTAATTAGCTCTTATTCAGTACAATGCAAAGGCAGCGTTATTGGCATATTGGAGCATCACTCAAGTAGGGCAGAGTTAAGGGTGTGTGGACACGTACCTTAACTCTGTATTTCCTGGTTTTCAGAAGTTTGAGTTTTGCTGAATCCAACATTCTGGAAGGGAACAGGATATCACCAGACAACCTTAACTCTGCTTTAATGAAATTTTTCGTCAATTAACGTCCTAGATGGGCGCCGTTGGTAAGCATTAATGCTCATTTAGGCAGTTTCAGTTATCATGTAGGTTTGCAGGTTAGCCCTACTCCTCAATAGATAGAGACTCTTGACAGTAGTAGCAGCACCATGGGAGCCAGGAGCTTGCTTTTACCCAACTGCACTGCAGAACAAACTTCAATTAACAATTTATTTGAGGGGAGGGGCGTAAATTGGTTTGAATGCAGAGAAGGGGAAATACAGAGAGGACTCTGGGGAAAAGGTTAATAGTCACAATATAACAGCAATAAGTAAAGGCAAAGGAACTGGAGGGTAACAGAAAAGGGTCAATTAAACCAGGAAAGGGGGCGGGGGGGAAGGACTAAACCAGGGGTCTCAAAGTCCCATCCCGCAGGCTATCTGCAGCCCGAGAACCTCCCCACTGCGGCCCATCGAGGCGAGACGCATGCAGACACGCTGCCGGCAATGTCTGCCGCAGGCGCTACCCCACACAGCTCCTACTGGCTGGGGGAAAGGGACAGAGATACCATCATTAGTTGCCGGGCAGAGTCAGCCATGGAGGCAGCATCATTAGTTGCCGGGCAGAGTCAGCCATGGAGGCAATGTCATCTTTTTCCGCAATGAATATAAACAAGTCAAAATACCAAACACAACTATCTGATGCACACCTTGCTGCAATCCTGAAGGTTTCAACTGCTCGGCCACTGAGGCCAAACATCAACAAACTGACAGAACTGAAGCATTGCCAGGTGTCTGGCAAACACTAAAAACTCTCTGGCAGATGAAGAATTGTATAAAGCATATGACAGTTTTATTATTTCTAAGAAATTCAAAATAAAACATACAATATAAATGTTTTCTTTTCTGAACACCATCTTCAGTGACATTATTGGCCTGCTGGAAGAATTTGAGGACTGGCATTGGCCCTAAGATAAATTGAGTTTGAGATCCCTGGGCTAAACAAACATTGAGTACAAAAAAGAGATTACAAAAACTGAGTGATGTTAGAAGAAAATAATGAGTAAAACAGGTATGATTAAAGGAAAAACATAAGACAAGAAGTAGTTCAAAACAAAAAAAAGAGCAGTAAGTAAATTAAAATCAGACAAGAGTTAAGATCTAAATAGGAAAAAATGAGAAATCACGAAATAAAAATAATTAACAAGGCAAACAGGCAAGGATTAATATAAAAATAGAAGAGCAAAAGTAAAGTACAAAAAAAAAAATCTTGTGCTTCTTTCTTCCACTACTTTTATATCTTTAATGTTGTTTGTTTTGGGCCCAATCTTGCAAATGCTCACTACAGAGCACAGAACTTACTGCTGTGAGTAGCCATTAAGACTATTTGTGGAAATATGCATTTTCAAAATGGGGCCTTTTTGAATGTAACAGTCTTACATGAGTGAATCAGCTTGCACACTTTTTGAGATTATATAAATAATAAATGTTTACATCAAATGCAGAATGGTATTTTTAAGGTAGGTAAAATTTGATGCCCATCAACTCTGTCTGTGTCCCTTTAATCTATTACTACAAATTACAAAATATTTGCTGTATCAAAACAAACCTAGTAGTAATTATTGGAGTATACTGGTTAGCGATAACAGCCCTAACTCAGGAAATCACTTAAGCATGTGCTTAAGTCATTCCTATACAGAAAAGTACTTAAGCATCTACTAAAATCCAGTGGACTTAAATGGGCTTTAAACACATGCTCAGGTGTTTTCATGAATAGGGATGGCTTTCCAGAACTGGGCTTATAGGAAAAAAACAGGAGTTACAGTTCTGTCAGAGTTTCTGACATAAACCTAGCTCCTCAAAATTTTTCAGTCATTATTTTTTTATTTTGGTTTTACAAATTATTTATAATCAGTTCAGTCATTTTTATTCAGAAATTGGAAAAATACACTCATTATTTCGCATGTTGGATTTTTGAAACAATTTGTAGACTATAAGCTGCTTAACTTTCTAAAATGAAATTCTGCAAGGAATTACTTCCTCAAAAGGGACTATTTGCTTCTAAACACATGCATCCTGGAGAGGAGTACATGGCCATGCAGATGGTTTTGATGGGAGGGCTTTGGCCTCCTCAACCCTGGGATGCTGTTCTGGGAAGGAGGACTGCGGGGGAAAGATGTCATCCATCTGACCAACAAGGGAAATATTATCTTCAATTCGCCAACCTAGTGAGGAGAGCTTTAAACTAGGTTCAAAGGGGACAGGTGATTAAAGCCCAGAGGTATGTATAAAAAGTTGTAAAAATTATGGACAGGTCACGGGCAATAAACAAAAAAAATCACAGAAGCCCTGACCTGTCCCTGACTTTTACTAAAAATATCCCTGACAAAATGGGGAAGGAGGAGGGTCCAGCACCCTGTCCTTCCTGCAGCAGCTGGGAGCTACAGGGACCGCAGTGGCTGCGAGGGGTCCCCCTGCCGCCCTGTGGGGGGTCCCCGCTGCCAGCAAAAGCAAGGGAGCTGTGGGGGGCCCCTGAGCAGCTCCAGCCTCCCTCTGCCACCACCACTAGGAGCTGGGGGGGGTTGTGCAGAAGGGGGACTGCCCATGGAGTCTAAGAGGCTGCAGGGGGTGCCCCTACCAGCGGTGGCGGCTGGGGAGCTGCGGGTGGCCCCCCAGCCACTGACCAGCTTTACAGTCCCTTTGCCGCTGCCAGCAACTGGGAGCTGCACCTACCCGCAGCCGCTAAGTAGCTCTGGGGTCCCTCTGCTGCTGCCACCGCCACCAGCGGCTAGGAGCTCGGGAGGGTGGTGTGGCTGCTCGTAGCAGCTGAGCAACTGCAGGGGGTGCCCCTGCCAGCAGCAGGGGCTGGGGAGCTGTGGGGGAGCACCCCGCCCGCAGCCGCTGGGCAGCTCTGGGGTCCCTCGGCCACTGCCAGCTGCTCACAGCCAGTTGGTCAGTTGCGGGGGTGTCCCACCAACCGCAGCTGCTAGGCAGCTGCAAGAAGGTCCCACGCCACTTGTGGAGGCTGGGCTGCCGCCGGGTCCCCTGCTGCCGGTAGCAGCCAGTCAGTTGCGAGGGCCTCCAGTGTCATGGAGGTTGCTGGAAGTCATGGAATTCTTGAAATAATCTTAGCCTTACTAATCATCTTTCTTGCCATGCTAAAGACCACCTTAACAGAGAACTAGATCTTTTTGTGTGCGTATGTTTTAGCGGGGTGATGAATTACAATAGGAGGATAGAAGCATCAAGAAGAAAGCAGGCCCGGGGGGGAGAGGCGGGAGGAGAGGTGCTTAGCATCCTAGATGTCTATACATAAAGGCAAAGATTATGGGGAATAAACAGGAAGAATTGGAAGCATTAGTATACCATTTAGTACATCACAGAGTTGGTGGGATAAATCTCATGACTGGAATACTGGTATAGAGACGTATAGCTTCTGTATGAAGGACAGACGGGGAAAAGGAAGGTGTTGAATTATACATTAAGAATACATATGGTTGTTCTGGGGTCCAGAAGGATATGAGAGCCAAACCAGTTGAAAGACTCTGAATGAAGATAAAGTGAGTGCAAGTGGGGGAAATAAGGGGTGACATGATGGTAGGAGTCTACTATAGACCACCAAATCAAGAAGAGGATGTGGATGAGGCATTTCTAGAACAAACAACAAAAATAGCCAAAACACAAGACCTGATAGTAATGGGTGACTAACTACTCAGATATCTGTTGGAAAAGTAATAAAGCAAAATACAAAATCTCCAATAGGTTCTTAGAATGTGTTGGTGACAACTTCTTGTTTCAAAAGGTAGAGGAAGTAACCAGAGGGGCAGCCATTTTAGGCTTGATTCAGACTAATAAAGAGGAATTAGTTGCAAAGGTGAAGGTGGAAGGCAACTTGGGTGAAAGTAATCCTGAAATGATGGTTTCATAATTCTAAAGAAAGAAAGGAATGAGTGCAGCAGAATGTGGACAATGGACTTCAAAAAACCAGACTTTAACAAACTCAGAAAACTAGTAGGTAAGATTCCATGGGCAGAAAACCTAACGGAAAAAGGAATTCAGGGAAGCTGTCAGTTTCTCAAAGAGACACTATTAGGAGCAAAAATGCAAAAGAAATATAGGAAGAATAGTAACCGATTCATATGGCCCCATCAGGAGCTCTTTAATGACCTAAAAATCAAAAAGGAATCCCACAAAAAAAATGGAACCATGGACAAACTGCTAAAGAGAAGTACCAAAGAATAGCACAAGCATAGAAGGACAGGCACAATATGAGTTACACTTAGCAAGTGACAGAAAAGGCAGTTAGAAAAAGTTCTACAAATATATTAGAAGCAACAGAAAGACAAAGGAAAGTATAGTTTCACTACTTAGCAGGAAAGGAGAACTATAGATGACATCAAGAAGACTGAGGTGTTTAATGCATATTTTGATTATCTTCACTAAAATGGTTAATTGTGACGGGATGCATAATACTATTAATATTAAGAACAAGAGGGATGGAACACAGACCAGAAAAGGGAAAGAACAGATTAAAGGATATTTAGATAAATTAGATGTATTCAAATTGGCAGGACCTGACAAAATTCACCCTAGGGAATTAAGGAACTAGCCAAACCAGGAGTGATTTTCTTTGAAACTCATGTTGGACAGGTGCGGAGGTCCCAGAAGCCCGGAGAAAGGCAAACAGAACACCTGTCTTTAAATAGGGGAACAAAGGGGACCGGGGGAATTATAGACTAGTCAGCCTAATTTCAATATCTGTAAAGATACTGGAACAAATTAGTAAAATAATCAATTTGTAAGCACCTAGAGGATAACAGGATAATAAGGAATAGCCAGTATGGATTTGTCAAGACCAAATCATACCAAACCAACTTAATTTTCTTCTTTGACAGGGATAATGGCCTAGTGGATGGGAGAAAGCAGCAGATATTGGATATATCTTGATTTTATCACTTTTGACACAGTCCCATGTGACATTCTCATAATCAAACTAGGGAAATACAGTCTAGATGAAGTTACTATAAGGTAGGTGCATAATTGTTTGGAAAAAATACTCCATATCAATGGTTTATTATCAAACTGGAAGGACAATTCTACTGTGTACCTGCAGGGGTCTATGCTGGGTCCAGTTCCAGTCAACATTTTAATTAATTACTTGAATAATGGAGTAGAGGGTATACTTAACAAATTTGTGGAAGACACCAAGCTGGGAAGGGTTACAAGCACTTTGGATGATAGGATTAGAATTAAAAATTATCTTGATAAACTAGAGAATTAGTCTGAAATCAGCAAGTTGAAATTCAATAATGACAAATGCAAAGTACTAAACTTAGGAAGGAAAACTCAAATGCTCAAATACAAAATGGGGAATAACTGGCTAGGTGGCAGTACTGCTGAAAAGAATAGGGGATCACAAATTGAACAAGAATCAATTACGTGATCTAGTTGTGAAAAAGATTAATATCATTCTGGGGTCTATTAACCGGAGTGTAATATGTAAGACACAGAAGGTAACTGTCCTGCTCTACTTGGCACTGGTGAGCTGGAGCCCTACGGCCAGTTCTGGGTGACAGTGTTAGGGGGCTTATTCCTTCACCCACTTACTTCCCTGGTCCTTCTCACATGAACAGAGAACAACAAACCCGAAGTCCAAAGGTGCAAACAATTCGATGTTTATCAGGGTGAACTTCCAGCAAGCATGATTCCAGTTTCCTTCCTTAGTGTCCCCCTTCCCAGCTCTGACACCACAGAGCCTTACACCTGTGTCCCTGTTCCCATTCCTGCCCTTAGCCAAACATGATTCCAATTTCCCCACCCCCATTCCGTTCCCATTTCCCCCACCCTCCCCAATTCCTGATTGACTGCAGACTATATAGTAAAACTTGAGTTCTGCTTAGCTATACCTTAACCAATCATTTTACTGAAATTTAACTAACCAATCCTAACATATTGTAACATGATTATTTAACCAATTATATCCCACCACCTTAATTAGTTTACACCCAGCAAAATTAATTATACAGCAGACAGAAACAATCACAGAACCAGAGATTATGCAGACAAACAATAGGGAAATGAGGACTACAGTGATAGAACAAACACAGAAATGAGGATTTCACATCCCAGCTGTTGATAAGTGAGTTCTTGCCAGACAGGATGCTATCAAACTAAGTTTCCTTTTACATCTTCTAGGCACTTCCCTTTCTCTGGAGGCGATAGGCATTATCAGGACAGGATTGTATTCTTAACAGCCCCATAGCACCTTATTTCAAATGTGACTAGTTTGGAATGTGAGGATGTGACTATTCGCTTCCCATCTTATGGCTGCCTCTGTTGCTTAGCCAGAGGCCTTAGCCTAAGAACAGGGCCTCAGACTGTCACAGTAAGAGAAGGCTCTTACACTGGCAAGACAGTGATTTTGATTCTTTCTTTTATACCTCTATAACTAGCCAAGTGATAAGAATACACCTAAATTCTTAGAGTATAGGCCTTTACAGACAGGCCTGAATATCTATATCCTAACAGACACACCTTCACAAGAGAATCCAGAGGAGAAAAACAAAAATTAAAAAAGGTTTAATAAGTAAATAAATGGGCATGTTTACTCTTGAGAAAAGAAGACTGAAGAGGGGACCTCATAGCAGTCTTCAAATACATTATCAAGAGGACGGTGATCAATTGTTCTCTGTATCCAGTGAAGGTAGGACAAGAAGTAATCAGCTTCATCTGTAGTAATGAAGACTTAAGTTATACAGTAGAAAAAACTTTCTAACTGCAAGGATAGTTAAGCACTGGAATAAGCTTCCAAGGGAGGCTGTGGAATTTCCATAATTGGAGGCTTTTAAAAACAAGTTAGACAAAAATATCTGTCAGGGGAAGTCTAGGTATACTTGATCCTTCCTCAGTGTGGGGGCTGGAGTAGATGATCTCTCAAGATCCCTTCCAGTCCTACATTTCTATGAAACATATCATTTTATGTACATTTCTATCCTCATTAAATCTGTTATAATGTCACTCCAGGGAGCCTTTATATGTTTCAATATAGGATGACTTCCAAAGAACGGATACTAGAAGGAACACATTTAGGCTTGGTTCAAGAATGTGGATTGGAGACAATGCATTGAGAGGCCTACAAAAAAACTGTACAGAGGTCAGTCCTAAGCTAAAGAGGGAAGCAATTTTTTGGGACAATTTGTAATGCAGGCAGGAGGGGAGGAGAGAAAAAACAAAGCAAATAATGTAGATATGTTTCAGAGTAGCAGCCGTATTAGAGTGTATTTGCAAAAAGAAAAGGAGTACTTGTGGCACCTTAGAGACTAACAAATTTATTTGAGCATAAGCTTTCGTGAGCTACAGCTCACTTCATCGGATGCATTCAGACTCTTGACCTACATGATTAGTCCTTAACTAATTTTACTTCAGTTGATTGTGTTGCACCAATTGAAGTGTAACACCAACAGACCCCAGTTGTCAGTGGGCGGGATCGAACTTGGGAGCTCTGGAGCTTAGTGCATGAGCCTCTACTGCATTAGCTCACAGCAGTTTTATAGGGATAGCTTTTTATAAACATGGCTTTTAGCTCATGCAGTAGAGGCTCATGCACTGAACTCCAGAGGTCTCAGGTTCAATCCCACCCACCAATGACCAGGGTCTGTTGATGTTACAGAAGTACCACCCACTGAGTTCACATTAGCCACCCTCAGTCAGTTTAAAATTTTGCCCTGCATCTACACTGTGGCTGCCTTACAGCATCTGAGATTTAGGCAGTAGTCTGTCACAGGTGTCATTTTTGATGTCAGAGATTCACTAATTCACTAGCTAGAAGAAAAGGAGTACTTGTGGCACCTTAGAGACTAGCCAATTTATTTGAGCATGAGCTTTCGTGAGCTACAGCTCACTTCATCGGATGCATACCGTGGAAACTGCAGCAGACATTATATACACACAGAGATCATGAAACAATACCTCCTCCCACCCCACTCTCCTGCTGGTAATAGCTTATCTAAAGTGATCATCAAGTTGGGCCATTTCCAGCACAAATCCAGGTTTTCTCACCCTCCGCCCCACGCCCCACACAAACTCACTCTCCTGCTGGTAATAGCCCATCCAAAGTGACAACTCTCTTCACAATGTGTATGATAATCAAGGTGGGCCATTTCCTGCACAAATCTCACCCCCGCACCCCCCTCCAAAAACCACACACACAAACTCACTCTCCTGCTGGTAATAGCTCATCCAAAGTGACCACTCTCCCTACAATGTGCATGGTAATCAAGGTGAGCCATTTCCAGCACAAATCCAGGCTCTCACCCCCCCCCCCACTTTTTTCCGGGGACACACACACACAGTTTTTGGAGGGGTGTGAGGGGGTGCAGGAAATGGCCCACCTTGATTATCATACACATTGTGAAGAGAGTTGTCACTTTGGATGGGCTATTACCAGCAGGAGAGTGAGTTTGTGTGGGGGGGGGCGGAGGGTGAGAAAACCTGGATTTGTGCTGGAAATGGCCCAACTTGATGATCACTTTAGATAAGCTATTACCAGCAGGACAGTAGGGTGGGAGGAGGTATTGTTTCATGATCTCTGTGTGTATATAATGTCTTCTGCAGTTTCCACGGTATGCATCCGATGAAGTGAGCTGTAGCTCACGAAAGCTCATGCTCAAATAAATTGGTTAGTCTCCAAGGTGCCACAAGTACTCCTTTTCTTTTTGCGAATACAGACTAACACGGCTGTTACTCTGAAACCTGTCACTAGCTAGAGTCTCCTCTTCCTCTTCTGCCAAGCTCCCTTCAGCCACTGCACATGCTTCTCTCCGGTAAACTACTGACCATGTCTTATTCCCTCTACACTATTCTAAACCAGCAATCCATCTCTAGACTTCCAGCTGCAAGTTGCCATTTGATGAGCCACTAGTTTTATCTATCTGCTTAATAACTAAATCCCGATCCTGACAACCCACATGAGTACTCCCACTGACTATTTTTCACTCCTTATAAAACTGCTAGGCCAACCAAGTGATGTCAGAGTGAGATGGATTCTATTCAGGCTTCAACAAAGTTAAGTATATTTCAAAATCTTTACTGTCAAATATGCATTGCCAAAGAAGAACACAGATCAACTCTCAAATTCCATGCTGAGTTTTCAAACTTGATTATTAGAAGAAAAATATTTTTATTTGTAAATTGGGTAGAGTTGTTCCAGAAGTCATTGAAAAAACAACAAACAGAAAACAGAAAACCTAACTGTTAAGGCTAAGAAGTATCAAATAGGCCTAAACAGAGTGACTTACCTTGGACACCAGGTGGGTCAAGGAACTATCAACCCCCTACAGGCCAAAGTGGATGCTATCCAAAAATGGCCTGTCCCAAAGTCAAAGAAACAGGTTCAATCCTCCTTAGGCTTGGCCGGATATTACAGGCGATTTGTACTGCAATACAGCCAAATCGCTGCCCCACTGAAAAGACCTAACCAAAAAGAAACAGCCAAATGCCGTTCAGTGGACTGAAGAGTGTCAGAAGGCCTTTAACCAGCTTAAAGTGACACTCATGTCTGATCCTGTGCTAAGGGCCCCAGACTTTGACAAACCATTCCTAGTAACCACAGACGCGTCCGAGCTCGGTGTGGGAGCAGTTTTAATGCAGGAAGGACCGAATCAAGAATTCCACCCTGTAGTGTTTCTCAGCAAGAAGCTGTCTGAGAGGGAAAGCAACTGGTTAGTCAGTGAAAAAGAATGTTACGCCACTGTCTACACTCTGGAAAAGCTACGCCCATATGTTTGGGGACGGTGTTTCCACCTGCAAACCGACCATGCTGCGCTACAGTGGCTTCATACTGCCACAGGAAATAAAAAAAAACTTATTCGGAGGAGTTTAGCTGCCCAAGATTTTGATTTTGACATCCAGCACATCTCAGGAGCTTCTAACAAAGTGGCTGATGCACTCTCCCATGAAAGTTTCCCAGAATCAACTGGTTAAAATCGTCCTTGAGATGTGGAAAATATTGTTAGTCTTTATATACTTGGTAATATATTTAGAGGTGCATGTGTCTTATTAACTCTGTTTTCTCCTAGAGCTCCAGGAAGAAATCACAGCCAGCGTTTCACACTATCTGAGATTTGGGGGGGGTGTCATCAATATAAAGGGAAGGGTAAACACCTTTAAAATCCCTCCTGGCCAGAGGAAAAACCCTTTCACCTGTAAAGGGTTAAGAAGCTAGGATAACCTCGCTGGCACCTGACCAAAATGACCAATGAGGAGACAAGATACTTTCAAAGCTGGAGGGAGGAGAAACAAAGGCTGTCTCTCTGTCTGTGTGATGCTTTTGCTGGGAACAGAAAAGGAATGGAGTCTTAGAACTTAGTAAGTAATCTAGCTAGATATGCATTAGATTCCGTTTTGTTTAAATGGCTGATAAAATAAGCTCTGCTGAATGGAATGTATATTCCTGTTTTTGTGTCTTTTTGTAACTTAAGGTTTTGCCTAGAGGAATTCTCTATGTTTTGAATCTGATTACCCTGTAAGGTATTTACCATCCTGATTTTACAGAGGTGATTCTTTTATTTTTTTCTTCAATTAAAATTCTTCTTTTAAGAACCTGATTGCTTTTTCATTGTTCTTAAGATTCAAGGGTTTGGGTCTGTGTTCACCTATGCAAATTGGTGAGGATTTTTATCAAGCCTTCCCCAGGAAAGGGGGTGTAGGGTTTGGGGAGGATTCTGGGGGGGAAAGACGTTTCCAAGCGGGCTCTTTCCCGGTTATATTTTTGTTAGACGCTTGGTGGTGGCAGCAATAAAGTCCAAGGGCAAAAGGTAAAATAGTTTGTACCTTGGGGAATTTTTAACCTAAGCTGGTAAAAATAAGCTTAGGGGGTTTTCATGCAGGTTCCCACATCTGTACCCTAGAGTTCAGAGCGGGGAAGGAAACTTGTGCCACTTTTTTCACTGTCACTTTTCAAGGGGAAGAAAATAAAACACTATTTACATCAGCCATAAAGGCATTGTATAATTTTTTTATTGACAATATCTTAGGTTAACTTACATAATGTACCGAGGGCTAATCATTCATGAGGAGTGCTATGAGCTTATACTCATGCCTATAAAACCGTATATTCTTTACCCGTGTTAAAGTCCAATTTAGTAATCCAATCAATAATTAAAAGCTGAAACTTTATTACAAGTTACATAACCATAAAATATTTTTATACAGTATTTTTCATAAAAAGGGCTAGAACATTTATCAGATTAACTCTATAAAGTCTTGGGGTGAAAACCTAGCTTCCAAGTCAATAGGAGTTTTTCTATTGACTTTGATAGGGGCAGAATTTCACTCAGCATGTACAAGTCTAGTACAAGTATAAAGGGGAACGTGATGCAGGAAAGCAGATTACAGTAAAAGGAGTGTTGTATACATAGCTGACTAATGTACTATTCCAAAAGGAGTCTATAATATGCTGAAGAAATTCTTACTAGTACATTTTCACGTGCCTAAATTTTTCTTTAGATTATACAGCTCGCTCTATGTTAGTGTCTTGTCTTTTGTCTTAAACTAGATATGGCAACTAGTTTAAAGGAAGCACATTTAGAGGAAACTAAGTAGAGGAAACTTTTTTATAGGGCTTTCAAGCAATTAAAAATGAATCGTGATTAATCATGCAATTAATTGTGCTGTTAAACAATAATTGAATTCCATTTATTTAAATATTTTGGATGTTTTCTACATTTTCAAATATATTCATTTCAATTACAACACAGAATATGAAGTGTACAGTGCTCACTGTATATTTATTTTTATTACAAATATTTCCACTGTAAAAAACAAAATAAATAGTATTTTTCAGTTCCCCTCAAACAAGTACTGTAATGCAAGCTCTTTACCATGAAAGTTTAACTTACAAATTTAGAATTAAGTACAATAAAAAACTGCATTCAAAAATAAAACAACGTAAAACTTTAGAGCCTACAAGTCCACTCTGTCCTACTTCTTGTTCAGCAAATTGCTAAGACAAACAAGTTTATTTACATTTGCAGGAGATAATGCTGCCCGCTTCTTTGTTTACAATGTCACCTGAAAGTGAGAACAGGCTTTCGCATGGCATTGTTGTAGCCAGCATCGTAAAATATTTACATGCCAGATGCGCTAAAAATTTGTATGTCCCTCCATGCTTCAACCATGATTCCAGAGGATATGTGTCCATGTTGATAATGGGTTCTGCTCGATAACAATCCAAAGCAGTGCGGACCAACATGTTCACTTTCATCATCTTAGTCAGATGCCACCAGCAGAAGGCTGATTTTTTTTTTTTTTTGGTGGTTCAGGTTCTGTAGTTTCCCTATCAGAGTGTTGCTCTTTTAAGACTTCTGAAAGCACGCTCCACACCTCATCCCTGAGATTTTGGAAGGCATTTCAGATTCTTAAATCTTGCGTCAACTGTTGTAGCTATCTTTAGAAATCTCACATTGGTTACTTCTTTGTGTTTTGTCAAATCAGCAGTGAAAGTGTTCTTAAAATGAACAACATGTGCTGGGTCATCATCAGAGACTGCTATAACATGAAATATATGGCAGAATGTGGATAAAACAGAGCAGGGGACATACCATTCTCCCCCAAGGAGTTCAGTCAAAAATTGAATTAACATTTTTTTTAACGAGCGTCATCAGTATGGAAGCATGTCCTCTGGAACGGTGGCCGAAGCATGAAGGGGCATACAAATCTTTAACATATCTGGCATATACCTTGCAATACCGGCTACAAAAGTGCCCTGCAAATGCCTGTTCTCACTTTCTTGTGACATTGTAAATAAGAAGCGGGCAACATTATCTCCAGTAAATGTAAACAAACTTGTTTGTCTTAGCGGTTGGCTGAACAAAAGGTAGGACTAAGTGGACTCGTAGGCTCTGAAGTTTTACATTGTTTTGTTTTTGAGTGCAGTTATGTAACCCCCCCAAAAAAATTCTACATTTGTAAGTTGCACTTTCACGATAAAGAGATTTCACTGTAGTACTTGTATGAGGTGAATTGAAAAATACTATTTCTTTTGTTTATATTATTTTTATTACAAATATTTGCAGTGTAAAAATGATAAAGTGAGCACTATACACTTGGTATTCTGTGTTGTAATTGAAATCAATATATTTTAAAATGTAGAAAAACATCCAAAAATATTTAATACATTTCAATTGGTATTTTATTGCTTAACAGTAGGATTAATTTTTTTAATCATGATTAATTTTTTTGAGTTAATCGTCTGAGTTAACTGCGATTAATCAACAGCCCTACTTTTTTATTAACTTCCTTAATTTGTGTATCTGATGAGTGCATTAGTTGGCTTCTCAAATGTATATTACTGCGCTGCTTAAACTGGTCTCTTAACCATGTGTTCAGCTTTTGTTCCAAAGCAACTGACATTCTGAATCTTGTCTGTATTTTACAATTTTTCTTCTTGATGGTGAACATATAGTTTGTCTTATCTTGTATTTTGAAAGATTATTTTTAGTTGTGATATAAATCAAAGAGAAATGTCCTTTTCTTCAGGATCTCAGCTTTGGCCATTTCTTTCCTGTGGAAAATGGCTCAATCTTACAACCTGTGAGCCCATTCCTGCAAGATGAGGAGTGCCAGTTGAGGGCACCCATCACCTTGCAAGGGGTGAGCATATGAGTTTAAGATATTTAAAGTTAAAAGAACACTAATTTTAAGGTTACTTTCACTAAACTTGGGACGTTTGACCAGCTGTTAAGTCTTGGGAATTCCGCTGGCCACCCGCCCCCCGCCACACAGAGCATGAATCTATGGGGTAGGGTGGGTAGCATAGGGAGAGGACTCACAGGGCTGCATTTGAGATGCAGGGAGGGGACAGGTGGCCTACAGTTCATAGATAATCAGAAAGAGGGAGGACAGGAGAGGGATAGTTTTTCAAGATTTAATAGGCAATGATTGAAACCTATTAAAAATAATTTTTAAAAGACAACTAATTTATTTTTTTTAATGACAATAGGCCAGGATGAAAAACAAAGTAACAAAAGACAGTGGCAGTTAACAGAACAAGAGTTAATGTTTAATTAACTTCCACTGTTTTTAATTACTGTGTATTTAATCTTGGCTGTCCCCCTGTATTCTCCCTTCACAGTCCATCAAGGGGATACTCACTTTTGGGATCCCAGCTCCTAGCCATCACCTCTCTTGGGAGGAGACCTGCATCTCTGTTCCTCTTGATTGGGGTTTACCCAGGCTGCAGGGTTCCCTGCCTACACTGCGAAACTGTCAGCAAGCCAGACTGCCTAAACAGGCCAGCGTCTACACTTTGTTTTCTCTTCTAAGGCTTATTAATAGAATAATTGCCAGCAGTTATAAGTTACACACAGGTCTCTCTAACCAAAACATATTTATTCTTAAGGTGAAAGCATTAGAGAAAATATATTAAAAACAATAAAAGAACCTACTCACATGCTAGTAAGCTCACCACAAATCGCACACCCACACACCACTGCTCCAGCAGGGTCTCTAATAGGAATCAGTCCTTCAAACCCCACCAAAGGATTTTTCTGTGGTTACAAGTTCGTATAGGTTAATGTTTTCTTTATACAGCTTGGGTTTCTGATCTTCAGATTCCAGGAACAAGTGATCAGTAGACAATGATCCCTTCCTCGGGGCATTTTCAAAAGGCTCGGGGTGGGGAATTAAGGGGGAGAGAAATTTGCATTCCACTACCTCTAGATATTCCCCAAGAAATCCACTTCACATGTATTGTCTCAAGAGTCCATTACTATCTGTCACACTGTTCAATATAATCTTGTAATCATTCAGGCCCACAATAATACATAACACCTATGACTCTTAGACTTTAAGCTTAGAAGGGACCATCATGATCATCTAGTCTGACCTCCTGCATACTGCAGGCCACAGAACCTCACCCACTCCTTAGACCCCAAACCTCTGGTTGAGTTACTGAAGTCCTCAAATCATGCTTAAAGACTTCAGGTTACAGAGAATTCACCATTTACACTAGTATAAACCTGAAAGTGACTTGTGCCCCACACTGCCGAGGAAGGTGAACCCCCCGCCCACACACACACAATCTGAGCCAATCTGCCCTGGGGGAAACCTCCTTCCTGACCCCAAATATGGCAATCAGTTAGACCCTGAGCATGTCGTAGAGACCCACCAGGCAGATACCTGGGAACTGTAGTAACGCAGAGCTTTCCCCATCTAGTGTCCATCTCCAGCAGTTGGGGATTTTCGCTACAGGCAGTCACCAGTGGGCCACATGCCATCATAGGCAGTCCCACCATACCATCCCTCATAAACTTATCAAGCTCAGTCTTGAAGCCAGTCAGGTTTTTTGCCCCCACTACTCCCCTTGGAAGTCTGTTCCAGAATTTCACTCCTCTGATGGTTAGAAACCTTCATCTAATTTAATACAATTGACTCCAAAGATACTTAAACTTAATTCAATAAAAAGAAAAGGAGTACTTGTGGCACCTTAGAGACTAACCAATTTATTTGAGCATGAGCTTTCGTGAGCTACAGCTCACTTCATCAGATGCATACCGTGGAAACTGCAGCAGACTTTATATATACACAGAGAATATGAAACAATACCTCCTCCCACCCCACTATCCTGCTGGTAATAGCTTATCTAAAGTAATCAGCAGGTTAGGCCATTTCCAGCACAAATCCAGGTTTTCTCACCCTCCACCCCCCCACACAAATTCACTCTCCTGCTGGTGATAGCCCATCCGAAGTGACAACTCTTTACACAATGTGCATGATAATCAAGTTAGGCCATTTCCTGCACAAATCCAGGTTGATTTGTGCAGGAAATGGCCTAACTTCATTATCATGCACATTGTGTAAAGAGTTGTCACTTTGGATGGGCTATCACCAGCAGGAGAGTGAATTTGTGTGGGGGGGTGGAGGGTGAGAAAACCTGGATTTGTGCTGGAAATGGCCTAACCTGATGATTACTTTAGATAAGCTATTACCAGCAGGACAGTGGGGTGGGAGGAGGTATTGTTTCATATTCTCTGTGTATATATAAAGTCTGCTGCAGTTTCCACGGTATGCATCTGATGAAGTGAGCTGTAGCTCACGAAAGCTCATGCTCAAATAAATTGGTTAGTCTCTAAGGTGCCACAAGTACTCCTTTTCTTTTTGCGAATACAGACTAACACGGCTGTTACTCTGAAACCTGTCTTAATTCAATAAGGATTTCCAAGGATACTGCTAAATCTGTCAAACTGACTTTTTTTCATTTTATTTCAAACAGTTATCTATTTTTGATGTTTAATAATTTCTTATCAATCTCTGCTTGCTGGCTATGCCCATTATACCTCTTACCCAATCACCTCCTTGTCCCCATTTCTCCCACCCAGTCCTTCCACACCACAGTTCCCACATAACCACACCATTGATCCATCAAAGAAACACTCCTTCATACACAAGTAGCTACAGATCTCAGGAGGAATCTTGAGGCTGTGAAAGTGTACCTGAGCTTAGTTGTAGCTGCTACAACTACTAATGCCATTACGCCTAGGGGAATTGTGCATGCAAAATTTGTGCAGAAATTCTTGGGTTTTGTGCAGCATTTCCTTTTCCTCCACAGAAATGGGCTGCAGAGCTGCTGGCCACCACTAGGGACCGCTGGACCCAGCAGAGCACAGCTCGCAAGTAGAAGACACTGCCGGGGGGAAGGAGAGGGAGCCATAGGTGCCAACTCCGTGGGTGCTCTGGGGCTGGAGCACCCCCGGGAAAAAATTGGTGAGTGCTCTGCATCCACCAGCAGCTCCCTGCCCTGCCCCCCACTCCAGCTCACCTCCGCCTCCGCTCTGCCTCCTCCCCTGAGTGCACCGCGTGCCCGCATTTTTCTCCTAGCTCCCAGTGCTTGCACTGCAAAACAGCTGTTTTGCACAGCAAGCGCTGGGAGGGAGGGGGCAACGCAGCATGCTCAGGGAAGAGGCAGGGCTGGGGCAGGGAGTGGAGACTTTGGCGAAGGGGTTGGAATAGGGGTGGGGCAGGGGCAGGGAAAGTCAGGGCAGGGCTGGGGGGTGGGGGGGGCAAGCACCCACCGGCGCTAGGGAAAGTTGGCGCCTATGGAGGGAGCTGGAGGGTTCCTGGCAGCTGCAGTTCTCAGCGTGCTCTGAAGGAAAGAGGCAGCATGCAGGAAACTCTATACAAGCCCAAGACCCAGCATAAGGCTGTTTCTCCCTCTGGATCCCTGGGCTCTGAGGGAGAGGGGGTGCAAGTGTCTGGACTGGTGCAGCGACGCCAGGTTCAGGTGCAGCAGGTTGCCGTAGTTCTGGGACAGCAGATCCGGCCAAAGAGGTAGCTGCAACAGGGTGGCTACCGAAAGACTCAGCAGCATGTCGAATCAGTGTTGACGAGCCTATGAGGATAACAGATGCTCTGTCTTGCTTCACCTTCAGCAACACCTTGTGGATCAGCGGGAAGGCGTATCAGCGCTCCTGACCACAGAATCAGGAAGGCCAACAGGGAGCCCTTGTCCCTGCCCTGAAGAGAACAGAACACGTGACACTTTCTGTTCTGCCTGGACGCAAACAGGTCCACCTGGGGAGTCCCCAACCTGTGGAAGATTAGGCTGACCACCTCCGGATGAAGCGACCATTAGTGGCGAGACAAGAAGGTCCTGCTGAGGCGATCCACTAGGATGTTCCTGGTTCCTGGCAGGTCGGCGGCCACCAGATGAATGGCATGCCACACACAAAAGTCTCAGAGGCTGCGCGCCTCCCAACAAAGGGCTGAGGACATGGCATCGTCCTGCCTGTTGATGTAATAAATTGCGGCTGTATTGTCTGTCAGGACCTGCACCACGTGCCATTCAGGTGGGGCAAGAAAGCCTGACAGGCCAGGCGAACCGCTCTGAGCTCCCTGACGTTGATATGAAAGGCCAGATCACTGTGTAGTCAGCAGCCCTGGGTGTTGAACTTGCCCAGATGGGTTCCCCAGCCCAGGTCTGACACATCCGAGACCAGGGTGAGCGATGGAGACAGGGTCACGAAGGAAACTTCCTGCAGCACCAACTTGGGATCCAGCCACCAGTCCAAGGACAGGAGGATGTGGTTCGGCACCATGACCACTTGATCCAGGGTGTGCCTGCTGGGGATATAGACCAAGACCAACCACACCTGCAGGGGCCGTAGATGAAGTTAGACATGGCTGACCACATACGTGCATGCGGCCCATTGGTTGCAGGCACGTGTGGGCTGTGGTAAGCAGATGGCTCTCTACATGGGTGATCAAGCCTGACATGGAAGGAAGGATCGAGCTTCTGGAAGGAAGACCCTGGCTTGCGTGGAGTCGAGAACCACTCCAATAAACTCTATGCATTGGACTGGCATAACATGGACTTCTCTGTGTTTATTAACAGGCCCAGATCGTTGCAGATGGACCACACCAGATCGAGGTTCCATTGCACCGGCACTGGAGACCTGCCCTTGATGAGCCAGTTGTCGAGATATGGGAAGATCTGGACTCCTCGATGTCTCAGGTAAGCTGCTACCGGTGCCACGCATTTTGTGAACACCTTGGGGGCCAAGAACAGGCCAAAGAGTAGCGCTGTGAACTTGAAGTGGCACCCAGTCACTATGAAACGCAGGAAACGCCTGTGGTCCGGAAATATGGAGACATGAAAGTAAGCGTCCTTTAAGTCGAAAGCGGCATACCAGTCCCTTGGATTCAGGGAAGGAACGATGGAGGCCAGGGAGACCATGCGGAACTTCAACTTCTTGAGAGATTTGTTGAGGCCACACAGGTCCAGGATGGATCTGAGGCCCCCTTTGGCCTTTGGGATTAGGAAGTAGAATCCTCTTTCCTCCATGTCCCGAGGAACTTCCTCAACAGCCCCCAAGCCCAGGAGCTTCTCAACCTCCTGAACAAGGAGTTGCTCGTGAGAAGGGTCCCTGAAGACAGATGGGAAAATGGAGGGGTGGGAAGGATGGGCAGCCAAGAACTGTAGGGTATAGCCCCAAGGTACTATGTCCAAGACCCAGTGGTCAGACGTAACCTGCGACCAGGCCAAGCGGTAGGGGGAGAGGCAGCTAAGGAAAAGGCAGGTAGGATCTGGTTTACTTACTGGGGCGTCGCTCTCAGGCGCACCCTCAAAATGATTTCTTCTGGCTCCCTGGCTGGGCTGGTGAGCGGGAGGAAGAAGGGTGATGACAACTAAAACTAGCGTCCCTTCTCATTGTAGATCCCTGACGGGGATGCCAGGGTTTGGCGGCGACAGTGGCCGGAAAAGCTTCCTGGCTGATGCAGCGTGTGTATGCCCAACGAGCGAAGGGTAGTCCTAGTATCCTTCATCCCATGTAGCCTAGCATTTGTTTGATTCGAGAACAGACCAACTCCATCAAAGGGGAGGTCCTCAATCGAGGTCTGCATCTCCTGGGAGAGGGCCGCTGTTTGCACCCAGGAGCTGCATCGCATGACCACCGCCGATGTGATCATCCTTGCCGTCGAGTCCACCATGTCCCATGCCATTTGCAGGGAACATCTGGCCACTGCAGTACCCTCCTCCACCAGGGTGCCAAACTCTTGGGCCAGACCTTCAGGGAGGGATTCCTGGAATTTTTTAAGGCCATCCCAGAGATTAAAATTGTACCACTTGATGGCTCGCCACCCGAAATTGCAGGCTGGCGGCTGAATAAATTTTTCTCCCAAATAAATTGAGTTTTTTTGGCCTCTTTGTTTTTGGGAGTTGAGGAGGTGGGGACCTGCTTGTCTTTCTCGTTGGCCGCAGACACAACCAGCAAGCCGCCGGGGGGGGGGGGGGGTGGGAAGGTATTCAAAACCTTCGGCCAGCACAAATAACTTTTCTCTCAGTCCGTTCTGAGGTGGGAGGGATGGAGGAGGAGGTCTGCCACAAGGCCTTGGCTATTTTGAGGACCCCCTCTGTACAGGCAGACACAACCAGCCCCCTTTCTTGTTATCCCATTAAAAATCAAATTTCTAGGTGTCTTTTTGTGAAGACCTGACTGCTAAAATATTGCTAGCAATTACTATACATAATGCTTCGACAGAATTTGTCTCTGATTTGTAAGGAGACAATGGACTATATTCTGCCCTTTGTGAATGACTGCAACTCCCAGGACCCAGAATCGTCAAAAAAGGTTTGGACTATAGCCATATGTTTGGTACTTTATACATCATTTTCTGTAACACTACATAGTCTTGGAATTATTGTGCATTTACTTGGCTCCCTCCCTACCTCTTTTTCCCCTCTCTGCAAGTTTATAGTAATCTTGTTTAAAATATCTGCCAGTAAAGATATCATCTAAGGGGTAAATTCTACAAGTCAAAGTTGGAATATAAAAATTTACCACTTCTGTCAATGCATAAACTGATTTCTGCAAGTAAGCAGGCACCTATGATATTACACAGTTCTGACCTCATAAGAATATTGTTTATTCATGTTTAAATCTCTGAATGACTTTTTGTTTTAAAGGAAGAGGCAGAATATTTTCAAATTAATTATAACAGTAAACATACAATATTTTACATTTAAATCGCTCCTTTAACAACAGGGAATCCGAAAGGAATCATACGACCACATTTGGGGAAGGAAACCAGGCAGACAATTGGTACATAGCACCAGTGCATAATGGCCTGAGAGAGGAAATGTTACTCAAACACACTGGAACAAACTCATACGCCTACAGAATGGGCTAACAAAAACTCAGTTGATTAAACTGACTGAGCTACATTCAAAATACCCACGTACAAGAAACTACATGGAATACAACTTATCCTGCTCATCAGTACTAAAGACTATATTCTGTTCTACTTTATTAGAAACAATGGTTGTTTGGTGATTATAATACTGAATTATAGTGCTGCAGTAATGCTACTATATTTAGAACTGGACAGGTCCATTCCAAACACTTTTTTTTTCCATTCATTCACTTATGACATTTTTCAAATTACTGCCTGAGCTAATATTTCTCACACTGGGTCTCCACTCTGATTATTTTGCTTTGATGTTTAAAGGACAGCCTACCATTTTAAACTTCTGAGTATATGGTTAAAAAAAAATCACATTCTTTTAAAACTTCAGACTGGGATATAGATATGTTCTCAATAAGGAATATTTGCTTTTTTCTTTCTTCAAAATATTTGAGATATTTGGGGAGAGAGAAATAAAGTAATGAATAATTGGACTATAGGGTCACACAGTTCATGGCTTCTGTAGGCTGAGCACTCATTGCATCCCTCCATTTCCTGATTCCCCTTTTTTCTCACCCCCATGCTCAAGGCTCCATTTGCACACCCTCAATTCCCCACCCATGCCTGGGGCTTCATGTGCCCCAATTCCTCCTCCTTCCTGCACCCATGCTGGGGAACCATGTGCTCTCCCAATTCCCTTGCCCCCAAACCAGGATCCCCCATTCTTCCCTTCATGCCAGGGGCTTTGTGTTCCTTCCCATTCCTTCCTCCCCCCATGCCAAGGGCTCTGCATCTCGGTCTTTTTTCTCCCACCTCTGAAGTACCTTTCTTACTTCCAAATTGGAAGAGACAGGCAGATTAGTTGGCGTCCTATCTTTCTCTCCCCTCACCCCACCATGGAGCAGCCTTTGGGGAGACAGCACTATAAGAGAGGAAGGAATGAAGCCTCCTTCAACCTCCTCTCCCTCTAGCTCCCCTTGCTGATTGAGCATCTGTTCCATAGTAGTTAGGCAGCTGTCAGCACTATATTTGTTGCTTCCACAGATCCTGTATCATTGGCAAAATTACTAAAATATCACTCCCCAGGAATCATTTAAAAGTTTAGTATAATGTAATGTTTTATGTAAAGCTTAGTTACCTCAAGATCATCCAGTGAACGAGTAATGCTAAATCGCTTAGATCTTCCAAATGATCTCCGAACAGAGGAACGTTGGGGAGCCAGGGCTAATCCAACTGGATGTCCAAATTTGGCACCCTAAAACACAATAGAAAATATAGGGTTACTTATACTTGTATTTTATTTTAGTACTTTATTTACATAAAACTCCTCCTCAGAGACAACATCTGATTTCTAGAGATGTCCGTCTTTTATCCAGTTTTACAATTGTGTTGACAAGCATATTGAACACCAAGGAGGGAGATCTTCAATAAAAGTAATAAAAGTGAGTTAGGTTCCCATTTTGAATGGGTGTTAGGCACCTGTCTCCTGTTTGTGTCTCTGAAATTCTCTACCCAAGTGACTTACTTAAGTTAATGAGGTAACTTTTCCAGCCAAGGCCCCAGTCCTGCAAACATTTAGACACGAATGACTTTATGAACATGAGTAATCAGTGGGACTACTCATCTGCATAAAGTAAATTGTATGTGTAATTAGCAGCAACATGGGTGCCCATATCTGAACATAAGAGAGACCTACCCCTATGTTGTAATGACTATAAAATGCTTGCTCACATTTCCTCCATATGATGCTACAACAATACTAGAATCCATCTCACCCAATCTTTGATGCACTCTTTCTGTATGCTTTAAATACAGCTGGAACATTCCCTGAAATTTTGGAACTGATCGGATGCAGCACTCAAGTTATCATATTACATCCAGACAAACAGAACTGACATCAAATTGAGAGTAAAACTATCTTGTGTCCCCACTTTGATGACTGACATTCCCTTTTTATGGCCTAACATCAATAAATTCCCACTTTCTTGCATGAGGTCTAAAATGAAGTCATTGACTACTCTTTAGCTTTGGAGAATAGAGTTATATCGCCTCTCCTCAACCATAAATGGCATCATAATCCACCTCCAAAGAAAATCAAAACGGTTTTCTGGATTTCAAATGTCTCTATGGAGATGTTCCATCAAATTCAGTTCCTCTTTAGTGAGGGCCTCTTCTCTCATTTCCTTCTCTCTCTCCACACAATCCACAGCTGGAGAGTCACTATTTTTGTTGCTCCATGAATCTGAAACTTCCCCCAATTTATCATCACCTTCTTCCTTTATGCCGTTTTTCCCAGTGAGGGTCGCGGTGGCGACATGGAGAATAGAGAGAACCAGACCTCCTTTTCCGCCGCAATATGTTCCAGCTCCTCCTGGGGGATTCCTCACTATTCCCAGGCCAGCCAGGAGATATAATCCCTCCAGTACATCCTGGGTCGGCCTTGGGGCCTCCACCCAGTGCGACATGCCTGGCAAAGTTCCAATGGAAGCCTCCCAGGGGCATCCTTAACAGGTGCCCAAACCACCTCAACCAACTTCTCTTGATCCGGAGGAGTAGTGGCTCTACTCCAAGGCCATCCCAAATAGTCGAGCTCCTCACCCTGTCTCAGAGAGTAAGCCCAGTCACCCTACAAAGAAACTTCATTTCTGCGCTTGTACCTGCGATCTCATCCTTTCAGTCATTGCCCAAAGTTAATGACCACAGGTGAGGATCGGGATGTAAAGCGACCTGTAAATGGAGAGCTTTGTCCAAGAACTCAGCTCCCGCTTCACCACCACGGATCAGTACAGCGGCCGCATCACTGCCGCCGCTGCACCAATCCGCCAGTTGATCACACGCTCCCACTTGCCATCACTCACGAACAAGACCCCTAGATATTTGAACTCTTCCACTAAATGTAGCAGCTCCCCCTGCACCTAGAGAGAGCAGTCCACTTTATTCCAGGAGAGGGCCCATGACCTCTGTTTTGGAGGTGCTGATTCTCATCCCAGCATTCTTCACACTCAGCAGTTCAACATTCAAGTGTGCATCAGAGATCACAGTCTGAAGAAGCAAGAAGGACATCATCATCTGCAAACAGCAGAGATGCTACCTCCGAGTCCTCGTACCGGATGCACTCCACAGCTCGGCTGCACCTTGCTATCCTGGCCATGAAAATTATGAACAGGCGTGGGGACAAGACACACCTTTGGCGAAATCCATCACTCACCTTGAATGAACTCAACTTAATGCCAAGAATATGAATACAACTCTCATTCCGAGAATAGAGGGACCGGATAGCACGCAAAAGCGGCACCAGCACCTTATACTCCCGGCAGCACTTCCCATAAGACTTCAAAGGGAATGTAGTCATATGACTTCTCCAGGTCTATAAAACAAAGGTAGACTGGATTAGCAAACTCCCACGATCCCTTGAGTATCTGCGAGAAAGCAAAGAGCTGGTCAGTTGTTCCATGGCCAGGACAGAATCCACATTGTTCCTCCTGAATCCAAGGTTCAACTAATGGGCGTAACCTCCTCTCAAGCACCCTGGCATAGGCTTTGCCGAGGAGACTGAGGAGTGTGATCCCCCTATAGTTGGAACACACCCTCTGGTATCCTTCCTTAAAGATTGGGACCACCAGCCCAGTTTGCCAGTCCAAAGGTACTGCACCAGCCCTCCACGCAACATTGAAGAGGCACATTAACCACTCCCAATTTATGTTGTCTTAAAATGTTCCTTTTAATTATATAATACTTAACTATCCCTTATTTCATCTGCTGTGGTGAGGAAGGATACAAGTTGACAAGAATATGTATTGTAGTCTATGTTGTCATGGCTTTGTTGGTCCCAGGATATTAGAGAAACCTGGGGAGACCATTTTATTGGCCCAATTTCTCTTGGAGAGAGATACATGCTTTCAAGCTTACACAGAGTTCTTCTTCAGGTCTGGGAAATGTACTCAGAGTGTCACAACTAAATACAAAGGTGAAAAGAATGTTTAGCATAAGTAAACATATTCAGAGGGACCATTTCAGGTGAAATAGCCAGATAATACCTCTCCAGTCACAGGGGGGGAAGCACACAAAAAAAGAAGCAGAGAGGGTTGGTTTAATGGGTTATAGACCATTGTAAAAAGCCATAACTCCAGTGTCTCTGTTCCGTCCATGATTTTTAGGGTCTAGCAAAGTTATGAACTTAAGCTCTTAGGCTTGTTTTTTGAAGGCACTGTGCAGTTTTCCTTTGAGGATGATGACTGAGAAGTCAGATATAGAGTAATCGCTTTGTGAAAAGTGTTCACCAAGAAGTAAAAGGGTCTTTTTCTCTTTTATAATTTTTCTGTGCAACATTTCCCAGACCTGAAGAAGAGCTGTGACTCGAAACCTGGACTCTCTCACCAAGAGAAGTTGCTCCAATAAAAGATATTACCATACCTACCTTATGTCTCAAGAATATTTATTAGTGACTACATGGTTTTTAAATGGCAGCTATTACTTTTCCTTCACGTTTTTTTTCTTTTCTGCCTTTATGAGAGTCACCGTTCCCAACTCTAAAATATTTCTGCTTTATTTCCCCCCTAAGTGTTTTGTTTTGCTATATTTGAAATTTACATTAAGCAAAAATAATTCCATTCTTATAATTAGATGTTCACAGCTGATTGTACAAAGTAGGGAAAAAACCAGAACACTATGAAGTTATATCACTGTTCTATAAGATGACATATTTTTGACATCTTCTCGGAAGAAAATGAATATCTGTTTATTTACCCACATGTATTCAATGCTATTCTTTAACAATATGACTCTCATTGGTGACTTTGCAATTCTCATTGGTGTATATTTACTAGAGACTCCATTTGGAAGTCTTCTTTATTGTAAGACGTATTGCCAAGGCCCAGTGTACTTTGCAGGAAGCTGGACCCAAAGTCTGGAGAAAGCCCTTCTTGTTTCTGGGCCATTTCAGGAAAGCTTTAAATAAGGAGGTTCTTAACTCACTATGAAAACAAATGATGCCCTATATTTTCAATTTTCAGTGTACTGACAATGAATAACTACACCATAGAAGCTGCCAGGGAGAAGCTGAAAAAGTAGACTCTTGAGGTTTTTGACAGCCAGGAACAATTTCAGACTGGAACAAGCACATCAGCTGGATATTTAAGCTACAAAATCATCATCAGTTTAGTATGCTGACATTCTAAGTTGCCATCCTTAGGTTTCAAGGTTAACACCCACTGAGCTAAACAGGGCATTTCATATCCCTGAGATAATGTGCAAGTGATCTGCAGATCCAGGCAGGTATTATTGCATTGGTTCACACATGGTTTATATTTTAAGGCTCTTTGCAATCCTAAGATCTAAAATAACATTTGCCCCTGCAAAATGAAAGCTTAGATCTGAAGCAATACTCTGCAGCAGACTCCACAGCAAATTCAGCAGAATGCACCAATATTAATTATAGATAGTCAAAACAATAGTGTGGCACCTCGAGAGTTATTACCAGTGACACTCGATGTTCCTTGTACGTAAGGATCCAAGTTACTTGCATGTAAGTTTCAGAAAGTTTCACCACTTTTTAACTATGGAAGTACCCACCTTTGCATTTATTAAATCTTTCATTTAGTGAGAAAAAACACAAATGAGGAATGAAAGGCAGGAGGAACTCCAAAGGCTGGCAACAACAGTAACATCAGTACTTTGAGGGCAAATGGCATACTGAAGCCAACCGAGAAAGTATTAAAGTATACTTCAATGCATGCTCCTCACTGCTCCTCTGTAGTATCATCAAAAACAAAAGTTTTCCCAGCAGGTATCCATCTTTCATAACAGAAGGATGATGAGAAAGAAAACAAAATATCAAAACTGGGCAAACACATCTGGAACAACGGAGAACATGACATCTTCACTTTGTTTCCCAGTGCAGCCCAAAGAGAACATAGAAATAATTGCCCAATATAGGTTTAAATGGTGGCAATCCCTGTGTGCTACTCTGAGTGGTTATCATGTGCGGATAAAATATAATGCAAAAGATTTTAGAAACTAATTACGTCTAAATTTGGGGAACAGGAGGAGGCCTGCTTTAAGGTAACTCCAATTGCATTCTGAGGGAAAATGAAATTGATCTGCAATCTTCAGAATCACTAGATTTGGTTATTCAGCAAATGTTGATGCCTGAGTTTAAAACTAAAAGCCTCTTGGGTTATATAGGGTCTGTAAATACAGAGACACAGAATGAAAGGGAGGATGAAAAAACCACACTTAGAATCATGTAAGAGTACAAAACAGAATAGGAAATTAGCACCCAGTCAAAATTTGATGTAAGGTTTTCTGACACTTGTACAAAAATAAATATTGAGTACTTGGTTAGAATCCAGCCGTAGCATAATAAAGCAAATGAGAAATATGACCCCAATAAAGAAAGTGAGAAATATGGCCCATCTATACCAACAATAAAGTAATGCTAGAGAACTGCTGATAAAAAGGTGGAAACCAGTTAAAGTTAACCACTTGCCTGGCCAATTTGGACAAGGCCTAAGTGTTTTGAAGCGGCACTTAAAGAAAAAATGTTCCCTAAACCAATGGTCTCTATCTTGCATTGAAGAGCCGAGTTAGAGATACCTATGGGAGATGAACAGAACTAGACACTGCTAAAAAAAAAAAGACTACTACTTGAATCTCTCTGCAAAATATTTAAATTTCCAAGTGATTGTTGAAGTCTCCCTTCCTCTGCCTTCTCTTTCCAGAGATTTTGTCTGTACAAATGGGCCTGGTCTCTGGAAGAGGAAATATGTTGGAAGTCTATTTATCTCATGCACAAAAAAAAAAAAAAAAAAAAATCTTACAGGAACAGGTATCTCCAGTTAACTACAGCCAAAGACTTTTACTGAGAATCTACTGAGGAAAAAGCACTATGGCTTGAACAGAAAATAGCTATTACAATTAGAATCTGAAAATCAGCTCAGCTGTAGGAAGTCACAGCATTTATTTGCGTAAAGCAGTGTTCCCCAAACTGTAGGGGGGACACATCAGGGCCAAGGCCAGCCCCCACGGGGGGCGAGATGGGAGGACCACTGAGCCCCACTCCGCCGCCAGCTGCAGCTCCGCTCTGCCCCCAGCCACAGCTCTGGCCCCAGCTCCACTCCGCCCCAGCCCACCTCTGGCCCCAGCTCCACTCCGCCCCAGCCCACCTCTGGCCCCAGCCGCAGCTCCACTCCGCCCCCAGGCCAGCTCTGCCCTCAGTCCCTCTCCACCCGCAGGCCAGCCCTGCCTCTAGCCTCAGCTCCACCCCCATCCTCAGTTCAGCCCCTAGCTCTGCCTTCAGCCCAAGCTCCTCTGCTGAGCCAATTGTGCAGTAATGGGGGAGGGGGGTTGGACAGATTCCATTACTGGTAAACAGGGGTGTGACGGGAAAAGTTTGGGCACCACTGACGTAAAAGAAGATTTCAGAGGCTGTGTCTCTGATGTTTTCTACTAGTAACTGAAAGGTTTTAACATGCATGTAGTCAGTCAGTAATTAGAGGAACTATTAGGGAAAATTTAAATAGTACTCATTACCCTTATTATATACAGTAAAAGCAGTTTTAACCGGCACTTCAATGGGAAAGCTCTGTAAACCAGCATTTCATAGAATATCAGGGTTGGAAGGGACCCCTGAAGGTCATCTAGTCCAACCCCCTGCTTGAAGCAGGACCAATTCCCAGTTAAATCATCCCAGCCAGGGCTTTGTCAAGCCTGACCTTAAAAACTTCCAAGGAAGGAGATTCCACCACCTCCCTAGGCAACGCATTCCAGTGTTTCACCACCCTCTTAGTGAAAAAGTTTTTCCTAATATCCAATCTAAACCTCCCCCACTGCAACTTGAGACCATTACTCCTCGTTCTGTCATCTGCTACCATTGAGAACAGTCTAGAGCCATCCTCTTTGGAACCCCCTTTCAGGTAGTTGAAAGCAGCTATCAAATCCATTTCTGATCTTCATTGAAATTCTGGTTTATAGTCCAGCTGGCACAGGGCCAAAAGTGGACTGGAGCTTGGGAGGGAGTGTGGAGTGTGGGCACTCAGAGGGAGTTTGGGTGCGAGAGGGGGTTTGAGGCATGGGAGAGGGTGCAGGATCCAGGGGCCGCTTACCTCGGGTGGCTCCCCACAAGCAGCAACCTGTCCTGGCTGCTCCTAGGCGGAGATGTGGCAGGCAGTTCCATGCACTGCCCCCACCTCGCTAGCAACACAGCTCCAATTAGCCAATGGGAGCTGCGGGGGCAGTGCCAGTGGAAGGAGGCAGCGCACAGAGCTGTTTGCCATGCCTCCCCTTAGGAGCAGCCAGGAGAGGTCACCGCTTGCAGGGAGCCACCTGAGGGGAGCAGCCCCCAGATCCAGTACCCCAAGCCGCTGCCCTGAGCCCCCTCCTGCACCCAAACTCCCTCTTAGTTAACCAGCATTTTCTACCCCCCATTCTCCCAACATGTCGGATAAAACAGCTTTTACTGTACTATGAACTACTGCAGAAAAATTTGTAAGGATGAAGATGAATTTTTCAAAGCAGCATACTGCCATCTGGCTAAAAAATACTTTGTACCAAAAAAGAGAGAGTCAATCTAGCATATATGCACGATTCAGAGTGCCAATGAAGTCTATTACAATTTATTAAATAGTGGTATAAGATATGTTCCCTACCTGAAACATATAATCTCTGGATCAATAAACCAAAATCAGGACAGTAGATAGATATTTGATCAGAGGCTGAAAAGGAAAGTCGAAATTCCTGAAGCCTAACCCTAGAATGGTAGAGAAACTAGAAAATTCCTCTGACAACTTAGGAAGTCTAATACCTGTTAATAAATATTAACCCTTTTAGTTTCTTTTTTTCTTGCATATTAATTTAAATATGAACTATTCTTCCAAAATCTTTATAGCATTACCAAAGTGTGTGTTTGAATTCTAATTGGTTTTTAACCTGTAAGTGACCTGTATTTAGGAATTTCATATGATTGAGTGTTGAGCTGCATCTAGTTATCCTCAGCATTTACATATCTTTAAGAATCCAGGTGTCCTGCAGAAAAAACCCTCAAACTACTAAAAGTGTACACAAAAGTATAAACAAAACTGGGTGATATTGTTATAGCAGATTTTTCTATAAAAAAATTGCTAGTACAGATGAGTTCCATAAGAAATGAAAAAGTAATAATGTCCGGATTAGACCTCCCCTTATCTTATCACTCATGTAACGTAAAAAATCCATAAGAAATTAAGTAAAATGAAAACGTCAAGACAAGACACATAGTAAAATTAATCATGAAAAAGTATTTTTCCCTCCAAAAACAAGTTTTTGTCTCAGACCCTATAAAAAGACAGAGGATTTTAAAAATTAGGTGAGGGAGTGCAAACTGTGGCATCCCACCAGTAACAGATAAGAAAAACACAGGGTACATCTACACTCCAGTGTAAGCCCAAGCTCAGACTCAAGCTCAAGCCTATCCGCCAGTTTTATCCACGCATAAATCATGCTAACTCAGGGCTTCGACCCAGAGTCCCAGTACCCTGTGGGGTTGCAGGATCTGAGACCAGGTGAGGCCTTGATCCAGGGTTCAAGCCCTATTGTTTTGTAGTGTAGACATAGCCTTGCTTGACTCAGGTCCTGGGAGTCCTCCAAAAAGTATCCCACAATCCCACGGACCAACGTCCTTTGTCCTCTCTATTCCAAGGATCTTGAATCTCCTCTATTGAAAAGAGAAGCCACCACCCTTGGCGTACTGCAGCAGCTCAGTGAGTCAATGTTAATCTTTCTGACCACTGAGTTGCAAATACCAGAGAGCATTCTGTGTTTGCAATGCAGACTGAACAGAACATCTCTTTTGTGAATCAAACTGCTTCAAGGTCACAGGAATTGGTGAATCTCTGGTGCAAAGCCAGGAAAACTGTGGACTTTAGTAAGAGTACTAGGAATGACCATACATACTAACAAACAGTGAAGAAGCTGGTAGCTTTGCAAATTTACCAAACCAGTGACCAGTACAAGGAGCAGATTAAGTAGCTCAAGAGTAAGTACCAGAAAACTAGAGACCAGAACCGCACCCCAGGAAACTTGCCAACATCATGCCCGTATTATGAGGCGTTTGACTGGGTGCTGGGCACTGTGCCCAGCGCGGAGCCAACCCTGATGCACAATGACCTAGTCAGCCAGGATGGTGCCCTGCTGGCTCCAGAATCCAGCATGGGGACTAATGGGAGAAAACAGCAGTCACTGAATGGGGACACTGAAGTCACTCTGTTGCTGAAACTGGTTCCAGAGCAGGTTTTGGAGCAGGAGCAGCACATTCTGGGTCCATACTAGGAAGAGCTGATGCACCCGCAAAGGACAGCCCACTGCGGAGCCTGCAGCAGACGCAGACAAGATAGAAACTGATCTTAAGTCCACTAAGTTTTGGGTTCCATTTTAACGTTTAACAACACAGTAATAGAAGGAATTTCTGCTCCAGGAACCAGTGCAAAAGTTATGAGAAGCCCCAGTTAGCAGTGTGTATTTGTTAATGGCGGAGTGTATGCCAGCAGCATAGTTCCCCTCAACACCACCACATGGAGCTCAAAAAGGTAAGCAGGACATGTAAACAGTAAAGAATATCTTTTAAGTGTATAGTTTACAGAAAAACCAGAGATTTGTTTTGCTAGGACCATTCCTGTTTCTTAAAAATAATAGCCTTACATTGCCATGCCTGTATGTATGCCATTCTGTAACCATTCTATGGTCTATTGAGACTTAAGTTACTGAAAGAAGAAGTTACTCACCTTGTGCAGTAACTATGGTTCTTCAAGATGTGTGCCCCTATGGATGCTCCACCGTAGGTGTGTATTCATCCCTGCGCTGCTGATCGGAGAACTTCGGTAGCAGTGTCTGTTGGGCCCTGACATCTGCGGTCTCTCCTCGTGCTGTGCCATGAGGCTAGTCAATGCACACGAGCTAACCCTCCTCAGTTCCTTCTCTACTGCAGAGTCATAGACAAGAACTCTGAAGTAGAGGGGAGGAGGGAGGGTTGCAGAGCACCCATAGGGCCACACATCATCTCGAAGAACCATCATTACTGCACAAGGTAACAACTTCTTCAATTTGTGACCCTGTGGGTGCTCCACTGTATGTGACCCCCAAGCAGTACCCCTTCTGGAGGGCTGGGACTTCAGAGTTGGATCAGTTACAGATGAAAGTACTGTGTAGCCAAAGATGGCATCAGAGGCAGAGTCCCCAGCGATCAGGTAGTGTTCTGAGAAAGTGCGGTCTGACGCCCATGTCGCCGCTCTACAGATCTCTGAGACAGGGACATTCTTGAAGGTGGCAAGAGATGAGGAGATCAATCTTGTGGAGTGTGTATGGATCGACTCCGGAGGGGTCATGTTACAAATTTGATAGGACTGTCGGATACAATTCGAGACCCACTTAGAGAGTCTTTGGGCAGATATTGCTGAGCCCGTGGATCTTTCCGCCATAGAGAGAGGAAAAGGCTAGAGGACTTTCCAAAGGCATTTGTCCTATCAAGGTAGAAGGACAGGGCTCTCCTAACATCTAGGATGTAGTATAGCCTCCCTATTGTCTTGGTGAGGCTTGAAGTAGAAGATTGCAAGGTGAATCAATCTGATTCATGTGAAACGGGGAGGTTACCTTCGGGATGAATTTTGGATATGGTCTGAGTGTAACCTTGTCTGGAAAAAATACTGTGTATGGGGGATGCGCCATCAGAACTGCTTTCTCTTCTATTCTTCAAGGTAATTGCTATCAGGAATGCCGTTTTCACTGATAGGTATGTAAGTGAACAGGTGGCTACAGGTTTGAAGGGCGGCCTAGTCAGCCCTTTCAGTACCAGGTTTAGATCCCACATGGGGTAGAAAGTCAAGGTTGACGGAAAAGCTTTATTATACCCTTAAGGAACTTTTTAGTGGTTGGGTGTGACAGCACTGAATATCCCTCTAGAAGTTGGTGAAAGGCTGTAATAGCTGCTAGATGGACCGTAAGAGAGTTTATGGATAATCCTGACTTTATACGGATCAGAGCATAATCTAGGATGTGTGGAAGAGTCACAGATGTTGGGGAGATTTGTTGGGACATGCACCAAATCTGAAACCTGGACCACTTCTGCAGGTAAGTTTGTCGTGTGTAGGACTTTCTACTGTACAATACAAACCCTGGTATCTCCCTTGAGCAGGAGCTCTCTAGGTGTTGGAGCCAAGCAGGAACCATGCTTTGAGGCAGAGAATCCCTAAATTGGGATGCAGGATATGCCCTTTGTCCTGTGAGAGGAGGTGCAGAAAGGTTGGGAGAGAGATCGGCATGCACATCGCGAGCTGTGCTAGGTAAGAGTACCAGGTCTGTCTTGGCCAACTAGGAGCAATCAGCATGATGTTAGCTGCATCCCTTTTTATTTTTAGCAGGATCTTCAGTAGTAGAGAAAACACAGGAAAGGTGTAAAGAAAGTCTTTGTCCAACGGGAGTAGAAGGGTATTGCCCAGAGAGTGCTGCCCCATCCCCACCCTGGAGCAGTAGTGTGGACATTTCTTGTTCTGGTAGGTGGCAAACAGGTCTGTGGACAGCATTCCCTATCATGTGAATAAGTCATGGAGTACTGATAGGTGTATCTCCCACTCGTGATCATGTGAGAATTTGAGACTGAGATGGTCAGTTGTCGAGGTCTATTTTACCAGGAGGTAAGCCGTGGACAGAGTTACATTGTGGGAGATGCATCAGTTCCATAATCTCATTGCCTCTGCGCATAGAGAGGGAGACTGCCCCCCCCCTTGCCAGTTGATGTAGTACATGCAGGATATGTTGTCCATTAGGATCTTTGTATGTGAGATTCTGCGATCAGCAGGAAGAAATGGATGCAGGTGTTCCTGACTGCTCTCAGTTCAAGGAGACCAATGTGGAGAGACATCTCTGTAGGCAACCATTTGCCTTGCGTCATGAGACCATTTAAATGCAAACCCCGCCCAATGAGTGATGCATTGGTGGTAAGGAGCAATGATGGTGATGTGTGCGAGAAGGGGATCCCTTTGCACACATTGGCTGGGACCTTCCACCAGTTAAAGGAGTTTTTGATCCTGGTGGGTAGTAACAGGGGTTTGTCCAGCCTGTGTCTGTTCTCTAAACCAAACAGAACCATAGTTGGAGGTATCGCATGTGGAGTCTAGTGTGTGGTATCACCACCATGCCTGTTGACACGTGCCCCAAGAGTTCAAGGCAAAGTCTGGCTGGTATCTGTGGACTGTATTGAACAGTATCTATGAGCAAAACAAAGAAGAGAAACCTGTGTTGAAGTAGGAGGGCTTTGGCCTCTATGGCATCTAGGTCAACCCCTAGGAATGCCAGGCATTGCACTGGAGTGAGGGTTGACTTCTGGGTGTTGATCTGTAAACCCAGTTCTGTAACAAGTACAAGTCTATCATAGTGTTGATGGCTTTGTGGGCTTCTTGGAGAGATCAGGCTCTGAGGAGACAGTTGTCCAGATATGGGTAAATCCTTATCCCTTGTGAACGTAAGTTAACAGCTACCACTGAGAGAAGTTTGGAAAATACTCTTGGGACCAATGATAGTCCGAAGGGGAGGACTCTGTATTAGTAATGGTAGTTTCCCAGAGTGAACCTGAGAAATTGCCTGCGAGCAAGTAAGATCGAGATGTGAAAGTAGGCATCCTGGATGTTAAGGGCCGAAAAACAGTCTCCCTGTTCCAGTGTTGGAATGATCGCCAATGAGGTGACCATCTTGAACTTCTGAGCCTTGAAAAATTGTTCAGAGCTATGAGGTCCAATATGGGTCTCTAACCTCCCTTTATTTTAGGTATTAGGAAGTAACGACAGTAGAACCCCTTACCTTGTAGATGCTGAGATAGTAGTTCTATGGCTCCTAACTGGAGAAGATGATCTATCTCCTGTTGTAGTGAACTCTTATGAGAAGGGTCCCTGAAGGATGAGGAAGGGTATATCAGAGGGGGTATGGAGGTCAAATGGATGGGGTGCCCGGATCAGACAGACAATCTCTATAACCCATTGGTCCGACATTATGCGTTCCCAGGCATGGCGGAACACTGTGAATCGGTGGCCAAATGGGTATACAACCATGGTTGATTGCAGTTGTGGAGAGTGGTCTCACAGCGCCTCAACCTGCCTGTCAAAAGTGGCATTTACAGCAGTGGATTGGGACGAGGTTTGCAGACCAGACAGTTTGCGCTTCAGGAACTTCCCTTTCTCAATTTGCAGTTCATAATGGTGCTGAGGTTGATATTGAGCCACGTAAGGTCTGAACTGAGACTGGGGACTAAAACATCTCTTTTACCCCAGTCTATAGATTCCCAGTCACCAAAGGGTAGCCCTGGAATCCTTTAGAGTATATAGGGAGGCATCAGTCTTTTCAGCGAAGAGCTTTGTGTACTAAAAAGGAAGATATTCCACCGTGGACTGCACCTCTTTCAGGAATCCCAACAAATGGAGCTATAACACCCGTCACATCACCATCACCATGGAGATGGACCTAGGTACCATGTCGGTGGCATCGCTATAATCGGCCCTTGATATTTTTGCTACTAATTGCCCCTTCTGTATGACGGTCTTGAAGGATTCCCAAAGCACCTCCGGCAGTTCGTCAATAAAATAATTGAGTTTGTTGTAATTTGTGTAGTCATATTTGGCCGTGAGCTAATCGGCAATATGAAACTGTAAGGTGGCCGACGAATATGCCTTCCTGCCAAAGAGATCAAGGCACTTCCAGTCTCTGCCATAGGGTGTAGCCCTGGACTGGTGTTGCCATCCGTGGGAATTGATTGCATCCACCAGAATGGAACTGGGTGTTGGGTGGGAAAAAAGGAACTCTGATTCATTTGCAGGGACATAATATTTTTTATCTGCCCGCTTGCAAGTTGGTGCCACCGATGCCAGGATTTGCCACTGTTTTGGCCAGGTCTAAAATGGCCTCATTGATTGGGAGGGTAATCTTTGATGAGGAGGAAGAGTGGCGGATATCCAGGAGCTGATGGTGCATATCCTTTACTGCCTCTAGTACTATGTAGAGGGTGACCACCATGCTCTTTGCCAGCTCCCAGAAAAGGTGGAAGTCATCTACCAGAGATGGTGGGGGAGGCATGACTGCTTCCTCCAGGAAGGAGGATGTGGTCTTTGGTGTTATGTCCTCCTCCATCTCCTGAGATGGTTCAGAGGTCTTAGATGCTGTCACCAATGGAGTATGCCTGGAGGGTTCTCAGGCAAGGCTAGGAGCCCATAATGCAGGCTGTCAGTGTGCCGCCCAAGGGTCCCAATACAGCCATTGTGGTATAGGATCTGGTTGGGATGCCCATGGGTGGCCATACCAAGATTGTGGTGATGGTGAAGCCATTTGGGGGTACTGTCTCAGACCTTGCTGGTAGTGGGTCTTGTATGGAGCCTGGGAGGAGTACTGTGAGACTGCTGCCTCTGGCTCACTGTCCGAACCCTCACTAGACAGTGGAGGAGCATGGCTTAGCTAAAGGGATATCCCTGTACCTGGTAAAGGCTCGATGCCGTGCTGTCAATACCGATAGGCAAGGACTCAGGTGCATCCCGTGCACAGACATCTCTGGGGTATGGTGGAATTCTACCAGTACTGAACATCCCAGTGGTGGTTCCAGGGGAAATGGAGACCCTGTCTGTACCAGTCTCTGCAGAGCCTTGTGAGCCGCCACTGACAGTACCAAGGTAGACTCGCATACCGGGAGTGTCTTCTTGGGCTTGTTCTTATCTCTCGGTACTGAAGAGACATTGCCCATGCCCATACTGTCTGTGGACTTGTCAACAGTACTAGTAGCCAACAGTTGTCATACATGGGTGCCAGACTGTGATCTCTGCCCCAGTAGTGCCAAGGATATGGAGTGAGATAGAGATCGCTTGCAACTATCCTGAGGATCACTTAGCGGTCTTCCTGCCCTCTTCTTAGAGGACTTATGTGAGGAATCCCCAGCCTGCTAATTCAACCCACTTCCCTTAGAAATTGAAAGTTGTGGGGAAGACTCACATCTGTCAGGAGATTGAGGTCGGAGAACTGCCTCCACGAAGAGAATCTTCTGGTGGAGCTCTCTGTCTTTGAAGGATCTTGGACAGAGCTACTGGCAGAGGGTACACTTTTGCTGTATGTGACCCTCACCGAGGTAGCAGATGCACTGAGAGTGCTTATTCATGACCAGGATTGCCTCGCTGCATGTGTGGCACTTCTTGAAACCCAGGGAGCTGGGCATACCCTGCTAAGGGGAAGGGTCCCCCAGGGGCAAAAAAAGGTGGGGAAAAGGGTAGGAAAAAAATGAATGGAAGAATAACAACTAGAACTACAACTAGAATTGGGGACACTAACTGCGAAATGAAAACAGAAGAACAACAGCCTTAACAGACTCCTAATGGCTCCGTTTCTAGCCAGGGAGGTTGAGAAGGAACTGAGGAGGGTTAGCCCATGCACTCTGCCTAGCCTCATGGTGTAGCATGAGGAGAAACAGCACATGTGCAGGCCCAATGGACACTGCTACCAAAGTTCTCTGATCAGAAGCAGAGGGACACAGACACACCTACAGTGGAGCACTCAAAGGGACACTACTTGAAGAAGAAACAGAGAATTGTGTGTCTGTGAATGTGTGTGTTTGGGGAAATGTTCCATTCACAAATCTAGTCTATTTCAGTTAGAGGTAGTCCATGAAGGTAACAAAATCATTTGTCCCAAATATGATTGCAGTTTGAAATTTTGTCCAGAAATGTACTGGGGAATGGGGAGGAGAAAGGCTGTGGACTTGTATGTGTTTGCATGCAGCCATAACAGTCCATGTGGAAGCTAACACAGCATCCTGTTGATTCCCTCATGAATTCTGATCCAATCCTGTGTGTTGATAGCTGCAAACTTTTCCTGAAGCAGGAACTCCAGATAGGTAGTCACATTCTGGGGAAAGGAATATTTTTCAGGGCCACCTCGGTAGCTGACCAGCTCAGACCACTCATAGATGTGCTGCTCAGTCACTACACGTTTAAATACTTCCGTTGCATAAACTTACAGGTTTTCAACCAGCAACTTGGAAAAACATCTGCCTTTGCTAGTCGGGCACCACAAAAAAAGCTATGTCCTCCAAAGTGTGGAAGGTCTGAAATCCTAGAACGACCACAGATGGCAGACTCCCCCACCTTCCCACCAACCAAAAATACCCAAACCAAGTAGTTTTGTAATTTTCTAAAATTAAAAAAGCAGCGTTGCATTTTTAACTTACTTTAACTTAATTGTGCCTGCAATTCTTTGCTGCGATTAATCAGTCTGTGTCCACGGAGCTTCTGTGTTCCTAAGTGTCCTTCTCACAATATAGTGAAGTTCAGTTTGTTAAAGTATCATTTTATGTCCTTGAAATTCCACAAGGAATTTTTCTGTGTTCCTGCAGTGAGCTATTTGAAACAATAATCCTCTGTGCCTTGTCCTTTCAGGGCCCCTTGACCTCTATTGGCTGCAGTACCTCCACAGCTCGCCCACACTACAACAGAAGCCTGGGCCAACATTCCTTCATAGATCATTTCAAGAGGAAGCATTTCCATGATAAACTTATGGTTAAAGTTCTGGAGAGGGCCAACAAGCAGGTCTGGTACCAAAGACACAGGAACTTACGGCTAGAGGAAAGGCATACCACAAGACAAGAGCAAAGACAGAGGCTGGCTGCACAGCTTGAGGACAGGGTGTCAGCACAGAGGCAGGCACTTGCCTCACAGCTCCTGGAACGGGAATGGTGGCTAAGGGAGGAGGACATAGCTTAGCAGAAAGAGCTGTTTGAGTGGCTCATATCACTAATGACTGCAAGAATAGCAGCTCCTGTTACATCACCCACACAACAGCCTGAGCCCCTGTGCGCTACCCTGTGCTGCAACCCAGAAGCAACTCGGAAGACTCCATGGCTGGGTGACTCATGCTATCAAGCCCTGAGTTGCAGGGCAGGGCAACCTTTCCCTTGCAGCCTTCCATATTGACCCCCTTCTCTGTGGATGCCTCCATCTCCCTCCCACAGCACCACTTGCATGGCAAATGGGGAAAGAAGGGAAACAGGTGGTCAAGAGACATGCCACAGTTTCTATCTTGTACGTGGTTGTTATTTTCTTTTTCTTCCTGTAAGGTTCTGTTGTTATTTGTGTTTTGGTGTGGTAATGGCAACTGCCTTGGAATGGAAGAATGTTGTACTTTTCTAAGCTTTTTGTTTCATCAAGCAACTGTATTTCTCTCTCTGCTTCACATCATATGATGTGTTTTCAAAAAAATAAAATTAAACATGATCAGGAATTAGTATGCAAAGGATATATATCAATATAGTTATCTATAGCAATTCATATTTCTATCACTTCTTTACATCATTCCATGCTATGTATTGCCCTTTCCCCCCTTTCACAAGTGGTCATGTCATTCATAAGTACATCACATGGCACTAAAATTCCACACCCCTCCTCGAACACTCCACATTCAATGAGCCCCCATACCATCATCCCCCAACCCCACAAGCACATTTATAATGGTAGTAACTCCCCCTCTTCCACTGGGCCATGTAGGTCCATAATGTGGGAGCACAAAGCAGCCCTGACTTCTGTTGCCTGGGTGGATTCAGCTTCAGCGTTGGTAGATATACTTCTGGCTGAATGTACTGATTTAGGGGCCCTTCATTGTAATAGGTCCATTCAAGGGGAAATGGTTCACCTCTGGCTTCACAATGATTGTGAAGAACACAGCAAGCCACAATAAAGAAGACACCACTGATGACACTGGCATCCAAATGGGTCTGTAAACAACTTGAACTGGATTTCAATCATTTATGACAATGTCATTTGGTGGGAATAGTGTCCCCGCCTGTCCATGAATGTAGACTCCTGATCAGTGGAAAACCTTGGTATCATGAACTTTTCCACTGTAACCCATGTTAATGTTCATAAATTGCCCTCTCTAGTCCATGAGGGTCTGTATAATAATGGAGTAGTACCCTTTGAAGTTTATGTGCTCGAGGAGGGCAAACTATGGGCACATGAGTCCCATCAATTGCCTCAGCGCAGTTTGGAAACCCCATTCTTTCAAAGTGACTTCAGGAATATCTCATTGACCACGTTAATTACAGTCAGCTTTCCAACACCAAACTGGCTTGCAATGGACCTGCAGCAGTCTGGAGTAGTCAGCTTCCAGAAAGCTATAACAATCCACTTCTGGACCAACAGGGTGGCCTCATGCATGTGTCTTTATGCTGCTGCCAATGCTCCAGAAATGTAGCTTTCTTCATGCTAAAGTTCTGGACCCACTGCTGGTCATCCCAGGTCTGCATGACTATGTAATTCCACCAGTCTGTGCTTGCGGCCCTGCTCCAGAAGCACCAGTCCACACAGAGGGCATCAGAAACTGTACTGAATGTACTGAGAAGCAGTCAGTTAGTTCAAGTTTGCCAAGCCTGGATACTCCTCTTCTGCTGCCGCCTCCTATTCCATCACAAGCTGTCAGGTGCCTTTGGTGGGTCAGAAAACACCCACCAAAATGTCTACCAGCACCTCATAGAAGCTCTGCCCATTTCCTGAAACAGGAGTCAAAGCACAAGCAAGAGCAGTTTTTCAAAAAGTGCCTTCTCCATGTTGCTGGCTCTGGTAGCTGGGAATGCACTGAGCAAAATGATGCCTTGGCAAGACGTTTTAGTGGGCTGTTCAAATTTCCTGTAATGTTCAGGATGGACAGTTAAGTATTCCCACAGCGCGCCTCGGTCAAAGGGCTAGAACAGCCACATCTTGTGTGGACGCTAGGGAGTCCAGGATAAGGTTAGTTTGATTCAGGTTTGCACACTGCAGTGTGGATGCCATAGCCCCAAGTTCGAGACTTGGTTAGAAAATTCCTAATTTAGGATTAACAATTAGTGTACATGCTCAAGACCTGGGTTCTCTAACCCAGGGTCAGCTGACTTGAGTCCCACTAACCCTGGCTTACATTGCAGTGTCAACATACCCCTGCAGCCCAGCTCTTTACCTTACAACAATGATGGTAATGTATCTATTCTTTCTCTATTCTGCACAGTGCTGTACTAAACTTTAATTAAATAATTCCATTTAAACCTGTTACTTACAATCTCAAATCATTATTTAATTCAAATACACAACAGAAGTATGCAGTGTTGTAGCCATGTTGGTTCCATGATATTAGAGAGAGACAAGGGGGGGATGAAAAATATAATTTTATTGGACCAGCTTCTGTTGGTGGTAAAGACAAGCTTTCTGTGTAAACTCAAAAGCTTGACTCTCCCACCAACAAAAGTTAATCCAGTAAAAGATATTACCTCACCCACCTTGATTAATTTAGAAAGTGACTGTTGTGAAAATCCTACTAGAAAGGATGTGTTTTTAGCAACTCACCATCCACAAAAACAAACCTAAGGTAAAGTCTAGCCAGATGTATGAGATTCAGCTGGCTAGAGAAAGTCAGGTGCTACAGCAAAAGATATATCCATGGTGTGCAACACTAGGCATTTGTACTTCCAGGACTAAGTATCAAGGGAGAGGTATGACACAAGACATCCCTTAATATTTTTATGCCGTAGAGTCAGAGAAGAAAGGGGACAACAGGCATGAGGAGGAGAGTGATAGAACACATTCCCTGTTATAATATCCAATTTCCTGTTCACTTTCTATACTTACAAACTAAAAAAATCCAGAATAAATATGCAGCTGTAAAATCAAAGCAAACCAGCACAACACAGAAAGGGCCTCCACAATCAATCATTAAAACATTCTGTTATTAGCTCAAACTCTCTTCTTTGGCCAGCGGAAACTGAGTGAAATACGGATGTGCCACGATCAATTCAGAAAGAGTGCAAGTCTGGCTTTCTACTGGTAGCAATCTCCACCAATAGATCAAGGAGTAATATTAATGAGAATCCATCTTACCTTCTGAAGAATGTAACTAGTGACACACAGTTTTGTTTGAGAACAGAGCTTAAGGGGGATGAAGTGTGGGGGGGGGGAGGGGCGCGAAATCATTAGAACCATATCCAGGTCAATTATAGCCACTATGGATAGGTCTACACTGCTGCTGGGAGCATGCCTCCCAGCGAGGTTAGACAGATACACACACTAGTTCTGCTCAAGCTAGCAAACAAAAAAATAGCAGTGTAGATGCTGCAGCATAGGTGGGGCACAGGATAGCCACCCAAGCTCAGACCTCGGGGGTCAGACGGGTTTGGACTCTGGTAGCAAACCAAGCTGGTTACCCTCCTGCAGCATGCTCTCGAGCTCCCATATCCTCCCCCATATTTCCCCACCATACTTCTCTCTCACTTTATGGATACACACTTATTTACAAATCTAGAAAATTCTACTCAAAACAAAAAGGTGAGCAAAATTAATTTTGTTCAAGTGCAAATGTCACCAATGTAGATAACTGAATTTCTAGAATTTTAGATATGTTCCCTCCTCCCTTCTCCATAGCATCTCCACCTGTCATATTCACCAACACCTATCTATGACTAACAGCATGTATACCTCTTCTATCCTGCTCAAAAACAAGCGTGCAGCAGAATCCATGCAATTCAGTTTTAACCTGCAGCGCCTTAGCAATTGCTGAAAACATCTTTTACCAATCCAAAATGGAGACAAGTTGCTGAACCGACTAAAGGGCTTGCCATTTTAGATTTGGTTTTGGTGAGTAGTGAAGACCTCATAAAAGAAATGGTTGTAGGGGATAATCTTGGTTCAAGTGATCATGAGCTAATTCAGTTCAAACTCAACGGAAGGATTAACAAAAATAAATCTGCAACTGGGGTTTTTGATTTCAAAAGGGCTGACTTTCAAAAATTAAGGAAATTAGTTAGGGAAGTGGATTGGACTGAAGAACTTATGGATCTAAAGGTAGAGGAGGCCTGGGATTACTTTAAATCAAAGCTGCAGAAGCTATCGGAAGCCTGCATCCCAAGAAAGAGGAAAAAATTCATAGGCAGGAGTTGTAGACCAAGCTGGTTGAGCAAGCATCTCAGAGAGGTGATTAAGAAAAAGCAGAAAGCATACAGGGAGTGGAAGATGGGAGGGATCACCAAGGAAAGCTACCTTATTGAGATCAGAACACGTAGGGATAAAGTGAGACAGACTAAAAGTCAAGTAGAGTTGGACCTTGCAAAGGGAATTAAAACCAATAGTAAAAGGTTCTATAGCCATATAAATAAGAAGAAAACAAAGAAACAAGTGGGACCGCTAAACACTGAGGATGGAGTAGAGGTCAAGGATAATCTAGGCATGGTCCAATATCTAAACAAATACTTTGCCTCAGTCTTTAATAAGGCTAAAGAGGATCTTAGGGATAATGGTAGCATGACAAATGGGAATGAGGATATGGAGGTAGATATTACCACATCTGAGGTAGAAGTGACACTCAAACAGTTTAATGGGACTAAATCGGGGGGGGCCCAGATAATCTTCATCCAAGAATATTAAAGGAATTGGCACCCGAAATTGCAAGCCCATTAGCAAGAATTTTTAATGAATCTGTAAACTCAGGAGTTGTACCATATGATTGGAGAATTGCTAACACAGATCCTATTTTTAAGAAAGGGAAAAAAGGTGATCCAGGTAACTACAGGCCTGTTAGTTTGACATCTGTAGTATGCAAGGTCTTGGAAAAAATTCTGAAGGAGGAGGTAGTTAAGGACATTGAAGTCAATGGTAAATGGGACAAAATACAACATGATTTTACAAAAGGTAGATCGTGCCAAACCAACCTGATCTCCTTCTTTGAGAAAGTAACAGATTTTTTAGACAAAGGAAACGCAGTGGATCTAATTTACCTAGATTTCAGTAAGGCGTTTGATACGGTGCCACATGGGGAATTATTAGTTAAATTGGAAAAGATGGGGATCAATATGAACATTGAAGGGTGGATAAGGAATTGGTTAAAGGGGAGACTACAACGGGTCCTACTGAAAGGTGAACTGTCAGGCTGGAGGGAGGTTACCAGTGGAGTTCCTCAAGGATCAGTTTTGGGACCAATCCTATTTAAACTTTTTATTACTGACCTCGGCACAAAAAGTGGGAGTGTGCCAGTAAAGTTTGTGGATGATACAAAGCTGGGAGGTATTGCCAATTTAGAGAAGGACCGGGATATCATACAGGAGGATCTGTATGACCTTGTAAACTGGAGTAATAGTAATAGCATGAAATTTAATAGTGAGAAGTGTAAGGTTACGCATTTAGGGATTAATAACAAGAATTTTAGTTATAAGCTGGGGACACATCAATTAGAAGTAACGGAGAAGGAGAAGGACCTTAGAGTATTGGTTGATCATAGGATGACTATGAGACACCAATGTGATATGGCTGTGAAAAAAGCTAATGCAGTCTTGGGATGCATCAGGAGAGGTATTTCCAGTAGGGATAAGGAGGTTTTAGTACCATTATACAAGGCAGTGGTGAGACCTCACCTGGAATACTGTGTGCAGTTCTGGTATCCCATGTTTAAGAAGGATGAATTCAAACTGGAACAGGTACAGAGAAGGGCTACTAAGATGATCCGAGGAATGGAAAACTTGTCTGATGAAAGGAAACTCAAGGAGCTTGGCTTGTTTAGCCTAACTAAAAGAAGGTTGAGGGGAGATATGATTGCTCTCTATAAATATATCAGAGGGATAAATACTAGAGAGGGAGAGGAATTATTTAAGCTCAGTACCAATGTGGACACAAGAACAAATGGATATAAACTGGCCACCAGAAAGTTTAGACTTGAAATTAGATGAAGGTTTCTAACCATCAGAGGAGTGAAGTTTTGAAATAGCCTTCCAAGGGAAGCAGTGGGGGCAAAAGATCTATCTGGCTTTAAGATTAAACTCGGTAAGTTTATGGAGGAGATGGTATGATGGGATAACATGATTTTGGCAATTAATTGATCTTTAAATATTCATGGTAAATAGGCCCAATGGCCTGTGATGGGATGTTAGATGGGGTGGGATCTGAGTTACCCAGGAAAGAATTTTCTGTAGTATCTGCCTGGTGAATCTTGCCCATATGCTCAGGGTTTAGCTGATTGCCATATTTGGGGTCGGGAAGGAATTTTCCTCCAGGGCAAATTGGAAGAGGCCCTGGAGGTTTTTCGCCTTCCTCTGTAGCATAGGGCACAGGTCACTTGCTGGAGGATTCTCTGCTCCTTGAAGTCTTTAAACCATGATTTGAGGACTTCAATAGCTCAGACATAGGTGAAGTTTTTCTCAGGAGTGGGTGGGTGAGATTCTGTGGCCTGCGTTGTGCAGGAGGTCAGACTAGATGATCATAATGGTCCCTTCTGACCTTAGTATCTATGAATAGGTGAATACGTACCTATCTGAAAATAACCACCGCCTGAAATATAATCATAATTTTCCTCCGAACATAGCTTCATGAGAATTCTTATTATTTAAACATGTTTATTTGTCATTGTGAATAGGTTCTCTTGTTACATTTATTTTTGTTAAAAAGCAAAATAACTGAAGAAGGATGAGTACAGTCGCAGTTTGTGATAGCCTGTATCAGTATAGAAAAGGCTGTCTTTATGAGAGCACTAGGGAGGGAGTTTATCTGGGAATGGTGTAGCATCAGTGTTGCAGGGGGAGAGGTTGCAGTAAATGGAGAGGCTAGATACCATTAACTTGGGTTTGAACAGAGACTGGGAGTGGCTGGGTCATTACACACATTGAATCTATTTCCCTAAGTTAAGTATCCTCACACCTTCCTGTCAACTGTCTAAATGGGCCATCTTGATAATCACTACAAAAGCTTTTTTCTCCTGCTGCTAATAGCTCATCTTAACTAATTAGCCTCTCACAGTTTGTATGGCAACTTCCACCTTATCTGTATATATATATATATATAATCTTCTTACTATATGTTCCATTCTATGCATCCGATGAAGTGGGCTGTAGCCCACAAAAGCTTATGCTCTAATACATTTATTAGTCTCGAAGATGCCACGAGTACTCCTGTCCTTAAACAACAGGTGATGATCTTGGTATGTTATGATAGCACCTCCTCTTACAATCACAAGCAGCAACATTAAGAGGAGGATGGAAATGTTTCAAAATGGAATTTAAAATTACAAAAAGTAAGCTGTACAAGAAGAGGGAAAGAGTTCCAAAGAGGTGATGCCTGAGAAAAAAGAATATAAAAATACTGTAATTATATGGCACATACCAAACTCTAGTTCAAATACAAAAATTACTGATGTATAATGGTTTCAACAGAAACCACCAAATTTCCTCCTCCATCAACACTCATGTCAGAGTTGGAACAAATTAGAAAATCCTTTGGTTTGGAGCTCTCCTACCTGCCTTTTGGCTCCCTTGGAGATGAAAGCGGGGCCACATTTTGGGGGAAAATACAGTTTTATCTCAATGGGATGTTAACTTTGAAACCCATTGTCAAGGTTCCTCCCCCACTCTGAACTCTAGGGTACAGATGTGGGGACCTGCATGAAAAAACCTCCTAAGCTTATCTTTACCAGCTTAGGTCAAAACTTCCCCAAGGTACAAAATATTCCACCCGTTGTCCTTGGACTGGCCGCTACCACCACCAAACTAATACTGGTTACTGGGGAAGAGCTGTTTGGACACGTCTTTCCCCCCAAAATACTTCCCAAAACCCTGCACCCCACTTCCTGGACAAGGTTTGGTAAAAAGCCTCACCAATTTGCCTAGGTGACTACAGACCCAGACCCTTGGATCTTAAGAACAATGAAAAAGCATTCAGTTTTTTACAAGAAGACTTTTAATAAAAAATAGAAGTAAATAGAAATAAAGAAATCCCCCCTGTAAAATCAGGATGGTAGATATCTTACAGGGTAATTAGATTCAAAAACATAGAGAACCCCTCTAGGCAAAACCTTAAGTTACAAAAAAGATACACAGACAGAAATAGTTATTCTATTCAGCACAATTCTGTTCTCAGCCATTTAAAGAAATCATAATCTAACACATACCTAGCTAGATTACTTACTAAGAGTTCTAAGACTCCATTCCTGGTCTATCCCCGGCCAAGACGACTACAGACAGACATAGACAGACATACAGACCCTTTGTTTCTCTCCCTCCTCCCAGCTTTTGAAAGTATCTTGTCTCCTCATTGGTCATTTTGATCAGGTGCCAGCGAGGTTACCTTTAGCTTCTTAACCCTTTACAGGTGAGAGGAGCTTTCCCCTGGCCAGGAGGGATTTCAAAGGGGTTTACCCTTCCCTTTATATTTATGACACCCATGTGTGACAATTAAAATGGCAACACTGGTAACAATTTCACTTTTGATCAAAGCACACAACAAAAAACAAATATAATAAAATCATTCAGAGTTTTTAAGGCCAGAAAGCACAACTGTGATCATCTAATCTGACCCTCTGCAAAACAGAGGCCATCAATTTCAGTAAGCAGATCCTGCATCTAACTCAACAATTTGTGGTTGCACTGGAAGCTAAGATTACTGCAACCTGTCATGAACAAGTGTCAGGGAATCGGAACCTCCCTATCCTTCCTATGTAACTAATGGGGATCGGTGTCCTGGCTAGAGGCCCCATATGGAAAAGGTTGAGAACCAATAAACTGTAGCATATGTTTTAGAAAGACATCCAATTTAATTTAAAGGCTCCCAATGATGGACAATTTACTATATCCCTTCATAATCCGTACCAGCAGTTAATTACACTCACTTTTAAAAATTTGCAACTTATTTCCAGTTTGAATGTATCTGACCTCAATTTCAACCTTGTTATGACGGTCTGCTACTATCAGAAAATGTACCCCTCTGTAGTTAATTACAGACCGATCAAGTCACCTCTTAACCTTCTATTTGATAAGCTAAATAGATCGAGCTCTTTCAGTTTTCACAAGAAGGCATATTTTCCACAACTCAAGTCATTCTTGCAGCTCTTCTCTGAACCATATAAATTGTGCTTAAAACACAGGGTTTACTAAATACTGTTCTTCTTGCTGATTGAAAATTAACGTTTTTCTGTATATTGCAAAAGAGAAGTATAATACATCTAACTGCACTAGTCCATTCTTCTTTCAAAGTGAGGAAGTTGACACGAGCAGAGATGAGATAGTTGAGGGACCTAAGAGCCATGATATATTAGCCATCAGTTTCAGATAAGCCATAGATAGGACAAACAGTTCATAGAGACAAAGCATTGCTTTTTTCGCATTTGGTTGCCAACTATAACTGAGTTTTGTCTCCTAAACTACACACACATTCCCACAGTTTACATTTTACACTGCTGGTATTTAACAATATTACTATATCTGTAAAATCTCATCTCCTGGTCTGTGCTACAGTATTAAAATCCAAGAGCAGAATTTTATTTCAATTAGAGAAACTCTCTTGTTATCCTCAAGTTTTGTTTTGTTTTAAACGTTGTCATAACTTTCAGTTAATTCATGGTGTTTTCCTTTATCTTTAATTGCCCACCCTGGTACTAGAGAGGACAAGCATGTAAATAACACGATATAGTATATACCACTAAAAAAATAGAGTGGTTGTTTTCCAACTTCCAGTCCACTAACTACATTTTTGTACCAGACGTTTTGAAAGTGGATACTTTACAACAAATCTTTCATCATTACAAATATCGGTATCAGCTGTACTGTGTGACAAAAGAATGCTAAAACCACTATCGTGTCAGTATTTATAATTAAAATTAAGTACTTCTGTACAATCCCTTAAACAACAGTGATATCACAAGAAAGTTATATTGATAACACCAGCAATATGGAAGTATTGGAGAGTGAAGACTGCTCGGGCATGTGTTGTGTTTATATTATTTTAGGCATTAGTTATCTGGAAGTAAGATAGTGGTTTGAAACCTAAGGACTCTGTTCATGTCCATTCCAATACCCACTTTCCTACCCCTCTGTTGGAGTAGCTGGCAAGAAGGAACTGAGGGGATGGGGGGTTGGCAGGGCCCTATATTGGGTGCCATGAAGGCGCGACTCCAGGGGACATCCAGGCTGACCCTACGGACGCTGCTAAGGGAAAATCTTCCAGCTGGCTTACACGCAGCACGCACACACCTGGTTGGAATGGACATGAACAACACATCTCAAAGAACAACAGTTACGAGAAGGTGAGTAACCGTTTTTTCTTCTTTGAGTGATTGTTCATGTCCATTCCAACCAGGTGACTCACAAGCTAAAGTTCAGGAGGTGGGGTCAGAGTCATTTACTGATTGGAGCACGGCTCGCCCAAAGGCCGCATCGTCTCAGGCCTGTTGTGTGATCACATAGTGTGTCGTAAACATGTGTATCGAGGACCACGTTGCCACTCTGCAGATTTCCTGGGTGGGGACCTGCACCAGGAATACAGCTGAGGAGGCCTGAGCCCTGGTGAAGTGAGTAGCAATCAGCGGGGCAGCCACCTTCGCCAGGTCATAACACTCCCGAACGCAGAATGTGATCCACGACGAAATGCATTAGGATGAGATAGGGAGGCCCTTCATCCCGTCTGCCACCGCCACAAATAGCTGGACAGACTTCCGGAACAGCTTAGCTCTCCCTATATAAAGTGCCCTGTGTACATCCAATGAGTGAAGCTAGCCATCACCAGCAGTAAGAAGGAACTGAGAGGGTGTGGGGTCAGCAGGGCCCTATACTGGCACGACTCCAATGAAGTCCCCCATGAAGGCACGACTCCAGGGGCACCCAGGCCGACCCTACGGACGCTGTTAAGGGAAAATTTTCCAGCTGGCATGCACAAGGCACATACATACCTGGTTAGAATGAACATGAAGAATCACTCGAAGAAGAAATGACAATTACGCAACAGAAAAAAGGAATATAAGATCCACACAGCTTTGCTATCAAATCCTTTGCAATTTAAAATATCTGCCTTCAGAAATTTCAGCAAACCACAGTGGCTGATATGAAAACTCGTGGATATTATATAAAGAATTTTTGCATATAACTTCCATCCCATTCTGAACTTGAACACCTCACTGTGCACTTATGTGTGCACTTATTATAGCAATATTTTAAGTAACCAAAGTTATTGTCATTATAACTTAGTCAAAATGTTTTGGAATTTAAAAATGGTCTTCAGAGAGACAGTTCAATACACAATAGGCTAATATGCTGTAGATTAGAATAAGGACTAACTCCCAATCCTTTGTTCCTGAAGAGGCATGGATTAATAAAGCCTTGTCACTTTCTATGTGGAGTGAAGTTGTAGCTGGGTCAGTCCCAGGATATTAGAGAGAAAAGGTGGGTGAGGTAATATTTTTATTGGAGCAGTTCTGTTGTTGGTTAGACAAGCTTTTGAGTCACACAGAAAAGCTCTGTGTGGCTCAAAAGCTTGCCTCTCTCACCAACAGAAGTTGGTCCAATAAAATATATTACCTCACCCACCATGTCACTTTCTAGCAGTCCTGATATGTGACTAATGATGGTGACAATCTCAGAGAAAGCACTATTCATGGTTAAATCATGGTCTGGAAATTGGGTGACCAGGGTTTTGATTTCCAGGTCTGCCCCTGATTGCAGCATAGCCTTGGGCTATTCATTTTGTGGTTCAGTTTCCCTATCTGTAAAATGGAGACGATACCTATTTCAAGGAGAATAAAGAGGTTTAATATATAAAGATGATTGCAACTGCATTTACATTATAAATCCACATTTACCACCTCTAGGATCCACAAAATAAACTCAAAATTCATGGGTTAGGAATGTGATCACAGTAGAATTTTTCAAACAAAATTTGAAGTAAATTGGAGAAAGCATTCATTCCTGTATTAATACTAAAAACAAACTGCTTTTTTGTTATTTGATATTAAAAGAAGGAAAGAGATAAAAACTGAGTTTACTGGACTCATCTAGACTAGATCTAGTGAACAAAGATTAGTTGGTTAAATTCCAGTTTTAAAAGAAAATTTTAAATAGTAATGCAAGAATGACATGCCTGCTCCAATGATCTTAAAGTAGCCATCAAATGAATGCTGGAGGTTTACCCTTTCATGACAATCCGTCTAACCCTTTTCCTAATAGGAAGAAAAAACTGAATTGATTGCTACAGGGGCTTGTCAATGGGGTAAAGAAGAGAGTTATGAACCTTTCTGGTAACTGTTGTTCTTTGAGATGTGTTGCACATGTCCAGTCCAATGGAGGTATCTGTGCACCCCAAGCACAGTTGCCAGAAATTTTTCCCTTAGCGATATCCATTGGGTCAGCTCTAGTACCCTCTGGTGTTGCACACTCATAGTGCTGGTATAAGGCCCTTCTGACCCTGCCCTCCTTCGGTTTCTTCTTACCGACAGCCTCCAAAGAGGGAATGCAGGGTGGATTTTGGAATGGACATGTGCAGCACATCTTGAAGAACAACAGTTACAAAAAAGTTAGTAACCAGTTTTTCTTCTCCGAGTGCTTGCACATGTCCATTCCAATACGACCCACAAGTTGACCCAGAGGTGGGTTCAGAGGTCAAGGGCAGGCTGACTGTAACACAGCCCAGCCGAAGCTGGCGTCATCTCTGGCCTGCTATGTAATGGCATGGTCGTCAGTTCATATGTTCACCTCACACTAGGTTGCCTCCCTGCATATGTCCTGAATTGGTACCTGCGCTAAGAAAGCAGTGGAAGAGGCTTGAGATATTGTAGAGTGAGCAGACAGGTTAGATGGGGGCAGGATGTTAGCGAGCATGTAACATGTCTTGATAAACTAAATGATCCACAATGAGATTCTTTGTGCAGAAAATAGGGAGATCTCTCATCCTTTCTGCTATGAACAGCTAAGTAGTTCTGTGGAATGGTTTGCTCCTTTGCACGTAGTAGGCCAGGAAATGTCATACATCCAAAGAGTGGAGTCGCTGTTCCTCCCTGTTCACATGCGGTTTAGGCTAGAACATCAGCAAAAAAACTACTTGACTGCAATGGAACTGAGATACAACTTTTGGGAGGAACGATGGATGCGGTCACAACTGGACCTTGTCTTTGAAAGAGACCACATATGGGAGTTCCAGAATGAGAGCTCAGATCTCTGAAAGCCATCTGACCAAGGTGATGGCCACTACTTTCCAAGAGAGGTGTAGCAACGAGCATGTTGCCAATGGTTCAAACAGGGTTTGACAAGACCAGGTTTAGATCCCATAGAGGGGTGGGATCCCTGACCTGTGGGTATACCCTCTCCAGGTCCTTGAGGAACCTGACTACTATGTCGTGTGAAAAGACTGAAAGATTGTCGACCTTGGGATGGAAGGCTGAGATGGCTGCTAGCCCTTTCTGTCTTAAAAGGAGGTAGTCTAGAATGAGCTGCAGACGCAGGACTCATTGTTGTGAACACCAGATGGAGAACCTCTTCCATTTTGCCAGGTAGGTAGTGCTGGTAGATGGCTTTCTACTGCCCATCAGGTCTTCTTGGACTTCCTCCAAACAAACCAGCTCTTCTGGATTTAGCCATAGAGCGTTCAGGCTGTCAGGTGCAGCGACGTAAGGTTCAGGTGAAGCATTCGACACTAATCCCTGGATAACTAGTCCATGTGTGATGGGAGCTGTAAACACATCTCCATTGACATGGCCAGGAGAGAGGAGAACCAACGTTGTCTGGGCCATGCCGGGGCGATGAGGATGACCTGCACTCCGTCCCATTTGATCTTCATCAGAACCTTGTGGATCAGAGGGATAGGCAGAAAGGCATAGTAGAGGTGCTTTGTCCATGGTATTAGGAACACATCTCCAAGAGACTCTAGGCTGTGGTCCCTGAGGGAACAGAATTGATGGCATTTCCTGTTAGATCAAACGTCAAACAGGACCATAGGGGGAGTCCCCCACCATCGGAAGACGTCTCTTACAAAGTCTACATGGAGAAGAGAAAGACCCGCTGAAGCATTCTGCTAGCTGTTCTGAATCCTGGGAAGGTAGGAAGCTTCTAGTGTGATGCCCTGGTCAATGCAGAATAACGACAGACAGACAGCTTCCTAACACAGGGAGGAAGAATGTGCACCCTTCTGCCTGTTTATGTAGAACATGGCTGTCGTATCGTCAGTAAGGACTGAAACAGATTTGCCTGTCAAGAGGGGCAGAAATGCCTGCCAAGCTAAGTATACTGCCCTGAGTTCCCTGACATTGATTTGCAGGGACAGTTTTTCTTGGGTCCAGAGGTCTTATGTTCTGATAGGCCCTAAGTGGGCCCCCCCAGCCAAGGGCTGATGCATTGCATACCAGCGACAGGGATGGACAAGGTCTCGAGAAGGGTACCCCTTTCTATATCATGCTCCTGTCCAGCCACTGTTGTAGTGAGGTTAGGACCTGGGCCGGGACTATGAGAATCAAGTCCAAGAGGTGACGAGGGGGGAGTAGACTGTGATTAGCCAGGCTTGCAGAAGCCTGAGTTGGAGCCTTGCGTGCTGTAGTAGGTATGTGAATAACGTAATGTGGCTCAGGAGGCTCAGACACTGTTGTGCAGTCACGATCAGATGGCTTTGGAAAGATCTTAACAGGGACATGATTCTGAGAAACCAGTCCTTCAGAAGTACAGCTCTCGCTTGCACCGGGTTGCGTACTGCCCCACGAACTCTATCCTGTGGATTAGGGTGGACTTCTGGAAGTTCAACACAAGGCCCAACGCATTGAAGGTTGATTGGATGACCATATGTCAACCTTTATTTGAGCTCTAGACCATCCCTTGATCAGACAGTTGTTGAGGTATAGGAATATGTGGACTCCTGTTTTCCTTAGAAAGGCCACTACTACCGCTACACATTTCATGAATACCTGTGGGGGCAGCTGACAACCCTAATGGGAGCACTGTGAACTGGTAGGGATTTTGGTTTACTACAAACCTTAGGAAATGTCTGTGACCAGGGAAGATTGCAATATGGAAGTAAGCGTCCTTTAGATCAAGGGCGACATACCAATCCCCAGGATCCAGCGAGGGAATAAGGAAGGCAAGGAGACCATGCAGAACTTCAGGTTCTTGAAATATCGGTTAAGACTGCTCAGGTCTAAAATTGGTCTGAGACATACACCCCTTTGGTTTTCGAGATTAGGAAGTAGTGGGAATAGAACCCTCTTCCCCTCAAGTGAGGAAGAACCTACTCTACAGCTCCCACCTGAAGGAGGATTGGACTTCTTGCTGAAGGGTCCCTGAAAGGGGGCAGGGGAAGAAAGAGGGGGATGGACAGGAATTGGATGGTGCAACCCTGTTTTATGATATTGAGGCCCCATCGGTCTGAAGTAATCTGGGTCCAGGAATCCAGGAAATAGGAAAGGGAGTTCGAAAACAGGTGTGTAGGTGGATCCAATGTAGAAGGGATTGTAATGCTGACCTAGAGAGTCTCATCAAAATGAGTGCTTTGACAACCCGAGGTGCCTGGAGGCTGGCTGAGTAGGGCCCGTTAAGAATGACTGAGGAGGGGGCCTGCATCTAAACCTCCTGTTTCTTCTCCTCTGTTGTTCCTGCCTGGCTGTTTGAGGAAAGTAACTGCTGCAGTCTGCATTGTTTTCTTGGATCTGCCAGTACACAGAGACCCAAGCACTTCAAAGTTGCCTTTGAGTCCTTTCGGCCAAGCAGCCTAGCATCCGTCTGCTCTGAGAAGAGCAACGAACCCTTGAAAGCCAGGTCCTGGATGGTGTGTTACACCTCCTGAGGAAGCCCCAATGATTGCAACCAGGAGCTCCTACGTATCGTCACCGCAGTCACCATTGATCTGGCCGCAGAGGTAGCAGCATCCAGGGCTGCTTGTAGGGAGGCCCAGGATACAGTTTTTCCTTTCTTGACAAGGGAGGAAAACTCCTGTCTGGAGTCTTGGGGAAGAAGGTGATTGAATTTGAGCAACAACTCCCACATGTTGAAGTTGTAGCACCCCAGCAAGGCCTGCTGGTTTGCTACATGCAGTTGCAGGACCCCTGAGGAGTAGGCCTTGCGCCCAAAGAGGTCTAGCCTTTCAGGATCCTTCAACTTGGGAGTGGAGCCCGGTTGACCCTGGCAGTCTCATTCATTGGCCATCACAACCACCAACCACATCCTGGAAGTGTGTGAAAAGGAACTCATACCCCTTAGCCAGAACAAAGTATTTACACTGAGTGTTTTGCCATTGGCAGAAGGGAGGCAGGGGTTTGCTGAAGGGCCTTAATAGAGTCTGTGATGGTGTCATGTAGCAGCAGGGCCACTCTGGATGGACCCACTGGTGACAGGATGTCTAAGAGGCCATATGTCACCTCCTTAACCACCTCCACTTGGACCCCTAGGTTTGAGGCTACCCGCTACCTGCTGCAGGGTCAGCAGGGCCTTATACCAGCATGTGAAGCCAGAAGGCGCTAGAGCCAACCCAACAGATACTGCCATGGGAAAAATGTCTGGCACCTGTATGGGTGCACAAATACTTACATTGAAATGGATATGTCAAACATCAAAGGAGGAGTATTTTCCCACCAAAATTGAAGTTAGAATAGTGGTGGTCATCACAATTATACAAGCCTGCTATTTTGGTAGACCCTAGCTTCAAAAATGAAAATGGAAACTGTCAGTCCCAGCATCCCCAAACTTTTGCAGAGCTCCTGGGGTGTTCTTTTCCTACAATTCTTTAGCAATTCCACAAGAGGCCTGGGGCATGTAAGAGCCTCAAGTTTGGTGGAACAGTGAAGAAAGGATATATGGCAGGCAGCACCGAAGTGGCATGTGGGCAGCACAGAGTGGAGAAGGAGGCCTGGGGGCAACAGTAGAGCAGAGGCCATTTCACTTCCACTGCAGCCCTTAAGCAGATTCCATATGGACTCATCAGAGCCTCACACCCCTGCCTTCTACAAACCTTAAGTTAGTTTAGAGGCTTCCCACCGGCTTGCAATCCTCACTAGGTTTATTAGAAGTCTCACAGTCATTCCTAGGAGTTTATTAAGTTAAATAAGCCTTGGTAGCCTAAAGCTCCTGGAGTGTCTAAAGGCTTGCAGAGAGTGGGAGAGCTCCCAAAAATCCTCCTAAGATACCCTGACAGAACTCTACTCCTGTGAAACTCCTTAGATTCACATGAGAGAGGCTCCCCTGCAAAGTTCTCAAGAGGTGCACAGGAATAGGGCGCCCTTCCTGAAGATCTCAGGAAGCCCGCAGAAACAGTGGCAAGTGTTGGCTCCACACCCCATGCCTTCTCTTCCTGTCTGATGTTATGACTATTTTAAAAACTAAAGTAACTCCCAAACAAAAAACTCTGTAGAGATTCAATTATGACAGACACATCTGTGAAAATCCTTATATGAACATTGTCGTTAGTAAAATAAAGCTAATAAAAGTCTGGACGTTTGAAATAGTAAAGGAAGTTTACCTTTGCCTTTCTACTTTTTCAGGTGTTTGTATTTAAATTTTACCTCTTCTCTGAATTCCTTTTTAAAAGGTTGGGTTTTTCCAACAATGTTCTTTGTACAGTGTTTTATCCTTAAGTTACTGAAATATTCTCTCAACTTTAACTTCATCTTAACTTCTTTTGTGTCTGGAAATTAATTAGCATATTAATTAACAGATATTTTTATGCAAGAGGATGTTATTAAGCTTTCCCCATTTGTGGCAATTGCAGAGGTGAGAAAGAAGGAAGGTGGGAAGAATAGCTCAGAAGGTCTCCATATTAACACCTCTATGTACAACTTTATAATTACAAATGTTACACAAATTAAAAGTTTTATTAAACATATGTAACAGTATAACTTCAAAGTGTTTTCCAGTACCCTATATATGAACATTCTTACCTTTTTAGCTTCTTTAGACTTTCTAATATTGTGTTGAGGACCAAACTTCTTGTGTGTGCAAAACACATTCTTAGACCATTCATTTTTATGAGATGTTAACTGGGGCTGGCCAAAGCTGCCATCAACTCTGTATCTGTCAGCTGGAATCTTATTCATTGGAGGGGGAAGAGTGCCACAGTTAATACTTGACCAGCCATCTGTAGAATCTGTATAAGACTCCTGGTCACTGGCATTTCCATGTTGCCATTCTTGTAAGACATGAACAGGCAACCATCTCTGATTGCCTATGCCTGCAGTACTTTTCTTGGATGGCGGCACTGAACTTCGAGAAGAAACTAGTGGAACTTCAATACGAGTTGAAGGACTTAAGTGCTTACTTAAATTTTGTGATTTGTCATTCTGAATTATTTCTAAAGGAGTGTTTCCCTCTTGTTCTTGACAGAAGCCATTCCAATGGGAAGCATGTTGATTCTGTCCCCTTCCAACTGGATTTTCCCATATACTATTAGGAATATGTTTATTTGGATTGCCTCCTAAATCAACCACCAAAACTCTATTGCTTTTTTCCTCTTGGTTAAAATTTCCAATACCACTATCACTGTTGCTGCTTGTACTGTTATTCTGATGAGCATCTGCATCGCCATCAAGAAAAGCCCTTGCTCGCATTCCCTCAATCAGCTCACCCATATCCCTATAGAGGACAGAGATAAATTGAAGAACAGGTAAAGATGATGTTGGAAATTCTAAACAGCCATTTGTGTCTGGATCTGCTGTACACTCCAGTCCAAAACGTCTTGCTATACCTTGGTGAATTTTATGATGAAATAATTCCGGATCCACCATGAACACATGACAAGATGTCCTCAGAACCCCTTCATCTTCTTGAGCCAAGCTTGCATCATCATTTGTCTGCATGGTAACTAGCCCAAAAAATCGTCTATCATCAGGGCACACAGCACTAAATGCCAGTTTCTCAGCAGGATATTCTGCTACTACACCAGACTTGTCACTGCAGAGCTGAATACAGTCATGCATAATCTTCATCATCACCAATGAATGGATTTTCTGTTCTGCCCGAAGGCGTCTCATACATCCCCGAATAGCCTGCAAACTGTCATTTTCCAGATTTGAGCTTGTTGAAGGAAGTTCAATCGAGCCTAGGTAACCTACCACCATAGCAACATTTAAAATACTTGCATCTAACCCAAAGTCCTCTGGATTTTCCAGTCCAATTTGAAAAACTAAATCATCATGCAACACTTTGGATATTTCTTCCTTTGAAAGTAGATTAGGATTGTTATTTATACTTTCATGTCCAGTTTCAAATTTAGTAGCAGCAGTCTCAGAAAGGGCTCTTTGTTTTGGTACTGAATTCTCTGCATTACCAGCACAAAAACTAGGATTCTCAAAGATCATGTTGAAAATTCCACCAGACTGCATTTCTTCAACAACCTTCTCTGCTCTATTTATACCCAAGGCTTTAGAGTCAGGCTTTGGCTTCAGCCACCCTTTCCCATCATAAAAACCAACTTCTTCATCACTAGAACATGAGTCAATATGACTGTTGCCTTCAGCAATGACCATGTGCAGGACTCCAGAACATTTTCCTATTAGTTTTACCACATCTTCATGAGAAGCTTGTTTTACATTAATTTCATTAATTGCAAATATTTGATCTCCTGCTTTAAGTCCAACATAATCTGCAGGACTTCCTTTCATAACGCAGCTCAGAACACAGGGAGCTTGTCCAGAAAGGGTGAACCCATAGCCAGCTCTTCCTCTTGCAACTTCCACGCTTCTTATCCGAGGAGGAGCATGCATATTGAGTCGACGTTTCACTGTTTCCCCTGGTCTATACATTTTGGTTAATCTCTGGAACAGGAGGAACCTTTAATTAGTCCAATTCTTATTCATGTTTCACTTAAGTGCTTTCCTGGAATCCCAGTTCCTTTATCTGCAGAAGTCCTAAAGAATAAATAAATAAATAAAAATTTATTTAATACTTTATATTTTCCCTTTTTGTTCTTCTTACTGTTTGGAATACATTTATCAAAATTACTATAAAAGATATCAAAATAATAAAATATAGGCACAGGATCATGATCTCTTGCTACTTTATTCATTCCAAAGCAAAACTGAACAGATGCAAATGTTGATGCAAAAATTATATTAATAAAATGATAACTTTTAAAATATTAAGTTGTTACAACTCAATATTAAGATATAGCTACAACAGGGGCTCCCCAATTTTTGGCAGAACAACCTCATTTTAATTATTTCCTGATTGGACCCCATAAAGCAAGGACACCACCATTTTGAAAAGCAAAATGGTGTCCTCTCTCAGCATGACCTTGCACACACCGTATTCGAAAGGTCATGTTGAGCGAAGCAAAATGGCATCCTTTGTGCTTGACAGCAAGACCCCATTTGAGGTCATGACCCACAGTTTGGGAACCACTGAGCCATAAATATGTTACAGCCATAATACTTGAAAATAGGACAATACATATTATGTTTTATTATGTTTAGCTAGTTATGTTGCAAAATGCTAACGTTAACCAAAGATATTCCAGAATTTCTGCTATCACCCAAGGACAAACACATGTCAGAAAAGATAGCCCAACCTAGGCATAAAACCATGTTTTCTTACCCCACAAGTAGCTGCATTTTAAACTTTACCTTGCTTTATCTTTATACCGTTTTCTTTTCTGCTGTATTTAAAAGATGGATTGGTTATTTAAATGTGTGCTTTGTACAAAATAGTTAATAGAAGTTTAATTCTATAACAAACAGATTGTAACTCTGAGGAGCTTAGTCAAGGGACAAACTCCTAAAAGTGTCTTATCTAGACCAGAACACCTCCCTCTGTAAAATACCAGTTTGATACAAAAGTAATCCTTATTTCAAGAAGACAAACTACGTAAAACATTCATGTTTTAGGAAGAGACCTGATTGTGGAAAGGAACATAGGATGCAGTATCCATGTACTAAATCTGGGTAAAACTACACAAAGAATTCTAGAAATATCTTTGATGAAGATAATTTTATAATTATTCTAAAAACTTGATTCAGAAAAGCCTCTAGGAAAAACATGTAGTTGGAAGTGTTTAAAACCTTCTGTTTATTTCTTATATGTTCACAAATACCTTTGTGAAATGTATACTTGCAAATATGTTAGCTAAAGAAAAAGCTCCTAATATCACTGCTATGTAATAGTAAAATGCTTTATGTACCAGCATAGAATCTGATGACCTTGCTAAACTAATTACTAATGTAAGAAACTATTTAAATATAGAATTACTCACAGTAATTACTCTTATTAATTACTCAGAGTGCTTAAGCAACTCTCACCCAACTCAGGAAGACAAGAAGAATAATCTTTCCAAAAACTGTCATGTAGAACAAACAACTTTTTTAAATAACTATTTAAACTAATGACTCTCTTAAAGAATTATTTAATATTGAAAGACTGTTTTAAAAAACTGAAAACTTTATATAAAGAACAGTATTGTTTGGACTTTTTAGAAACAGAATTTCATTTCCTGTTAAACTCTGTTAAAATTGAAGAAATATCTCAGAAAATTGATTGAATAAAAAGAGAGAGTTAAAACTAACTTTAAAAGTTGTCTGATGCGTTCCTGCCACAAAAACAAAATCAATTAGAAATGTTGTGTATTCATTAAACAAACTGCATATTCAAGAGCTGAAGGTGTCACTTAAACCAACTCCCAAGGAATGGACCAATGAGTGACAGCAATAAGCTTTGAATCTAAACAAGCCTGAAAGAGGTGTATTTTCTTATAATTTCATGGAAATAGTAAGAAGAATATAAAAACTCTGAAGTGAGCACTTCTCAGACACACACAACCTCTGCTATCCTGCTTAAACAGCAAGCACTTATCATATATCCTGTCCATTTCTACAAACAAGCAGCCATAAGAGCTAAGAAAAACAGAGAAGACTAAGAAGAAATAAAAACCAAGGAAACCTCCCAACATGTCAACATGGATTGGTGAGAAAAAGTTAACCAAGACACTGCCAAAGGATTAGATTAAAACTGCTATGATTTTACTGGGATATAAAAATGCTGTTGTAAATTAAAATACCAACAGTTTCCCCTGTTAATCACCAAATGATTATTAGTCCATGTATTCCTGGAGAGGAAATGGGGCTAAATATTAGTGAACAAAAATAGTAGGATTTAAAATTCTTGATATTCATATCTCAAGACAGCTCCTTAAATGGCTTCTTTTAAGCAACAGATTTAAATATTTTTTTCAATTTCATAGGATTTAGTTAAGATTGCTTACTTCGCCCATCTATAAACTGACTATTTGTTGTTAATAACTAGACAGGATACCACCTGCCCTTAAGCAAATTATTTTGCCCATACACTATTTTGCCCAAACAGTTTTTAAGTATCTGGTAAGATACTAAGACTGAATTCACAATAATTTAGGGAAACAATATTAATTGGTCTTAACTTAACAAAGTATGCCCACCCCCTAAAGGCAGTCCACTTTCAAGGTTATAATTAGGGCTCTACCAAATTCACGGCCATGAAAAACATATCACGGACCATGAAATCTGGTCTCTCCCTGTGAAATCTGGTCTTTTGTGTGCTTTTACCCTATATTATACAGATTTCACAGGGGGAGACCAGCGTATCTCAAATTGGGGGCCCTGACCAAAAAGGGAGCTACAGGGGGTCACAGTATTGCCACCCTTTCAACTGCCCCACTCTGAAGGCATGCAGAAGAAGAGCAGCAGATGTTGGCCAGGCACCCAGCTCTGAAGCAGTGCTCCACCAGCAGCAGCGCAGAAGTAAGGGTGGTAGTATCATACCATACCATGTCACCTTTATTTCTGCGCTGCTGCCTTCAGAGCTGGGGAGCCAGAGAGTGGTGGTTGCTGACTGAGGGCTCAGCTCTGCAGGCAGCAACACAGAAGTGAGGTTGACAATACTATACCATGCCATCCTTACTTCTACACTACTGCTGCTGGCAGCGGCTCTGCCTTCAGAGCTGGGCTCCCAACCAGCAGCCACCACTCTCCAACCGCCCAGCTCTGAAGGCAGAGCCGCTGCCACCACCAGCAGTAGTAAGGGTAGCAGTACCGCAACGCCCCCTACAATAACCTTACGGCCCCCCAAAACTACTTTTTGGATCAGGACCCCTACAATTACAACAGCATGAAATTTCAGATTTAAATAGCTAAAATTGTGAAATTTGCAATTTTTTAAAATCATATGATCATGACATTGACCAAAATGCACTGTGAATTTGGTAGGGCCCTAGTTATAATCTCTGTTAAAAGCTCTCCACAGACACACATACAGAAGAGATTGTAACACAAGTAACCAGTCTATCATTGGTGTACTGTTACTTGTGTTGTTTTATTTAATGTTTTCTTCTCCTTTCTAATAAAATAGACATGGTTAATAATTGAGGTTATTTTGCTTGATCTTAATCATGGTGTCCCCTAAGGTATATAAATGAATCCCTGTGCCTAAGTTTTCATCTACACTACAAGCTACAGATGTGTGTGACACTGGTAGACAAAGTGCCAGCCTATGCCCAGGCCCCAAGCCTCACTGTTCACTGACAAATGCATAGCTGGAAACCAATCTGGCTCACCTATGTGTTAGCATTATTAAAATAGATGTTTAGTTTATAAGAATGTGTTTAGACTTGATGAAATGTTTGTAGGATGCTGCATGTATTGATGAGACACGGTGAGTGAGGTAATATCTTTTATTGAACCAACTTCTGTTGGTGAGAAGGACAAGCTTTCGAGCTTGTCTTGATCTCACTTAGAACATTTGTATCCCATGGTATAAAGTTATACTGAGTGTTTTCACCGTAAGCCTCTGTAACTGTAACTCACCAACCAGGAAAGAAGCATTAATTAATGTAAAGTGTTCGTCCTGCACACAAGATGGCCCAAAGAAACCAAAATGAGCCATTGTGAAACATCAAAGGACTAAGACTTTGCTGATTGCCCTACACGCACACCCATTAAGAGGAGATAGGGCTCAAACACCTGTCCCATCAGTTTGAATGCTGTGGGAAGGAAATAAAAATCCCTGACCAAAAGTAACTGTATCACTGTGCTGCTTAGAATTTGGAGAAGGCAATATTTCTAAGCATAAGCAAGTGATCCCCAAGCTGCTTAGCTTAGGTTACCCCTAAAGGACATAAAGAGCTGGCACATTACAGCAGCTTCTATTTCTCTCTGGAACCTAAGACTAACTCATTTGAGTGTGTCTTATTTACAAGGTTAAAGCAGGTAAACACTCTCTTACTTCTCTTCTTAGTTAATAAATCTTTAGTTAGTTTATTATAGGATTGGCTACAAAGATTGTCTTTGGTTGCAATCTGAGGAATAACTGACCTGGAGTAAGTGCCTCGTTCTTTGGGCCTGGGAACAACCTGAATATTGTTGTGAATTTTGGTTTAAGGGATCACCTATCACAAAGTTAGGCTTACCTGGGTGGCAAGATAGACAGTCCCCTTGGGTACCCTGGTCTGTGACTATGTTCAGGCACCACAACAGCCTTTGGAGTTCACAGTAGATTCGAGAAACCTAAGTACAGCAGAACCTCAGAGTTACAAACACCTCAGGAATGGAGGTTGTTCATAACTCTGAACAAATCGTTATGGTTGCTCTTTCAAAAGTTTACAGCTGAACATTGACTTAATATAGCTTTGAAACTTTACTATGCAGAAAAAAATGCTGCTTTTAACCATCTTAATTTACATGAAACAAGCAGAGAAACAGTTTCCTTACCTTGCCAAATCTTTTTTTTCCTTTTTTTTTAAAAAACTTTCCCTTTTTCTTTAGTGGTTTACGTTTAACATAGTATTGTACTGAACAGTATTTACTCTTTTTTTTTTGGTCTCTGCTGCCTGATTGCATACTTCCAATTCCAAAGGAGGTGTGTGGTTGACCGGTCAGTTCATAACTTTGGTGTTCACAACTCTGAGGTTCTACCATATAGAACTCACAGCCAGTTTGGGTTTATGCCCTGGTTTGTAACAGTATGCCCTGAGGCTGGTACTCATGGTTGTGAGCTACTCCAGATAAGTCTGACAGTGTAATTCCCCCTGCTTGTGTACAAATACTTGCACTAGCTCTCATCGAACTCGTGCTAATATAAATAGCAGTGTAGCCATGGTAGCACTGGTAAAGACAGCAGAGGCATGACTAACTGTGCCAAGTACAAACCTGCCTGAAAGCCCACTTAATCAGAGCTAGCATGAGAGCATGTATGCAAGCAGGGGAATCATACCCCTATCTCGTAATGTAGACATAGCCTAAAGTAGAGGGAGTCATACCCCTGGACTGGCAGTAAGAGAAAAAATTAGTAAGAGCTGGCCTACCATTTCTTATTTTTCTAAATTAAATATTGTTAGTGATTTTTAAAATAAAATTACTTGGCATCCAACAATTTAAGTTTACCCATTTTCCACCTCACAAAGGTATCACTGAAAAATTATTAATAGTCAATTCTTACAATACTTCTCATATCTAGATCGAAAAGTGATTTGTAATGAGGGCAAGTATCATTATCCCCACTTTACAGATGGAGAAGCAGAGGCAGACAAATTGACTTGCCCAATATAACAACAGCTCAGTGGCAAATCTAGGTCTCCTGACTCTTAGCCTGGTGTTCTTATACTGGACATGTTGCCTCCCTTCACAATAAATGTGATAGTACAGCCAGAGTATCTACTATCACTGTAAGAGTCACTGTCTCAGTTTTGATGTTATTTAAAATGACTAATTCTATTTTAATACAGGACATGTGGATATCATCATTTCACCTACTGAATACTTGTGCAGCAGACTGTCAGCTCACTGCATCCTTACTAACTTACTATATGCTGCAGAATAATACTCATCAATTAAGTCAGAGAGCAGCCTTCAGACGTGAAATATATTAAATAATACTTAGGAATATACTAGTTATTTGGACTAATACTAATTGACAACAGTTTTTAAAAAATACATCTGCAGGTAGGTACCCTGGCACACATTCTACTTGATGTAAGTAGGAAGGGTCTACATAGGTTTTGTTCATAAAAGTCGGGTTTCCACATTCATGGATCAGACTACCCACCTGACCACACAATGCGTCACATCTGATCATGTAGAACAGCAATATTGTTCTGTGTTATGCTCATCCCTTAATTTAAAGTGACCTACCACGTGGTCTGGAAAGCAAAAAAATTAAAAAGTAGTGAGAACAACAAAAACGACAAAAAGACGGATAGAGTGCATGATCCAGTAAGGGAAAGAAGGGACATGAAATTAGACAGGTATGAAATGCAGGAGAAAAAGGTGGACGGGAACCCTGAAAACTGTTACTTGCCTGTATTCTAAGTGTTGTTCTTTGAGATATTGGTGCAGATATGTATTCCACTCAGGTATGCACATGCCCATCACATTGAAGCTAGAGAACTTTATCCAGCAGTACCTGTAGAAGCAGTGCTCATGCTCTGTGGTTCTAGCCCCTTGCCAGGCTATTTAAGGACAGCACTGGCCTGACTCCCCTCAGTTCCTTCATACATCTAGACTAGAGACTGTGATGCACAGGGGACGGAGAGTGGGTCATGGAACACACGCATGCATCCACATCTTGAAGAACAAGTTACCATCTTTTCTTCTTTAAGTGGTTACAGACAGGTATTCCACTTAGATCACCCACAAGCAGTATTCATATGATGTGGGACTCAAAGTTTACTTAAACAATGACTGCAGGAGTGCCTTCCTAAAAAGTTTGCATCTGACCTACACATAGTGGTAATTGAATAGTGCCTAGTAAAAAGTATGTACAAAAGACCAGGTGGCAGCCCTGCAAATGTCCAATACTGAAACATCATGGAGGAATGTTACCACTGTCACTTGAGCTCTCATTGAATGACCTCACAATCTCTGTAGGGGCATGGTCTGAGCTATTTCATATGCTGATGTAATGAAGTTATCCACCTGGAAATCATTCGCACAGAGACCACCTGACCCAAAGGGCGTAATTCTTTCCAGGTAAAATGTCAAGCATCATCTCACAATCAACACGTGAAGCCATTGTTCATTTGCATTGATTTAGGAAAGAACACTGGTAAATTAAGCATTTAGTTAAGATGAAATCATGAAACTATATTCAATAAAAACTTTGGATGTGGCCATAGGTCCACTTTGTCCTTGAAAAACTGTGTGTATGTGGGTTCTGTCATTAAGACCTGTAGCTGCCATCCTCTCCTTGCAGTTGGTATAGCCAACATGATACAAGGCAGTGGTTAGATGGCCCAGCTCCATCCCATGTACCAGAGGAATCAAGGTGCTGATCAGCACTCCTGTTAGAAGATGATGAAGAACCTCTCTGATCTCTGGAGTGATCTTGGTTCATCTTACAGGTCCTTTTACTTGGAGGACCAGAGGAAGGAGAATGATCCCTTTTCCTCTTAGGGCAATCATCAGACTTCAAACTGGAGCAACATTTCATGTCAGCTCAAAGAAGACTACAGAACTGGTTGATTAGTGGAGGTCCCCAGTGCCAAAGCAGGCCTCATGGCCTGTTCCAAAAGGTGTGGCTTTAAGCACAAGTCTCCTGCCACCAGTGCTCTCTTTCTGAATATTTTACTGATGGAACACCTTTCTTTAATATGCCCTTCTCCCAGCAGATCAAACACCACATGGGCCCCCCCCCCGCGGGTCACTAGTGGAGACAGACAATGCTCCACATGACAGACAATGCTTAAACCCTGGTGAGGACATCTCCCGGGATAACTATCTAACTTAGTGGTCCCCAACCTTTCTGTGGGAATAGCATATTCCTATTCCCAGAAGACTGTGGCGGGCGCCAGACTCCCCGCCACCGAAATACCACCAACAAGCGGCAGCGGGAAGAAGCATCGCTGCCGAAATGCTGCCAAAAAACGGCAACGCTTCTCAGCGGCATTTTGGCGGGCAGTTCTCCAACAGCCATGCTCGGCAGCGGCCTTTCAGCGGCACGGTGTCCTGCGGGCACACACAACTGTCCTGGCAGGCGCCATTGTGCCCACGGGGACCCCTGATCTAACCTAACTAAATGCTGCAAACTAAATAAAGGGTACTACTAAACTAAACTATATACAATGAAACCTAAGAAGACTGAGAATGTAGAAGTGCTCGTGGCAGGGGCAGTGTGCCTAGGAGCCGGACCTCCTGCTGGCTGCTTCCGGGGCGCAGCATGGTGTCAGAACAGATAGGAACTAGCCTGCCTTAGCCAAGCAGCACCGCCAACTGGATTTTTAATGGCCCGGTTGGCGGTGCTGACCACAGCCACCGCAATCCAGTGCCTTCCATTCCGCGACCCAGTTCTGGGTCACACCCCGCAGTTTGAAAACCACTGCTACATACCACTAAGTACCCTAAAAAATCAGGTCCTTGATGTCCCAAATGGAGCACACAAAATTAATGGATATTTTTTACCTTAAGTAAGTACCTAACGCTTACCAGTTTCCAAGATCAGGTGCATTCACACTGGAATGGCCATAGATGACCTTTGCAAATATTATCTTTTTGGTTGATCATTAAAAAACAAAGAATCAAGAATTTCAAAGTTACAATTCACACTCTAGTCATAATTTGACCTCCTGGCATGTACTTAGACTAAAACTGATAAAGCACTTTGAACATGGACAGCAATACATGTACACACTCTTTTGCTAAGAGTGACATTTGTGCTTGCAACATCTGAAACTTTAAATGCTTTACAAAACAAAAAGCATTCATTGGCATCTCAGGCCTAGCTTTTCAAGCATGTTAGTTATTTCACTACTCTAATAATGAAAGTATTATTTAAATGGTCAGAGATTGCTTCTCACCCTCTTGTGGTTGATCCTTGGAAATGAATTCTCCTGGATTGGAAAAGGACTCTTAGTTGAAGACTCAACTCCAGGATGTGCTCCCGTTAGAGGACTTTTTTAAGCATTTGTGAATGACAAAAGTTTTGTCCTTCAATTGGCAGTGTAGACAAAGCCTAATACTTTGCACTTACATAATGCTTTCCATCCAAGGGTTAAGAAGTGCTTTACAAACATTAATCAATCAATCTCACACCACCTTTGTTAGGAATCAGTGGCAGAAAACAGAACCACAGCTACCTTACCCCCAGTCCTGTGCCTGAAAAAGAGGAATATCCTACTTCCATTAGGCCACACTCTTGAGTTTCCTAAAATATTAATGTACATCCAATTATCTCCATTATATTACTATACTGTAATAATTTCTACGTTAGTACACTATGTTTGGAACTAAAACAGTGTTTAATCCATTTAGGGTAAATACAAAAATGGTTGCAGCATGTTACTGAATTCATTTTTAAATTTAAATAATATTTTAAATTAATTTTTAGATTCATTTTGTCATAGGCTTCTGATGACATCATTAAGTAGGATGACATGGTTGCTATAAAAATAACCACTCACTAAACGCCAAGATACCTACAGAGGAGATTCCCTAACATTTTCCAAAATGCTAGTGGGGGTTATGCATGCATGTTAAGAGCAAAACAGGCCCATTAATTAAATACTCTTTGGAAAACATAAATGGTAATATGATCCCATGCAAAAAAGTATAATTTTATGACATTTCCATATCTCTGTTAAGGGTTAATAACAATAAAAAGTTACTACTGTAATTTGATAAAAGGTTTCACAGATTGTATTGACATTGGAATATTTTTTTCAGCTTAGTAAATGAGACCGCATATGGTGTTTTATTACCTTGAAAACTTTGTATCACCTTACAGAAAGAAACATTTCCTTGTGTACACAGGGACTAAATGCTGCTGTTACAGGAGGGCAGGGGTTCTCAAACTTCATTGCACCGTGACTGCACGACCTCAGGAGGGGGGACCGAAGCCTGAGCCCACCCGAGCCCCACTTCCCCGGGCGGGGGCGGCAACACGTAGGGCTGAAATCAGGCTTCAGCTTCAGGTGGTGGGGCTCAGGCTTCGGCCCTGGGCCCCAGCAAGTCTAAGCCAGCCCTGGCAACCCCATTAAAATGGAGTTCCGACCCACTTTGGGGTTCCGACCCACAGTTTGAGAATCGTTGCAGCAGTGTAAATCCACTGAAGTTAGTTTACACCAGCATAACAAAGCAAGAATTTCCTCATCAGCAACAAGGACAATGTGGTTTAACTACAAAATGGTATACTGAATCAGAAGTAAAACTTGCAAGTTCTCTGACACCATACATTCTTGTGTACATTTGTGATTAACCTGCTGTGAGATCCAAGGCACAACATAGCATAAATAGAGACAGAATCTGGTTTGCAATTGTCCTTGGGCTATACCTGTCTCCTACAAACATTAAATTTCCTCAAACAGCTATTTTTGCATTTTCACTGTAGTTTGCCAGCTGCCAGCTGTCTGCATTTCCACTGAGGCTTTCCTGCCATTTCTCAAACTCTCTTTTGGGGGGCGGGAGGAACTGTCTTATTTCATGCATCTGCTCCTATTAACCCACGACAATAAAAAAAAGCACAAATAGAAACAGGAGATATATTCAGAAATTAATTTAAGAAATAGCTCCAGTGGGCTAAGAGGGAGTATGTGAAAATAAGGACTATAGGGCTGAGTATTCAGCTCATCTTGAAAGTCTGTTACCCATGCAACCATACAATTGATTGTTTGTCTGTCACGGGAAAAGAAGAGGACGGGGGGAAACTGTTGAGGTAACGGTGTTCCCTGGTTGATATTTTCCACCCCTACTCCAGGTTATAGACATTTTTTTTTCTATCCAAGAACTGGACAGGACTCTAAAGTACATCAATGCAGAACTGCCTCTGTTGAGTAACAGGCAGCACTTCTTTCCCCAAGTATGCCTCCACAGAGCTCTCATAAATCAAAACTTTTTTTGCTCAGTGTTGAAATGTGGCATATTTACAGCCAAATGACACAACTGAAGGAAACTGTGATAGCAAAAACACCAGCAGACCCTCAGCAAAAATTATTTGAGTGGGCACCACCAGAATGAATGGGGTGTGTGTTTGTGTTCTTGCTCTAAATTTGTGTGCATTAACTTGGTTCTTGTGAAAGGTACTGGTACAGCAAAGACAGCAGCTATTCCACACTGCACGGCCAATATACCAATTCTATTTTGCAGGAACAATTTGCAGGAGTGAGAATTCCTTTAGTTTCTACATTTATTAAATCTTTGGCCTCTCTTCCGGGAATGACAACAATGGTGCCACTAACGGTGGCATTTTTTGCTTTGTGGACAGTGGGTCATTGGGAACTGGATTGAGATATTAGTGAACATTCTTACTTAAAAATACTATCTCATTATTAGCAAAACATACTGCTTATATCTGTATCAGAAGGAATTGCTTTGCCAGAATATAGTTAAGTAGTGGAGGTGTACCTCAAAAATTAGTAGAAGTTAGTCTGGTTTCTCCTCAAGAGCAGGCATGAGGAAGGCAATCTTTCCCTAAGGACCTTATCTGAGTGTGCGATCAAAGTGCAAAAGGAAATTTATATGTGCTTTGTAGATTCTGAGAAGGCATTTGATAAAATCAAATACAACAAGATGATACATATTCTTGAAAAATATTGACTTTCAAGATACACAATTAATAAAAAGCCTATATTGGAGACAGAAAGCAGCAATCTGAATGAACTATGCACTATCAAAGCATGGCAGCACTGAGAAAGAATGCAACCTTGGTGTACACCTATCTCCGCAGTTATTTAACATACGTAGACGTTATAATGAGGAAAAGTTTAGAAGACATCCAACCAGGACATACAGGCCAATGACATATACATCAATAACATAAGATACATCAGTGACCTAGTTTGCATTGCTTAGACCAGTGGTACTCAGACTGAGGCTCAGGAGCCGCAAGAGGCTCTTTAATGTGTCTCCTGCAGATCTTTGTAGCACATATTAAACCACTGTGTGTTTTAATTATTAACCAACCTAAGAGTGCAGCGGGTCTCCGTGCACTGCCTGCGCCCGCAAGCACTGCCCCCGGAGCTCCCATTGGCCGGTTTCCGGCCAATGGGAGCTGTGAGGACAGTGCTGGGGGGGGAGCAGTGCATGGAGCCACCTCCCCCCCACCCGGGGTGCGCACAGATGTACCAGCAGCAGCCACCTGCTTCCGGGAGCAGCATGGGGCCCCGCTGCGCCGCACAGGCAGGCAGCCTGCCTGAGCGCCCCGCTGCGCCGCAGGCCTTTTAGAGGTTCGGACTCGGAGATCACAAGGAGGAAGAGGAGGCCAGACAGAAATGTTAGTCATGGCGGACCGGACAGAAATGTTAGATGGGCCGCATCCGGCCCACGGGCCATATTTTGCCCACCCTTGATATATATAGAGAGAGTAAATGAAACAATGAATTCATACTGCTGTGGTTCATTGGGTAATTTTTATCGCTAATTTGGCTCCTGAGCCAATGAGATCTGAGTAGCACTGGCTGAGTCTAAGGAAGAACTTCAGAACATGCTTATTGCTGCAAACAATGTCAGCAAGAAATATGGAGTGAGGATCGACATTAGGAAGACAGAAAGTATGATAATAAACAAACGCAGAGACCAGAGGCGCCAACTTTCTAATTTCCCCAGGGGTGCTCAACCCCTGCTCCGCCCCAGGCCCCGCCCCCACTCAACCCCTTCCCCCAAGACCCCACCCTGCCCCACCTCTTTCCACCTCCACTCCACCCCCACCCCTTCCCACCCCACCCTTGTCCGCCTCTTCCTGCTCCTTCTCCTCCCTCTTCCCCCCTCCCCAGCATCTCCAGCCCACCACTGAACAGCTGATCCTCAGCAGACAGGAGGCGCTGGGGAGGGCGGAGGGGCAGGAGCTGATAGGCAGGGCTGACAGTGGCTGCTGAGCATCCACTATTTTTTTTCCCATGGGTGTTCCCGCCCCGAAGCATCCAGGGAGTTGGCACCTATGACAGAGATACACAAGACAGGCAACACCTATTACTTGATGGTTGAGAGGTGAAATAAGTGTAGGGAGTCTAACAACACTAAACAGAAGATGTGATGAAGAAATCAAAAGAAGGATACAGTTTGCAAAAGTATTCAACAACTTCCAAAGACTTCTGTGTTATCAAAAATTAAAACTCCATATATCCTCACTAAATTGCTACGGTGCTATCTACAGTCAATTCTCCTGTATGGAGACACGTAAGAAGGACACTGAGAGAAGACTCAAAGCATCCAAGCTTTGGTGTTATAGATGAAAGTTACAAATTATCTGGAAAACTATGAATGAAGCAGTGATGAGAAGGATGAGTTTTAAAAGAGCTCAATTACCTAAGACCCTAGGTCAGGAGTTCTCAAACTTCAGTGCACTGTGACCCGCTACTGACAACAAAAATTACTGCATGATCCCAGGAGGGGGGACCAAAGCCTGAGCCCTGCCACCCCAGGCAGGGCTTGGGGGGTGTGGGGGGCGGCAAAGGTCAAGGATTTCAGCCCCAGGCAGGGGACCTGTAATCTGAGCCCCGCCACCCAGGGCTGAAACTGAGTTCTGAGCCCCACCACCCAAGGAAGTGGGGCTTTGGCCCCTGCCCCCAGCAAGTCAGCCAGCCCTAGCAACCCCATTAAAAATGGGGTCACGACACACTTTGGGGTCTGACCCACAGTTTGAGAACTGTTGCCCTAGGTAAAAGAATAACATCTTTTTGTGGACACAAAAAGCTCACCGATCACAGAGCGACTAACCTCCAGCACTCACATCAGAAAAGAGTGCAGGCAAACTAGGAAGAGGAAAAAAAGAGAGCCAGTCATATCAGAAATATCTTCAGATGAACTGGTATCCAAAGGAAAGTATCCTCTCAGGAATAAACATATTCATAATATTTTCTAATAAACTGGGAGTCTAAATCCTGCCACTGCTACCAACTCCTTGTGTGCCCTTGGGCAAGTCACCTAATCTCTCCCCCTCATTTTCCCCATCTGTAAAAATGGAATCATACATACTCACTTTCCAGAGGTATCAGGAGGATTAGTAGATGTAAAACACTTTGAACACAAATAGTGCTACACAATTTCCAAGTATTATTATCAGTAATGTGCCGAGGCTTTGGTTTATAAATCATTTTCCTAAAGGACCATCAACCACAGCAGTAACCTTTCTGTGCCTCTGCAAAGTGGAGATAATAGCGTTTCCCCACCTCACAAGCGTACTGAAGTAAATTCATTAACAGGGCAGGCAGGTACAACAGCGAGTGGGGTCAGGTAGCTGTGAGAGAGTTGGGGGACCAGGAGCAGTTTACTGTACCCCCTCCCCCAGCCAAGCAACTGTTGCACGCTACTCTCCAAACAGCGTTACACGTTAACCACCTTATCGAAGCAGCCTCAGCCTCCCTGGAGGGTGAAGCCGCTGGGATTAGGAGGGAAAAGCAGCACTCGGGTCGGTTGGGAGCGTTTGAAAAGCAAGCAGTAAAATCGGGAGCCCAACAAACAAATCCCCACCTCCCTGCAAAGCCCAGCTTGTAACGGAACCACTCCCCGCCACAGACACACACACTGCAGCGCTCGGGGTGTCTAACTTCTGCACGCTACCCCCCTCCCCCGATTCCCCTCAGGTCTCTCCCCTCCCCCACTTTACTCCTTCCACCCCCCGTCTCGAGTAGGGTCCCGCGCACACAGTCGGTTTGGTCGGGGGGGGAAGAGAGCACGGCTCCCAGACCCACTCACCTCCGTTCCCCAGGACTCCAGCGCCTCACCGAGTCACCAGCTCGCCACCGGTCACCGGGGCGACGGGCGCCTGTCTACACCACCCAGCACCTCGGCCACTGGCTGCAGGGAGCTGTCAGTCACTCACCCGGCAAGACTGGCGGTCGGGTTCCCGACCAGAGAGAAGAGACAATACAAAGAACCTGGAACTACAGCTCCCAGCATGCACCGCTGCCAGTCCGCCACCGCCTTGGGCCGCTGCGCGTTGCATGCCGGAAGCTGTAGTTTTCTTCTTGCTCCAACGCCTCACAGGGGCGCGGTGGGCAGCGCACAACTCTTCAGCGTGGGGACGGGAGCGTGCCCATCCTCCACCGGCGGAGTTATAATACGCATGCGCAGACTTCGCCCCCCGAGGGGCTCGAGGCTGGGATCTGGGGCAGTCGTTGGGGCTCGAGGTGCGAGGCCGGTAGCCGGCGGTGGGGAGAGAGGGCGCTCTCAGGATAACAGGGGCTGGAAGTTCGTAAAGTCAGGAGCGTGAGGCGTGTACGAGGCAGGCAGGGCAAGTGGACAATTTTTCGCTTTAAAGCAGATTTTATTTAAACCAAATACATTTACTTTTAAAAATAAACCCTCTTTAAAATTAAATGTGAATTTATGACAATCTGATTCAGGGCTCAGTTTCCTGTAATCCATGAAAATCCTTAACAATATATGCAAAAAATATTAAGCCATACATGCTTGGAGCTCCAGGTTCTAGTTTTAAAGAAAGTGGAAATACTGAACTCCTGGAAGCCCTTGAAGCCAGTCTGTTGAAGTGCTTAGCTGGCTTTTAAAAGCAAGAGCCTCTTCTACAGGTGCTGAGAGAGACTATTTTCTTCATTTTTTTCCAACTAGCTCAGTTCAATGACTAGCTCATTGGAAGTTAAGAAACCAATTAGGAGTTGAAAAAGCAGGAAAGCTTGTTTCCTCTTTCAATCTATGAATAAAACATGGGTGTGAGAGGGTGAGATTTTCTAGTTCTAAAGTCAGTTCAATTCACTAACGTAATACTTCCATTGTTTAATGCATCCATTAGTTATAAATACAAAACAAGTTTTGCTATTTTTCTTATGTATTCAGCACAATTTAGTTTAATTTTAAGTAAGAAAAATTGTAAAATACAGTTTTTATGAATTTTAATTGAATTCCTATTGCCATCCAAATGCAACTTGACTAAAAATTAATCATCTCATAAATAAGAGATGTCATTCACCATTTTCTAACAAAAAAATGTAAAAATTAAGAATCAGGCTAAATGTATGGAAAGCTATACAATTGTTTAAATAAAGATGTATAAATATAATGTATCCTTATAGTTGGAAAAACAAGTACCAAATTATACCAACCAAAGAGAATTAACCTCACTTTAGGAAAATAACAAATATATTAATGCAAAACAAGATTAAAATTGATTATTTTAATCAAGGTGTCCTACTTGCTGATTGAAATCATGATAAAAATTGGTGATTTAAATCAGTCCATCCTGAGACAGGGACCTGACATGTCATTTGGAATGTGAGACAGGAACCTGGAGGGCTTGGAAGGAGCACAAGGCAGGAGGAGAGGGAAAGTGTTATACTCGGGTGGTAGTGCAAAGTGAAGGGGGCAGGAGGCAGGGAGCACCAGCAGACTCAGAGGGGCAAATCAGATGGGATATAAGGCAGATGCCATTGGGGAAGTGAAAATAGAGAGTGGAGGAGGTAGCGCGAGGCTTGAGCAGGCAGAGGGTAGCTCAGTGGAAGAGGAGACAAGAAGTGCCCATAGGGGCAGAGCCAGTGTAGCAGGAGCTAAGACCCAAATGGTTAGGCAATATTGCCAGCTTCTACGATTTTATCACAAAGTGCATTATATTTGAGGTTTTCTTACAGCCAAATTACTGAAATCAGGACAGCATGAGAATCTCATCTGCTTTCATTAAAAAAAAAAAAAGTAAACTTTTAGACTTCCTGGTTGCAGAGAAAAGCTTGTAAATGAGCTTGCAGTGAAAGCACCTTAAATGCTCAGAAACCAAATAGCAAATAAAAAGAACCCAAACTTATTTTAAAAAAAATCTCATGCTTTTTGAATTGTTGAGTTGGCAATACAGACTATGGGGCCTCAAGTAGCGGTTAGTATGCAAGGAGATCAAGAAACAGGTGGGCTGTACCACTGTTTCTCAACCAGGGGTATATGTACCTCTGGGGGTAAACCAACACATCTAGATATTTGCCTAGTTTTACAACAGACTACACTAGGAAAGTCAGTACAAACTAAAATATCATATAGACAATGACTTGTTTATACTGCTCTATACACTGAAATGTAAGTACAGTATTTATATTCCAATTGATTTATTTTATAATTGTACGTAAAAATGAGAAAATAAGCAATTTTTCAGTAAGTGTGCTGTGACACTTTTGTATTTTTATGTCTGATTTTGTAAGCAAATAGTTTTTAAGTGAGGTGAAACTTGGGGGTACACAAGGGACAGTGGACGAGAAGCTGGATATGAGTCAACAGTGTGCCCTTGTTGCCAAGAAGGCCAATGGCATTTTGGGATGCATAAGTAGGGGCATTGCCAGCAGATCGAGGGACGTGATCGTTCCTCTCTATTCGACATTGGTGAGGTCTCATCTGGAGTACTGTGTCCAGTTTTGCGCCCCACACTACAAGAAGGATGTGGAAAAACTGGAGAGAGTCCAGCGAAGGGCAACAAAAATGATTAGGGGTCTGGAACACATGACTTATGAGGAGAGGCTGAGGGAACTGGGATTGTTTAGTCTACGGAAGAGAAGAATGAGGGGGGATTTGATAGCTGCTTTCAACTACCTGAAAGGTGGTTCCAAAGAGGATGGATCTAGACTATTCTCAGTGGTAGCGGATGACAGGACAAGGAGTAATGGTCTCAAGTTGCAGTGGGGGAGATTTAGGTTGGATATTAGGAAAAACTTTTTCACTAGGAGGGTGGTGAAACACTGGAATGCGTTACCTAGGGAGGTGGTGGAATCCCCTTCCTTAGAAGTTTTTAAGGTCAGGCTTGATAAAGCCCTGGCTGGGATGATTTAATTGGGGATTGGTCCTGCTCTGAGCAGGGGGTTGGACTAGATGACCTCCAGAGGTCCCTTCCAACTCTGATATTCTATGATTCTAAGACAAATCAGACTCTTGAAAGGGATACTGTAGTCTGGAAAGGTTGAGAGCCACTGGGCTATATGATGCAGGTCATTGTCATAGGAATGCAAGATGGGCAGTAGTTCGTCTGCTGTTGCCTCAACAAAGTGCAACCTAACCATAGCTTTTAATGGAGAGATTGATAACGTCTATTCCGATGAAGGGAATTATGGAAGGGATTGTGTTGGAAGAAAAGAATAGTTAACGTAAACATGAAGAAGTAAAAACAATGGAATCCTTGTGGCACCTTGGAGACTAACAACTTTATTTGGACATAAGCTTTCGTGGGCTAGAACCCACTTCATCAGATGCATGGAGTGGAAATTACAGGAGCAGATATAAATACACAGCAAATGAAAAGATGGGAGTGCCTTACCAAGTGGGAGGTCAGTCTAATGAGACAATTCAATTAACAGTAGCATACCAAGGGAGGAAAAATCACTTTTGTAGTGGTAATGAGAGTGACCCATTTCGAACAGTTGACAAGAAGGTGTGAGTAGGGGGAAGTTAGTATGGGGGAAATGAGGTTTTGTAATGACCCAACCACTCCCAGTCTTTATTCAGGCCTAATTTGATGGTGTCCAGTTTGCAAATTAATTCCAGTTCTGCAGTTTCACGTTGGAGTCTGTTTTTGAAGTTTTTTTGTTGAAAAATTGCCAGTATTAGGTCTATTATTGAGTGACCAGGGAGATTGAAGTGTTCTCCTAATGGTTTTTGAATGTTATAGTGCCTGATGTCAGATTTGTGTCCATTTATTCTTTTGCATAGAGACTGTCCGGTTTGGCCAATGTACATGGCAGAGGGGCATTGCTGGCACATGATGGCATATATCACGTTGGTAGATGTGCAGGTGAACGAGCCTCTGATGGTGTGGCTGATGTGGTTAGGTCTTATGATGGTGTCCCTTGAATAGATATGTGGACAGAGTTGGCACCAGGCTTTGTTGCAGGGTTTGGTTCCTGGATTGGTGTGTTTGTTGTGTAGTGTGTAGTTGCTGGTGAGTATTTGCTTCAGGTTGGGGGGCTGCCTGTAAGCGAGGACTGGCCTGTCTCCCAAGGTCTGTGAGAGTGAGGGACTGTGCTTCAGGATAGGTTATTGATCCTTGATGATGCACTGGAGAGGTTTTAGTCGGGGGCTGTAGGTGACGGCTAGTGGGCATTCGGTTTCTTTCTTTGTTGGGCCTGTCTTGTAGTGAAGTGAAGAAACAGATTGACAGAGCCAGAAGGGTACCCAGAAGTCACCTACTACAAGACAGGCCGAAGAAAGTAACAGAACAGGAGCTTCATGGAGGATTCCTGCTCCATCTCCAGACACGTTAACAGGCTGTACTGGCCGCGAATGCATCCCAATTCTTCAGGGCAAATCAAACATTCAACACAATTGCTTTTAACCCCTGTAGTGTAGTTACAAATGTGCACTCACCAGAGGTGCCTTCTCCACCTTCAGGTTCCGGGAACCCGCCTTGGGAGGGTATTGTCTCCAGGATAATGAAAACGTCCTGGCTGCTGGGGAGAACGGATTCTCCACTTGCCTGCTGCACATTCTCCTCCTTTTCCTCATCCACAAAATCCTCCTCCATGTTGCATCAGACTCCCCCCTTGTAGGTGTCCACGGACACTGGTGGGGTAGTGTGGCATGCAGCTGATCGTAGAATGGCATGCAGCTGATCGTAGAAGCAGCACGTATGGGGCTCTGACCTGGAGCAACCATTTGCCTCCTTTGTCTTTTGGTAGGCTTGCCTGAGCTCCTTAACTTTCACCCAGCAAGTTTCCCTGGTGTAGCCTTTCCCCACCATACCCTGTGTGATTTTGGCATATATATATTAGCATTTCTTCTTTTTGATCGAAGTTCTGCCTGCACAGATTCTTCTCCCCATACAGCAATCAGATCCAGTGTCTCCCGTTCGGTCCATGCTGGAGCTTGTTTGCAATTCTGGGACTGCATAGTCACCTGTGCTGCTGAACTTCCCATGCTGACCAAACAGGAAACGAAATTCAAAAGTTCCTGGGGCTTTTCCTGTGTACCTGGCTAGTGCATCGGAGTTGAAAGTGCTGTCCAGAGGGATCACATTGGAGCACTCTGGGATAGCTCCCAGAGGCCAATACCATTGAATTGCACAACGTTGCATCTGCACAACCCAGGAAGGTTGATTTTAGTGCTCCTTCCCTCGCCGGGGAGGAGTACAGCAGTCGATTTTAAGAGCCCTTTAGGTCGACGGAATGGAATTGGTTGTGTAGCCGTATTGCTTATAAAATCAACCTAACACGGCTAAATTTGACCTAACCTCGCCGTGTAGACCAGGGCCAAGAAGCAGTCGTTTAACACATCAACAGATTGCTTCTCTACATTTTGTCCTTTGTAATATTTGACCAATTTATAAGCAGCTAGTTGAAGTCCCCCATTATTATTATATTGTTTGACTTTGCTTCCTTTTTGATTTCACTCAGCATTGTGCACGCAATATCCTTTTCTTGATCAGGAGGTTAGTAGTGCCTTAGTAGCATGTTTGTGTTCTTTCCATTTGGGCTTTTTATCCATACAGAGTCAACTGTCAACCACTTAGAATTTTTAATCTTGATAAATGCTATGGTGTCTTTTGTATAGATCAGTACTCCCCCATCTCTTTGGCCTAATCTGCTTTTGTATAGTTTCAGGAATTACAATACCCATTGATTAACATTCCACCATGTTTCATTAGTAATTATAATAAGATCCTCTTCCATTACCAGGCATTCTAATTCACATATTTTTGCTTTTAAGCTTGCATTTATATAGAGGCATTCATAAACACACACACACTAGAGAGAGAGAGAGAGAAATGTATTATTAGACTTGCAACAAGAGTTCCACTAAACAGGATGACAACCTTCCCCCGCACCACCCAAAACCTGCTTAGCGCCATAGAGGAGGGTGAGAGGCTGGGAATGGAGTGCAAGTGAATTGGGTGAGTCTATTTACATTGTTTAGTAATCAACACAATGGATATCCATATATATAAAAATGGTTTTTGGATTGCCATTTTCAAATGAATGAGTACTTTGTTATTAATGTAAATTGAAATGCATTGTGTTGTAACCCTTCTGCCAGGTGAAGCCAGCAGTAACAAGGGCCGGGTTCAGTATCTAGGGTCTCCTTTTCAATAATACAACACAAAACCGGCTTGAGCCCCCTCCCAGTGACCTGGGATAATTACACACCACCCCCTGGGCACCTCTAAGAGGCAATACTTAGACTCTGAGCTTGCGAGAGGGGGAGTGTAGCAAAAACTTTTAATAAAAGGAGGGAATTAACTCAGCATTTATTTGGGAAAACACCGCAACTAAGGTTCATAAACACAAACCATGAGCGAAAGACCCACCCCCAAGTAAGTTGAGCAATGTCCTTTTCCCCTCAGGGTCTTAAGTCAAGCAACTCAAAAGTCCCTTTAACATGCCTGTCCCTTCTCTATACCCCACTCACAGTTGCTGTCCTTGGCCAGTGCAGCCCCAGAGTTCAGGAGTTCATCTGCAGAGTTCACCTCCCACACTGTGTGGAAAGCAGGGAGTGGGGTAAGGAGGCACCTTACATGCTGCACTGCTCAGGCACTCGCTCGTCTTGCCCCGCCTCTGTAGGGCTCTGCTCTGGCCCTCTCCACCAGCTTCTCTGCTCTGCTGGCCGCTTGCGAGTGAGTGAAGAATGTATGGTAATTAACTGAGAAAGGACAACAGGGCCAAATGGTGAAGAAGGGAGTGGAGGGGTCAAGAGGCACCAACTTTATCATCAATCACCTGGATGGCAGATTAATGACCCTAAAGCAAAGGCATACACCCCAAGGATGAGATAAGGAGTTGAGCCAAAGGGACAGATGATAAACAGCTGTGGATCCTCCCAGTACCAACTCAAAATAATGCTAATTAAGAGCAACCTTGAATAACTCGTGATTGACAGCTCCAGTGTGACACAGCAAGGTCCATAGACTTGTATGGGAACTTATCACTATAAAAAAAGGTTTTATTGCCAGGGGACTTTGGGTTAGTTCTGCATCAACATTGGGACTTCGAATGCATTCGACAGAGGCCCAGCTCCCCCTCCCTCACGCACAGTGCAGTGCAGTTTCACCTGGCCACTGAAACTGACTGCACAACACTAAGGACTAGTAACTAAGATCCAGCTGCAGAACCTTTTTGGGGTAGGTGTGTGGAAGCATATGCTGATTTCAATGCTTAAATTGTACTCTCAATAAATATGGCATTTATATAAATATAATAAAGGGGATAACCCTTTACAAGATTCCATGTGCTTCTTAGAAGCATAATGATATCACCTCTGCAGCATGTAACAAGACTCTCAATTGCATCTAAATTAGCTCTTTTATTATACAATGGAGAGAGGAAGGGTCAAATGGTGTCTAGGACCCTTAAACAGGGCCCACACCTACAAGTACCTCTCTCAACTCATTGGGCTTTGGAACCCATGTCCCCTGCCTAGTGAGTGCCGTTCAGTTGAGTCCCTCCATTGGGGTAGGCCAGGTCCTGTTCTGCTGCCATTAGTTCACACAACAAGGATAACCACCCTTTATTACTCCTGCCCCAATAACAAGGAGACTGGGGATCCAACACCAGCCAGAAGTGATCATTTGGGCAAGCAACCCTGTCATGCTGAGTGTCTAGGCGGGGTGGGTGTGTCCATGCAAACGAGATCAGCTTCTGAAGTCTTTTTCCACAGCTCACCACTAGATGTCAGGGAAGAGCTCATACAGACTGCTTACAGCTTACTTGCTCTGTCAGGAACACATTCTAAATCTTGGTATAAGCTTTATTAAAAAACAATTGATTCGTTACTACTTGACTTTATGCATCTGATGTACTGTAGGCATGGTAAATTATCACATCTTGAAGTAGGTCTTTTTATGAGTCTCGTACTTTTGTATTAAAGGAAATATAAAAAGGATTATTTTTCAAAAAACTGAACACAGCACTTTTGTAAAAGACATCATCGTAAGACAACGATATTCCAAATAGTATAGTAAGATGTTAAGTTTTCTATTGTACATATAGTTAATTGGTCCTTAGAGGTTTCAAATTTAACAGTCAAGTCTCAAAAAAAGTACCTGATACTTACTAGCCTGAGGATTGATCTAGTAGCATGTAAACGAAACAAAAAAAACCCTGAACAAAATTTTAAACAATCTATTTTCCTAGTAAAAAGAAAAGGAGTACTTGTGGCACCTTAGAGACTAACCAATTTATTTGAGCATGAGCTTTCGTGAGCTACAGCTCACTTCATATCCGATGAAGTTTCTCCTCAGATGACCCAATAACTTCATTTCAAGATTTCTTGTCTCAATCTTACTCATCCTTGGGGCTGGTTTCTTACAACAATATAGTCCAAATAATCTATAACAAAAGTTCCAAAGACGTCATCCATTTCTCATGTCAGTGCAAGCAGTTGTTAAAAGTCAAGACATCTCATCCCTCAATGCCCCATATACCGCACACTGGCATCCGTGCCCACATCTGGGCAGTCTGTCAGTCCTCTTCTGTCCTTCTACCAGGACAGCCGCTCCAGCCCTTCCAACTGGAGTGCAATCCCTGTCTTCCCAGTAGGACCCTCCATAGCCTCTATGCTGGAAGCATCTTTGACGGGGGAGCATCCCTCATTCTTTTGGGACCGCTGACTGTTTCCAGCCCTGGAGATGTCAGCTTCTCCCCTGTTTCCAGCCCTCCTCAGCCCTTAACGCCAGCTTTGCAGATGACAGCCAGCAGGCAACTCCCTTAGCTGATTCTCCTCCTGCCTTTAGCCCTCTCTAGTCCTTTGGCCCTGACTTAGGGACACCAGACAACAAACCCATCTTGCTGATCTCCTGCCTTCCGCCAGCAGCCACCTTCTGCTTCCTTCCAGAACTCCTCCAGTCGCTGGGGCTGGCCTATGGCAGCTCTCACCTGCCCTTCCTGACTGAACCCATCTACTCTGACTCATTGGATTTCTTGCTGATCCTTTTTTAGTGTCCAGGAGCTGCCTCACCCTTTTAATTGGCCAAATGGGAGCACCTGCTCTGGCACAGGAGCACTGAACCTCCTTCATGTATTGAGGCCAACCACCCTCTGATAGTGGTGTTTTAGAGATGCTAATTAACCTCTTTTCAAAGGTTTAACTTCCTGGCCTTGCAAACGGACCCTGGTCTACCAGATGACATCCATTCTATATCTCTCTTCATGCATTTAAAAATTGAGCTTGTAGATGTTGATAACTTAGTTTTAACATAATTCTATTCCATTTTGAATATCACGTGTTAACAAATACCACAGTACCTTCTCACACAGGAGTCTTATTATCTATTTAAAAATTTTGCAGCACAGTGATTGATTTAGAGAAATGGATTTAGAATTCCAACCACATTCTCCATTAAAACAACAATTTTAAGGTTGGTTCAAAATCTGGCCTAAGCAAGTTAAGAATCTGTCTTTAGAAATTAGCCATCTGTAGCTAATTTGGATAATTTTTCACTTTTGATAATGAACACACTTAGAATTACTCATTCTCATTATGAATGTTTGTTCTGATAAAGCACTTGGTCTGACTGCCGCAGAAAAAAATCTGTGGGAAAATGAAAGTGTGTTAACCTGAAAAAATTATGAATAAATCAAATTGCAAAAAAAAAAAGGGGGGGGGCAACATGTTTGAAACTTTTTGTCAAAACATTATAAAAAAAATGAACACTAATTTGAAGATGTATCCTCAGGCATATACACACAGGAAGTATGCTACCCATAAAACTTGGGGAAATTGATTTAGTAATTTAGAGGACAGATGGTTTGTGTTTGCTTGCTGACACAATAACACCAAATGTTCACAAACTTATTTTTCAAATTTTCCTGTCAATTGCATTACCATCATAGGATCTGATCCTGGAAACATATACATAGCTTAGTAATGTACTCACCTGAATACTCTCATTGATCAGTGCAAAAGTGCTCACAGAATCGGTATGTCAGCTTACGCCTTTGAAACTCTGTTCTGGTCAGTTGGTGTTTCCTATGCATCCAGAGAACAACAACAAGGTGGGTAAAAGGTAGGCCAAAGAAGAGACATCGAGATGAGAACCTGAATGAGTTTTAGCTATGTGAACAGGAAAAGAAGGCCAGACCTCAGAAATACTGGAGGAAGAAATGGCAAGACTTGTAAATAGCCTGGATTTGTGGGGCTAGAGAACAGAATCAAAGATGAATGTTTTAGAGGATGATGGTGCTATCAGTAGTTACAGAGAAAGGAGGGAGCAGAGAACTTGGAAGAGAAGATAAGGCTTCCATTTTCCCATATTTAGATTAATTTGACTGGGAGACACTACAAGGAAATTCCCCCCCTTCCCCGTTTTTTTAAAGTTTTAGGCTGTGTGTGCATGAGCAAAAACAAGAGATGAAGAGTCCTCTGTATGCTCAAAAGCTTGACACTCTAATCTCATCAACATAAGTTGGTACAATAAAAGATATTACCTCACTTACCTTGTCTCTCTAGTTGCTATCATCAACATAGGAAAATCTTTTCTACTTACAATGGAATCCTGTTATAAGTGGGGCTTGGAAAAAATTACCTAACATCTTTCTGGGGTAAAATAATACTTGTGCTGCCATGCTCAGAGTCTTGTAGAATAAAAATAGTAATACCACTTTGTGTACACCATTAATTATTTGACTAACATTTCAGAACAGGGCTGCATAAAATAGATGTTAACATACTGAATTTGTCTTGCATTTGTTCTTTTATTCCTTGTTATTCATATTTTCTCTCCTTCAACATTGTATCTGGGTGTCTTTCTCCATTTTGTTGTTTTTAAGTCTAGTTTTCTCTCCCACCCTCTCTCTCCTTACTAGTTTTTGTTTTCTCCCTCCTTCTGCTATGTTCTCTTTCAGTCTCTCCTTCCTTCACCTTTCCTTTCTCCTTAATTGCTTACTTCTTTCCAAATTTCTCACTTTCTCATGTCTCCCCTTAGCCTTCTTTAACTTCTCTTCCACCACCATGCACACAGTTTTCTTTCCCCTAAATCACATATGTGCACAGAAGCAATATCTCAATCTTGTAAAGACTACCAGACATTTTAATGTTAGAACAAGGTGTTGAACATATAATTGGGGCTAACTGAATATCTCAAAAGCTTAACAATCTTTACCTGCAGCCAACTCACATAAAGGGTGTAAAATTTGTTCTTACATTTGAAAACAAAATTGGAGAAATTACAACAAGGCTGTGGGTTATCCCTATGCGCATATACCCCAGGCTAGAATTTATCACCATCCCATTGTGCTTTCTGTTTACGTAGGGAATGTCTACATTTGCAGTCATAGAGTGTGATAGCAGCTCATGCGGACATATCCAAGCAGGGGTGGCCCTAGACTAGCTGCCAGCAACTGGTGCCCTAGGCAAACCATGCAATCTCAACCCCAAGGGCAAATCCCAAGGGCTGAGGTTTTTGGTAAACTGGGAAACATTTTGTCCCTTTTTTTCCTTTTAAACTTAAAAAACATTAAACAGAAGCTTAATTATTCAGTTTGTCTGTCCGTCCATCCATCCAGTGTTTCTGAGATCAGATAAAATAGAGACACAAAATTTTCAGAATAGATTTGTACACGACAGAGATGATATTTCAGTCCAATGATGCATTAAAAATGTTAATTATAATTTTTATTACAAATCTAAAATCATCCATTATGCTATCCTGCTTCAACTGCCATTACCACCACATCCAATATAGAAAGAAATAAGAAAATTCTTCAATAAACCTTAACCTGTATATACAAAACACCCCAAATAAAAAACATTCTTTGCTCTTAAAACATGGCTTTTCTTGCTTTAAGTTTTGAAAATTCACTGGTTCTTTTAGATCCAGTTTTCCAGCTATTTTATGCTCTATTGACATTGTGGCAGGTCCAACAAGTCTCTCTTGCACCATTGTTGAACGCAGATATGTTTTTATCAAATTTTAACTTTTAAGCTACTACCTTCCCCTCTAGCTACAGGCACTGGCAAAGTTAAAAGAATGCGTAGAGCTATAACAAAGTTTGGAAAACAGTTTATTTTCACAAACAAACTTCACTACTTCTTCAGGAGTGGAATGTTTCTTAAGTCGTCTTGAAAAAGCCTGAAGCTCAATACACGAATCTGTAGCATCAGTGTCTTTTGAATTTTCGTGAGTCAATGCCGACTCCAGTTTTATACAAAATTCTCGTATCTGTTTTGCTTGATCACACAAATTTTCTTCATCAATAGAAAAAAGGAAAAACTATCGTAATTCAAGTTCTGTCCAATTTTGAAAACATTCCAAATGTTCTATACTTCTTTCATGTGAAGAGAGAATTGAAGATGTTTTTCCAGTCCTTCGAACCATTTTCAGTAAGTGATGTACCAATTACTTGATTTCTAAACAACTTGCAGCAAAAGCAAAACACAGAGTCCTTCAACACTGAATATTATAACCAGTTTTGATTAATTTCTTCCCCATTAATGAGTTTCCTCTTGTAATGCTAAGCAGAGAATTTTCTTTTTTTTCCATCCTTAGGGAAGGGAAATTCATGAACTTGTTTGAGTTCATGTTCCACAAATATTTGCCACACACTGTCATCACATCATGAAGGGCCAGCTTCATGGGGGCCATGAAGCTGGATCCCCATACTATAACTTGTTTGTAACTTCCTCATCCTTTCTTCCTTCTACTTCATTTACTTCCATTTCTGCACGTGTCTCTGAAGGTGACTACATTTTCTCCAGTTCCAGATCAGTCTGATGCTGTGAGCTGCCTTCATCTAGAAGTAAGTTTCCATCATCTTGAGTTTCCAAACTGTTTTTTTTTGGATGTGAGTTAACCTCCTCTCCAAGTAAAATTCCTTTATCTGGATGCTGTGAACTGCTTCCATCTTTATTTGGATTAAAGAAAAGATATTTCAGGAAGGATCCCTGCTGTTTTGCTTGGTCCTTTTCCTTCTCAACCTTTCGTTTACGATACTCAGCTCCTGAGGGTTTCCTTTTTCTGCCATGGGGCATTTGAATATTGTTATGTACTGTGCTCCCAACTGCAAGCATTAAAGCGTTAAGGATGGCTGACCTCATGGTTGGTGATTTAAACCACATTGTAGCCATCCCAACACATCTTTTCACTGCTTAAAGGTTCAATGATTAGTAACATACACTCACTTACCTATTAAAACAGTTAGTCACAGCATTTACACAGAAACAAAAATTACTTTTTTCAACGTTATAATCCGACACTGTTTGTTTGAAAGTAATCCCCTTCCTCACGGTTACCTGCTTGGAGCGTGACGTCATCACTTTCGTAGTCTATTAAGCTTTAACACTGTTACTTTTCTTTTATGGAGCTTATTTATTACATGTGAACCAGTTATAACAAAGAAAAGTTAATAATTATACAGCCCGATAATAACGCTAAGGTTTAATAACTGAAGATACTCACATTTTGGATTTATAATGCTGAAAGACGTTATTCTTTGGTGACAAGAAACACAATTTTGCACAGTATTCGCTTGATTCTTAACCATCTACCTGTGACCAGGGCCAGATTAACCTTTTTTGGGCCTGGCACCAGATGTATTTGTGGGCCCCCATGGGGGCAATGGAGCATGGTGTTGGGGGGGTCAGTCCCCAGAGTGAGGGGCTGGCCAGGGACATGGCCTGGGTGACCCTGCTCCGCCCAGCCCAGTGGAAGAGCACTAGTTACAAATCAGCAGTTGCCAGACGCACAGTGGCCTGCTTGGCCCTGTGCTGCCAGCGTGCCCCTTCCCCTCAGGGCAGGCCATGCCATGCCACACCCCCCCCCCCGCCAATTCCCTAAGACCAGAGCCTCCCCGGACCCACTATGCCCATCACCCCCCACCCAGATCTTGCCACAAATGCACATCTCCCTGGCCAACATCACCCTTGCCCACAGCCCCACCACAACTGCCCAGAATCCCACACAGAAGCCCCACTCCCTAGTGCCCCAAGACACACAGATCTTCCCCCGCCTCCCGACCCTCCAGAGACCCCCCTCCCCGCCACACTCACCGGCCCTCTGGGAGGCGACTCTATCTGCTGGGCTGAGCCGCCAGCTGCAGCCAGGGCTGGTCCCGGAGTGTGGAATTGCTCCAGCCCCTCAGGAGTGGTGCGATCAGCCAGGTCAAGGCCTGTCCCAGACGAGCTACCTCAGGACCCACTTACCTGGAGGGACCCAGCCAAGCCCCCCACACTGTCCCTCCCCCACAACTGGCTGAGACTGGCCAGGTTTCTGCACCAGTCCCAGGCAGCTCAGCTCCGGGTAGACAGGTGGGCCCCACAGGTGATGGGAAGCAGAGACTGTCCAGACTGGAGGTGCACTGGGGTCTGGCCAGGGGGCAGAAAGGAGCCAGCAGGTGGGGCCAGGGGTTGAAGAGGGGCCGTTGGCTGGCAGACAGGCTGAGAGAAGCAAGGGGGGGGGGGGGAGCCTGTGGGCTGATGGGACCTCAGGGCACAGTGCAAGTAGAGCAGGCCGGGGCCCCTTCTGAGCATGGGCCCAGTTCCATGGTGCCACTGGCACCATTGTGAACCCGGTGTTGCCTGCGACATGTGTTAAAATGACCGTTTGACATGCATCAACTCGCGATATCTCCACTCTACATGAATTTCCGGCTGTGTGACCTTGCTGTGTATTTGAGTTAGGTATCACTAGCATTGCAGCTCTTGCCGCTGGTGGATGCGTTTCGTTGTGGTTGACTTATTGCTTATCAAAATTGTGGAGTGGGTCATCTTGATGCTACGTCACAAATTGAAAAAAGAATTTGCTAAAATATTTATTTTTGCAGTAAATAAAAGATTGACATAAATTCTCAGAAATGTAGAGAAATGAACTATAATTCATATTCCCTTGTACACACATGGGAATTGAAATAATGACATCTTTATTGTTTTATGTGTTTCTTTCCATCTTTCATTTTTTTTTTAAATTTGATTTTTTTCATCAAATTTGGTGCCCCATTTAACTTGGCACCCTAAGTGACAGCCTAGTTTGCCTATATGGAAGGGCCACCCCTGTATCCAAGATAGCTTTAATCTAGTTAGCTTGGATACCAGAAGCAGACACCGCTTGCTTTACTCATGTGGCTAGTCCATGCTGATTGCCCAGGGTTCCAGGCAGGCTTGTACCTCCCGGGCTGAAGCATGAGCTGCCATGGCTTCACTCTTCTGATACCCAAGATAGCTAGATGAAAGCTACCTTAGATATGTCCACTCAAAGTACATTCTGTGACAAAGTTCCTTCTCTACCTTGGTGGGTCCTGCACTTATTGGCGGATTTGCTCACTTCAGAGATTCACGGCAGCCCTCAGTTTGGCCACTTTTGCTAGTGGCTCAAATGTGCCATTCACTCGGCTAACCTCATCACTAGCCAGCATGGGGAAAGGGAGAAGAACAATCCCCACAGTCTCTGCTGACCCACCTAGTGGGTCAGGGGATAGGCCAGGGACCTTCCTCTCTGGTGGGACTGTCAGTCCAGGTCACCACCTCTTGTCTCAAATAGGGAGTTGAGGGGAATGTGGGGGAACCCCGGCCCGCCCTCTACTCTGGGTTCCAGCCCAGGGCCCTGTGGATTCCAACCGTCTATAGTGTCTCTTGTAACAGCTGCATGACAGCTCCATCTCCATGACAGCTCCAGCTCCCTGGGCTACTTCCCCATGGCTTCCTCCCAACACCTTCTTTATCCTCAACACAGGACCTTCCTCCTGATGTCTGGTAACACTTGTACTTCACAGTCCTCCAGCAGTACGCCTACTCACTCTCAGCTTCTTGCTCCCAGCCTCACATGTGCCTCACTGACTGAAGTGAGGTCCTTTTTAAAACCAGGTGCCCTGATTAGCCTGCCTGTCCTAATTGATTCTGGTAACTTCTTAAATTGCTCCAGGTGTCCTAATTAGCCTGCCTTAATTGGTTCCAGCAACTCCCTGATAGTTCTGGAACAGCCCATTATCTTGCTCAGGGAAAAGGGACCTGCTTAATCTGGGGCTAATATATCTACCTTCGATCACTAATCCTGTAGCCACTGGCCTGACCCCGTCACAATTCATACTCCATGATTGCAGTGTAGACAAACCCTAAATCAGCAGTTTTAAAATAATTTCTTAAACTGAGGGAGACAGCAGCCAGTGTGGCACAGATTGAGCACAAAGGAATTTGGACAGAGTATGAATGTTTCTCAGAGGAAGATTCGGCTGTTCGTTAACTAAATTAAACCACTAAAAAAGTAGCTTATTTTTGAATGAGAAAACCTACTTCTTAGTGACAGAGTAAAACCTTCCAGTATAACTATGGAGGTAAAAGTCAAACAGCATGTAAGTCAGGCTGACGGCTATGCAGTTTACTGCACAAAGTTCAAAGATGGGTTGGGCCTGTTGTTGCCAAGTGATGGAATTTAATTATTTTAAGGTTCAAACAGCTACTTTAAATACATTTATTTATTTAGTTATTGCTTCCATTGTGGAGTGAGGTAGGATTTTCTTTAATAATAGATAGCACAGACAATAGGTACCGAAATGAAATTATCTGAATTTGACAAATAGGGAGCGTTGTCTGAATGCATCAGCCCACTTAAAGTTTGACCAGGGATGGAACCAGAGTGGTTATGCACCCAAGGCCAGTTATAATTTTGCCAGAACCAAAGTGCTCAAAAATAAAATAATATGAACTAATACATTACACTGACCAAATATATCTTTGAAGTAAGCATTAGTGTATCTTCATCTCACAGGATGTTGGTATCAGAAAGATATAAATAGGTATATATGTATATAGAAAGAGCAGTAGCACAGCTAGCTTTATGCTAAATAAAATAGACTATACAAACAACTTCTAAGATAAATTCAGAGAGGGGATGTAGTCTAGTGAATAAATTGGAAAATGGCACAGTTCTTGCCACTAGCTATGGCCTAGGGTATGTTTACATAGCAGGTGGGAGGATGCTTCCGAGAACAGGTAGACAAACACATTAGTTTGAGTTGAGCTATCACTGTGAAAATAGCAGTGTGATTGTGGCGGCATTGGCAGTGGCTTGGGCTAGCCACCTGAGGACATACCCAGGAGGTAAGGTGAGTTTGTACTCAGTTAGCCTGAGGCACAGTGTGTGTCACCATGGTCACACTGCTAATTTTAGCAGTTTGAGCAGAACTAGCATGTCTGACTACCCATGCTGGGAATAATCTTCCCAGCTGCTGTATAGACATACCCTTAGGCGACATCTACATTACACACTGATGGCAGTGACATGTAAGGTCTATGTAGCTACATGCTGCAGTGAGAAAAGCAAGCTGTGTCCACACTGTGGTGTATAGCTACTTGTATCAGTGAAAAGCTTCAGCAGCTCCCCACTGCCAGACCCTTTCACTATGGTGAGGAATGGCTCTGGGAGAGGGGAGGCAGTGGGCTTTCCCAACTGCCTCCCCCAGCCAGAGTCTTTCCCTGTAGCCGGGGAAGGTACCAGCAGTAGGGAGTTGGCAAAGCAGGAAGTCAGCAGGGAAAGATTCAAGCAGCCAGGAGCTGGCAGAGCCTTCCCCTGCAGCTACTCCCAGGGGAATTCTGCAGCACTGCACAGGTGCAGAATTCATGTCATCCACAGATTTCTTTGCTTCCCCACAAAAAAATGCCTTCTCAGGAGAAACAAAGGGAAGCTGCAAGAGAGGTCACTTGCTCCTCTCAGGCAGACCAGGGCAGCCGGCAGAGACATAAACCAGCATGGGAGGGAACTGGGCATGGGAAGACGTCAATCACCATCGGGGTGTGAGGCTGCTCAGGCATGTAAATGAGTGAACAAAACAGACTGTCTCTCTGGCTTGCTATTGCAGCATGCTTGGTGTGGAGGGGCAGGGCTTTGGGGTGTTTGGAGGTAAGGGTGAGGCAGGCTCTGTCCCCTCAGCAGAGCATAATGTTGCAGCCTGCCTGCTTAGTTGTTCCCATTGTTGTTAGTGAATTGTTCTCATCAATTCCCCCAGGAACATAAAACAGGTGTAAACGTTTTTTAAGTCCCATTTACATTGCCAGAATGGTGTAAAGGAGCCTTATTGTAAATGACGGTATGCATTTATAAGTGATCAGAACTAGTCAAAATTTTTGAACTGAAAAATTTTCCTATCAAAATGTGCTTTATGAACTGTTTACTACTGACCTTTCTGAAGATGGTCAATAGCTAATATAAATTGTGAGTTTGATTCCTCAGCATTCACTTGCCTATGATATACATACTGAGCATATGATTGCTTATATTTGTTGACTAATAACTAGAAATAAATGGTCAAACCTAGGTACATTACTATTAGAGAAAGGGGGGTTGGGGATTTCCGCCAATGCTCCCCACTACCATTCTCTTGCCATTCTCCATCTAGTGTATTGTAGCTTAAATAAATTACCAAAATAACTGAAACTGGCGTGATTATATTGCATTATTTTGACGAATAAAATATGCAGAATTTTGCAGAATTTAAAAATATAGTGCGCAGAATTTTTAATTTTTTGCACAGAATTCCCCCAGGAGTACCTACTGCAGAGAAAGACTCTAGCAGCAGGGAACTGCCAGATCCTCTCCCTGCTGTGAGTGGTTTTCCTGTGGCAAGGAAAGGCTCTAGCAACAGGAAAGTAGCAGGAACAATACATTGCTAAAAATAGCAATGTAGACATGGCGGTATGGCTTAGGCAAGTCAAGAGCTGTGTAGCATATGTGCTCGGGTACACACCCACACTCTTCAGATGTATCTTTACTCTACTCACCTAAGCTGTGCCTCACTGTCTACACAGCTATTTACACTCATGGTGAAAGGGGGCTATCAAAGTATGTAATCTAAAGAAGCATGCAGTGTAGACATATCTTTAGTTTCTCTGTATTTAACATGGGTATATGAACAATAGTTACCTTATATTTAACCTGTGTACATGATCAATATTACCTACATAACAAAGGTGTTTTGAGGGTTAAATTAAATGTCAAGTGCTTTGAAATGCTTGGATGCCAAGTACTATTATATAAATGCAAAGCACCATTTGAGAATTCTGGTCTGTAGCCACTAAGAAGAATACTCTCTTATGACTGAGTCTAATCAGCCCTTAGATGGGCAACTCTTGCTTCACAAATACAGCAGGAGCAGTGTGACCTTGACAGTAGAAATATTTGTTTCTCAAAGAGATAGCATATCAGCAGTTCAGATAATCTAGATCAGAGTTATTTGTTAAAGATGATTTTTAATGAAATACTCTATAAATAAAGACAACAAGAATGCTGCTAGTACTTCATCTTGATGACTTCTATACCATCCTTTAGGATTTCAGCTGCCTCTTGTGGTATATTAATGTTGACCACCCTCCCTTCATTTAAACCACTCCTTATAATATACTACTTCCATGTACCGTATCAAAATTATTTCACCAGCAAGAGAGATTGTTCTGGAAAAGTGTTATTAAAAATAAATGTTATACCACACTTTGAGATACCCTGGATGACCCAAATATGTGGCTATTATATCTCTGTATTGTGTTTTAGAATGAAAACTCCTTGAGGCAGTAGCAATGTCTTCCACTGTTTTGCACTGTCCCAAGCACACTATCTGCCCAGCAAATAATAAATAAGGTTATCTTTGTCTTTATTTCACTTGAGGGAGATCTATATCTAAATATAGAATGTATACACACAGTACAATATGTTTCTTTTGTGATAGAGAATAAATGGAGTTTTCTAATTGTTCGTTGATCATAAAGTCAACAGATTCCAGTTAGTAATGAAAAAAACTATACATTTAATATGAAAAGCAACTTCAAGTACTTTCAATACAGTTTAGTATTCAGTATATAGTTTTTATTTTTTTTATCAAAAGTGTATTTGGGAGATTATTTAATATTTCATTTTTGAGTACTGTTCATTTTTGCATGGAGTTTAAAATGTCCTGTGTTTGGTGATCTCAACTAGCTCTTCACAAGAATTATAGTTCACGCCACACAACCTCTGCATGTGTTTCAAAACTGAGTCTGGCTTGGACAAAGTCAGAAATGCAGTGAATGTGTCTGGAAAATACACTACTGTATTCTTCCACAGTAGGTCAGGTTGCAGACCTTGGTATGAAGCAGTACACAAGACTGCTGCTTGTAAAATACCACCTGACCTTAGCATAAATAGTACAGTAAATTTCATTTCCCAGAGCTATTCGTCCCTTAACCATTCAGTACAAAAATAGTTACAATTAGGTATATATTGCACCAATTTCCTCACTGTTATTACATAACTCCACAAGATCCTGGATAGCTCTCACCCTGCATTAACTGTTCTCTTTGTTTCACTAGGATTACACTAAGATATTAATTTCCATAGAAAACATGGGAAAAGGGCAACAGACACACAAGTTGTGTGATAGTGGATTTCTATAACATTGTTAAATAGTGTAGTTTAGCAGCATTCACAAAGGAAACTACACATTAGACTTGGAGATCATTTTCTCCAGTAGGTTCATCATTCTCTCCTGTAGCTGCAGGCTTTGAACTTGAATGATGTTTTGCTGATCTAGAATCCTGCGCACCTCCCTACAGGTTTCTTCCATAGCTCTGCTTAACTTCTTTTGTTCTTCCAACATGGCTTCCATCAGTTTTAGTTTCTTCTTTTGGAAACTACAGCTTTGAAGCTTTCTTTTCTTAACTGGTCTTTCTTCAGCTCTGAAATACAAATATTTTTTAAACATTAAACTCATATATCTGGTAAACTATAACTAGGGCCTAAAATTTTATAGCCCTTTCTTGATCAAGTTATGTCTACTAGGGCTGATAAAAACCAACTTTATCCTACTATAGCTTTTAAAAAGTGCATTTTTACAGTTATATCATTTAGAAAAAGTTACTACTGAGCTTCTGGAAAAGAGCCAGGAATTTCCTTGTTTTTAACAAGGGTTTACTTTACATAATGCAAGTCAGAATATTCGCCTTTTATCGGATTTTCTTACCCTTTAAGCACCAAAGTTTTATTGTGAGAGGTTGGTTACTGTCTTTGTTAAAAATATATTTATACTGGACTTGGAATTCTAACTCCATAGCTACAGTAAACATCTCATCACCAGGCACTGCTACTTTAGGGCAAGATTGTAGCCCATTGTTAAGATCCTGCAGAGCTCTGCACCAATGAGGCTGTTCCCACTGTGGTGTAAGCCAAATCTCAAATTGTGTCCTTGCAGTACTTTCTCTTTGTGTCTCTCAATCAGTCCTTAAATTGCTGCCTGTAATTTGCCCAGAGACCTACCACCATATAGGGAGGTGTCTGGTAAGAGAAATTAACTACTACTAGACAAAATAAAGTTCTTAAGAAAATCAAATAGACTATTTCTGATCTTTGGAGAAAAATCTATGAGTTAAGTCAGCTCAACTCAAAGGATACATAGGTGGATAAGACTACACATCCAGCCATGTTATAAATTAGCTGATGTGCCTCTGCCTGGATGTGTCAGAGCTCCCTCAACTAGGGAAATAGCATCTTTAATAGCATGCACCTGCTGTATGTCCTTATCTGAAATCTGTAGGACTGTTACTTTTTTTTTCTTTTGGGGTGGGGGGATGTCACATCTTCACAAATCGCTATTTGCTCAATGGTGTATCAAGATCAGTTTCTGGGTTTTGGAATATAGTGCTCAAATTGTTACTCAATTAGCAAGGGTCCTCACTCAGTGCACCACCTCTGAATGGTCAGTACTAGTCAGTCTTCTACACTAGGGCTTTGCAACAGCAATGTAATGAAGAAGAAAGAGGGGTAACAGACAAACAGTAACTCTTGTTCCCCAAATGTATTGCTACCAAAGAACGACACTGACCTTCACCCTTGTTCATTCTACTTCAGAGCCTACTTGTAAACAGTGCTTCAATAAGTGGAGAAAAATTGGGAGACTGTTAAGGGAGGGAGTGAAAGAGGTATTTGCATCCTCAGTCTATGGAAAGTAGGGATCAAGAAAATTGTGTGTGCCTCTCAACAGTCAATCACTGCTCAAAAGGTTTCTGTGACCATATGGCTAAGCACAAATCTCCTAGCGTGTGGTTCTGTAGAGGCAATACTGCTGGAGAACAAGAGCAACTACTGACATGATGATCTGGAAGGAAACAGAGAAAATAATTGCTGATAAAATTTGGAGATCATGATTGGCAGAATAGTAAATGATGATGAGGACAGGGCAGTCATTTAGAGTGATCTGTGTTCTCCTAGTAAGGTAGGCCCAATCAAACAAAATGTGTTTTAATACAGCCAAATGCAAGGTCAGACATCTAGAAATGACGAATGCAATACATAATAGGGGTCTGTAATAAATATAAAGGGAAGGGTAACCACCTTTCTGTATACAGTGCTATAAAATCCCTCCTGGCCAGAGGCAAAACCCTTTCACCTGTAAAGGGTTAAGAAGCTAAGGTAACCTTGCTGGCACCTGATACAAAATGACCAATGAGGGGACAAGATACTTTCAAATCTGAAGGGGGGGCGGGGAACAAAGGGTTCTGTCAGTCTGTGTGATGCTTTTGCCAGGAACAGATCAGGAATGCAGCCTTACAACTCCTGTAAAGTTAGTAAGTAATGTAGCTAGAAAATGCATTAGATTTTCTTTTGTTTAATGGTTTGTAAAATAAGCTGTGCTGGAGGGAATCTATATTCCTGTTTTTGTGTCTTTTTGTAACTTAAGGTTTTGCCTAGAGGGATTCTCTATGTTTTGAATCTGATTACCCTGTAAGGTATTTACCACCCTGATTTTACAGAGGTGATTCTTTTACCTTTTCTTTAATTAAAATTCTTCTTTTAAGAACCTGATTGATTTTTCATTGTTCTTAAGAGCCAAGCGTTTGGGTCTGTGTTCACCTGTACCAATTAGTGAGGATTATTATCAAGCCTTCCCCAGGAAAGGGGGTGTAGGGCTTGGGGAGGGATATTTTGGGGGAAGATGTCTCCAAGTGATCTCTTTCCCTGTTCTTTGTTTAAAACGTTTGGTGGTGGCAGCATACTGTTCAAGAACAAAGCAAAGTTTGTACCTTGGGGAAGTTTTTAACCTAAGCTGGTAAGAGTAAGCTTAGGCGGTCTTTCATGCAGGTCCCCACATCTGTACCCTAGAGTTCAGAGTGGGGAAGGAACTTTGACATGGTGGCAGAGCGGTGGGATCATTTTGAACCAGAGATTATTTTGAACCAGAAGCACAGTAGGATTTTAAAAGGACATTTTTTTTTCCTTTGGGCTGCTTGGAAGCAGCTTTTAAGTTGAAAGCAGTTGGAGTTTTTCTGTCTCTTTGCCTGGGGACAGAGCATCTCCATAACAAAAGGATTTTTCTCTAAGCTGAGACCTTTTTTTCTCTGATAGCTGTTCTCAGGTTACAGCACACCAAATTTTACAAGCCAGGTTTTTTTTCTTTCTAACTCTCGGGTGTAAAGTTAGTTAAAAACAGAGGTTACGATGTCAGAATGCAATGTTCAACAGAAGCTGAGGAAAGATAGAAGGAATATGAAAGATGGGTAGAACTCAAACAAATGGAGATTGATGCACAAGCAGCCAAAGACAAAACCAGGGGGGAGGCAAAAGAAAAAGAAATGGAGGCTGCCTACAGGAGAGCTATGGAGGCAAACGAAAAAGAAATGGAGGAGAGGGAAAGAGAGAGAAAGCATGCACTGGAGATAGAAAAGGCAAAGGCTCAGCAGAATATACCAGATAACCCTAACAATCCTTCCCCAACAATCCACAAATGGGAGCGACTATGTTCACAGTATGATGAATCCAGTGATATTGCTGAATATTTTCTCACCTTTGAGAGACTGTGCACACTCCATAAAATTCCTGAAACTCACAAGATGACCACATTGGTCGCAAAATTGACTGGAAGAGCTCTGGACATATTCAATAAGATTCCTATTGATGAGGCTTCTGACTATAATATATTCAAGGATTTGGTTTTAAAGCAATTTCAAGTTACACCTGAAACTTACAGAGTAAAATTTCGAACCCTTATGAGAGGGCCTGGACTAAGTAATGTGGCTTATGTAAACCAGACAGATCTATTTGATAAATGGCTCAACGGACGGGCTGTAACTAACTTTGGAGGAATGCGGGATTTGATGATACAGGAGCAATTCCTGAATACGTCCAAGGAGGATACAAAACAGTGTTTATAGGATAAGAAAATGGACTCAGCAGGAAGTCTGGCTTCTTATGCTGATCAATACGAGCAATCCCAGACTGCCAGAGAAGCGGGCCAAACCAGAACAAAATGGATGGAGTGAGGAGAGAGAAACAACCCTGGTCGCAGTTGGAGCGGATACCAGAAGGGACACCCTCAGACCACACCCTACTACCGGGGGCAGCTCAAGGCCCCAACTACACACCAAGGAACAGACACCTTATCGTCCCGTCACACCGTTCTCCATCAACCCACCTCGCCCCAGTGACCCGTCAGCTGGATGATGTTTTAAATGTAACGAGCCAGGGCATGTAAAGGCCAACTGCCCCAAGAACCCCAACAGACTACAGATCATTGCACCGGAATCACGCCAGAGGGCCTCAGGCCCAGATGCCTCCCAGATACCCTCAGAGCGGAGGGAAACTGTGAGTGTGAGCGGGAAGAAGGTCACAGCATGGAGGGACATCGGAGTATAAGTGTTGGCTAACCGTGCTTCCTTAGTGGACCCCAATTCAATCGACCCAGAGGTCCAAGTGACGATTCAACCCTTCAAGTCAAACTCTTTTGACTTGCCTACAGCCAAGTTGCCTGTCCAGTACAAGGGCTGGTCAGAAACATGGACTTTTGCAGCCTATGATGATTATCCCATCCCCATGCTGTTGGGGGAAGACTTGGCCAATCATGTGAAGCTAGCCAAGAGGGTAGGAATGGTCACCCGCAGCCAGGGTAAGCAAGCTGTCACACCTAGCTCTGTTCCAGAAACTTCTACCAAGACCTGGTCAGAGGTGATGGAACCGGACCCCATGCCAACGTCTGCAACAGCAGTAGTGGATCCAGTCACAGACACCCAGACAGAGCCAGTCCCAGAACCGGAACCAGCGGAACAACCAGCACCAGAACCATTGCCAGCACTGAATCCAGTACTTGCAACCCCAACATCAGAGGGCCCCACCGAACCTGCACTGGCAGTAGCAGATAACCCTACACAAGAGGCTCAGCTGGAGCCTGATCCCCAACATAGTACACCAGTGGAGAGCGGTTCACAGTCAACGGAAACAGTCCCATCACCTGCATCGCTTCCAGAGGGACCAAGCCCAGGTCCGCAATCCAATGAGGAACTGATGTCTCCAGCATCAGGGGAACAGTTCCAGATCGAACAGGAAGCAGATGAAAGCCTCCAGAGAGCTTGGACGGTGGCACGAAGCAACCCACTGCTTCTCAGCTCTTCAATATCTACGCGCCGACATTCTCAGCCACCCCAGGACTGACTGATCGGGCATACCACTCCATTGACACAGGTAATGCTCACCCAATTAGAGCCCAACCTTACCAGGTGTCTCCTCAAGCTAAAATTGCTATAGAACGGGAGATCCAGGATATGCTACAGATGGGTGTAATCCGCCCCTCTGGCAGTGCATGGGCATCTCTAGTTCCCAAACCAGATGGGGAGATACACCATTTAGCTTACGGTAGTCCACGCAAAAACTTAACTCGCCCAGATAACTATCCAATGCCATGCACAGATGAACTTTTAGAGAAACTGGGACGGGCCCAGTTCATCTCTACCTTGGACTTCACCAAGGGGTACTTGCAGTTACCACTAGATGAATTCACCAAGGAAAGGTCAGCCTTCATGACACGTCGGGCTGTATGAATTTAATATGCTCCCTTTCAGGCTGTGGAATGCACCCACCACCTTCCAAAAACTTGTAGATGGTCTCCTAGCAGGATTGGGAGAATATGCAGTCACCTACCTTGACGATGTGGCCATATTTTTGGATTTCTGGGCAGAACACCTGGAACATCTACAAAAAGTCTTCGAGCACAAAAGGGAGGCAGGACTAACTGTTAAGGCTAAGAAGTGTCAAATAGGCCTAAACAGAGTGACTTACCTTGGACACCAGGTGGGTCAAGGAACTATCAACCCCCTACAGGCCAAAGTGGATGCTATCCAAAAATGGCCTGTCCCAAAGTCAAAGAAACAGGTCCAATCCTTCTTAGCCTTGGCCGGATATTATAGGCGATTTGTACTGTAATACAGCCAAATCGCCGCCCCACTGACAGACCTAACCAAAAAGAAACAGCCAAATACCGTTCAGTGGACTGAAGAGTGTCAGAAGGCCTTTAACCAGTTTAAAGCGACACTCATGTCTGACCCTGTGCTAAGGACCCCAGACTTTGACAAACCGTTCCTAGTAACCACAGATGCGTCTAAGCGTGGTGTCGGAGGAGTCTTAATGCAGGAAGGACCGAATCAAGAGTTCCATCCTGTTGTGTTTCTCAGCAAGGACCTGTCTGAGAGGGAAAGCCACTGGTCAATCAGTGAAAAGGAATGTTACGCCATTGTCTACGCTCTGGAAAAGCTATGCCCATACATTTGGGTACAGTGTTTTCACCTGCAAGCTGACCATGCTGCACTACAGTGGCTTCATACCGCCAAGGGAAATAACAAAAAGCTTATTCAGTGGAGTTTAGCTCTCCAAGATTTTGATTTTGACATCCAACACATCTCAGGAGCTTCCAACAAAGCGGCTGATGCACTCTTCCGTAAAAGTTTCTCATAATCAACTGGTTAAAATCATCCTTGAGATGTGGAAAATATTGTTAGTCTTTATACAGTTAGTAGTATATTTAGAGGTGCATGTGTCTTATTAACTCTGTTTTCTCCTAGAGCTCTAGGACGAAATCATAGCCAGCGTTTCACCCTATCTGTGATTTGGGTGGTATGTCATAAATATAAAGGGAAGAGTAATCACCTTTCTGTATACAGTGCTATAAAATCCCTCCTGGCCAGAGGCAAAACCCTTTCACCTGTAAAGGGTTACGAAGCTAAGGTAACCTTGCTGGCACCTGATGCAAAATGACCAATGAGGGGACAAGATACTTTCAAATCTGGAGGGGGAGTGGGGAACAAAGGGTTCTGTCAGTCTGTGTGATGCTTTTGCCAGGAACAGATCAGGAATGCAGCCTTACAACTCCTGTAAAGTTAGTAAGTAATGTAGCTAGAAAATGCATTAGATTTTCTTTTGTTTAATGGTTTGTAAAATAAGCTGTGCTGGAGGGAATCTATATTCCTGTTTTTGTGTCTTTTTGTAACTTAAGGTTTTGCCTAGAGGGATTCTCTATGTTTTGAACTGATTACCCTGTAAGGTATTTACCACCCTGATTTTACAGAGGTGATTCTTTTACCTTTTCTTTAATTAAAATTCTTCTTTTAAGAACCTGATTGATTTTTCATTGTTCTTAAGAGCCAAGCGTTTGGGTCTGTGTTCACCTGTACCAATTAGTGAGGATTATTATCAAGCCTTCCCCAGGAAAGGGGGTGTAGGGTTTGGGGGGGGATATTTTTGGGGAAGACGTCTCCAAGTGATCTCTTTTCCTGTTCTTTGTTTAAAACACTTGGTGGTGGCAGCATACTGTTCAAGGACAAGGACAAGTTTGTACCTTGGGGAGGTTTTAAACCTAAACTGGTAAGAATAAGCTTAGGGGGTCTTTCGTGCAGGTCCCCACATCTGTACCCTAGAGTTCATATTTGGGAAGGAACCTTGACAGGGTCTGTATCCTGGAAAATAGTGACGGAAATAGATTTAGGTTTCATAGTGGACAAACTCCTCAACATGAGTTCCAAAGGTGATGCTGTGGCAAAAAAAGGGCTAATTCATTGGATGTATTAACAGGGGAGTAGTGAATAGGAAGGTGATTTTACTTGTGTGTATGGCATTGGTGAGACCAGTACTAGAATATTGTGTCCATTTCTGGTGTGCATATTTTTTAAAAGATGCTGAAAAATTGGAGAGGGTGAAGAGAAGAGCCAGAAAAATTATTTGTGGGCTGGAGAAAATGCCTTAAAGAGCTCAATCTGGTTAGTTTATCAAAAAGAAGATAAAGAGCTGACTTGATCCTAATGAATAAGAACCTTCAAGGGGAGAAAATACTGGGCACTAAAGGGCTCTTCAGTCTAGTGCAGAAAGGCATAACAAGAACCAGTGGCTGGAAGTTAAAGCCAGGCAAATTCAAAATAGAAATACTTGTGATTAATCATTGGAACGGACTACCAGGGAAATGGTGCATTATCTAGCTCTTGATGTCTTCAAATCAAGACTGAATACCTCTGTGGAATACATGATTTAGACAAAAACAGAGGTGAAAGTAAGCCAGTACGCACCGGTACAGTGTACCGGTAAGAGCCGGTGCGCCGTACCAGGACCGGCTTTCCGAGAGGGCAATTTAAAGCCCTGGGGTAGCAGCGGCGGGGCTGTGGTGGGGATTTAAAGGGCCCCAGAGCTCCAGCCGCTGCTACCCCCCCACCCCCAGGGCCCTTTAAATCCCAGCCTGAGCCCTGCTGCCCGAGCCCTGGGGTAGGGGTAGGGGGGCTCTGGCGGGGATATAAAGAGCCCCGGAGCTCCAGCCACCGCTACTGCCCCGGCCCTTTAAATCCCCACCGGACCCCTGCTGCCGAAGCCCTGGGGTAGCGGCGGTGGGGCTCTGGCGAGCATTTAAAGGGCCAGGGCGGTAGCAGCAGCTGGAGCTCTGGGGCCCTTTAAATCCCCAATGGAGCCCGGTCACCACTGCAGCAGGGCTCAGGCGGGGATTTAAAGGGCTCTGGGCTCCGGCAGCTGCTACCACAGCAGAGCCCCAGGCCCTTTAAAGCTCTGCCAGAGCCCATAGCCCCAGGGTAGCAGTGGCAGCCGGGAGCCCCCAGGGCTCCTCAGTGATTTAAAGGGCCCAGGGCTCCGCTGCAGTAGCAGTTCCCGCCCCCGAACCATGGGGCTCCCAGCCACCTCTGCAGCTGGTAGCTCGGGGGTGATTTAAAGGGCCCCAGGCTCCCAGCTGCCACTACTGTAGCTGGAGCCCTGGCCCTTTAAATCAAGATTTAAAGGGCCCGGGGATTTAAGGCCCTGCCTCTTCCGGTTGAGGCCACGCCCCTTGCTCAGGACTCCGGCGTACCGGTAAGTCTTCTAACTTACTTTCACCCCTGGATAAAAACAAGTCATTGGGCTCAGTACTGGAATAACTGAGTGAAATTATATGATCTGTGTTATACAATAGGTCAGATTAGATGATATAATGGCCCTTCCTGGTGTTAAAATCTATTAATCTATTAAAATATTTCCCTTCCCCACCCACTCCCAATATGAGAGAAATGGCAATATAGATGGCACCTCAGTGACATAAACAAGTCTATAAATTGTGTTCTGTCACTATTTTAACAATTGTCAGGCATATAAATTCTTCCTCAGAGAGAAAAAATGTTTTCAATCAGATGAAATCTATTTATAGTGTAGTTGGCAGTTTGATTGGGGGGGGGGTTTCACTAGAATACACTATTACATAAAGCTGTCAGATGTTTTATGGTTATTGCAATATAATGCAAGTTCTGTTAGTTCCCAAGAACAAGACTCAAATAAAAATAGGTACCCCATTAAAAGAAAACAGATTCCAACTATTTCATCTCATCTACAAAATACTAGAAAATTCATTTGTTCTCATGTTAGTCACATTACAGCTCAGCAACAAAATGTAAGTTGTTTTGGTTTTTTTTTACAAGAGGGTCTCAGACTAAGGAATTCAGACAAAATGCACACATCTAGCTTAAACTACTTTTTGCTTTAAAAAAGAGAACATATATTTATACTGATCAAAATGTAAATCTTGGCACTTTCTAATATTATGAAAGTTGAATATTAAATCCAGTATTTTAAAAAAATTGTCATAAGATACACAACTGCCTTCTGCTGCATTAAAAAATATTTGGGAAGCTGACAAAGCTGGCACAAAGCTATTTTGGGGGACTTAAAAGTTTTCAAAGGTTTAAAGGTCAACTTAAGAAACACCTGTTTGAAATTTTTTACTCATTCATTGTTGCAAGTAACACTTAAGAAAACTATAACTAAAGAAGAGAAAATTATTTTCAGTTTACTTTGTACATTTGACAACTCTGTGTATAGCTATGTATAGTTTCACTATAGTTAGTTTCTCCTACTTCTGTGTGTTTCGGAAACCAACAGGAGAGAGATAAACATTTAAAAAATAGAAACATACAGGGATAAAAATACCAAAGTTGAGGGGAGGACTTAGGGATGGACGCAAGCTATTTTTCACTCAAGGACCCAATACTGCTTTTAATTCATTTTTAAAAAACTAAATAGATTAAATTGACATTGTCCCTTTAGTGAAAAGGACATATGCAAAAAATCAGAATGGATCCAAATTCTATAGCTAATTCTCCTCTCCCTTGCTGCTGATTCCCAACTGTTGCTGATATATAGGATGATATGTTAATTCCTCAAGATGAAATCACTTCTTAGCTCAGTATTTTCCATACTACCACTAAAACAAATAGCTTCTCTCTCAACATGGCAACTGCCAGTGACTTTAATCCAGCAGTTGTCATTAGCAGCATGTCATGTCAGTCAAAATATAAGAATCTCCACCCTTTTCAGTTTAAATTATTATCAAGAGAACTGATGGAATTGTAGGATTCAGGCTTCTCTAAAGAGGTCAATCTATATAGCTTTTAAAAAAATACCTTATGACAATAACTCCCTCTTTTTATCCCCTTCCAAATATAGGAACCATTTATGCTGCATGTTTGTGTCACCTTTGGTCATGAAGGACAACAACTGCTTGTACAAGCAGGCCATGTCACTCATCTGACATAGTTATTCAAAACCATCAAGTTGTGTCTACAGAGCAACTTTTTTCACAGCACAACTGTGTGTCCAACTTGTGCACATCCACATCTACCATATTTGTTTAAAGGGGGTCTGTAGTACTGCATTGTGGGAAAATCTGGGTAGCCCTCTTATATTACTGCAGCAAGGGATAGAGTGTCCAGAGGGCATGCACATTAGTATTTTGTGGAGTAATATATTTGGGAGGTCCTACCACCCAGATTGGTGGGAGAAAGTCAGACCAGCCAACCTAGTCAAATAGCCACAGTTACAGGAAGACAGTAAGTTTAGGCTGATGGCAAAAGCAAAACATGGTTAACTGCCACATGGACATACAGCACATTTATAGCCACCTATGTAATTAAGCAGTTACATACTCTTTGAAGTTAGAATAATTTGGACTGCACACAGTCCTTTGAGTTTACCAACTGGGTAAGCACAGCTTAAACTGTTTTTGACTGAACCAGATTCTAACATTATTTGGCCAACTAGTGAGAATGAAACCAAATCATTTAGAAGCAAGTTCGAAACATATTTTAACCTAGGTCTCTTAGCGAGAGCACAGCTTTTAACACCTCAACACTTGCTGGCCAAACCGGTTAACTCCTGTTCAGCCACAGCAGAGTGTAAACCTGTTGTAAGGCCTGTATAAATCAGGACAACATCCACCTCAGAAAACCAAAATCTTTTATCATCATTTTTGGCCTGACCACACTACAATGAAACTTAGCTAGTGCTTTCATGCAACTTGTCACATGGTTTTCCTAATCAGTTGGAACAAGAACTGTGCTCTAAACCTGCTATTACACCACATGCCACAGACAACCTAGGACTGCATCTACATTTGCAAATTTTATGGACAAAATTCACTACCGGTGCAGCTCTACTAGTAGTAGAAATAGTAGAAACTGTAGTTACCAGTGTATCATGAAATCTTGCTTTGAGTGGCCTTTTCTACACCAACTGTTTTAGAGAAATCTTCCACTATTGCACTGACACTGGAGAAAATAAAAAACAGCCACCAGTATTCTCACTGCAGGGGATGGGTTCTTCAGTTCCCCAGACTGTAGGAGGCAGATGTTTTGATTGGCTGGGTTGACACTCCAGATGATTCCTACCACTGAAGATCCCCTCCAGAATTTCCACTGCCTCCAAAGGTAAAGTAGCCTAGGAGTCTGGTCTTCTGTAGACTGTCCATAACCTGATTAATCTTTTCTTCTTTTTCCTTTTTGTTCTAGGGCCTCTTTCCTTCAGCTCTCCACTCTTTTAGTTTGGGGTTACTCGCTTTTTAAAGGTCATTTAAATTTACTTTACAGGGCTCTGGGAACTTTTTACCAAGCTCCGCCTCTCAAATTAGCTCCTGGCAATGGATGAAAAAGCAAAAAAGAAGGGAAAGGGCAGAGTCAGTACCCTGTGCTCAGCACCCTTGGCCAAGTATATTAAAAGGGAAAGTGTTCCTTTTGCACCCTTAACCTTGGTGATACCATGGTTACGAAGCAGGCCACCAGCCCACCCCAACAGGATAGCATGGTGGCAGCTGTGGACAGACGAGGGGTCCAGAAAGACAAAATATTGACAAAAGTGCCTTGGACACCGGGGGCTCATACCATGGCCACTGATGCAGACTAGGCCCCATCACCAGGTGAAAGCAGGCAGTCAGCCTGGCCTGACAGGACAGCACAGTGACAGCTACAGACAAGTGAAGGGCCCAGAAAAACAAGGTGCTATGGAAAAAAGCACTCTGGACACCAGGGGCTCAATCCACGGCCACTAATGTAAACTGGCTCCATCACCAGATGTCCCATCCCAAGAGGACAGACCAGGAAGGATCCAGGAGCTCCAGCCAACAGAACTGGCTTAGGGTAACTCCCTGGGCCTCCAGTCACCCCCCCAGCAGACAAAGCACCATGACAAGGGGCAGTACATATAGCCAGGGACCTCCCTCATTCTGCCACAGGCCATGCTGCACCCCCTCTGATCCTCAGGGGTCCCAAGAACCAACAGTGTCACAGAGAAACCAGTATCTCACCATTGCCCCTTTTTCCATTTACAGTGGGGTTGATGTGGCCATTTTGGACCCAGGTGGCCATTTTAGAACACGCTCTTGGCAGAGCCTCAGCAGCAGCCATCTTAGGGCCCTCATCTCACAGAAGAAATGGGCACAGGAGGAGACAAACATACAGGCCACTCTTTATCCATTTCCCCATCCTTCTTCCTGGTGTCTAGGTGGTGGGAAAAAGGGACCAGAAAGCAGATAATAAAGAATCTGAGGTGAAGGAAATCCAAGAGGATCACCAGGAACTCTTTTTCCCTGAACAGTATTATAAATCTATTCTGAGAAAACCAATAAGGCAATTGCTTATCTTCCCTGATACTCAGCCAAAAAGGGTAAAAAAGGGGTTGAGGATGAGGAGGATGTCAGAGAGACAAAATACCCATAAATAAGTTCCAGTGAACTCTACAGGTGACACTTACATTCTCACCCTGGCCTTATACCTTAAGGCTGTAAAAGTGGAATGGGAAAACCTGGCTAAGTCAAAGAGTTTGACAAAAAGAGCAAAAATCTATAACGTCCACCAATCAAAAAGTGTTCTTGGTGGTTTTACCTAAAATGGACGCAGTCTTGTCAACTCTCATCAAGGACACTGTCTTCCACACTGAAGGGGACTTCCTACTGACAGAAGGTGGAATCAGTCGTATGCAGAGACTATGAAGTGGCCTCAGCACCACTCAGAGCCTCAGCAACAGACACCTATTTTTGCCAGAGCAGTACTTGCTTATATTGAGTCCTCTCAGACATTCTCAAAAAAGTGAAAAGATCCAAGGGATTGGGCTCCTCAAAGAAAACCTCTAACATATGCTCTAGTTTCAGATGCTTTCAGGTTCTCCACCTGATCAGTCGTGTCCAATGCAGTGGCAAGAGGGTGTATTTGGCCACTGACACGGAAGGCAGATATTTCCACAGAACAGGTTTCGGTTTCCATGTCCCTGGGGGAAAAAACCTTATCAGGGAACCAGCGGAAAGACCTGCTCCAAATCACAGGACAAACCAAAAAAATCTGTCTCCTCTGTTAATGGTAACAAACTCAGAATAGTTTTTAACCCATCTTTTCACTCTAGGCTGTCCATTCAAGGTTATGGAGCTTCATACAGATATGGTTGGAGACACAACATATTGTCTAAGAATGGTTGGGGGAAAGCCAGCTCCAATAAACTTTGTGACACCTTCTCCATGAATGCTCTTAAGAATAATCAAGGGCTCCACAACCTTCCCCTCGGAGGCAATCTATCTCTTTTTGTTCTCACCTGGTTTGCCTCCACCACAGACAAATGTGGAAGAGAGATCATTTCCCAGGGTTATGCCATAGAACTTAGAAAGACCTTCTGCCCCAGATGTCTTCTCTCTCAATAATCAAGAAGCTGTTCTAGATTTAAAGACTCAACAAGTCAATCCACTCTCACAAGTCCAAAAGGAGACCGCTTAGTCCACCCTGGCAGCCATGACACAGGGGGATTTCCTAACCTCCATGGACTTGATGTGCACATATTTCTTCACCCCCATCTTTCCAACCCACAAACAGTACCTCCAGTTTGCATAGTACACCCTGCACATACATACAATGCCCTTCTTTTTGGCATGCCACCACCTCTATGGTATTCACAGTGGTCCTGGTGGTAATAGTGGCATCCCTACATTTTGATGATATCCTGTAAGAGTCCCTTCCCTACAGAAGTCAGTCAGGGATGCTCAATTGACAGTACATACCTTTCAACAGCATGGGTTTATAATCAATCCAAAGAAAAGCCAGATCATCCCTACACAGACCATAGCACACCTGGGAGTTTTGCTGAATACCACAATCCACAGGGCTTTCCTCTCCAGAGACAGGCAGGCATGGATTCTGGAGCAAACATACAAGCCCACACTCCTGCATGAAGGACTTACTGCTACATAGTATTATGTTCGTTTTCGTGCATATACCTAGCCTCATGGGCAAATTTTCATTTCAATTGTTTACACTACTACATACTGATCTCCTCTACTCTCTGTAAGACTCCCCTCCATAGTAAATGGTCTCTCAGATGGTGGTTACATCTGAAGAGGGACACCATAATGATGGATGCTAGTTTGAGGGGATGGGAGTTCACAGAACCCAACACATTGTACAAGGTCAGTGGTCAGGGACAGAATCTCATATGTCATTAATCATTTGGAACTGTGAGTGATTTGTCTAGCTCTTCCAGCACTCTTTCCCACTTAAAACTCCAGACACATACTTGTATTCACAGACAATACCAATGCCATGACATACATGAATGGACAAGGGGGCACACAGTCATGCTGATTACAAACAGAAACCATAACCTTTTTCAGTTAGGCTGAGAGATACGTTGTCAGTTCGAACCATGCATATCAAAGGGAAACTGAATTCCATGGCAGATTGCCTCAGCCACAGAAGAGCAGTCCAAGGGGTGTGATGTCTCCACCAGAGGGAGTTCAATGACATAATCAAGACTTTTGGGAAACTAATTTGGGATTTCTTTGCATCCAGTTCCGACACCAAGACAAATAGCTTCTATAGAAGGAGCAGAGATCTTTGGGCCAGGAGAATTAACATCTTCTCCCACGTGTGGCCAAAGGCTCTTCTATTTGCATTCCCTCCTTTTCCCATGATAACATGCAAGATCCAACCGTCACAGCAACAACAAGCTACAATGATTTTGACCACGCACCATTGGCCCAGACAACCTTGTTTTTTCAGACCTCAAGTTGCTGTCTGCAGCCCCTCCACTACCACTACAATTCATTCCAGATTTATTATCACAGGGCAATCTGTTCCATGGCAACCCAGCATCTGGAATCTGACTGCCTGATTACTGAGTGGTCACATTAAAAAACACTGCAGAGGCAATACTATTGTCTTCCACAGCAGCAGCAATATTGTCCTCAGTGCCCATTTGATCAGCCTTTCCCTGTTCCGAGGCACCACACTACTCCAGAAAGAGGGATAGATCAGAAATCAGTTGGGCTTGGGGTTCGGCCAGTCCACATGACTTCCCCTGGCACCCTTCAAGTGCCCATTCTGACTCCTTGGTCGGAGTACTGTTCCAGTCATTGCTCCTCCCTCCTCATCTCTCCCCACTGGGGACAAGCTGGCCTGCTTTCACAGTGCTTGGGGCTCAGCCACCACTGACAGCTGGTTCCAAAGCACCATCAGTTTGGGTTATGCCATTCAGTTCCTCTCCACACCTGTTTCCCCTCCCTCCCTCTTCAGGAACCCCCTCTCATGAGATACTGTTCCTTGAGCAGGTCTGTTTTCTGCTGGCTTTAGGAGCAGTGGAGGAGGTTCCACCAAAACACCAGGGTCATGGCTTCTACTCTGGATACCAAAATGCAAGGGAGGAGTAAGACCCATCCTCAACCTTCACAGCCTCAACAAATATATCAGGTACATGAGGTTCTCAATGGTCACTCTATCTACTGTTCTTCCTGCATTGTCTCAGAAAGACTGGTTTGCTGCTCTGGACCTTCAGGACAACTACTTTCATGTGGTGATTTTGCTGAGCCACAGAAAGTTCCTTTGATTTGTTGTGGCAGAACACCACTTTGAGTACACAGGTACTTCAAATTCGGCCTCTCTTCAGCCCCCATATTTTTACTGAATGCATGGTCGTTGTTATGGCGTATGTCAGGAAGAAGGGAATTCACATCTGAACAACTGAGAGGCAGATCCAGAGATGAAGTTTTTGCTCATGTTGGCACCATACTGTGCTTTCTCGACCATCTGGGTCTCAATCCTAAACACTGGAAAGTCAATCTTAGCCCACACTCAAAAACTGAGTTTATTGGGGTCCTGTTAGATTCCCTGTCTGAAGCTTTCCACCTCACCTGTCAGTTGGCTGTTTTGCATGCCTTTTCCCCAATCCTGATCATACCTCAAGCTCAAGGCAGATTGGGCCAGGCTCATTCTCATCGCCCCAGCATGGCCAAGAACAGTGCTGGTTCTCCAACATTTTCGCACTCTCTATTCAGCCTCCCATACCACCGCTTCCTCCCTATCCCAACCTAGTCACTCAGAACCAACGCAGCACCTTGCATCCTTCAGTCAGCTCCCTGCATCTCACAGTGTGTCTGCTGAATGAGGAGTAAGAGCAGTGTTCAGCAGCTGTCCAACAGGTCCTCCTTAACAGTAAAAAAGCATCCACTAGGATGGCCTATCCAGCAAAATGGAAATGATTTTCAGTGTGGTCATTAAGCCAACAGAAGCCAACCAATACTGGCCTCTATCTAGGACATTTTGGAATACCTGCTCCACCTTCAGTTGTTGGGGCTAGTGTTTAGTTCATTGAAAGTGCATCTGGCAGCGATATCAGCATTTTATCCCCTCATTCAGGGGGAAAAAAAATCAGTCTTCTCCAATGCCATGGTAACAAGATTCTTAAAAGGGCTCCTCTGTCTACATCCACCCAGTCTGAGAGCCAGTTCCTCTATGGGAACCTTAACACAGTCATAGCGTCCTTACTGGGATCTCTGCTCGAGCCCCTGGTGTCTTGTCCCGTTCTGTATTGTGTCAGAAAACTGCATTCCTGGCAGCGATAACCTCTGCAAAGAGTGTGAGAGAGTTGCAGACTCTTATAGCAGAGCCTCCTATACACAATTTTCCAAAGACAAGGTGACTCTATGATCCACCCACAATTTTTGTCTAAAGTGGTCTCTCAGTTTCATTTGAACCACATGGTATATTTACTTGTGTTCTCTTCTAAGCCGCACTCATCTCTGGAGAAGCAGCATCTCCATACCTTAGATGTCCAGTGACGGACATCTTTTATTTGGACAGGACTAAATCGTTTCATGCTTTACCTCATTTGTTTGTGACATAGGCAGATCACATGAAAGGTCATGTGGTCTCTTTGCAGATGATCTCCAAATGGATAACATCCTGCATCAAAAATGCATATGAAATAGCCTCAGCTATGCCCCTTCAGCAGATGTGAGTTCATTCTACAAGGGCGTAAGCAACATCCATAGCACGCCTCAGTGACATTTCCATATTGGACATTTTCAGGGCTGCTGTGTGTCATTGATACATACATTCACAAACCATTACAACATAACCACATCTTCCAGGGCGGATGCAAGCTTTAGTACCATGGGCCTGTAGTCCTTATTTAGGTAGACTATGAGCGCTACTTCCTGGCGAGGGATACTACTTGTGAGTCACCTAAGTGGAATATACATCTGTATCTACTTGAAGAAGAAGAAACTGTTACTTACTGTAACGTGTTCTTTGAATCAGATGTGTATTCCACAACCCACCCTCCATCCCCTCTGCATCGGAATCTTGTGTCTGGGCATTTGGTGAGAAGGAACGGGGGGGCGGGGCGGGGGACGACACTAAATCACATAACCAAAGGAGGAGTGATGGCCATGAGGTGCAAATGCCGCCCCTCTGTGGGTACTGCTAGGCAAATTTCTCTTGCTCAAATGTGCTGGTATTGCACACACCTAAGTGGAATACACATTGGCACCATATTTCAAAGAACCATAGTTAAAATAAGTCACCATTCCTTTCCTGACTCCCTTTCAGACAGTGGCATCTTTTACATTATGCTCTTATAACCCACCCAGAAATACTTCTAGTGCAAAATGAGGCTCATTGTATTCCCAGATACAAAAGGCTGTAATACCTATCACAAGTATCACTTGTAGCTGCTGGCAGTCCAAGGTTCAAACATCCTGCAGTTTTTCCTCAAGCCAGATGGACGAATACTTCAAACATTTTTTAAAAATACCTTGTTTGTATCAGCAAATATTCTACTGATTGTGTTTACAGGTAGATGTGTTTGCAGACAATGAATTTTACGTTATTATAGAATATTTGCAGAAATCAAATTTTGAATTTGCAGAAGAAACATGATTCTAGGAGTTATGCTGATCCAGTCAAGAAAGTTTGAATATCAGACATCAAATACTTACAATGAACTGGTAATTGTACAAGAATTACTTGTGAATTGATATATGGCTACAGACCAAGAGTTAGTCACAGACATTACTCCGTAAATACTTGTAAACAGGAAATACATTTAAAATCATCAGCTGCTTAGGGACAGCTACACTCATTGAAAGAAGTAGTCTCAGCTCTACTCCCTCAGCTCTCAAACTACTCAAATGCAGGCCTGAAAGCCCATTAACCCAGACTAGTTCGTGTGGTTTTGATTCTAGTTCAACAGTTTCACTATTGGATGACTGATTTGTAATTTTACTGTTATCCATAAAATCTTCCTATTGCACAGACTCATGATAAGGATCTCTAGGATGAACTTAATATTTTCTTCTGACAGAAGACTGCAATCAGTTCTTATTTCCACCACGTTTTGGGATGAAAACTGAGAGCAGTGAAGTCTGAAATGTGAGTCGTGTCTACAGCACTGCTTTAGGCTAAAATCATGCTGTCCAGGGGATTCAAGTGTTATCAACAACAGAAAAGCATGTTTGCATTCCTCATACTAACTATTACTTGAAAGAACTAACATTTTAAATTATATTTAATTTAATTATATTTAAAAGTGGCTGCAATGCACTTTAAAAGATGCTTGTTGGAAAACTGAAGCATAACTGACAATTACATCAAGTCTGAACAAATACTCAATTTGCATTTTTAAAGCTCTCGCTCTCTCTCTCTCTCTCACACACACACACTTTAATAATAGTTGACTCTATTGAAATATCATACTCATATTGAGGGAAATAGCAATGGCTAGAGCAAGGCAAAATACAGCTAAGAAACATGTTATACTTCCTACTCTGAAGCTTCCTACATTGTTATACATATGCACTGCAGTACTAGCCTGGGCCACGCCTACCTTGGTAGAAATGCTATGCCTCTCATAAGCAGAGGGACCCATGCTAAATTTTGACAATGCTGCGTGGTGTTTTGTGGTGCTGACCTATCCCCACAGACAAAAACAAACAAAAACAAAACCCTTAGTCTAGCTGTTTAGGTAAAGACCAGCAAACTCATCTCACTTGTGACTTAAGAAAAGCAATGGCAAGAGTGATTAATGTAAACATTCTACAGTTTTCCAATTACACAACAGAACTAGTCTAATGTGTGAAATATGAGAAAAGAAAAGAAAAAATTCCACCTCAACTTATAAGAAAGTAAGCTTGATGAGCTCTCTGAATGTTCATCTTCAAAACATTCTTCCCTTCCTTCGTACGTAAACTGGTTATACGGCAAGTACAGAGGTGTAGACTTAGCTGATGGAGACTGCGAGGCCTCAGTCTGTGATGTAGAAGGGCCTGGTTGCTGACTTTCATGCATTTTCACATCACTGTGGTCTGATACTTTAGACAGGATTCTATCAATGGTTTTATAATAAGGCCAGTCAGGTGCGACGGTTTCACTATCAGTCATGCATTTTAATTTCCTGTAAAGGCATACAAGAGAAAGGTCTGAAAACACAGAAACAAGCATTTCATACAGATCTTAAACTTCTATCTCAAAAATCTGTTTCAGTCACAAAAGATAACTGATCATTTGACAGGCAAACTGAAAATCCTTAATAAGAATAACATTAGACAGCAGTTTTTGGCCTTTGATATCAAGTGAGATCATCAGTTTATTTTCATGATTTTGTCCAGTGGTGAAAAGGTGCACGTTACCCCAAGTTGAGTTCAATACCAGTACTGAAAAATAACAGCTTCTACTAGCGAAGAGAATTCATTTAAATAATTTAATAATGAATACGCTTGTTATAACAGTGCTGGTTGCTCCCTCTTACAAAATGACAAATCTGATCAGGGTTTAAAACAGCATATTTTAATAAGAGTTACCAAACAGTAGATCGCGATCAACTGGTCGATCCTGGAGCCTCTGCCAGTCAACCATGATCTCCAGCCGCTAAATGTCCAGCGGCACAGCAGGGTTAAGGCAGGCTCCCTGCCTGCCCTGGCCCCATGCTGCTCCCAGAAGTAGTCAGCACACCCCTGAGGCCTTGGGGGAGGGAAGGGCAGGGGTCTCCACGCGCTGCTCCTGCCTACAAGCACCACCCCCACAGCTCCCATTGGCCAGGAATGGGAGCTGTGGGGGCAGTGCTTGCAGAGAGTGCATGGAGCCATGTGCCTTCCCCCAAGAAGGGCCGCATGGGTGCGATGGCCACTTCTTGGAGTGGTGTAGGGCTGGGGCAGGCAGGGAGCCTGCCTTAGTCCTACTGCGCCACCGACCGGGAGCCGCCCAAGGTATGTGCTGCTCTGCGGGAACCCGTACCCTTCCCCGGAGCCCCCTCCCGGAGCCAGCACCCCATACCCACTCCTGCACCCTGAACCCCCTTCTGCACTCCAACCCCCTGCCCCAGACCTGAGCTTCCTCCCACAGCCAGCACCCCGTACCCTCTCCTGCATCCCAACACTCTGCCCCAGCCTGGAGCCCCCTCCTGCACTCAAACTTCCTCCCAGAATTGCACCCCTGACCCCCTCCTGCACCCCAACCCCCTGCCCCAGGCTCAGCCTGGAGCCCCCTCCCACACTCTGAACCCCTAAGCCCCAGCCCAGAGCTTACACCCCCTCTCACACCCCAACCCCCTGCCCCAGCCTGGTGACAGTGAGTAAGAGAGGAGACAGAGCAATGGAGGGACGGGGGGGGGGTGAAGTGAGTGGGGCGGGGCCTCAGGGAAAGGGTGGGGTAAATCCTGAGTTGCACTTAAATTCAAAAAGTGATCTTGTGCCTAAAAAGGTTGGAGACTACTGAGCTAGTGAGAGTATCCCAGCCCCCTGTAAATGGAATTAGAACTGACCAACTATGTCATAGGCTTTACTCTAACAGATAATGGAAATTCTCCCTTAGGTGAAGTGGCAGGAGAATCTGGAGAAGGAGGATCTGAAGATGCTCGAAAGTTCTGAATGACTACGATGATTATCATAATGCCCAGAGTGGATATAAATCAATGTTTTTTTTTTAAAAAAAAAAATATATATATATATATATACACACACACACACACACACACACACACACACACACACAATTGAATATTATTTAAATCAGGTTTTTTTTAAAATAAATCTGTTTAAAATTAAATTTGAAATTATGACACCCTATGTCAAGACCTAAACTCACTATAATCCATTAAAATAATTTATATAAATAAAAAGAAGATCAGTAAGCCCTCCTCAAATTTTAATGAATTAAAGGGTGCTGCTTTTTTAAATATATATAGAATTAGGGCAGAAACATCTTTAATTTCTGAGGTTAAAATCAAGCTTTAAAATGTGTGTCAATGTCATGTGCTGCATTACTAAGGATCCATATTGTTCTCAGTCTTTATAATGGACCGAATATTGGTATTTAGATTTTCCGAATTTTGTACTTTTAGATTCTGTTGTGCAGAAAAACTTTTGCTTTAATTATTTTTGGTTCAGTTAAGATAGAAATCGGAGAGAGAATATTTCCTTCATTTGGACTAGTTCATTTAAAGTCGAGAAACTGACTGGAAGTTGAAAAGGCATAAATGCTTGTTTCTTCTTCCAATCTATTAAAAGCCAGGTGGGAGAAAATAAGATCCACTAATTCTAAAAATATGAAGAACATGAGGCCAGATTTTCACAATTTTCAGATTTAGGCTCCTAAAGATGCAGATAGCTGTCTAAAGGGTTTTTCAAAAATGCCTATGTTGATTATTTCTTTAATTCCTATTGATTTCAATGGGAATTGGGAACCTACCCTACTTATGCACTTTTGGAAACCCCACTAGGCATCTATCTACATCTTTAGGCATCTAAATACCTTTGAAAATCTGGCCCATGGTGACCAGAACCAATTTGTCTAATCACTAAATACACTTAATACTTCCTTAATTTAATAAATCAGTTGATTTTATATAGAAGCATAGAATCGTAGGACTGGAAGGGACCTCAGGAGGTCTCCTAGTCCAGTCCTCTGCACTCAAGGCTGGACTAAGTATTATCTAGACCATCCCTGACAGGAGTTTGTCTAACTTGCTCTTAAAAATCTCCAGTGATGGAGATTCCACAACTTCTGTAGGCAATTTATTCCAGTGCTTAACCACCCTGACAATTAGAAAGTTTCTCCTAATGTTAGAGGTTAAAGAACAATTTCTCACTTCTCCTTGTAATAACCTTTTATATACATGTAAACTGTTATGTCCCCCGTCAGTCTTCTCTTCTCCAGACTAAACAATCTTTTCAATCTTCCCCGATGTCATGTTTTCTAGACCTTTAATCATTTTTGTGGCTCTTATCTCTGGACTTTGTCCAATTTGTCCACATTTTTTCTGAAGTGTGGTGCCCAGAACTGGACACAATGCTCCAGCGGAGGCCTAATCAGCACAGAGTAGAGCGGAAGAATTACTTCTTGTGTCTTGCTTACAATACTCCTGCAAATAAATCCCAGAATGGTGCTTGCTTTTTTTGCAACAGTGTTACACTGTTGACTCATATGTTGCTTGTGATCCACTATGACCCCCAGATCACTTTCCGCAGTACTCCTCCCTAGGCAGTCATTTCTCATTTTGTATATGTGCAAATGATTGTTCCTTCTTGCATTTGTCCTTATTGAATTTCTTCCTGTTTACTTCAGACCAACCTGAAAAACATGTTTCCTGTACATTTAAAGTTTTTAACTAATAAAAAATTTTAAAATGCTGCTTTTGTATATTTTTAATTGAATTCCAAGCTGGTTCTGCCAAACAGAAAGAGATTTCCACCTCCCGGAAACAGGAAGAGTACTGGGCTTGGATAGCTGATACAGTCCTTTTATTGGGGGATACCACAACACATTTTTTCCTGGGTCCATCTGCTGGTAGGAAGATATAACACCTACTGCTTCAGCTGCCACTAGGACCATTAGAGGAAAACAAACTTTAACAACATGATAACAATGGTGACAAATAGAGATGTGAATGTGGAAAGATTGAAGTTCTTCCTTTCCAATGGTCCAGCATGTGGCTCGCAAACTAGGGTGAAGTGACAACTACTGGCGGGACAGAAGTTAGGAACAACAAATTAGTTTGTTTGGGTTTTTAAGTAGTTTGTGTTCTTCTCTGAACTTTCAAAGTCTGATGAGGTTTTCCAGCTACTGGTGAGCTGCATATTATAGCAATGCATAGCAAAGCCTGCACAGCACAGTCTGTGTTCTTATTCTCTCTATGCATTCCAAATTTTAATTTCATACATGCTTTACAAACTGCTGCTGTGATTTCACAATCAGATCAGATCACTGACAATATTATAGCTTCTTTGTTACAGAATACCTAACTATAGGACTGACTGTAAATGATCAACTTAATACCAAATACTTTTTGTTTAGTTTTTAAAATTCTTTGCAATAAAAGTATTTTTCTTCTATTGCTATACATTGCTAGGTACACACTGAACACCGCTACATACTTCACAAGGGTTTCCCCATGCAAGTTACAGCAGCTCAGTACTATGTATTGGCAAGGCCTCATGTGCTCAGATTTCATTGTTTTAATGCAGAAAATCTCAAATTGTATTATCAATAAACTCACAATCTTAACACTAAATAAAGACTATAATGATAATTAAAATCTGGGTTTTCAGTGGGAGCTGCTGTTTATTGAGCTTCAAAGTCTAAATTAGGAACACCGGGCTCTTTTTGACTGAGTAGAAACTTTTAAGGGTAGGACTATCCTGTTCTGAATCAGATTCAGTAGAATCTTTGCCAACTACGGCTCTGCTTTCAGATGTCATCAGTCTCTTTGTCTCTACAACAAGAAAAGGAGTACTTGTGGCACCTTCATCGGATGCTGTAGCTCACGAAAGCTCATGCTCAAATAAATTGGTTAGTCTCTAAGGTGCCACAAGTACTCCTTTTCTTTTTGCGAATACAGACTAACACGGCTGTTACTCTGAAACCTGTCTCTACAACAGCACTCAAATTACTCCCCCTGTATCTCAGTCATCCATTATTATGATTTTGAGCTAAATCTCATATCCTTACTCCAGCAAAATTCCCATTAAAGGGAGCAGGAGTTTTGCTTGAGTAAATGTGTCAGGATTTTATTCTTTATGCTTAAGTTCAGCTGTGCACCATGGCCCTCCCTTTATGTAGTACTATCACACTTTTGAAGAAATATCCGCAGATTTGTCCATCAGCTGCTAGAGGATGCTATTATTCAGAACTAGAGGGTGTCCGAACACTCCTCTTGCTCTAAATGCAGTGTGTGGATTTCTGTCTTGCTGCCTTTGCTGCTTACTACAGCAACAGACTGGGAATATGGATCCCCACTGCAAACTGGGCAGAAGCACTCTGGTGACTTAAAAGGGGCAACAGTGAAGCTGATGGAGTCTGGACTCTGGGGTGGAGAAAGACAAAAGGGATGATACAGAGGGGAGAGGAAAAGATAGGGAGGGGGAGTTCAGAACAATGGAAAAGAAGTGGGAACATGGCAGATAGAGGCAAACAAAGGTCATACTGGGTGAAACAATATCCATTTATTCCAACTCTTTGTCTCTACAACAGCACTCAAATTACTCCCCCTGTATCACAGACATCCATTATTATGATTTTGCCAGAAACTGGGAATGGGTGATAGGGGATGGATCACTTGATGATTTCCTGTTCTGTTCTTTCCCTCTGGGACACCTGGCATTGGCCACTGTTGGAAGACAGAATACTGGGCTAGATGGACCTTTAGTCTGACCCAGTATGGTTGTTCTTATGTTCTATGCACATAAGCTTTCTGATAAAATGATCAACCATAAAATAGCTAAGAATGTTAGTGTTAAATGGTCATCACTGGTTTCAGAGTTCACTCCTCTCATTTTAGAATCTTTTGCTGAGATTGGAAGTGGAGTCTGAGGAGAAGAGTGGGACAGCTGAGGCCTCTCACCTCTATCAGACCAAATTTATCCCTAACATAGCTCAATTGAAATCAACAGACAGGAGGAATTAAACTCACTGCTACTGTCTCCCAACTTAGTGAGTCAACATAGGATCAAGTCATTGGAGGATTTTTTTTGCAACTAAAGGCAAGATTCTTTTTAATGAAATATTAAATTCTATAGAAATGGACAGGACCAGAGTAATGCTAGTTTAGCGTGTTATCACCTACCTACTTAGTCTAACCCCAGAGGCAGTAGAGGGGTGATAGGACCCGTGAATAAGGCTCAGATTCTGCCATGGATATTTTTAGTAAAAACCACAGACAGTCACAGGCAATAAACAAAAATTAATGGACGCTCATGACCTGTCTGTGGTTTTTACTAAAAATATCCTGGACAAAATGGAGAGGGAGGAAGATCCAGCACCCACAGTGGCTGGGGGCCCTGGGGTCCTCTTGCCCCCTCTCCCCCAGCAGTGGCTGGAAGTTCAGGGTCCCCATACCGCTAGCGGGAGCTCTGGGGTCTCCCCACTGCATGTGGGAGCTGGGAGCTCTGGAGTTTCCCCACCACCTGCGGGGGCTGGGAGCTGCTGGGGGCCCGCCGCCAGCAGCGGCTGAGATCTGGTGGGCTGCCTGCTGACAGCTCCAGCCCCAGGGCAGAAAATGTCAGAGGTCTCTGAAAGTCACAGATTCTGTGACTTCCGTGACATAATCGTAGCTTTACCAATGAAAAAATAGAAGGAAGTAAACCTAGTATCTGCCTCTTGAGAAAAGACCGGGTATCAGGCACTCGGTCTACCCAAGACAGCAAATAGGGGGAGCCACACCCTATACTGAAGAGAAGGCAGGTGGGTGTGAGAGGGCTGAAGGGCCTAGTAAAGGAACTTTACATGTTTTGAGGCTTATCTAACAGGACTGTTGGCCCTTTACTGAAACTTTAGTGGGGTTTTTTGGTTTGCCTTCTCCCTGTACCAAAAGAAAGGGGAATGGCCAATGAGAAATCAAGATCCTGAGCCTGACAGTCCCCAGGGCCAACGGGGAGAGGCAAATGCTCCTGGTCAGCCCAATTGACAGGGCAGGTAGGCCAATGAGGGAGTCAGGAGCCCAGGGTCCTGTCCTCTGTGTGAGCTGGAGTTAACTGAACCAGAGTAGGGCAGAACTAAGGGGAGAGCAGCAGCCCAGGCTTGGCTGGAGGCAGAGCAGCAGCAGCTAGAACCAGAGGGGCCGGAAAAGCAGCCCAGAAGGCAGAGCTGGGCTGGAGGCAGAGCAGCAGCAGCATGGAGCCAGAGCAGTCCAGAGCCAGGAGCAGCGCAGACCAGCCGTGCTGACAGGGAGCCAGGGCTGAGCTACAGTCGGGAGCTGTGGGCCTAGAGCTGGGGACTGAACGCCCTCTGTGCCACAAGTAACACTAGAGCCGAGTGCGGTGAGCAGCTGGGAAGAGTGGGGGGAGGGACCCCAGGCAGAGGGCCCAGTGCAAGGAGACATCGTCAAACAAGAGGTCTTGCAGGCTGGACTTGATGGGGGGACCATGATCCCGATGGGAGGGCCAATGCTTGGGAGAAGGGTTCCTGCCAGCTAGAGCCTGAGGGCATGTGGCAACCGCCAGAGCAGGTGTCTGACCCACAGTGTCACCACAGCATAGCCAGGGCTTGAGAAGGAGTCCTGGGACATGTGAAGAATAAACTGTGAACTTCCCTTATATCCCAGAGACTGCTGTTTGTGGTTTCCCCATGCCAACAGGGCAGGATTACTTGTTTCCTTTAGCCAGTCTGATTTTTTCCTTGTTTTTCTTACTGTCTTGCTGTTCAGTAAATTGTATTTGATTTGAACTTAATGTAGTGCTCAGTGGGCCAGGGTAGTGGCGGTTGTGGAGAGAGTACTGCGGACTGGGGACACCCTAGTTCCTGTCCTAAGTGACCATGACAAGACTGGGGGTTAAGCCTCCCAGTAATCCTGGGACCACCTTAACTGGGGTTACAAGGACTCTGCCACATGGAAGAGGAGTCTTCAAGGTCAGGCAGGCATCTGGGTACAGGGAGTTGGAGGGAGGACACTTTCACTGTCCGATTCCACAGGGGTAGTGCAGAAGCCAGGGAAGTTCCCCACAAGAGTGGGACCATTCCCCCGCTTACACGTATATAAACTAAATAGGCTTAGGAACTGTTTAATAAAATACAGACTTTTTCATCTCTAAGACACTAGTTTAAATCCAGCCCAGATCAGAAGTCACTGAAAATTATGTCAAATGAGTTTGTGATCTCAGTCCAGTTTCTAGTGGACAGAAATTCAAAGTACAAAAAACATTACCACCACAACTGGCAATCTTGTTGGCCATGTTATTACAGAGGAATCAACAGCTAAATGAGCACTGATATCTAATTAACCACTTTCCAGGACCTTCTGTCATCTGGGTTGAGGCACACTGGTGGAGCAAATTGTATTTATATTGCTTGTTTTGTGGATAACAAGGACTGTATTCTCTACATCAATTAATCCAGCAATTTCATGAGTATTAAAATACCTTTAAAATAAAATTACTAAAACATTAAAATTTAGAAAGAGTTTTTAAAGACCATCTGTCATAAATATAAAGGGAAGGGTAACAACCTTCCTATATACAGTACTATAAAATCCCTCCTGGCCAGAGGCAAAAAATCCTTTTACCTGTAAAGGGTTGAGAAGCTCAGGTAACCTGGCTGGCACTTGACCAAAAGGACCAATAAGGGGACAAAATACTTTCAAATCAGGGGTGGGGGAGAAAGGTTTTGGTCTGTCTGTTCTGTGTGCTTGCCGGACACAGATCAAGGAAGCAAGCAATCCAACTCCATTAGAATTAGTAAGTACTAGCAAGGGAATGTGTTAGCTTATTTTTGTTTTGGCTTGTGATTTTCTCTGTGCTGAGAGGAAGGTGTATTCCTGGTTTTCTTTTTGTAACTTAAAGTTTGTCCCAGAGGGAAATCCTGTTTTTGAATCTGATTGCCCTGTAAGATTATCTTCCGCTATAATTTTACAGAGGTGCTTCTTTTACCTTTTTTCTTTATAATAAATTTCTGTTTCTTTTAGAATCTGATTGGGGTTTTTTTTTTTTAGTGTCCTAAAAAACCCCAAGGTTGGTCTGTGCTCATCTTGTTTATTCTCAAGCCTCCTTAGGAAAGGGGGTGTGGGGGGCTTGGGGGAATATTAGGGGGGAGTAGGAACTCCAAGTAGTCCTTTCCCTGATACTTTGTTAAATCACTTGGTGGTGGCAGCGTTAGCTAATCCAAGGTACAAGGGCGAATTTGTGCCTTGGGGAGTGTTTAACTTAAGCTGGTAGAAATAAGCTTAGGGGGTCCTCTCATGTGGGTCCCCATGTCTGTACCCTAGAGTTCAGAGTGGGGAGTTCTACTTAGTTAGAACAAATACTTATAATCTATAATTTGGTTTTTTTACTCTCTCTGTTCAACACACTATTGCTGGGTTGTGGGGAGAATTAATTATTATTATAGTATTTGTTTGATATTACTACTAGCCTGGAGGAATGGAAACAAGCTTCATCTCCTGGGGTTTCTGAAAAAAGCTTTCAAAATAAATAATAAATAACACTGTTCATGCACCAATCAATGACACAGGAGAGAAAAATGTAGGAAAGCACAATACTTAAATTGTGGGTCTGCTATGAATTATTGATACTGAAGAGAAAGCTGGTAAAATATTCAAATTTAACATTCTGCAGTAATTTGCTGCACTTATCTTTGGTCATTTGCTGCAGCAATGGTCAAAGATTCCAGTCATTTAATATCATGGAATATGGTGAAGAATTACACAAGGCACTATGTTTAATTGCTATCATGTACACATGAAAATAAAAATAATAATCTACGATTAAGATCATGAGACTGATTCAAATTTACCAGTGATTAACATTAATTGACTGCAATTCAAATTAAAATGTAACAGCTACATCCTGTTTCCACAAATGTTTGGGGGAAGGAGAGAGGAGCCAGTTTAAAAAAAAAAATTATGAATTTGCATTCTCACAGCCTTTATTTTTAAAGCATCAAAAGGAATTAGTCAAAACTATAATATTGTTTAGTGTGCATATTCTATAAACCTTGTCTTTTGTTTTACAAGACATTACATATTATATCAGTAGTAATATAATAATAGCAGCTCTAAAGTTTGTCTCTTTCACCAACATAAGTGGGTCCAATGAAAGAGACACACACCCTTGTCTCTCTCTAATACTGTACATTGGCACACATTAAGATCAATATATTAGTGATGATAGGAATGTATTTTGTTTTAGAAGGACTAATTGTAGGTTTGTGGGTGCTGAATGCCCAAGTAGCCAACACAATAGAAAGAACTTCAGGACATATTCTAAGCGATTCTAAACTGCAGGAGACGAGTTAGTAATGTAAGCAGAACTCTTGATACTCACTCTATCAGAAACCTTAACTTTCAATTCCAGCACGCTTGACTCAGCCCTTCACCTCCCAAGATAGATAAATGGGAGTACATGCAGTTTACTGCACAGATGCCTTTCACACAGAACATTAAAAACCAGTGTCCTATCTGTCCTAAATAGATACATAAGTTTCCATTGCACTTTTTGTTATAGTAGGATTTTGCCCAGCAGTATCTGCACTACATTTTAGGTTAAGGCCCTTGGTTGCTGTGGTGAATGAAGTGATTCCTTTATATATTGCAGACAAGCAAACATTTATTTTAGGCAAGGTGCTTATTACCATGAAGTCGCTGGGACTATCCATAGTAGTACCTAAACTGCCTACCAGATCAGACCATCTATTCCAATCTCCTATTTCTGACAGTGGCAAATACCAAATGCGTCACAGGAAGATGCAAGGAACCTCTTAGTGGACAATTGTGGAATAGACTGCTCATAGGGAAAGTTTCTTCCTAGCCCCAGACAATTCATGGTGCATGAGGAATTATATACTTTATATGTTTTTAAAATTATATCTAATTTAAACGACCAATGTTCTCATTATCTTACAAAACGTCACATCTTTTAAAAAATACTACTTCGCTCTTGGTCTCAATGATATCTAGTTGCAATGAGTTCCACCTGCTAATTATGTGTTTTGTAAAAAGTATCTTCCGTAATTGGTTTTAAATTTAATTGAATAACTTTGTTATTATAGGGAAAGGGGAGCACCTGGTTTACCTTCACTATACCATTTGTTACTTTGTATGCCTCTGTCATGTTGCCTTTTATTGATTTGTCTCCTTTTTAAACTAAAAGTCCCAAACTTTTCAGTATTTCCCCATATGGAATTTTTTTCAAGGGGAGGGCTTACTATTGATTTATATAACAATATTATTATATTGTAGTATTATTTTTAAAACCCATTCCTTATGCATTCTAACATTTTGTCTGCTTTTTAGACTGCTGCTGCATAATGAACAAAGACTTCCATTGAGAACCATGAGTACTACATTCAGTAGCAACATTTGCAGGATCAGCCATAAAGTGCTATGGAATCCTTCAGGTTGAAAGTCATTATATAAATATGTAAGAGGATTATTAATTACAAATTTACCTATTTTCCATTTTAGATCCCTGAAGCTGCAAGTAACCATTAACCGCTCCATGCGATGTCCCAGCACGCAGTGCACCAGCAACATCACATTCACCATTAAATATGCCTGTATCATAGAACCAGCAGAGGTGCTCAGGTAAGTGGCTGTCTTTTTACACTGTAGGGTTGTTTTGGCTCGATGTGGGGGGGGGTAATATTTTTCTTTCTGAACTCGTAATACGTGGATAAACATCAGAATTTTCTGGCTCCATGCTCTAACCTGATTCCTTTTGATGGTGACATCACTGGCAAACTATTATGTGATAAGCACCTTAGTAATACCACAGACAGATGATAGACAGATATCTCATGAAATAAAAGTCTGCAATTTGTGACTCGGATGGTGGAGGGAAATAATGATTTACATGCTAAATGACCTGGTTATCCTGCTACTTTTGCTAAATACTTGTAGATCCATTTTAACAACTCCATATAGTTGTTACAAAATACTGTCTGAATACAGAGCATTTTTCACACTTCCATGCCCTCCATTTCAGTTCACACCACAGTGCATTAAAATGTGATGCATGATGTGATCTCCAAGTATCCTCCAGACACCCATAACATGAATTGAAACTCAGGTGTCCAAAAGCAAAGCAGACAGCAGAATAGTAACCAGTAGTTCCACTGTAATGTTTCCCTTCTTCACATATTAATGAGAAATAATTAGAAAACACAACAAATTGGGAGTAATCTCTTTTGCTTGTCTGTTTACTTTACATCACATTGTCTTCAAATAATATTAGGAAACTTAAGTCTACATTATACAACAAAAAAACCATCTGATGTTTATAAGTGTATTTCTGACTCCAGAATATATTAAAACAGTAACATGCCAACACAGGGAAGTCTTCAAGCCCTCCAAAGTTGGCATCTTAATGAGCACTGCAGCTCAGTGCAATTTGATACACCTCACAGCATGCATTGAAAGTGCTTCTGGAAGTTAATGAAAACATACAGGAATGAAAAAGTAAATTTTCCTCCATAGTTTGTATGTTTTACTCCCTCCCCTCCCAATGCTGCTTAACAGAAAATATTAATTTGAAAAAATTGAGACTGTGTGATTGATAATAAAAGAAAGAAAATTCAGAACAAAGGCTTACAGAAACAACCACTGCACATAGCCATTACAGTACTCAAAATATCATGCAGTATTTCTGGACACCTGTAAAACCTAGGTACAATGAGATGTATCTGTTAGCAGAGAGGCTTCATGATTTAGTGAGCTAAGCAAAGGCCTGGTAGTCAAGAACTACTGAGTTCTAATTCTGGGTTTGAGGGTGACTTGCTTTGTAACCTTGGGGAAATAATGACCTCAGTTCCAGTTTCCCTATCTGTAAAATGGGGGTGGATAATACTTTCATACCTTCCTCAGAGACCTGTTGTGAGCATTAAGTAGGTGTTTGTAAAGCTCTTTGAAGATGTTAAGTGCTGAGTATAAAATACCAGCTTTCACATTACAGAAAATACCTTAAAGACAATATTAATGGGTCTGACAAACTGAGAAAGGGGAAATTCAAAGTTAAAGGGGCTTACAGCATTCACCCTAGTTTTCTATTTGATGAGTGATAGCTCCATGAAATACAGCAAGTGTGCCCCCAAAGAAAAGCAAGCAATTTTAACATGATCTGCTGCTGTAATAACCTTTTTATTATTAAAACTAGCTTTGTGTGGAGATGAAATAAAAGAACCATATATTTGATTTTCTTGCATCACAAACACATAACTATATGACCACTCAGGATTTCCAGTATGTGGCAGTTTGTCTCTCTCAGCGGTAAGATTTTTTTTTAAAGCAGATATATTCAAATATTTCTGCTAAGTTCTAATTTTTTCTAAACAACAAATGTGTGAAGGTCTCAATCTTTCAAGCCAACTTTCCCTCATGACTGACATTGCCTCGTCTTTATGTTCTAGACACCGCTTCCCCCTTCCCCCACTCTCTTAGAGCAGTATTTACAGAGGACATTGATTCTCTCTCTGCAGATAGAATAGTTGTTTCGCTAGAGCTGCTTATAGCAGTGTGTGTCACTCAGTAATAAGACATCCAATTATTTTTGGCCCTATGAAGTATTACCCTTCTTCTTGCAATGCCAAAAATTGGGAACTTCATTCCTAAATAAATTATTTTGTATTTGAACTTTTACTTGTAACACTGATTCTAACTGGCCACTTCAAACTGCAGTAGTTTAACTGCCAGGAACTGCTGACAAGCTAACATTATCACTCCACTAAACAAGAAAATCTGTTTTAACACCAAATACATTTTCATTCCAATATTTCATAGCACCATTAATTAACTATAAAGAAACAAAGTTGTGCCAGAGTTTGAAAATAAATGGGAGAGAAAATAATAAAGATGTAATAGTACTGGCAGGAGAGATTTTTAAAAGCGATATGAACAATCTTTAATCTTTTATCTATAGATTTCCTGTATGAGACTTTTTCTGAAAGGCAAATAACTCTGCGTCGTCCCTGCTAAAATCTCTCGAAATAAAAAGAATTAACTGAAGCTTACCTGTACTGGAATGTCATATTTGTAATTTTTATCTTTATTTCCTCTCCGTGGCGAATTTCTCCAGTCATTTCAAAGAGTTTGTTAGCCATTTTCTCATAAACTTTGGCATTCCTTTTAGTTTGTTTCAGTTCATCAAAAAATTCTTCCCAAACCAGCATTAAACCTCTCATTTCTGCATCAGTCCAGTTTCTGGCCCTTCTGTGTTTCTCAGTCTGAGAAGAAACAATGTAACTGGGAATTTCTGCTGCAGCCATTGCTGATTGACCTAAAAGGGTTTTAAAAGAGGACACTTAATATAGATTGAGTTTTTAGTTTAGGTTTTTGTAGTGCAAGACATGCATATGTGGATAAAGAATTTGAATGACAACAGAACATATGAAACCTTTTTGCAACAGCTTGAAGCTTGAGTGCACAAAATGGGGCCTACATCTGACAGGCAGGAATTTAGTTAAAAGCTTTTAAACAGAGAAACGTCATTTTGATGTCACGTTACCATAGCAACAGAGCAACTGCATAAGCTACAACAACAAAAACCTTTTAACTGAAAGCCAAAGAATCAGGACAAAGTTGACAGGCCATCAATATTAAAGCTTTTAAACACTTTAGGTTTAACAAAAAAAGATCTATGCAGCCTTTGAGAACCTACTTTTAAGTTTCTACTTCTTTTTAGCTTTCTCTTACCTTTTAGGCAGACAATCTGCTAGCAGGGGGTCCTGGTTGCCTGAATGAGCTTTTAAGTTGTGCCTTGACAGACTCTCTAGGAGGTTGCAAGGACTGAGGCCATGTGCACACACACAAACACACACACAGCTTTTTACAAAGATTTTTTGTAAAAAGCTTCACACACCTTCACGAAAATATATCTGTGTATCTACAAAATAATAAATGTTTAAGCAGCCAGTCTCCTTAAAAAAGTGCCTGCATCATTTTTTAGGAACACACACAAAAATAGCTTTTCAGTGTTTATTACTTACACACACACACAGACACACATATACATACATATGTATATTTATATTTTTATATATATATAGCCACTTTTTTTCCTAAGATGCTTTCCTGCTGCTAAGCACATACTGTAGTCCTGTCAATATGAATTTTCCTTTTGTAAGTATCTATAACTGTATGTGTATTTTGTATTCCCAGTAATTTAGATGCTATTTATGCTATTTTATGCAGCCTGTGTGCTGCCTCAGGACTGTAGCAGAGGCATTTCACCCGCTTTATGGAGAACCTAAAAGGATTATTCATTGAATTTAAAAAAAAAAAAGGCTGCAAGACACTTAGATGGTAAATAAATTGCTTTGTTGTGAAGTAAGCATTTTATGGTAGTTTTCTATGTACAGAGCTAAATTCTGTTCACATTTACACCAGTGAAACACCATTGATTCATCATATTAAATTGTATGACACACACTATGGGTCAAATTTTGCCCTTTCTTACACCCATGTAATCCCATAATGTCTATCATAAAAGAATAAGATTCATGGAATCGATCAGTTCTAGCAATATGACTGGTTAATGCACAAGGCATTAATTCTCTATATTCCAAATTAAACAGCATCTTGTATAAAAACACACATCATTGTTTGTTTTCAATTTCAGCATATAACAGCAATAACGACCTCACTGCAGGGTATTTCCTGGAGATTAATGACAGGCGGGGGTTAATGGCCTGAGGCTCACCCAGCCAGTCCTTAATCCCTAGGAAATGTTCTGTACCTCAATCCTTAATGCTTAAGTATCCTATAAATCGTAAGTCTGTTCATAACCACATCCTTGATCTTAACAGTAGTTTAAAAACTACACAGATTAGTTTGCATCCTGGAAAGGGTGAGGGGAGCCCATAATGCCCATAAAAGGCACATGAAATAAAACCTTTAACTCATCACTGCCTGGTCTCCATGTTATGTATTTTATTGTTCATTCCAAATTGCACAAACAAAGGAACTGTGGAATATGTGATGAAAAAAATCAGAATTTCTTTATTTAGTAATTTTTACTCCAAACCCACTGAAAAATCTCCATGTGAGAAATATACCTACTGAGTGACAGGCTTCCTTAACAAAACCTAGCCTCCAAACAACATTACTTTTTAACTGCTAATATGACAGCCTAACACCTATTACCCTTTTAAAATTTGTAAATAGCACCATATGCTGTCACAATGATCTTGCATGGTTTGTCTCTTGAGTGCCCAGCTGGAGACATCACATGATTGGTAGACAGATGGTGGTCAGAAACGGATCAACTTGTGACAGGTTCATTTTATTAATTTTTATATATCCAGCACACCATAATGAGTTGCATGCACATTATTAATAAAAACAATACCAAATTCAACTGACTAGTTTTGAAGCCAATGACAGAGGCCCCGCAGGAGAAACTTAAGGAAGTAAGAAGATGGCTCAGAAAAAATGGTCCTTAAGCTATTGCTAGAATATTGAGTGTCTGATCTGGGACCAAATAACGATCTTGCAGAAACCTCTATCCAAATTGACCCCAGATTGCTTTTCAGACTTTATTAAGCAATTATAGGAATTGTTTTACCCTGACATTCATCCACTAGGGCTCTGAAAATGTTTTGTATTATTTTTATTGCAACCAATCATGTATTAGACACTTCACATAAAAAAGAGAATGATATGGTCCCTGCTTTGAAGAGTTTACAGTCTAGTTTTAGACAGGACACAACTAGCAAGGGTAAGAAACAGGAGGAAGGAGCGGGGATGGAAGGGAACAAGGACAGCAGCAATAACTTCTTTGAGTGATTGTCCACATGTATTTCACTTCTGATCTACAGGTGCCCTGTGTGCATGAGTTAGAATTATTTTAAATAGCAGCATGCTGGGGCCACGCCTGTGCTCCAGATGCTCTTGTGCTTTCTCCCCTCTCCCACCCCGGCTGCATCTGAGGGCATAAGGGGCAGAGTGGGCCCAACCATCCCTCTGTTCCTTTTTAATTTCTCATGGCAGCCAGATCTTACCCCCGCAGTGCCTATTTCTCTTCCAGTTACTGTTTTTTTTAAATTAATTAGTATAGTTGTTAGTTTAGTAAAGTTTAACGTGTGTTTAAAGAAAGAGACACTTAAAAATTGAAAGATTTTATCCCAGTACCAGAACTTCGCTGCAGTGGCGGAATCCAAGTCTCCAGGGTTCAGGTCCTGTCCCTTCTGTAAGGAAACCATTCCTATTCATTATGAATATTATAAGTGCCTCTTCTGCTTGGTGAAGCACACATTCCAGATAAGTGCTTGATACATTGCTCTTGTCATAGGAGGACACAAAAAGCGAGCAAATCCCACCTCAGGCTTTTCCTCCTGGAACACTCCATTTGAGCCTGAGGGAAAAAGACTAGACCATCTATGCTAGTGGTCTGGTAAGTTTCAGATCTACTCCAAGCTCCAAGATTCATTCTTCCTCAGAAATGCTGCACTCTCAAACTACTGAGTCATGAAGAGCAACTCACGCTATTAACTCAAAAAATTAATAGTGATTAAAAAAATTAATAGTGATTCATCACAGTTTTAATTGTACTGTTAAACAATAGAAAACCAGTTGAAATTTATTAAATATTTTGGATTTTTTCTACATTTTCAAATAAATTGATTTCAGTTACAACATAGAATACCAAGTGTACAGTGCTCAATTTATATTATTTTTATTACAAATATTTGCACTGTGAAAATGATAAACAAAAGTAGTATTTTTCAATTCACCTAATGCAAGTTCCATAGAACAATCTCTTTATCGTGAAGGCACAACTTACAAATGTAGAATTTTTTTGTTACATAACTGCACTCAAAACCAAACAATGTAAAACTTTAGAGCCTACAAGTCCACTCAGTCCTACTTGTTCAGCCAATCGCTAAAACAAACAAGTTTGTTTACATTTACTGGAGATAATGTTGCCTGCTTCTTATTTACAATGTCACCTGAAAGTGAAAACAGGCATTCGCAAGGCACTTTTGTAGCTGGCATTGCAAAGTATTTACATGCCAGATCTGCTAAACATTTGTATGCCCCTTCATGCTTCGGCAAGCATTCAAGAGGACATGCTTCCATACTGATGACGCTTGTTAAAAAAAAAAGTGTTAATTAAATTTGTGACTGAACTCCTTGGGGGAGAACTGTATGTCTCCTGTTCTGTGTTTTACCCGCATTCTGCCATATATTTCATGTTACAGCATTCTCAGATGATCACCCAGCACGTTGTTCGTTTTCAGAACACACTCACTGCAGATTTGACAAAACGCAAAGAAGGTACCAACGTGAACCAGTGGAACAGCGGGGAACCAGCTGAGCAGCGGGGGACAGCAGAGCAGCAAACAGCAGGAGTTTGCGTGGGATCTGTGTTGGTGAGTATCTGGTATCTGAGTGTGTGTTTGATGAGAGGATCGGAGTGTTTGTAGTGAGGGCAGCTTGAAAGTTTGAGCGAGTGCTTGATTGGTTGGCTGAAAAGGGCGGGAGTTGGGAGTGTTTTGTTTCAGGTGAGCCTGGCTGTTTAAAAAAGCCGGTGCTCCGCGAACCAGCTGAGCGGCGGGGAACCAGCTGAGCAGCGCAGGACCAGCTGAGCAGCAAACAGCAGGAGTTTGCCTGGGAGTTCGCCTAGGGTGAGCCCACTGAGGCTTACACCCTAACGACTTCTCTGAGTAATTACTGCATCTCCTGAGGAAGCTCGTAGTAGGATGGTAATATGGATGGGGAGTGTTCAGCTGTTGTGACCTGCACTGGATGTGCCATGTTTGTCTTTCTTCCACAGGACAAAAGCGACTTTGTGTGTACAAAGTGCAAGCTGGTCTCCATATTGGAAGAGAAGGTTCAAGGTCTGGAGCAACAGGTATCGACCCCCTGTGTTGCATAAGAGAAACTGAAGATTTCCTGGACAGACGTCAGGATATGCTTCTACAGGCACAAGGTTCTGAAGATTCAGAGCAGGCTGCGCAGCGGGGACAGGAGGACGGTGAAGAAATTTGGCAACATGTGACCTCCAGAAGAAGAAGGGGAAACGTCCATGTACCAGCAACGCAGATACAGGTAAGTAACCGTTTTCATGTTCTCTCCACAGGTACCACTGCGGGAGGTGGCCCAGATGATACATCTGGGGGAAGGGAGCAGAAGGAGATCCCACCAGTCGAAAGGCATGAGATGCACTGTCCTAAGGTTGGGGGTTCCACGACCACCACTCCCAAGAGAAGGCGGCGGGTGGTGGTGGTCAGGGACTGTCTCCTCGGGGGACTGAGTCATCTATCTGCCGCCCTGACCGGGAAAACAGAGAAGTCTGCTGCTTGCCAGGGGCTAAGATTCACGATGTGACAGAGAGTCTGCCGAGACTCATCAAGCCCTCGGACCACTACCCCTTCCTGCTTTTCCACGTGGGCACCAATGATACTGCCAAGAATGACCTTGAGCGGATCACTGTAGATTACGTGGCTCTGGGAAGGAGGATAAAGGAGTATGAGGCACAAGTGGTGTTCTCGTCCATCCTCCCCGTGGAAGGAAAAGGGCGGGGTAGGGATCGTCGAATTGTGGAAGTCAATGAATGGCTACGCAGGTGGTGTCGGAGAGAAGGCTTTGGATTCTTCGACCATGGGATGGTGTTCCAAGAAGGAGGAGTGCTAGGCAGAGACGGGCTCCACTTAACGAAGAGAGCATCTTCGCGAGCAGGCTGGCTAACCTAGTGAGGAGGGCTTTAAACTAGGTTCACCGGGGGAAGGAGACCAAAGCCCTGAGGTAAGTGGGGAAGCGGGATACCGGGAGGAAGCATGAGCAGGAGCGTGTGAGAGGGGAGGGCTCCTGCCTCATACTGAGAATGAGGGGCGATCAGCAGGTTATCTCAAGTGCCTATATACAAATGCACAAAGCCTGGGAAACAAGCAGGGAGAACTGGAGGTCCTGGCAAAGTCAGGGAATTATGATGTGATTGGAATAACAGAGACTTGGTGGGATAATTCACATGACTGGAGTACTGTCATGGATGGGTATAAACTGTTCAGGAAGGACAGGAAGGCCAGAAAAGGTGGGGGAGTTGCACTGTATGTAAGGGAGCAGTATGACTGCTCAGAGCTCAAGTATGAAACTACAGAAAAACCTGAGAGTCTCTGGATTAAGTTTAGAAGCGTGAGCAACAAGGGTGATCTCATGGTGGGAGTCTGCTATAGACCACCGGACCAGGAGGATGAGGTGAACGAGGCTTTCTTCCGGCAACTCGCAGAAGCTACTAGATCGCACGCCCTGGTTCTCATGGGCAACTTCAATCATCCTGATATCTGCTGGGAGAGCAATACAGCGGTGCACACACAATCCAGGAAGTTTTTGGAAAATGTAGGGGACAATTTCCTGGTGCAAGTGCTGGAGGAACCAACTAGGGGCGGAGCTCTTCTTGACCTGCTGCTCACAAACCGGGAAGAATTAGTAGGGGAAGCAAAAGTGGATGGGAATCTGGGAGGCAGTGACCATGAGATGGTCAAGTTCCGGATCCTGACACAAGGAAGAAAGGAAAGCAGCAGAATACGGACCCTGGACTTTAGAAAAGCAGACTTTGACTCCCTCAGGGAACTGATGGGCAAGGTCCCCTGGGAAAATAACATGAGGGGGAAAGGAGTCAAGGAGAGCTGGCTGTATTTTAAAGAATCCTTATTGAGGTTACAGGGACAAACCATCCCGATGTGTAGAAAGAATAGTAAATATGGCAGGCGACCAGCTTGTCTTAAGAGTGAAATCCTTGCTGATCTTGAACACAAAAAAGAGGCTTACAAGAAGTGGAAGATTGGACAAATGACCAGGGATGAGTATATAAATATTGCTCGGGCATGTAGGAATGAAATCAGGAAGGCTAAATCACACCTGGAGTTGCAGCTAGTGAGGGATGTTAAGAGTAACAAGAAGGGTTTCTTCAGGTATGTTGGCAATAAGAAGAAAGCCAAGGAGAGTGTGGGCCCCTTACTGAATGAGGGAGGCAACCTAGTGACAGAGGATGTGCAAAAAGCTAATGTACTCAATGCTTTTTTTGCCTCTGTCTTCACGAACAAGATCAGCTCCCAGACTACTGCACTGGGCAGCACAGCATGGGGAGGAGGTGGCCAGCCCTCTGTGAAGGAAGAAGTGGTTCGGGACTATTTAGAAAAACTGGACATGCACAAGTCCATGGGGCTGGATGCGTTGCATCTGAGAGTGCTAAAGGAATTGGCGGATGTGATTGCAGAGCCATTGGCCATTATCTTTGAAAACTCATGGCGATTGGGGAAAGTCCCAGAAGACTGGAAAAAGGCTAATGTAGTGCCAATCTTTAAAAAAGGGAAGAAGGAGGATCCTGGGAACTACAGGCCAGTCAGCCTCACCTCAGTTCCCGGAAAAATCATAGAGCATGTCCTCAAAGAATCAATTCTGAAGCACTTAGATGAGAGGAAAGTGATCAGGAAGAGTCAGCATGGATTCACCAAGGGAAAGTCATGCCTGACTAATCTAATTGCCTTCTATGATGAGATAACTGGTTCTGTGGATGAAGGGAAAGCAGTGGACGTGTTATTCCTCGACTTTAGCAAAGCTTTTGACGCCGTCTCCCATCTCTTGTCAGCAAGTTAAAGAAGTATGGGCTGGATGGATGCTCTACAAGGTGGGTATAAAGTTGGCTAGATTGTTGGGCTCAACGGGTAGCGATCAATGGCTCCATGTCTAGTTGGCAGCCGGTATCTAGCGGAGTGCCCCCAAGGGTCAGTCCTGGGGCCGGTTTTGTTCAATATCTTCATTAATTATCTGGAGGATGGTGTGGATTGCACCCTTAGCAAGTTTGCGGATGACACTAAACTCGGAGGAGTGGTAGATACGTTGGAGGGTAGGGATAGGATACAGAGGGACCTAGACAAATTGGAGGATTGGGCCAAAAGAAATCTTATGAGGTTCAACAAGGACAAGTGCAGAGTCCTGCACTTAGGACGGAAGAATCCAATGCACCGCTACAGACTAGGGACCGAATGGCTAGGCAGCAGTTCTGCAGAAAAGGACTTAGGGGTGACAGTGGATGAGAAGCTGGATATGAGGCAACAGTGTGCCCTTGTTGCCAAGAAGGCCAATGGCATTTTGGGGTGTATAAGTAGGGGCATAGCCAGCAGATCGAGGGACATGATCGTTCCCCTCTATTCGACACTGGTGAGGCCTCATCTGGAGTACTGTGTCCAGTTTTGGGCCCCACACTACAAGAAGGATGTGGATAAATTGGAGAGAGTCCAGCGAAGGGCAACAAAAATGATTAGGGGTCTGGAACACATGACTTATGAGGAGAGGCTGAGGGAACTGGGATTGTTTAGTCTACGGAAGAGAAGAATGAGGGGGGATTTGATAGCTGCTTTTAACTACCTGAAAGGTGGATCCAAAGAGGATGGATCTAGACTATTCTCAGTGATAGCAGATGACAGGACAAGGAGTAATGGTCTCAAGTTGCAGTGGGGGAGATTTAGGTTGGATATTAGGAAAAACTTTTTCACTAGGAGGGTGGTGAAACACTGGAATGCGTTACCTAGGGAGGTAGTGGAATCCCCTTCCTTAGAAGTTTTTAAGATCAGGCTTGACAAAGCCCTGGCTGGGATGATTTAGTTGGGATTGGTCCTGCTCTGGGCAGGGGTTGGACTAGATGGCCTCCAGAGGTCCCTTCCAATTCTGTTATTCTATGATTCTATGAAATTTCTAAAGATAGCTACAGCACTCAACCCAAGATTTAAGAATTTGAAGTGCCTTCCAAAATCTGATTGGGACGGGGTGTGGAGCATGCTTTCAGAAGTCTTTGAAGAGCAACACTCCGATGCCGAGAGTATAGAACTCAAACCAGCAGAAAAGAAAATCAGCCTTCTGGTTCATCATCTGGTCTGCTGGTGCTGACTCAGATGATGAAAATGAACATGCATTGGTCTGCACTGCTTTGGATTGTTGTCAAGCAGAACCCATCATCAGCATGGACGCATGTCCTCTGGAATGGTGGTTGAAGCATTGTGACATTGTGAACAAAAAACGGGCAGTATTATCTCCTGCAAATATAGACATATTTGTTTGTCTGAGTGATTGGCTGGTCAAGAAGCAGGACTCAGTGGACTTGTAAGCTCTAAATTTTTAGATTTACATTTACATTTTATTTTTGAACACAGTTTTTTTTGTACACAAGTCTACATTTGTAAATTCGACTTTCATGATAAAGAGATTGCACCACAGTACTTGTATTAAGTGAATTGACAAATACTATTTCTTTTATTTTACAGTGCAAATATTTATAATTCAAAATAAATATAAAGTAAGCACTGTACACTTCGTATTCTGTGTTGTAAATGAAAGCAATATATTTGGAAAATGTGGACAACATCCAAAAATATTTATATAAATAGTATTCTATTATTGTTTAACAGCGCGATTAATCCCACGATAATTTTTTTTAATCGCACAATTAATCACAATTAATATTTTAATCTCTTGACAGCCCTAATTTTTATTAATGATGGAAATCTACTGACGACACAAAGTTGGGAGGCACTCTCAATACAGGGAAGGATGCATTATTATACAGGAGGAACTGGATGACCTCGAGGACAGGAGTAATACAAATAGTAATAGAAACGGGATGAAATTTAATAGTACCAAAGTGCAAGGTCATGCAATTAGGAATTAACAGCAAGAATTTCTGCTATAAGCTGGGGGCTCATCAGCTGAAAATGACAGTGGAGACATAGATGCATTGGTCGATTGCAGGATGACCATGAGCCACCAATGTAACGTGGCTGTAGAAAAGACAAATGTAGACTTAGGATTTATTAGGCAAGGTATTTCCAGTAGAAATAGCGAAGTATTGGTGCCCTTGTACAAGGCCCGAGTAAGACCTCATTTGGAATACTGTGTACATCTACGTTCAAGAAAGATGAAGTCAGACAGGAACAGGTTCAGAGAAGAGCTACTAGGATGATCAGTGGAATAGAGGGACTATTTTACAAGAGGAGATATTTAAAAAGATTGGCATGTTTAGCCTAGCAAAACAAAATGTGTGAGAGAGGATATAATTGTTCTCTATAAATAAATCAGGGAGTAAAATCAGGGGGTGAAAATCTATTAAAGTTTAAGTATAATGCTGGCACAAAACCAAATGGGTATAAACTGGCTATGAATAAATTTAAGCTGGAAATAAGGTTTCTAAATATCAGAGGAGTGAGGTTCTGGAACAGCCTCCCAGTAGGTGTTGTGGGGCAAACAAACTAATTATTTTAAGATAGACCTTGATACATTTTTGAGTGGGATTGTATGATGGGGCAGCCTGCAGTAGTGGGGGGCTGGGCGTGGCTCAGCAGTCGAGTACATGTCTTATGTTCCTAAAATCTCATGCTTCAGGATTTCAGCTGGTCATCTTTAGGAGGTCAGAAAGGAAAGTTTTTCCCCCAGTGTATTCTATGGTGGTGTGAGGTTTTTTTCTTTTGTCTCCTTCATCTGAAGCATCGGAGATGGCCATGGCTGGAGATGGAATATTGGACGGGGTGGGCCAGTGCTCTGAGATGGCACTGAGAATTTTCTCTCAGATACTTGGCTGGTGGATCTTGCTCACATGCTCAAGATCTAACCATATTTGGTGTCAGAAAGGAATTTTACTACAGGTCAGACTAACAGAGACCTTGGGGTTTTGTTTTTGTTTTATTTAATAAAAAATAAAAATGCTGTTTATGTGCATTTTAATTGAATTTCAATGCAAACAGAGCTTGACACACATCACAAGTGAAAAATTAATCGTCATCTAGTAAATAAGAAATGCATCATTCACCATTTATACGTAGTAAAATTAAGAATCGGATTAAATCATAGAATATCAGGGTTGGAAGGGACCGCAGGAGGTCATCTAGTCCAACCCCCCTGCTCAAAGCGGGACCAATCCACAACTAAATTATCCCAGCCAGGGCTTTGTCAAGCAGGGCCATAAAAACCTCTAAGGAAGGAGATTCCACCACCTCCCTAGGTAACCCATTCCAGTGCTTCACCACACACCTAGTGAAATTTTTTTCCTAATATCCAACCTAAACCTCCCCCACTGCACCTTGAGACCATTACTCCTTGTTCTGTCATCTGGTACCACTGAGAACAGCCTAGATCCATCCTCTTTGGAACCCCCTTTCAGGTAGCTGAAAGCAGCTATCAAATCCCCCCTCATTCTTCTCTTCTGAAGACTAAACATCCCCAGTTCCCTCAGCCTCTCCTCATAAGTCACATGTTCCAGTCCCCTAATCATTTATGTTGCCCTCTGCTGCACGCTTTCCAATTTTTCCACATGCTTCTTGTAGTGTGGGGCCCAAAACTGGACACAGTACTCCAGATGAGGCCTCACCAATGCCGAATAGAGGGGAATGATCACGTCCCTCAATCTGCTGGCAATGCTTCTACTTATACAGCCCAAAATGCCATTGGCCTTCTTGGCAACAAGGGCACACTGTTGACTCATATCCAGCTTCTTGTCCACTGTAACTCCTTTTCTGCAGAAATGCTGCCTAGTCACTCGGTCCCTAGTCTGTAGCAGTGCATGGGATTCTTCCGTCCGAAGTGCAGGACTCTGCACTTGTCCTTGTTGAACCTCATCAGATTTCTTTTGGCCCAATCCTCTAATTTGTCTAGGTCCCTCTGTATCCTATCCCTACCCTCCAGCATATCTAGCACTCTTCCCAGTTTAGTGTCATCCGCAAACTTGCTGAGGGTGCAATCCACGCCATCCTCCAAATCATTAATGAAGATATTGAACAAAACCGGCCCCAGGGCCAACCCTTGGGCACTCCGCTTGATACCGGCTGCCAACTGTAAGTTATGTAAGTTAAACTATATAATTGCTTAAATAAATGTGTATAGTTATAGTGTAGCCCTCTGATAAGAAGCACCAAGTTTAGCGTAAGGCTATATTTAATTTCAAATATGTTTTCATTGTTTCCAAGTAATGAGAATGAATCTTTCTTGAGGAAAATAATTTAAAATGCAAATGCAAAATACAATTAAAACAGATGATTTCAAATCAAGGTTTCCTGTGTGCTGATTTAAATCATGATTAAAACAAGTTATTTAAATCTCTTTTATTTCAGTCAATCCACCCTGCTGGAAAGGAACCACAAGCCTTGGAGCCTGGGAGCTGGGGCTCCTAGAGCTTTCAGGCTCTGGGCTCCCCATCAGTCTGCCAAATGTACTGCTGAGGTGGCAGGAAAGCAGGCAGGTTGCTGAGGGAAGGCAGAGTTTCCCTGGAACTTTGTTGAAATTGAACGGTCTTTGTGAGACATTTCAATTTTGCCCAAGTGGCAAATTCCAACAAAAAAACATTTAATCAGAATTTTTCCAACCAGCTCTGGTCTTGCAGTCATTCCGTCTGAGAGAGAAGAATGGAAAAAGATGCAGAGATAGATATCAGAGAAGTGGACAAACGGTGCATCAGGGTACCACCATTGTCTAAAGGAGAGATCAATGTGATGAAAGACTAGATCAGATATGTAAGAAGGGTCAAAATTGTACTTAGCCTTGAAGTTAGTCTATGGAACTCATTGCCACAAGATATCATTGAGAAGTAGATGTTTGTATTAGTAATTATTAGATTCAGAATTACATTAAGGATTTTTAAAAGTTTGGAAGGAATATAATCCCTATGCTTCAGGGTATAACAAATACGGTTAGGAAGAAACATCCCTATGTGCTGGTTATATTCCACGACTGATTGCTTTGGAAGCATCTAGTGTCAGCCATTGTCAAAGACAGGATACTGGACTAGATGGACCATTAGTCTCATGTGTTCCTAGGATAATTAAACATGTTGCTATGCAGACAAAGAGCTAGTAGAGGAATTCATAGCACCAGCAATGTGATTAGATTAATGGGCTGTGAATATGATTTAGCAGCTGTGTTTATTATCTGTATTGGAATATATGGGCTTTGTGTTAACAAATGTACAAGACATATATGAGAGAGAACTTGCAGTGGAATTGAACTAAACAACAGATATATTGGGGATTTATGGGCACTTGAGCTGGTGGCAAAGCTCAATTGAAGAGCTATGAATCCAGAATGTGACCACCTTTTAGAAATGGTGCAAAATCTTCCTATTTGATAAATCTTTTCTACAGTAACTAAAATATTGAAAGCATCAGTTGCACCTCTCTTTCTCCCCACACACACATCTATCCAAAACAAAAACTTTATATAACTCAAAAAGTGAGCAGAGCTGAAGACTCCAAGTTCCAAGTCCCCACAAGGAACTTCACTATTGCTAATCTACTTCACTGTAACAAAATGATGCTCACATGCTATGGTGATGGGAGACAGTACAAAATCACCACAACACAATAACCTTAACTCTGACCCCAAATAAGTACTACTTCTTCATCAGTAAAAAAACAACAACACAGTACCTTTCAGGAAGGGAAACAAAAATTATATAGATAGATTAAAGACAAACTGACCAGCCTCAATTGCAAGTTACCATAATTTATACGACATTATTTTCCAGAAACAGCTATAAGTACTTGGCAAAAGAGTCCATTGTTAATTTATCAATATCTTTACTGGTATTTTCTATTCAGGTAGATAATGAAAACAAACTATTTTAATATTAAAAGATAAATATCAAATATTCCTTAAAATAATCCAACAGTCTGTGTTAGAGTTAAGGGCTTTGTGACTAAATATGTTTTCCTCTAGTCTCTTTAATAAATAATAATAATAATGTTTGCTTCATAAGTGAAGAATGTCAGTCTAGTGTCCTTAACTATTTATTTTAAGTGCTTGGATTTTGTAAATGATGTATTAGGTACACTGTTGTCATAAAACTGCTGTGGTGTTTTGTTTTTTTTAATAGTACCTACAGACAAAGTCTTGGTTTAATTTATTTAAGTCTCTGTGCATCCCTCATGTTTTAAATGTTAACTGCCTCCATCAGCAAAATGGGAATGCATCTAATACACTAACTCCTTTTGCCCTGGCATAGACTCCCTTGCATATTAATTCCTTGATTCAGCGAAGCATGTGCTTAACTTTAAGTACATGATTTAATCCAATTTAAGGCCTTGTCTACACTTAAACATTTTGCCACTTTTAACTTTAGTTAAATTGTCAAAGCCCTCTAGCTAGACACAGGTACACTGCTATGAAAGTGCTTATTGAGGTATAGTATATTCTGAAGCAATATGTATACTCAATGAAGTGTATAGTATATATTCTGAAACAATAGTGTACTCAGTGAAGCAAAGTAAGCTATGCTGGTGTGACGCACCTTCTACCAATATAACTGTGTCCACACTAGAGCTTTTATCAGCATAACTATGTCAGTAAAAAAATCACACCCCTTAATGAAATAGTTATGCTGATAACACTTTTTAAGTGTAGACCAGACCTAAATCAATGGAACTTAAGTAAATGCTTAAATTTAAACATTTTCTTAAGTGCTGAGCTGGATAGGGATTGATGTAAGCATGTCTGTCCTTAAAGCATTTTGCTGAATCGAGGCATACATCACCAACCATATACTTTCATTGTAAAATTCCTTATTTTAGACAAGAAAAAAAAGTAGTAGTAACGTGTCCATAAGAGATCACAGGGGCTCTGTAACAGGCTGTAGAAACTATGGGGGACAGACAGGCAGAGTTTCTGGAAATTTAAATGTGTGGTACACAGAGAACAAAGACATAGTTACATAGACACAAATACCACACTTTCCTGCTTGAATTTGTAGATAAAGAGTCTAGTGTATCTCAGAGTTTCGCTGACTCCTGACAACTGTTTGCAAGCTCTAACAGTATGGAACAATCTAAGGGGGTTTGCTGTGTTCTTTTCCTGAAAAGTGAGCAATAAATACAGTTTCAGTGAAAACCAACCACTTCCCTAGTTGATGGTTTCCTGAATCCAGGCTCAAGAGGGTTGACCTTGATCCTGATTGCTTACTGGTGTAAGTAATACTGCTTATGTTTGTATCTTTACTACATTTTAGGACACTAAATATTAGTATATCTATAGTGCATTTTAAACTGTCAGTATAATGCTAACTCAAATAATTCTTCAGAGATATGTTTGACTAAGAAACTGTGTGTTTGAATCTAAGAAATTTGAAAAGAATCACTTTCACTCAGAAATCTGCATTTGAGAGTTTATGCCATGTTTGTACTCTGCACTGTTTCTGTACATCAGAGTGTGTAAGAAAAACATCCTTGCTAGACAGGAAAGAGGAAAAAAACAGAGGTTTTGCACTGCTTTCATGACACCCTTTTTTTTCAGTCTTGTTTCTGTAGTAAGAGTAACAGTGCCATTGTGGTCCTTTGAGGATTGGTAATTAAACAATAGTTAGAAAAATACTTTAAAGAAGCTTTTAGTCCCTATCAAACATAACTCATCCTAACCTGATTCAAACACCATTAGGCCAAGAAAAGAGTTTGAAACTTACACATGATTCCAGCTAAAACAGTTTTAACACAGTTTGGGTGGCAAGTATTAGAGCCATGTCGAATAAATGGTTCTAGCTTGTTTTTGTTCCAGAAGGAGAGTGCTTTTGGCCCAATATCAAAAACCACTAGGCTTGGAGAAGCTACAGTGAGAATCTCTGGCAGTTTTGTGCCAGAACACCAGTCTTACTCTTCAGAGTGTGCTACTAGCTTGGCAGCCTGCTAAATCCACCTAGCAGCTGTTTGTAGCCACATGCGGAGTTCCTGATTCTCTGCCAAAAAACACTATGGAAGCACAACATAGGAAAGTTCACAGCTCCTTTAACTACAGTGCCTCTTCAGCTGACAGGCATACTCCAGATGAAAGACAGCAATCATGGAACCGTAGGGTTAGAAGGGACTGCAAGGATCATCTAATCTAACCTCCTGCCAAGATGCAGGATTTATTGTGTCTAAGCCATCCAAGACAGATGCCTGTTTGAAAACCTCCAGTGAAGGAGCTTCCACAGCCTCCTGAGGCAGTCTGTTCTATTGTCCTACTGTTCTTACAGTTAGGAAGTTTTCCCTGAGATTTAATCTAAATCTGCTATGCTGTAGTTTGAACCCATTGCCTCTTGTCCTGCCCTCTGTGGCAGAAGAGAACAACTTTTCTCCATCTTTTTTATGGCAGCCTTTCAAGTATCTGAAGACCACTATCATATCCCCCCTTAATCTCCTTTTTTGCCAAACTAAACATACCCAGTTCCTTCAGCTTTTGCTCATATGGCATGCATTCTATCCCTTTGATCATCTTTGTTGCTCACCTCTGGCTTCTCTACATCCTTTCTATAAATTGGTACCAAAACTGGGCATAGTACTCCAGCTGAGATCTAACCAGTGCCATGCAGAGCGTTACAGTCACCTCTTGTGACTTGCATGCTATGCCTCTATTAATACAATCTAGAATCCCATTTTCCTTTTTTCTAACAACATTGCATTGCTGACTCATGTTGAGGTTGTGATCCCAGATCCTTCTCAGCCGTGCTGCTGCCAACCCAGTTTTCCCCCATTCTATTTGGTTTTTCTTCCCTAAGTGTAATACCTTGTCTTTTTGAATTTCCTTTTGTCGTCTATAGCCCAGGTCTCCAATTTATCAAGATCCCTCTGAATTTTAGCTCTATCCTCCAACATATTGGCAACCCCCCCACTAGCTTTGTGTCACCTGCAAACTGTGCTCTCTATACCTGCATTCAGGTAATTAACAAAGATGTTACCAGACGCATAACAGATTCCTGTGGAACCCCACTTGAGACCTTTCTCTAATCTGACATCATTCCATTAATAGTTACTTTTGTTTGCTGTTGTTTAACCAATTGTGTGTCTACTTAATGGTAGTTCTGTCAAGCCCGCATTTCTCCAGCTTACTTATCAGAATGTCATGTGGGACTGTGTCAAAAGCCTTGCTGAAGTCCAGGTATATTATGTCTACCGCATTCCCCCATCCACCAAACCAGTTACCCTTCAAAGAAGGAAGTCAAGCTGGTTTGGCTGGTAAATCCAGGCTGGCTGCTAATGATTACCCCTTCATCCTCCAGGTATTTGCGAATTGAATGTTTTATACTTTGCTCTAGCTTCCCAGGTATCGAGCTAGGCTGACTGGTCTATGGTTTTCCAGCTCCTCCTTTTCCCTCTTTTTAAAGATGGGCACAATGTTAGCCCTTCTTCAGTCTTCTGGGACCTCTCCTGTCATCCATGAGTTTGCACATATTATTGCCAGTGGCTCTGAGATTTCTTCGGCTAATTCCTTCAGTATCTTTGGGTGAATAGCATCCGGCCCCACTGATTTGAATTCATTCAGATTGGTCAGAAGATCTCTGATGTGTTCTTTACTTATCCCGATCTGCATCCCTTCCCCTTTATTGTCCATGGTAACTTTGCTAGTCGTCCGGTTACATTTTATTTTTTGAGAGAAAACTGAAGCAGAGTAGGTCACCTAAATCACCTAAAAGTGGTAAGGAAGAAGTTTCTCTCAGACTCCATCTCAATGAGGATAGCTAGGGGGATGCTTCTATTCTACAATTTAATCAGCCACAAATTAAAAAAGTTAGAAATTAAAGATGTCTGCCAAAAAATCCAAGAGAGAAGCACAAGTGTGCCCCCGGCTCTAGTTTGCTGTTCTGCCTAGAGGCTCCCAGGCATCCATCCTTTTCCTCTTGCAAAATTCTGTTCAGTTGTCCAGTGCTGATGGAGAAATTTATAAGGATGAAAACATTTCATGAAGAATATTTAAGGCACAGGATACTTCCATTTTAGTTAATTAAGAAGCCAAATACTGAAATGTAGAGAACATTCAGGTATCATTGGCTGGTGGTAAAGTTGTATCAGGAATCCAAATTCTTGAAAATATTCCTAATGCATAAAATTAAGACAGTAATAATTAATACTTATTGCAGTCTGCCCACTCCTAAGACTCTCCAAAAATTAAGAGCCAAATTCACCAGTGCCATTTAGACTTCGAATGACTTACAGCAGCAATACATTTGGCTGGCATGGTTCCATCTGAAGCTGTGGCCATGACAGCAGTAACCCCAAAGTGAATTCTGTCATTTCTGAAATGGGTTGCCAAACAATTCCAGTCATCTCAAAAAGCCTCAAAATCTTTTATAATGGGAGATATGCATATCTCCCAAGAACCGTTGAAGTGGCAGGATGTGCACTGCAGGTGTCAGTTTGTCCTGACTTTGTTTCCAAAGCCATACTGTAATGGATATAGGAGCTTTTAGCATTCCCATCAGAGAACTGGATAGAAAAAAACTATTCTCCCCAGATCAGAATAGCATGTGTTTCCGGCAGATACTCTTTCTGTGTCATCCCATAGTATGGCATGCTATACCATGGCCTATGAAGCCCTGTTGCTTAAATTATGGTCTGTCATTATTAACCTCAGGATTGCTTAAATGGTCTTTCACTGATTTTTTAAGAGGTTCTAGACAAAATTTTTAGGCAATTAGACACCAAGTTGCAACTTCAAGATAAAGCCAAGGCTAGAACCCTCAACATTAACTTAGCATCTCCTAAAATGCAAAGGAGAGATAACAAACCTTCCAAAGGTGGGAGAAGAGTTTAAGATATTGTTGACCCTGTTAGCTGAAGCAGTTAGCCAGCATTCAGGGCGTTACAGACTGTTTCCATTATGAGGAGGAATTAATTATATGGAGTCAGGTATTTCTTTGGTGTATTCCTGTTTATTTACAAAATCCTGTTCAAAGTGCACAAAGTCCTGTTTCCTTGAACACAGCAGGAATAAACAGCAAGAGACAGTTCATTGCTCTCAGACCCAAATCTGTCTTTCCAGTCAGCGCTCTGCCCAACAGAAGCTCACTCTCTCTCTTGGCTTCTGAGGGCCATATTAGCAGTGCTTCTCTGGCTGTCCCTGACTTCCTCTAGCTCCTTTTTCTTCTAGCTTTCCGCTTCTTACACCCAGACACACACATACATAGCTGCAATCCAGTCAGTCCCCAGACCGCATGGTTCAGTTTCTACTCCAGCCTTAAAAAAAAAAAAAAAGGAGTTCTTGTGGCACCTTAGAGACCAACAAATTTATTTGAGCATAAGCTTTCGTGAGCTACAGCTCACTTCATCTGATGCATGCAGCTGTTGCTCACAAAAGCTTATGCTCAAATAAATTTGTTAGTCTCTAAGGTGCCACAAGTACTCCTTTTCTTTTTGTGAATACAGACTAACATGGCTGCTACTCTGAAACCTGTCATTATTCCAGCCTTGACATGCTGGTCCATGATTTGGTTGGTAGCTTCTATCACTAAACAAAACGGCTCTTAATTGCTCCCTCATTTAGGGTGAATGAAAGGTGGCTAGCACACCTATCAGCTTAAATGAGGTCTGTGGTTGCCCACAGATCAAAGACATACCTACTAGCAGTTACCAACATCCTCACCAATTTTATCACTCAAGACAGAGACAAAGCTCAAGGAATTCATTCTGTCTCCAAAACCAATGCAAACTTATGAGCCACCTCCAGATTTAGGAGCCAAACTTCTCTAATTCAACCATCAAATACACCAAAGATCAGTATTCTTAGATGCCGAAATAATTGTTAAGATGGCATGTCTTCTTTTTTCCCCATCTTATTTAATGTAATTATGGATGTTCTAATTGTCCATACAAATGTCTTCTTTAAAAAAATCCTATGAATCTTTTAGTCTCAATATCCTGTGGCAGAGAGTTTCACAGGTCAGTTATGCCTTGTGTAAAAAAAGAAGTTTCTACATCAGTTTTAAATATGTTGCCTTTTAGTTTCCTTGGATGACACCTTTGCTCTTGTAAAATAAAATAAAGGTAAATAAGAACATCCATCTATATTTTCCATTATCTAGTATAATCTATTGTTTTGTTTTCCCTCAATCATCTCTCTAAACTATATGCTCCCAATATTTTCAGTCTCTCCTGACACTGACATCTTTTCATACCTATAATAATTTTAATCATCCTTTTTTGGACTCCTATCTTATGCTGAGTGACCAGAATTGATCACAGTATTTCAGGTGAAAGAACGCTATTGATTTAGGTCACCATGTTATTTTAATAATATTATTTTCTGTTCCATTATTTATCCATCATAATATTTGGTTTGTATATTTGACCACTGCTGTATACTGAGTAGAAGTCTTCATTGACCTGTCCTTCTGTCCCCCAACACTCCCCACCACAACCATCCCCTCTCTGTTGCTCTACCTATCCACAGCTGCCTTTTATCTGCCACTCCACCAGCATACACTAACCTCTCAAAAACTTCCCTCCTCAGCACCAATCAGCTCCATCTTGTATATTGGCATTATCAGCTGGCAAACTGTCAGATAACTAATCTCCCTTGGCATCTTCTGAGAAGCAGGGAAGCTCCTACTTTGAAATGCTTATTTCTAGTTACCACATAGGGACCAGGATGTTCGTACACTCTCTTTCTCTCCAGACCACATGGAAGGAAAACCATGGGCAGTGTCTCTGCTTCTGATGGGACCACCACCAAACACTTTTCCAAGTGCGAAGGGAAGCAGAAAAGTTATTCCACTTCTCTATCCACATGAGAGGCTGTCAGGGTTCCTTCCCCACTCTGAACTCTAGGGTACAGATGTGGGGACCCGCATGAAAGACCCCCTAAGCTTATTTCTACCAGTTTAGGTTAAAACTTCCCCAAGGCACAAAGTCTTTGCCCTTGGATTAGGTAAAACGCTGCCACCACCAAGTGATTTAACAAACAACCAGGGAGAGGACCACTTGGAGTTCCTATTTCCCTAAAATATCCCTATCCCCCCCCCCAACCCCTTACACCCCCTTTCCTGGGGAGGCTTGAGAATAAACAAGATGAGCCCAGACCAGCCTTGGATTTTTAAGACCCAAAAAACCCAATCAGATTCTTAAAAAACAGAACTTTATTCGAAGAACAAAAAAAGATAAGAGAACAACTCTAAGATCAGAATGGAAGATAATCTTACAGGCAGTCAGATTTAAAAAATAGAGAATCTCTCTAGGGAAAACCTTAAGTTACAAAAATGGGAATACACATTTCCTCCAGCACAGCAAATTTCACAAGCCAAAACAAAGAAAACCTAATGCATTTTCTAGCTAGATTACTTACTAACTTTACAGGAGTTGGAGGGCTTGCATCCTTGATCTGTTCCCGGCAGAGGTATCACACAGACAGACAAAAGCCTTCCCCCCCCCTCCAGATTTGAAAGTATCTTGTCCCCTCATTCGTCATTTTGGGTCAGGTGCCAGCCAGGTTACCTGAGCTTCTTAACCCTTTACAGGTAAAAGGACTTTGCCTCTGGCCAGGCACTGTATATAGAAAGGTGTTTACTCTTCCCTTTATATTTATGACAGAGGCAGAGAAGGGATTCTTCTTGCCCTATCTGAGGTTAGAGGTTGCTGCCAAAAGCAGAAGGGTATGTCTACACAGCAGCTGGGAGCGAGTCTCCCAGCCCGGATAGACAGACTTGCTCTAGTGGGGCATGAGCTAGTAGATGTTGCAGTTCGGGCTGGATCTTGGGCAGGTGTGAAAGCCTCAGCTCTGGCAGGGACTCTGAAATTAAGATTTATCTTCCTGTCATTATTCATTCAATCTAAATGTTCAGTATTCCTATGTAGAGATTGCAAAGGCATGTCTCACCAAGGCAGGAATGTGTCTGTAAGAAAGGACTGCATGCACTTTCCTTGCCAAAAAGATGGAACAATATAGGTCAGATCATTGCAATTGGTTATCAAGTAAGATTCAGAAGACATGCACCACTTTACCAGATCAGGAAAATGGTTTCAATGGTGGGAACGGTCAAGGATTCTGTCTCTGGAAGATAATATAATTTATTTACAAATGGATATGCTGAGACACAGGCTTTGGGCAGAATTTTCAAAAGAGCCCACTAATTCTGGGTACCTTAATTTTGGATTGTCCAAACTGAGATGCCGATGGACTGATTTTCAGAGGTACTGAGCTTCCACAACTCTAACTGAAGTCAGTGGGTCCTATGAAAATTTTGCTCCAAGTGAGTCATTGGTAGACATGAATAGAGCTCAGGAATTCCACTTGTCAGTCACATTACTAAACACTCAAGGACATTGTTTTCTTCAGAACCACGTGGAACTGCCAAGGGGCCCCCATGTTCATAAGCAAACCTCTAGCTGCTCAGAAGATTTTCATATTTAAAATAGCCATAGTGATAGCATAGCCAGGAATATTCTTAAAGAAAACAAAGGAAAACACTAAATCTGACTGCAGAGACTCAAGACTAAGCAGCTTACAAACAAAAACACACCATGTTTAAAATAATGTGTTCTAAGTTATAAAAGTGGCCAGTGTTTTTATTTACTGTGCAAAATGAAAGCAACAGTGTGTTACCCAAGGGGGGCAGTCTGTGTAACTGTTTAAAACAGCCTGTCATAAATATAAAGGGAAGGGTAAACCCCTTTAAAATCCCTCCTGGCCAGAGGAAAACTCCTCTCACCTGTAAAGGGTTAAGAAGCTAAAGGTAACCTCGCTGGCACCTGACCAAAATGACCAATGAGGAGACAAGATACTTTCAAAAGCTGGGAGGAGGGAGAGAAACAAAGGGTCTGTGTGTCTGTCTATATGCTGCTTTTGTCGGGGGTAGAACAGGAATGGAGTCTTAGAACTTTTAGTAAGTAATCTAGCTAGGTATGCATTAGATTATGATTTCTTTAAATGGCTGAGAAAAGAATTGTGCTGAATAGAATAACTATTTCTGTCTGTGTATCTTTTTTGTAACTTAAGGTTTTGCCTAGAGGGATTCTCTATGTTTTGAATCTAATTACCCTGTAAGGTATCTACCATCCTGATTTTACAGAGGGGATTTCTTTACTTCTATTTACTCCTATTTCTATTAAAAGTCTTCTTGTAAGAAAACTGAATGCTTTTTCATTGTTCTCAGATCCAAGGGCTTGGGTCTGTGGTCACCTATGCAAATTGGTGAGGCTTTTTACCAAACCTTGTCCAGGAAGTGGGGTGCAAGGTTTTGGGAAGTATTTGGGGGGAAAGATGTTTCCAAACAGCTCTTCCCCAGTAACCAGTATTTGTTTGGTGGTGGTAGCGGCCAATCCAAGGACAAAGGGTGGAATATTTTGTACCTTGGGGAAGTTTTGACCTAAGCTGGTAAAGATAAGCTTAGAAGGTTTTCATGCAGATCCCCACATCTGTACCCTAGCGTTCAGAGTGGGGAAGGAACCTTGACACAGCTTGAGTTAACTTTAGTTCCTGTTTTGATATGGAATTCAGAAGAGTTCTGCATCCTATTCTGATAACCTTCAAGACTGTCCAACTAATCAGTAAATGTTTTCTGCTAGGATCTCATTAGCAACATAAGAGAAAGTGTTCATCTCTTCTGACATATTCCAAGCTAGCTCCGTTCTCTGTTGTAACATGGCACAAAGGGTATGTCTACACTGCAGTTAAACAACCCACAGCTGGCCTGTGTCAGTTGACTCAGGCTCATGGAGGGTCAGGTTGAGGGGCTATAAAACTGCAGTGTAGATATCCGGACTCAAGGTGGAGCCCAGGCTATGGGACCCTCCCCGCTTGTGGAATCCCAGAGCCGAGGCTCCAGCCTGAGCTGGTTATCTACACTGTAGCTATAGCCTCACAACCCAAGTCCTGCAAGTCAGCTGACACAGGCTAACTGCAGGTGTTTAATTACAAGTGTACACATACCCAAAGACTGAGGCCTCAAGTAGTGGCTCAAGATGGCCCAATCTTAGCTATGGCATCCTAAAGTTATAGTTTTGTCAGTTTATTTAACATTCCCCTTTTCTGCATACTACACCTCACATCAACTGGCTCGGAGGATTAAACCAAGCCCAACTCATAGCTTTTAAGGAAAAAAACCAAACCTCTTCATCAGGTGTCAGTGTGAAGTAATGGAAGACTAACCTAATCACCAACAATCCCATTTGAGTGGTATGTTTTTGTCAATATACCAGGAAGAGCTACTTCAGTGAAGTACTGACCTGGCAGGGCCATTGAATATATGTCAAACCATTGCTGTAGCTAATACAAATGTTTCAAGTGATCACTGACTAGCGCACAGGTACCACAGCACACTGAGTCACCAAGTCTAGGACTGAAACTTCTATAACACCCCAAGACAGTCTTGAGTAAATTTTTTAAGGTCTAGTGCAGTAATGAGAACAGTTCAGTCTATTAAATCACGTTTATACAGTGATTGCTGAGATACCGGGAACATTTCTGTAAAACACATAATATCCGCTAGGGGATGGGGATGGCAGAAGCCAATCCTGTCATCCATGCTAGACGCACACACAAATTGTTGGGGGGTGGGGGAGGGAGGTTTGTCTTTGAACAATCGCTTTTCCCTGTAGCAATGGCATACCCAGCCCAGTTAAAATTTGTTTTGTAGTGGAAGAAGAAGAAATATTCTCCTCTGAAAAACTACACTCATGAACATTTTTACATTACGGATATAGGTCGCATTAAAGTTGGTTTAAACCATCATCAATTATTAATCTTTTAAAAAAAGTATAGAACAGCCAAGACGACCCTATATATTGATTATGTGTAAAATCTCTCTCACACACACACTGAGCATGTATTTGAATAGAATAAGAACAAATAATTTTTTCAATATGAAAAAAAATCATCATTGCTTTTTACCAAGTAAGCTCAAGCCAAAATGATCTTTGCTGTACCAAGTAAACTAAAGCCCTCCTATACATAAATAGGATAGTGCCCACAATGATAGCCATTGCTACAACGTGGTTCCATTTTTAGCGCAGGCAGGAACTTAACGTTCACAAGCTATACTAAATGTTTTAACAGTCCAGAGCTTTAGCACAGGTCATTAACATGGGGATTAAGTTACAGTTTACACTACACAATGGAACAATATTATAAACAAATCAGAGGAGAGTGTTATAGCGGGTTTCAATAACATGACTCAATAGGAATTGCCATAGTTGATCAAACAAGTGGTCCACCTATTTCAGTATCTTGTCACTGACTGTGACCATTACCAGATGCTTCAGAGAAAAGTGAAATAAAACCTGAAATGGGCAATTATGGAATAACCTTCCCCAGGAGGAAGTTTCTTACTAACCCCATCAGAAGGCTAGTTTAGTTCCTGAAGCATAAAGGTTTTTATCCCTTCTAAACTATTGGGATTTTTTGCTAATTTTAAATATCCTAAGTAATGTAACTTTGGTTATTCTCATTATTCATGTATTTGTAGACAAGCATCTGTGGGTTCATCTACATTAGCCCTTTTCCTTTAAGGCTTCCCACTTCTCCAGCATACATGAAGCAGCTCCACCAGGGGGATCACCAGTTTAGATAGGGATCCAGGATGCTGGCATTTTAAATGCCTTGTTACATAACCTTGCTTAGAGCAAGTCTGCACCTGATACTGTGCTTAAAATGCTCACGCCTTGTCAGTGCTAGTACTTTCACCTCAGCTCAGTCAGTGGTAGTAACAGTAGGAATTTTACAAAATATTTCTTGGTATATACAGGACAATACTATCCACTAGGTGTTTTATAGCACCATTAAAATGCTCAGATGGCAGCAATGTAAGGACCTGCATAGAGCAGAGTAGGCTTTTTAAACACAGTTTTAAAAAAATTAATATCTTTTTTAATATTTTGGCCCTATGGTTACATCTCACAGGAGCAGATTCACGTGGCTATGTTATAGCTGTGGTAGTGTGTATAATGGACTTCCACCTTGAACAGTCCCTTTCAAGACTTCTTTCTTTTGCAAGAGTCAGTATGGGAGGATTTAGGTTTCTTAACTCACTCAAAATTGTATCTTCCAACCTCAGTCGTGGTCAACCTTTTGTTCTACTTCCTTCTACTACAGGTCTGTAAACCTTCTACCAAAGTGTACCTTCTTCTGCACACTGTACATGACCTGACAATTGCAATCATCTTGTTCTCCACTGGTGAAAGATCAAGTCTTGTGATCTATGTCAAGCTTATTTATTTGCTTATTGTTGTAACTTTACAAAGAGCTATTCTCTCAATACCAAGTGCAGAACAGATTGGGTGCTCCAAACAAGAGAACAATGTTTCAAACATGTTTAGTTAGTAGTTTTCCTCAACCCTCTTCCACACAACTGTAACCACTAGCTAGTCTCTCTCAGTGGGGAATTGTGAAGGCAACATGATGGAGGAGAAGAGGAGGTTACTTACCTGTAACTGGAGGTTCTTCAAGATGCATGGTCCCTATTTGTATTCCAAACGTGGATGGACATGCACACCATGTGCCGGAGCCAGAAGTTTTCGGCAGCAGTGTCCACTAACCTGCATGCAAGTCGTTCATTACCTTGTGCTCCAGGTAAGTTTATAAGAGACTGTGCGGGGTGACGCACTCTTTACCCTCTTGTCACTAAATAGGGCTGCGCACAGCAGAGGGGATGGTGGGTGTGTATTGGAATATAAATAGAGACCACACATCTCGAAGAACCTCCAGTTACTGGTAAGTAACCTCCTCTTCTTCTTTGAAAGGTGATCCATATATGTAGTCCAAACACAGGTGAGTACCAAGCAGTGATCAGCTCGGAGGTGGGTATGGGGATGCCAGAGGTATAGCCATCTGCAGAACACCGCAGCCCACAGTCGTGTCTTCGGCTGCCCCTCAGTCAATGGTGTAGTGGGTGGTGAAAAATGTACAAAAGCACCAGGTCAGCACTCAGCAGATGTCATACCAGGGGACGTCCGCCAGGTAGGCAGAAGTTGTTGCTTTCACCTTCGTGAAGTGGGCCATAATTCTGCGAGGTACTGTGGCATTGAACTGCGCATAGAACTCCGTGACACAATAGAGATCTACTTGGATATGAGCTGTGAGGAGAGGGCCAGGCCCTTCCTCAATGACTATGAAGAGGTGTGGAAAGTGTAAGTCATGTCTAGGTAGAACATGAGTGCGTGGTAGATGACCATGGAACGCAGGGTCCTGTCTGGGGGAATGGCGTGCGGTTTAGGGTGGAAGATGGAGAGATGGATGGATTGGTTGAGGTGAAACTCTAAGACTACTTTTGGAAGAAACTTAGGGCGAAGGCATAACGAGATCTTGTCCTTATGGAACACAGAATATGCGGGGTCAGCCATCATGATTGCCAATTCGCTGACCTGCCTAGTGGAAGTGATGGCCACAAGGGAGATGAACTTCATGGATAAGTGAGAAAGAGAGAGGGAGCACATGGCCAGAGACATGAAGGGAGGTCTGGTGAGGGCAGAGAGCACAAGATTTAGGTCCTAAGAAGGGGTAGGTTTAAGAACCGGTGGGAAACTCTTCCCAAACATCAATTGTCTGTCCATCGGCAGGAGGAAGGCACTAAGAGCCACCAGGTGGACACAGACAGAGCTAAGGATGATGCCTGAGGTCTTAAGTTCTAAGAGGTAGTCCAGAATGATGGGGACAGAGATGTCCTTGAGGGGGAGATGCTGGCATTGTGCCCAGAAGTGAAGCGCTTCCATTATACTGCGTAGTACACCCATGAGGAAGCTTGTCTGCTGTGCATAAGCATGTGCCACACTGGTGTCAAACAGGCATTGTCTACGTGTGATCCCCATCCAAAAACCAGGCCATCAGTTGAAGTGGGCCTCTACTGGGATAGTTGGGCTCTGCCCTGGTCCTGGGTGATGAGATCGGGCAGATCAGGGAGATGGATTAGGGAGTGGGCAGAGAGTCTGAGGAGATCTGGAACTGTTGGGGCCAGAACAGGACTACTAGGAGGATTGTGGCCCAGTCGCGGCGGATCTTGCACAGAATTTGGGGGAGAAGGGGAATGGGGAAAAGGCGTATAGGAGGCTGCCTTGCCATGGAATGAGAAGAGCATTGCCCTGGAAGTCTCGGCCTCTGGCACCCCTGGAACAATAAAGGGGGAACTTGCGGTTTTCGCAAGTGGCAAAATGGTCCCAGTGAGGGGTGCCCCAACCATGTCAGATGGAACGGAGAGTGGGGTCGTGGAGCTCCCACTTGTGATTGAGGTACCAAGTCTGCCTGAGTATGTCTGCCAGGGAGTTCTACCCCCCCTGGGAGGTATGCCATGTGGAGTTACATGGCACAGCCACCAATTCCAGAGGCAGATGGATTCTGTGCAAAGTGACTGGGATCTGGTTCCTCCCTGTCTGTTTATGTATGCTACTGCTGTGGTATTGGTTGAGAGGAGCTGAATGTGTAGGTTGTGGATAAGAGGCAAGAATGCGCGGCAGGCTAACTGAACTGTCCGGAGCTTTAGGATGGTGATATGCATGCATGCCTTGCAATGAGTCCAAGCCCCTTGTGCAGCATGGCCATCTAGGTGGGCACCGCAATGAACAAAGGCAGCGTCCATGGTAAGGGTGATGGTGGGGTCGGGAGTGCCGAATGCTAGCACCTTGGCAGGATTCATCTACCAGGAGAAGGTGCTGACCAGCCTCAGGACAGTCTGGGCAGTGTCCAGGTGATTGATGTGGGGCTTTCAAACTAACAGGAGCCACAGTTGTAGACAGCACATGTGCAGGTGGGCATGCAGCATCATAGGTGCAGGCCACCATGTGGTTGAGGAAGCAGAGACAGTGACGCAGTGTGGTGTGGGGGCTGTGGCTTAGGGTCACTAAGTGGGCCATCAGGGCAGTGAAACAATCTGCCAGGAGGAAGGCTTGAGCTGCCATGGAATCTAAGTGTGCCCTGATGAAATGGATTGTCTGTGTCAGGACAAGCACAGATTTCTCCTTGTTCACACAGACACCTACAGAAGCAATGAGTGAGTGGAGAGTGAGGATGGCCAACATTTCGGTGAGGGTTGGCGCCACTACAAACCAGTCGTCTAAGTAAGGGAACACAGAGTACCCTAGTCATCGTAGTTGGGCTGCGATGACCACAACGACCTTGGTGAAGACTCTTGGGGCTATGATGATGCTGAAGGGGAGAACTCTGAACTGGTAGTGTTTGTCAACCACATGGAAGTGAAGAAACTTGTGGTGGGCCAGATGTATATCAATATAGAAATATGCATCCTTCATGTTGAGAGCTGAGAACCATGCCCCTTGGGGAAGGGAGCGGATGATTGATCTGAGCCTCACCATAAGGAATTTGGTCTTTCTGATGAAGGTGTTGAGTAGGTGGAGATTGAGGATAGGGCAGAGCCCGCCTCTCTTCTTTGGGATGAGAAAGTACAGGAAATAGAAGCTCTTGCTGACAAAGAGAGTGGGCATGGGTTCAATCACACCCTTCGTTAGGAGGACGTCTGCCTTGTATTGTAGGAGGTTGCGATGAGAGAGACTCTCATGAAGCACCGGGGGGGTGGGCTCAGTGGGAGGGGAAGGTAAGGAACTCAATAGAGTAGCCATGTTTTACAATCTCGAATACCCAATGATGCATGGTGATCTTGCCCCTGGGGTGGGTGAAGAGAGCAAGATGGCCCCCAAAGGTGGTAATGGGGGCCGGAAATGATGATGAGGGGGGTTCACAACAGGCATGTCAAAACTGGGCCTTTAGTTGGTGCATTGGAATGGTTTTAATTTTGACAGAACTGTTCATGGAGAAAAATTCAGCATTCTTGTTTCATTTCGATAATACTGAACATTTCCTTTTGACTATCATTTTGATGTAGTTTAAACGCACATTAAAATATTCATTATATTATATGTTTGTATGTCTTATTTAATATTTTATAAAGATTTGACATTATCAAAACAAAATTTTGGCTGACTGTCGTGGACGCTGTGATCTGGGGTGCTGTTGGGCAGGCTCCTGATACTGCGTGTACATGGGCTGGTACAGTGCATAGGGGTACGGCCGGAAGGGTGGCTTCTGTTGCTTGCGCCGGGGTGTAAATCCCAAGAGACTGGAGAGTCACTCTCGAGTCCTTCAGGAAGTGGAGAGACTCATCTGTCTTCTCCAAGAATAACTTGTCCTTGTCAAAGGGGAAGTCCTGGATGTTGATCTGAACCTCCCTGGGGAAGCTGGAGGATTGCAGCCAGGCCTCTCGCTGCATGACGATGCCAGTGGCCAGGGAGCAGGAGGATGCATCTGCCACATCCACCACCACTTGAAGACTAACCAGGGCAATCAACCATGCCTTGAAATGTTGTTGTTTGTCCTGCATAGATCCTCCAAGAAATCCGCTAGCTTGGCATAGTTATTGAAATCATACTTCACTAGCAGAGCCTGATAGTTGGATATGCAGAACTGCAGGGCCATGGAGGAGTAAATTTTGCATCCCAGGAGGTCTAGGCGCTTTGCTGCCCTATCAGGAGGAGTAGAGGTGTGTGAGTGCTGCCTCGCCTATTCAGTCACCATGTGCACCACCAGCGAAGCAGGGGTGAGCAAAAGGGAAATCAGCCCCTTTGGATGGCACAAAATACCTGCATTCTACCTTCTTAGGTGTGGGGTCACAGGACGCTGGTACGTGCCAGACCACCCGTGAAGGTTGAAGGATGGCGTCGTTTATGGGCAATGCAATGCAGGATGTTATGCTAGGCTGGAGGATATCCAGCAGCTGATCGTGTTGGTCCTGGACTTCTTCCAAAGAGATCCCCAAATCCAGGGCCACCATCTTCAGCAGCTCCTTGAATTGGTAGTGATCATCAGGAGGTGAGAGGGTTGGGGGAAATCAGTGCTTTGTTTGGAGAGAAGGAGGCCACTCTTGAGACCACAGAGGACCGGCGTTACTGGCTCTTGCTCCATCTCTGCCTCTGGGTCTGAGCTGGATGGTTCTGGTGCAGGGACCCTGTGACCAGAGTCCCAGAGGACCCACGCTGAGGTCACTCAATTAGTGTGAACTTCAAAGAATGGGACAGATAATCCCCAAAGCTGGTGGATATTCCAATATTGAGATTTGCCAAACAAGCACAAAACAGTTTCTATAATACCTACTGGTTACCTAGAAGCCAAAACACAGTTCCCTTAAAGCAACCCAGCCTTGGGCCTCCACCCAGACACCTATGTCAAATATGATGAGGATTACTAAAAATCTTATTCACCATATAAGAAAGTTCTACTAATCCCAAAGGATCAGGTTAATGAATATTTCAGATCTTACCCAAATACACGCTTACAGCCAATTCTTATTAACTAAACTAAAATTTGTTTAAAAAGAAGAGAGAGAGAGAAAGTATTGGTTAAAAGATCAATATACATACAGACATGAGTACAGTTCTGAGATCAGATTCATAATAGAGATGATGAACTTTGTAGTTGCAAAGAGTTCTTTCAGAATTAGTCCATAGGTTATAGTCCAATGTCCATATTCAGGGTGATCCAGTTAGGACTGGAGATCTCAGTCTTCTGACTTAAGCTTCCACAGCATAAAGCATCAAGCAGATCTGAGATAAAAAGGATCAGGACCAAAGGGGTTTTTATACAGTTCCAGGCCTTCTCTTGACAGATCGGAGTCCTTAGATGAACAATAGGCAATCATGGAGACTTTGAAGTAGACCTATTTCCTAAGCATCACCGGTAATTAGCTACTCGGATTAACATAAGGCAGTTGGCTGTTTTTCTACCATTCGCTGGTGATTTGCTATACATTTCAAAGAGATGAATACAGTGATATTACTATGTTTACAGTTCATTTAAGTGTTAAGATGTCCTTTTGATCTCTGAATTAACAGAATACAGCATAGACAGGGACTGTTTGATTACATTGTTAACCTCCAACAATATATATGTAAACACATAAAAACACAAACATTATCTACTAAAATTTCTCTAAGAGTTGAATTTGGGTCAGTTAGCTTGCAAGCTGCTTAACCCTTTCTGGCCAGGTGTCACACTTTGTATAAGATTCATTGCAGTTATATAACAGTAGTAGCAACAATGATTTGCATGGTCATACTCTAATCAGATAATGTCACAGGCCCAAGTGGAAGGGGTGAGGCCTGCGAAGGTGGATATGGGTAGTAGTATGGGTCCCAGGTGACCAGTGTGCCCATGGGTCAAGTCCTGGGAATACTGCAGGGATCCTGCATACCTTGCCTGGTGCAGCGGTTGTTCCCAGGCATCCGAGCTACACCCGAACACTGGGGAGAAAGATGGTCCCCTGCTGAAAAGCCTTGGAGTCCAAAGAGACCTTTGGTAGCAGTGGAGCAGTCACTGCAGGTGATCCCGCAACCTTTGGATGCGGTCTCCATCCCAGGAGCAGTGGAAAGGACTTACAGATGTCAGAGTGCACAGCAAATGCACATCTCCCAGGCAGTATAAGCAACTGTGGTGCTCTTGGAGAACCAGTTAGGGCATGAGGTGCAGTTCTTAAACCCTGGAATACAGGGCACAGACCCCCGACAAAGTTGTGTGGGCCCCGAGCAGGGCAACTAACTACACTAACTAACAACAGACTTTGTACACAAGAAACAAACAAACAAACAAACAAGCTAACTATATACAATGGACAGTCATTCTCGTAGAAACTACGAGCATGGGGAAGAGAGGATTCTAACTCAAACTATGTGGCGGTAAGAGGGAACTGAGGGTGCATCGCTTCGCATGGCCTCTTATAACCTTGCCTGGAGCACAAGACAACATACGACATGTGTGTGGGTCAACAGACACTGTTGCTGAAAACTTTCAGCGCCAGCACATGACGCGCAATTGCACCCGTATTTGGAATACATATAGGGACCATCACTCAAAGAAGAACAAGTGGTTGCATACCTAACTAACTTCTGTTGTCTAAATGTATTGCATCCACAGATGTGCACTAGCCTCTTCTACTGCCCCTGCACTTAAGAGATTTACAGGATTTGCCTAAGTTCGAGAGGAAATGAGGGAAAGTTGAATGGGGGGGGGGCCTTTATGTTCTTGGTTCTAGAAAGCTGGAACACAGCAGCATGCACACAGCCACTCAACTGTTTTGAAAAGAACCCAGTTCAGGTTATGTCATCACATGCCGTGGCACATAATTAGTAGCGGTTGAAAATTTTTTGACGGAACAGTTTATCATCAGAAAATGCAGCTTAATTGAAATCTAAATGTTTCACAGGAATGTTTTAATTTTGACAGAACTGTTCATGGGGAAAAATTCAGCATTCTTGTTTCATTGCGATAATACTGAACATTTCCTTTTGACTATCATTTTGATGTAGTTTAAATGCACATTAAAATATTCATTATATTATATATTTGTATGTCTTATTTAATATTTTATAAAGATTTGACATTATCAAAACAAAATTTCTGATGGTCTGAATTGAAATATTTGGGAATTCATGTTCCACAGGAAATTTCCTTTTTTTTTTTTTATTTGGATTGAAAATAAAATCAAAATGTTGGAATTTCCCACAGAATGCAAATTCAGTTTTCTGACTTGCTCTACACATTAACACTCTGTGTAGCTCTGCAGAGACAATACATTTGAAGAACAAAAGTTACTTAATAAAGTAATTTTTTCATGCATGGACTGCTTATTGTTGTGGTTCGGCTAAGATAGTGTTTTAAGAAAAATCCTGTCTACAGCAGAAAGGAAAACCATGATATAGCATGTTAGAAAACATTTAAACTAGGGCTGACAAGCACTTAAAAAAATGAATTGCAATTAATTGTGCTGTTAAACAATAATAGAATACTATTTATATAAATATTTGTGGATGTTGTCTACATTTTCAAATATGTTGATTTCAATTGAAACACAAAAAGAAAAGGAGTACTTGTGGCACCTTAGAGACTAACCAATTTATTTGAGCATGAGCTTTCGTGAGCTACAGCTCACTTCATCGGATGCATACCGTGGAAACTGCAGAAGACATTATATACACACACAGAGACCATGAAACAATACCTCCTCCCACCCCACTGTCCTGCTGGTAATAGCTTGTACAAAGTGTACAGTGCTCATTTTATATTTATTTTTTATTATAAATATTTGCACTGTAAAAATAAGATAGTATTTTTCAAGTCACTTAATACAAGTACTCTAGTGAAATCTCTTTATCATGAAAGTTGAACTTACAAACGTAGAATTATGTACAAAAAATAGCTGCATTCAAAATAAAACAATGAAAAACTTTAGAGCCTACAGAGCCCACTCAGTCCTACTTCTTATTCAGCCAATTGCTCAAACAAGTTTGTTTACATTTGCAGGAGATAATACTGCCCGCTTCTTTTTTACAATGTCACCTGAAAGTGAGAACAGGCATTTGCATGGCACTGTTGTAGCCGGCATTGCAAGATATTTACATGCCAGATGCACTAAAGATTCATACATTCCTTCATGCTTGTCTTAGTGATTGGCTGAACAAGAAATAGGACTGAGTGGCCTTGTAGGCTCTAAAGTTTTAGATTTTGTTTTGTTTTTGAGTGGAGTTATGTAACAAAAAAAATCTACATTTGTAAATTGCGCTTTCACAATAAAGATATTGCTATATGGTACTTGTATGAGATTAATTGAAAAATATTTCTTTTGTTTATGATTTTTACAGTGCAGATATTTGTAATTAAAATAATATGAAGTGAGTACTGTACACTTTGTATTCTGTGTTGTAATTGAAATCAATATATTTGAAAATGTAGAAAAACATCCAAAATATTTAATAAATTTCAATTGGTATTCTATTGTTTAACAGTGTGATTAAAATGGCAATGAATCGCTATTAATTTTTTTAAGTTAATCACATGAGTTAACTGCAATTAATTGACAGCCCTAATTTAAACATATTGTGGATAGCATGATTCAAAGCTGCATTGTGGACATGGTTTGAAATGAATTCAAACACTGATATAATTTTCTTTGTAAGAGACACACTGGTATTTGTTTTGACTTGTAAAGTCATTCTTCTCAGGGGCAACAGTCAGCTGATAGGACTTATGTACTTTGCAGTCTATGATTAAAGTCTCTGAACTAAGTGAACTTTTGAACTTCACTTTCAATAGCTATGCTGGAAGACAATATTTTTTATAAAAGTATTTCCTTTGATTGATATGAGACTGCAGTAAATCCCAGACCATCCCATAACTTCTATTTTTTCCTTGCTTCTTAGAAAAGTGAGTTTAGCCCAAGTCTGCCTTTGACATCTCAGAGCTAGTCTATGCTACAGAGGCATTGCTGATATAGCTATATTGGTATAGATCAGTGGTTCCCAAACCGGGGTTCGCAAAATGTTACAGGGGGTTCCCGGGAAAAAATTCCCTAATGGTGGACAGAGGTGTCCCTAGGGACCCCAGGCAGCATGGGGCCAGCAGCCTGGAGCTCCTGGACTTCCAAGAGCTAAGCAGATCAAAGCAAGCATATTTATCATACTGAGGAGATTTAAACTTCAAGACTCCTTATAAGAAATGGAAAGGGAGGTGGATTTTTTTTTTTTTTTGCTGTTTTTAAAATTAAATAGGCAGCTAGTATTGTTTTTAAAATTATTATGAAAAACAAGTTTAAGCTTTGTTGTAATGTGCGTTGTTTGCCTGGACTGCTCAAGATCTGAATGCTTGTGTAGGAGGAACTCTTTGAGTTGACTTCTTATATACATGCATGCCGTTTCACATCTGATGCTCCTTGATGAAACATAGGAGCCTTGGCTTATAACAGGCTTATTCAAAATGATACAAGCTACGAAAGTGAGATCCTGGAAGAGTGTTGCCATTTTCATAATGTAATACAAATACTGTAATGATAAATAATAATAATAAATAGTGTGTAATAAGCATGTCATAAAAACAAATTTAATATTTGCGAGATCACTGCTTTTCTAATTTATATTCAGGTAAAGGAGAAAAGCCCTAGAAATACTCATTTTTAGGAGGAGGTTCGCAAGACTTGACATTTTAGTGAAAGGAGTTCACAGGTTGTTAAAGTTTGGGAACCACTGGTATAGATATAGTGGCATAGCTCCCTAGTGGAGATGCAGTTTATACCAGCAAAAGGAGTTATTTTGCTGATCTCCTTTGATGGCATAAGCTATACTGTCAAAAGACTCTTAACTGCATCTACACAGGAGTTGCTAGCACATTGGTCAGAGGCGGAGGCTGCACTAACAGCCTAGGAGCTGTCAATCAAGGTGTCCGCGGATCTTTACATGTACAGAAATGACTCCTGGCCTGAGGAGTGTAGGTCTCCAGCTCCTGTTGTGATTGTGACTCAGGGGAAGGTTACTAGTCCTGCCTAGCACCAATTTCTTACCTTACCCAGCAGCAGTTTCTGATTTGGTAACCTGTTTCTCCATATTCATTGGTCTCTCTATATATAGACCATATATATATATAACACACACACACACTATACATTTTTATCAATTATTTGGCAAGCAGGCAGGCAATCTGGAGAGCGAATGTGTGATTACCCCATTGTAACTCTGCCTGACCAACAGAGCTCCGGTGCTTATGGTTTTACTTTCATTTCTTTAATAAAGTTTATTATGTAAAATACTTACTGAGGACTCCAAAATTTGGACATGGGACCAGTCAGGTAGCAGGAAGAACCTGCAAACAGGCAGTAGTGCCTGGGAAAGGAAAGGCCTAGCAGAGTGCGGGCCCCAACCCCTGACCAACATAGCTATCCTGACAAAACTTAGTACTATAGACCTGGCCTCTGATTCCAGCCAGTTCGCAGGTTATGGCAGCTATAAAGATTGCCACCAAACAGTTGCTGGAGGCCTACCAAAGCCAACCAGATTACTGAGGTGCTGTGTGACATAAGACCCAGTTCAGACCAATTAAATCTTTAAATGTGGACATGTGTACTAAATATTCTCAAATGTAGATCACAAGAGAGTTCTTAGCTGCTCATTTCATTATCTGAATAGGCCTGTTGAATATAGCTTTGTAAGCTAAAATATAGTTTTATTCAGCCAGAGTATGTATTAATGTTACATAATTATGCAGTTGCTTGAAGCTCTTAGTAAAATCATAAACACAAAGATCAGGACACTGAATTTAGTTCAGACTGAATCTTAACTGAGCAGAAGAAGAAATGCTGGGGTTTATGTACATTTAGCCAATATATTTAGTAAGCCAATAACAGCTTCATGTTTATTTTTCTCCCCAACAATTGGAATGATTTTTCCACCCTCCATATTTTAATATAACATAAGAACAACCCTACTGCGTCAGACCAAAGGTCCATCTAGCCCAGTATCCTGTCTTCCAACAGTGGCCAGTGCCAGGTGCCCCAGAGGGAATGAACTGAACAGATAATCATCAAGAGATTCATCCCCTGTCACTCATTCCCAGCTTCTGGCAAACAGAAGCTAGGGACACCAGAGTTTAATTCCATTAATATGCAGAGTTTAATTTAATTTTGAAAGTGTTTATATTATAAGCTTTAATAAAATCAAGTGTTAATGATAGTCATTGTTTCTGTTTCATCATATCATATGGTATAGTAAATGTTAATTGAAACAAAAGAGCAATAACCTCTCAGTTGTGAGATTATAGACAACAAGCTCTCTATCAACTGTCTGATTTTTTTTTTCTTACACTGAAACAGTTTCTCTTGATGTCTGGTTACTTTCATGTGGAAATAGAAAATAGCATGGGGAAGGAGAGGATTCTGAGAGAAGAGATGGTCTCAGCAAATCCTGTAGCATATAAACATGAGTATTGTGTGTGCGCGCACTTCCCTTTTTTAAAAATATTTTTATTTCAACAAATCTGATAGCTTAGATAGAAACCTCTACACAAGACTTCAGTAATAAATAACTGAGGATGTTGGTCACTTTTGCTATAGACCTTTTGCTATATTGTTGGACCTGAGCTGCAAAGCTTGAATCTGGATCTGAACTTTCCTGCATTTCAGACTTTCACAACTGAGATTGGGGTTGACCATGGAGAGAAAGCAGTCAGTTGCAAACCCGTATGCAGAATTTAAACTCCCTCAAAGTTCAGTGGAGTTTGAGTCAAGGTTTTGGACTGAGTCCACCCCTAATAGTTACATTTAAGTTTTGTATTTAAATTAAAGTAGAAATTTATAGATGGAGATGACAGGTTACACAGTAATAATGTAAGAAAGGCCACCACACCACACTGAGGTCAATGGTGGGGACCAGAGCAGACCAAAAAAAGTGCTCAGCATGTTGTTTTCAAGAGTATCTACACGTCCATCTCTTCCAAGTACAGATCAAAAATATGCCTAGCTCATCAAGCCCAGATCCAATATAGAAGGTGGTGATCCTGTTCCAAAAAAACAAACTGAAGATTCATCACTCTGAACAGGTCTAGTATGCTGAACAGAAAGGTGTCGATGTTTTCAAAACAGCACTTCAAGACACAAAAAGCTAGAAGAAGGGGATTACTCACCTTGAGCAGTAACTGGGGTTCTTCGAGATGTCGCCTCCTCTGGGTGCTCGACTGTAGGTATATACGTGTCTCTGCATCTCAAATTGGAGATTTTAAGTGGCAGTGTCCATTCGACCCTCACATGCGTTCTCCCTGACTCATGCTCTGCCTTGAGACTCTCTAGCGCTGCGCAGGTCAACTGCTCCTCAGTTTCTTCTCTACCTCAGAGCCCATTGTTCAGAACTCTGAAGTAGAGGGGAGAAGGGTAGGTAGTGGAGCACACACAGGGACACACATCTCAAAGAACCATAGTTACTGCACAAGGTGAGTAACCATTTCTTCTTCTTCGAGTAGTGTCCGTAGCAGTGCTTCACCATAGGCGACTACAGCAGTACCCCTGAAGGAAGGGTGGGGCTTCAGAGTAGAGTATAATATTGATGATAATATGGTGGAGACAAACATGGCATTACATGCTGAGTCATGGGTGCTGTATATTTGTATAATGTTCAACAAAAGTATAAGCAGATGCCCAAGCTGCTGCTCTGCATATTTCTGTGTTGGGAATGTTTTTGACAAAGGCTACAGAAGTGGAAACAGATCTCGTGAAATGAGTTCAAACTCCAGATGTAGGCTGGAGATTGCGGGTATGATAGCAATAAATAATACAGTTCGATAGCCATCTAGAGAGTCTCTGTATAGAGACTGAGGATCCTTTAGATATCTCTGCAATAAAAAGGAATAGTCTAGGAGTCTGATTTAGTTCTAGCCAAATAGAATGCCAGTACTCTCCAATCATCAAGTATGTGTAATACTGCCTCTCTCTTGTCCCAGAGTGGCTTGGGGAAGAAGGTTGGGAGGTGTATATATTGGTTTTGTAGAAGGCAGATGAGATTTTTGTGAGGAACTTGGGGCGTGGTCTCAGTGTAACCTTATCTCTTAAAAAATTTGTAAATACTGGGTGTACCGATAAAGTCTGCTGAGAGGGGCCCTTCAATGCTGAGGGAATCAACAGTACCTGCATTCTACTGTGGTCCGATGAGTGACCAGAAGATGGTACTCTAGTCTTTTGTGTGGTGAAAATGCGTGGTAGCGAGGCTCTCCTTGTCTACAGCAATACCATTTTAGAGGAGCTAGTACGATCTCTATTGCTCCTTTCCTCTGATGGTACCTTTAGGTACTGGTGGTACCAGTACCTGAGAAGCCTAAAGCTTCATGGGCACACTGTTGCAGTTTGGTCAGTACCGAGGTGGGCGATGTTGCTGCAGAACTTTTTTTCCCCAGTCAGTTCTTTAGTTTGGGGACTTGTAGCCCTCTTTTTGAGGTTTTCAGAGAGGAATCACCATGTTTCCTCTTTGAATCCATCTGAGTATGACGTACCGATGACACTGACAGTCATGTTGGGGACTGTTGCTCCAGGGGATCCCAGGTCCAGAGTCAGAGGCTGGCCTAACTGAACTTTCTAATACAAGGAGTCTGAACTTAAGTTCATGTTTTTTTCTTGTCCTTGATTTTAATTTCAGGCAGAAAGTACACTTCTATGGTATGTGAGTCTCCTAGGCAGTGAATGAAGCATGAATGGCTGTCACTGACTGGAATAGCTTTTCTGCAGGAGAGACAGCATTTAAACACAGTAGAGCTGGGCATACCCCTTTTCAGGTTTCCACCTGACTATGATGTCCTGATGACGTTGACAGTCGTGTTGGGGGACTGTTGCTCCATGGGATCCTAGGTCCAGAGTCGGAGGCGGGTCTAACTGAACTTTCTATTACAAGGGGTCTGAACTTAAGTTCATGGTTTTTTCTTGTCCTTCGTTTTAATTTCAGGCAGCAAGTACACTTCTATGGTATGTGAGAGTCTCCTAAGCAGTGAATGAAGCATGAATGGCTGTCACTGACTGGAATAGCTTCTCTGCAGGAGAGACAGTGTTTAAACACAGGAGAGCTGGGCATGCCCCTTTTCAGGTTTCATTTCCCCAAGGAGGAAGAGATAATGAAAATCAACCAAGGACTGAAAGATTTTTGAAACATCCCCTCCCCACAAAAAATATTTTTCCAAGAAAAAAAGAAAAGTAAAGGGGATAATATTAATCTAACTAACAGAAACTACTAGCTACCCTATTAACTAGAAATGAAGTTCTAAATAAATCATTCCTCAGATTCTGCTAATGCTCTGTTTTAGGCCAAAGGCAGTTGAGAAGGAACTGAGGGTGGTTTGCCCACACAATGCTAGATAACCTCGAGGCAGAGCACGAAACAGGGAGAGCACATGTGTGGGCCAAATGCACATTGGTACCTTAAATCTCCAATCTGATACATAGAGACGTGGATACATCAACAGTGCACCCATAGGGACACTACTCAAATAGTGTTGCCAACTCACAATTTTAATGCAAATGTAAGCAGAGTCTGAATGAGCTCTCCCCTGATATCTAGTGATGAGCTGTGGAAGAGGACCTCAGGAGCTGATCTCGTTTGCATGGGAATTCCCACCCTGCCTAGTGCTCAGCATGATGGGATTGCTTGCCCAAATGATCACTTCTGGTGTTGGATCCCCAGTCTCCTTTTTATTGGGGCAGGAGTAATAAAGGGTTGTTATCCTTGTTGTGTGAATCAATGGCAGCAGAACTGTACCTGGCATACCCCAATGGAAAGACTCACCCTCAACTAAATAGCACTCGCTAAGCAGGGGACATGGGTTCCAAAGCCTAGTGACTTGAGAGATGGTGGGGACAGGTATGTGTACCTGGTGGTGTGGGCCCTGCTTAAGGGTTGTAGACACCATTTGACCCTTTCTCTCTCCACTGTGTAATAAGAGAGTTAATTTAGACTCAATTGAGAGTCTTGTTATATACTACAGAGGTGAAATCACTGATACCCAGGTCTAAGTATTAGACCTGCTTTGGGGCAGTGTCTCTGATGCAAGAGACTGCCCAGTGTGCACCAGCAGTGAGGATCACCCACTAGCAGCTAAAAATCACTGAAAGCTGTGTTGAGTGGTGGGCCCTGAAGACATCTTGGTGATCAGGTGGCTGGTGGAGAGGATTGGAGCACAGTCCCATGGAAAGGCGCAGTGAGCAGCCAGTAGGGTGGCTGGTGGAGAGAGACAGAGTAGAGCCTGGCAGAGAGGCATGGTGATTGGCAGGCAGGGCAGAGATGGGCAGCGAGTGAGTGCCCAAGGAGCAGCGTGAGTAAGGTGCATCCTTACTTCCCCCCTCTATACTCTGGGTCTGCACTGATTAAGGGCAGCAACTGTGAGTGGGGTGCAGAGAAGGGCGGGGCACGTTAAAGGGACTTTTGGGTTGCTGGATTTAAGAACCTGAGGGAAAAAGGACGCTGCCCAACTTACTTGGGGGTAGGTCTTTTGCTCATGGTTTATATTTATGAACCCTGTTTGCAGTGTTTTCCCAAATTAATGCCAGATTAGGTCCCTCCTTTTATTAAAAGGTTTTTTTGATACACTCAGACTCTGTGCTTGCAAGAGGGGAAGTATTGCCTCTTAGAGGTGTCTGGAGATGGGGTGTAATTGTCCCAGGTTACTGGGTTGGGGCTTGAGCCTGTTTTGTTTTGTATTGTTGAAAAGGAACCCCTAGATACTGAACCCAGCCCTTGTTGCTGCCAACTCTGACTGGCAGAAGGGTTATACAAGTCTTGCAATATTTGGTGTTTTTGTTAAAACTCTGGCCCTCATGATTGCAGAGAAACGCTTGGAAACATGAACGAAGTGCATCCTAAAGGTTCAGAAACCAAAAGACAAAAAGTACCCAACATTTATTATTGGCTTAAACATCATGAGATTTGGGGGAGGGGTGTCATTCACGATTTTTTTAATGCTTGGAGTTGGCAATACTGCAGATATCACAGGGGAGTTATTGAAGAAGTAACAGGTTAAGAGTGGTGCAGAAGCAGCAAAGCCTCTTGAATGGAAGGGAGAGTTCTGAAGGCTTCAGAATACAATGCACTCACAAGAGGGTGGAGATTGAATCAGGTGAGAGATGGAGGAAGAGCTCACTTAACAATTAGGGGCTGCTAGAAGGGACACTTACACGAGAGCCAAAGGAGGGCATAGCCAGCAGGAGGAATTGGCACCAAATGTTTATTTATGCACTTTAGGTATTTTTACACTGGTGTAGTTACATCGGTGCAAACTCCCAGCACAGATGATCTGCAAAAGTTAAATCTTGAACAGAGGAGAGTTACTTTGATTTCAAACAGTAGGTATGTTCTGCCCCTTGCCCCATCCTCCATTTGGTTTAAAACTGGGTAAGTCTCAACTGTACAGCACATCTTCACTGTGAGTTTGCGTCAGTGTTGCACTGTAAAAAAAAAATAATCAGGGTAACTTAGGTAATTTAAATAAAGTCTAGCTCAAGAAATTGGTGCATCTCACTGCAATTGGTCATGTCACTCAGTGAAACTCCTTCAACACAATGCGCATGCACACCAGTGTAGCACTCCTAAGGGCACAAATAAATCTAATTCTGACATTCCTTTTCCCTTTAAGGATTGAAGGACATGCAGCCGCAGAGTTGTGTGCACACCAAAAGGACTGAGTAGCAATGGGGCTTGTGCAAGCTGTATTTGCTTCTTTTTTATATTTGTTTCTTTTTTAAGTCTAATAGAACTCCAGTTTTAAAACTGTTCCTTGTCTGGGAGTGTAATACCAGCAGGACAGGATAGGTAGAAAAGGGACACACAATGGGAGTACTCTTTACAGTAGTTTTGCCCATTAACAACACTCCCAGATGACTAATTATATATTAAGCTCCGTGTTCAGTCAGTGTCTTATAACAACCCTTCTGAGACCTACAACGTTCTGAATGCCCTTCCTAGACCTGTTTTCTGGTCTGACCATATGTTTCTTTACTTTCCAGCTTGACCTTTGTTCCTCTCATTGTCTAGGAGTTTCTGCCACAGTAATTGCCTTACTTGCTATGTTCTGTGTAATTAGACTGTGTCAACACTAGTTTTGTCGGCCATATTTGGGCATCCAACATGACTCCCATCCTCATGTGGTGTTGAACTTAAGTAATAGAATCACAGAACTGGAAAGGACCTCAAGAGGTCATCTAGTCCAGTCTCCTGCACTCAAGGCAGCACTAAGTATTATCTAGACCATCCCTGACAGGTGTTTGTCTAACCTGCTCTTAAAAATCTCCAATGATGGAGATTCCACAACCTCCCTAGACAAGTTATTCCAGTGCTTAACCACTCTGAGAGTTAGGACGTTTTTCCTAATGTCCAACCTAAACCTCCCTTGCTGCAATTTAAGCCTATTGCTTCTTGTCCTATCCTCAGAGGTTAAGAACAACATTTTTTCTCCCTCCTCCTTGTAACAACCTTTTATGTACTTGAAAACTTATGTCCCCTCTTAGTCCTCTCTTTTCTGGACTCAACAAACCCATTTTTTTTTCAATCTTCCCTCATAGGTCATGTTTTCTAGACCTTTAATTATTTTTGTTGCTCTCCTCTGGACTCTCTCTATATTATCCACATTTTTCCTGAAATGTGGCATCCAGAACAGACACAGTACTCCAGTTGAGGCCTTATTTCTTGTGTCTTGCTTACAACACTCCTGCTAATACATCCCAGAATGATGTTCGCTTTCTTTTGCAACAGTGTTCCACACGGTTGACTCATATTTAGCTTGTGGGCCATTATGACCCCCAGATCCCTTTCTGCAGTAATCCAGCAGATGTTCTGCTGTTGTGGACAGGACAAATTCCACATCTATTTTAACTTCGTTTATTTCAACCTTCATTGTGAAATTTGAGCTGAGAGACAACAGTTGTAAAATACATCATAAAAATATAGTGTAGACACAGCCTTAGAGACCCAGCAATTTTAATGACTCACTGTGGCTTGTGAGTCACATCTTTTGCCTGTTGTTCTTCGGTATTTGCACAGCTGGCTTGTTTGTCATTAAGTTAAGTAACTGACTCTCACAGTAAATCACCCTCTTTTTCATTGTTAAGGCCCTGCCTGTTACCAGGTTTCCTCCCTTACATGGTTAACTTGGCATCCCTAAGCAAGCTGCTTTGCAACATAGATTTTAGGAGATTTAGGTTGGCTATTAGGAAAAACTTTCTAACAATAAGGATTGTTAAGCACTGGAACATGTTACCTAGGGAGGTTGTGGAATCCCTGTTCACTGGAGGGTTTTAAGAACAGGTTAGATAAACACCTGCCAGGGATGGTGTAGGTATACTTAATCCTGCTCAGCACAGAGGGAATGGACTAGATGGCCTCTGAAGGTCACTTCCATCCCTACATTTCTATGATTGCAAGATAAAGTAAGCAAATATTGTGGTAGTTTACAGAGGATACTTTGGTAAAGTTCCTGCACATCAACACACCAAGTAAGTTCACCAAGGGACAAAAACCACTGGTATACCTGATCTGCTGGTAGTGTTAAAAATACTCCCCAGAGGCCTTTTCACCACTGAGGAAATTAGAAGAAATTAACATCAGGTGTTTTCTATAGCATGATTGTAAGTGCTCTGTCTAAACGCAAAACTCTCTCAATTGTGTTTCAGTCATGCTGACTTGTGCTTGACGGACTAGACTTTACCTTGAATTAACCTTGATTAAGCCTCAATTGACTCAGCTTCAATCATTATGTGTTGTAGAGAAAGCAGAGTGTCACTGACAACAAACAAAGCAATTAGTCCTCCAAGGGCTGTTGCACAGTTCACTACCCTTTGCAAAATTGGCCTATGTAACATCCACTGCCTAGGGGTGCCTGCTGAAAGCGATCTCACCACTACAAAGCCACCTGCAAGCACACATGTGGATTCCTGTTGCAACCAGCTTCCATGGAAACCAATTTCCCTTGGCCATCAATCTTCAATCCAGTTCCTGATCTATGAACTGTACTATGCCTCATAAGGGATCAGATGGATCAGTGTCCAGGTACTCATTGCCTTATAGACAAAGGCAGTACTGTGGGACCTTGGCAGCCATGAGAGAAACCAGAAACTGTATGAAGATGGCATTTCTGTATCTTGGAGGGCTGAGAAGTCACTGAATTAGAGATGAGTACCATGAACAAGTATAATGTCTGAAGGCGATTACCAGAAGATCAAAACCAACAACAAGTCTAGGAAAAGCTGCCTATTCTACATTGAAAGATAAGGTGGATGAGGTCATATCTTTTATTGGGCCAACTTCTGTTGGTGTCTCTCTTACCAATAGAAGTTGATCCAGTAAAGATACTGCCTCACCCACCTTGTCTCTCTAATATCCTGTGACCGACACAGCTACATAGTCTACATTGAGACTAAAAGGGGTGAGGGACCTTGCAAGATGAGTGAATCAGATCTATTTAAGCCAAGTGTCTGGTTCAGAACAGAAAAAATATACACTTTCAAGTCCCTCTGGAAAGTTCACCTCTGCTGTGATGCCAGCGGGAAACCTGAGGACTGACCATGACAATTTTAAGGAGTAATTGGGGAGTATTTAATAAGTCCGGTTTACATTCAATATTTTGTTAACCTAATTGTGTTCTTCCCTTTGTCCATCCTCTTTTTGTCTGTCTTAAGATTGAGAGTTCCTCAGGGCAAGGATCATGTCTACTTTTCTATTTGTAAAGTGCCTAGCAAGTTGTGGGTATCACCAGAAATAATCAACATTAATCATTTTTTGACTGTCATTTTTAAAATAACTTGGGCCAACTATTTTACTACTGTAGGTGCCTCCCATTATATTTAACAGGCCGGTATTCAGAAAAAAACAAGATCAGCATCACTTTTAAAGATTATGACTATTATTATTTAATAATTAAATTGCAGTAGCACCCAGAGATATTAAACACATTAAGACATTGGGTAAAATTTTCAAAAGTGCCTGTGAATCCAGAGCCTAAATCCCATTTTCACAAGTCTAAGTCTCATTGAAAGTCAGTGCGCTCCTGAATGCCTATGTCACTTTTGAAAAAGGGACTCATTTAACATCAATATAACTTGGGCACTTTTGAAAATTGTACCCACTGTCCATGCCTTGAAGCTTACAATCTAAAGAGACAAAACTTATAAAGGGTCGGGGAGTGGAGAGATGGGCCACGATCAAGTTTTATATACATTTAAATTTTGAATTAATAATTAATCTGCTGTTTCCATCTACCCCTCTACCTATCCATCATTAAACAGCTGATTTCTAATAGACATCATGGCAGTGTGACTCATGAGTAGGAATTTAGAGGAAGAATGTGGCTTTACACAGCTGGGAAGCAATATCGTGCCATCTTCTCACCCCAAAAAGCTCCAGGGTGCATGGCTTGCTCCACAGATTCTAGACATTCTATCTGAACAATCTTGGGACACATCATCTAAGATGAAAAGGAGTACTTGTGGCACCTTAGAGACTAACTAATTTATTTGAGCATGAGCTTTCGTGAGCTACAGCTCACTTCATCGGATGCATACCGTGGAAACTGCAGAAGACATTATATACGCACAGAGACCATGAAACAATACCTCCTCCCACCCCACTGTCCTGCTGGTAATAGCTTATCTAAAGTGGTCATCAAGTTGGGCCATTTCCAGCACAAATCCAGGTTTTCTCACCCTCCCCCCCACCCCCCACAAACTCACTCTCCTGCTGGTAATAGCACATCCAAAGTGACAACTCTCTTCACAATGTGTATGATAATCAGGGTGGGCCATTTCCTGCACAAATCCAGGTTCTCTCACTCCCCCACCCCCCTCCAAAAACCACACACACAAACTCACTCTCCTGCTGGTAATAGCTTATCCAAAGTGACCACTCTCCCTACAATGTGCATGTTACTCTGAAACCTATCATCTAAGATGCTGCTGAAATCAAAATATCTTTGGACGCCAAATGGGACAAACTAACTTCTCCTCATGTTAATAGTTTCTATTTACAACTGCACATAGAAAATCTGTTTTGTTTTTTTTTTTCCTGTAAAAGAACATCCTTTCCAGAAAATTCTGGTGGGAAGAGGAGAGGACAAAGAGTTGTATTTTGCCCTGAGGGGAGAGCAGAAGTGATATTCTTGGCCCAAAAGAAAGAAGGGGGCTGCAGCAAGGCCAACCATCTGAACACAGGAAAAGATGCTGGAATCTCTGCACCGTAACGAAATTTAAAATCAATAATTTTTCAAAACTATAAGCCTTGAGGAGTTATAGCTCACTTGTCTGAGAGTAACTACTGTTATAGTCACTCAACAGCCTCTGAGACAGCACAGTGGGAGAAAGAGAGCAAGTTGTCTGGGAGAAATCCAGCACTAAGACGTTATGTGAACCCAAATCAAATTCATTTGAACACATCATGTGTGTATTATGTTTTTCCATATACACAGAGCAAAACAATCTGGATTATTCTGTAGGAAAGAGTGAAAACAGTGACTTAACTAACATCCCTCATCTGAACTGAAAATAAAATGGCAGCTCTTTATATACATTTGAATGACTGCAGTACATACTTCATCTTGTACTGTTCCACTGTATTCAAACATTCAGGAAACAGAGTGACCTCTCTTTTCGGATACATGTCTACAACTCTTTAGATTCTTTTGTAAAAGAAAAGATTTTGTAGCTGGTCCCCTGGGAGCAGAGGATCCCTCCCATGGGCCAGGAAATCAGTGCAGGAATCCTCACAGCAGACCACAGAGCTGGAGCAGAATTTAGCATCTGGGTGAGAACAACAGAGTTTGACAGGGCAAATCAACATGTGGAGAGGAGAAAAAGGAAACAGTTCAAAACCATTGAGGGGAGGGGGAAAAGAGCCCAAATGGAAGTTATTTTTTAAAGGTTTGGCTGAGGTGGGCTTAATTACGTTGAGTGTGCAAATAATTTAGTTTTTAGAATAATGTGGACAAATACACTCCCTATGGTGTAAGAAGGTCCCTCTGTAAATGCCAAGCTCAGCTGCCTAAACCTCCTGCAATCCTTCTCCCACCACACCAAAACAAGTGACAAATGCCCTGATTCAACTGCCCTACCACCTCCTGCTACAGATACCTCCTTTAAAAATACCCCAGCTCATCCAACTCTCCTAACTACAGGGCTCTGCCTCACATACATACCTCTTCCTCACTTTTGAGCTGCCAGGTCTTTCCCATTAATAAATAAAATAAATAACACTTCATTTGCTGCTCCTCAGAGAATCACAAATCATTGTACAATGGCGAGTTCTGTAAGTATCATTATCCCTCTTTTACGGATGGAGAAACTGAGACTCAGACATTAAGGGTCAAATTTTGAAAAGGCCATCAGTGACTTAGGAGCATAAGCCTCATTGACAGTCAGTGGGAATTAGTTCCCTGAGTGACGTAGGGGCTTTTGAACATTTTACCCTAAGTGCTTTGCTCAAAGTCACAGCAAGTTAGTGGAGGAGACAGGAATAGAATCAAAATTCTCCCAGTGTTGATTTATACTCAAAGTTCATTTGCACCAGTATCTTATGATCTGAGCTTAGTCTTAGGTTTAAGCTTTTTAAAAAAAATGTACAATAATTTATGAGGCACCCCCTCAAGATGCAGACACCCGGACGTAGGTTTAAAATCATAAAGTATGTACAATAACCCAAATACACTTGGCCATTGTCTGCTTAGCTTGCACAGAAGAATAGGATAGATGGAATTAGGGGACATGGCCTAAATGACTATGGCCAGCCTGACTAAAAAAGAAAGGGCTCATTTCAGAAAACAACCACAGGATGACTCTGGACACCTTCAGAAAAAGCGACAAAGAGTCCTGTGACACCTTATAGACTAACAGACGTATTGCATCCAACGAAATGGGTATTCACCCAAGAAAGCTTATGCTCCAATACGTCTGTTAGTCTATAAGGTGCCACAGGACTCTTTGCCACTTTTACAGATCCAGACTAACACAGCTACCCCTCTGATACTTGACACCTTCAGAAAAGGAGTTCGATAGGTAAGGCATTGCCTAAGTATAATAATGCTCAGGACATTATTAAAGCAAGGACAACTCAGCTAATCTTGCTTGCTTGTGGAAATGAGTGTGCTTTAAGAACCTGCATGTAACAGAATTACCTTTCCAGGACATGGGTGAAGTGATTTAAAATATCCCTTTATTGGTAAGGTTTTCCTTTTTCTCCATTTGCCTCATTCTGTTCCATTGGAATCTTGATATCTGCTGCCCACTATATTGAATTGTCCAGACTAGCTAAATATAGCCTGCTCTTCAAGAATAGCTCAACCAGTTTGTTTCTCTAAGAATGAAGTATTTTATCAAGTGCCTCCAGGCCTAAAAGCCACAGCAGTTAAGGGGTTAATTCAACTCTCAGGCGTACATTAAATCATACTAAGAGCATTCCACAGGAATACCATTCTAAAGCCAGGAGTGTAGAATGAATAGCAAACCCTATGTATGTTCTACCTAGGCAACAGAAAAATACACTTTCTTTTTAAATTCAGCATCAATAGCTCACATTACAGGGCACAATTATGACCAGTTAGAAACCATAGTTGGATAATGTTAACACTTTTTTTTTCTTTTTTTTACAGATGTCTTCACAAAAGTAATCCATGCTGTGTGAGCTGTGAGAGTTATACTTTGTGTTAGGTAAGAGACATTTCATAGTCTCACCACCTGTTTAAAAGGCAAAACAGTTTATGCTTTATTTTAGGAGCTGAACCTCTCTGCCCCTCACACATATACATTACACATACACACACACAGATACACAAGGGTAAAGCATAAAAAAGAACCTATAGTCATATTCTAGATATTGATCTATATCAAGCTGTTAAAAACAGAAGTACGAGCAGTCTCTTAGGAGTTTGCTGTAAAAGCAATTGGAACTGCAATTAGCAACCGCATAGCCTAGGAAAGGAGGGAGTTCTAACTACAAGCTAATTAGGAGGGCAAACACTGAAGCTTGTTAGCTGAGATGATAATGAGAATTATATTTGAGTGGCAGCAGACTAGCTATTCAGAGTTAATTAGAAACCTCAACTGATGGCATATTACTCTTAAGAGCTTTTGAAAAAAACAACTAGAAAAACTGTCCTGCTAGCTAAGGATCCAGTATATGATGTTGGGTAACTCATGGTCAGTGTGTTCTTGGAAGTAGCAAAAAAAAATTATGCTAAGAAATCATAGTAATTTTGCGGCATGTGAGAAAGGTAAAGAGCACCAGGTTAATGGTGAAGTAGGTACTCCCACATATTTTCTGGGGTAATTTTGTCCATTTGTGATGAATTCATATGCTGGAACAGTCTGCAGTTTATGTAGCCCTGTTAATAAATTATTAATATAACAAATAGCACAAGAGCAATGTGCTCAAAAGACTGCTGCATATCCCAAATAACTAACGTGGGTGTGGTTTGGAAATGGGACAACGACTTGGACCCAGTGAACAGCCCTTGGCATACCTTCCATCCCACCCACAAGCCTCTCATTTTTCAAATCTCAGCAAGGGGAAGATTGCTGTTGTCAGATGTAACAGGGTGAAACAACAGCTGTGTGCAAGTTGCTTCCACCATGCCTCCTGTTATCTCTGTTCACTGGATTGTATTACTCTCTCTTCCCCCCCCCCTTGCCTTTGTATAATTAGGGAGTAAAAAAATCAATAATCTTCAATGGAAAAATATGTAAAATGTAATTCCAGCAATGTGAATTGTGAAGTGTGGCCTTACCTGGGCTGAGTTGCATGGCTGATTCCTGCTATAAACAGAACACTGGGAGGAAGGCAGAGAAGTGTGTGTTTAAATGTTTCCTCTGTGTCTGATTGGAAGAGCAATAGCTAGTCGCAGGGCAGGGGTGAGGTCTGGCTAAACTAAAGTAGGCTGATTGTTTCAAGAACACAGATTGATACTGTAGAACCTGCACACTGGTTTGTAGAGAACTTAAATACAGGAAAATATTCAAGTACTGTTGGGGAGAATGAACAGATTAAAATAGTTACTGGAATTTTCAATGTCACTATGGCCTTGTCTATACTGTATTAAAACTTGCACCACTTTAACCAAAAATCTCTTTTTAAATCTGTTTATTGAAGCCAATGCACAGCCGTATGGAGACTCTTCAATTGGTTTAGCTTAATTCAGTAGTAACCAAATTGAACGTAAAATCAATGTAAATCAGATTTAAGTCAGAGTGTGTAAGAGCATCCACATAGGGTTTTGCACCAGTTTAATTAAATTGATTTAAAAACACACCAAGTTAACCAAATGTGACTTATAACATATGTAAGGGGACTGTTGGCCCCTTACTAAAACTCAATGGGGGTGTTTTGGTTGGCTAGCTCCCAGTACCAAAAGAAAGGGGAAGGGTCGATAGGAAATCAGGACTCTGAGACTCACAGTCCTCAGGAACAATAGATAGAGGCTAGTGCTCCAGGTCAGCCTGATTGAAAAGGTGGGCAGGCCAATGAGAGAGTCAGGAGGCCAGGGGAGTCCTGTTCTCCATGTGAGCTGGAATTGCCTGGGTCAGACAGAGTGGGGCTGAGCTAAGGAGAGAGCAGGGGCCTGAGCTGAGCTGGGGAGCAGATTTAAACTTGGAGAGTGGTCAGTTTGGATGAGCTATTACCAGCAGGAGAGTGAGTTTGTGTGTGTATGGGGGTGGGTTTTTGGAGGGGGGTGAGGGAGTGAGAGAACCTGGATTTGTGCAGGAAATGGCCTAACTTGATTATCATGCACATTGTGTAAAGAGTTGTCACTTTGGATGGGCTATCACCAGCAGGAGAGTGAATTTGTGTGGGGGGGTGGAGGGTGAGAAAACCTGGATTTGTGCTGGAAATGGCCTAACCTGATGATTACTTTAGATAAGCTATTACCAGCAGGACAGTGGGGTGGGAGGAGGTATTGTTTCATATTCTCTGTGTATATATAAAGTCTGCTGCAGTTTCCACGGTATGCATCTGATGAAGTGAGCTGTAGCTCACGAAAGCTCATGCTCAAATAAATTGGTTAGTCTCTAAGGTGCCACAAGTACTCCTTTTCTTTTTGCGAATACAGACTAACACGGCTGTTACTCTGAAACCTGTTAGCAGAAGAGGACTCCTCATCTGGCTCAAGTTCCTAATCCCCACCTCTCTAAGGAGTACATTAAGAAAAAGAAGAAAGGTGTTCAAGAAATTGCCCAAGAAAAATTTGGAGAAAACTGGCCTGTTCTTCTGGGGATAGCAGTTTCTCTGACTCATCACCAGAGGGCACTAGAGCTAAAGGATTTGTTCTTATGTTCTTAGTCGGTTTTCACCCATAGAAAAAGCCTAATAAAAGGAATAGAATGGTTTGTGTCTGTTTCTTCTTCATCTTTGTTTACGTCACCACCTTCATGAGCATCAACAAAGAAAAAGAAGATTAAACATATTTCCTAGCCTAAGTCCAACAGAAGAAAAAAGAAGGAAAAATTGAACAGAAGGATCTTCTCCACAAGAGGAAGGTGAACTGTCAGACTCAGTCTGGAGTGAAGGATGAAGTGAAGCAGGCAGATCTTTTTCCAGCTGAGTCATTTGAGAAGACAGTACAAAAGGTACGATTAGGTACTTGAGTAGTTCTTCACATGAGCCAATTTTAAAAAAAGATTCTATGGAGGAAGCAGAGAGGATTGGTAGAGAAATTACAAAAAAAAAATTTCCAACCTGTTCAAAATCTGAACCACACATTCTCCTTCATGTGTGTTTGGGAAAGTAATTGAAGCTGAATGGGAGACAATGCAAAGTCTAAGAGACTGTCCATAAGTGCCAAAAAAAGTTCTACAATGTACACCAGATCAAAGCAGACACTTTATATCTCTTCCCAAAGTAGATGGGACAGTTTCAGCACTAGTCAAAGACACTACTATCCCAACAGAAGGGAACTGTTTCCCAAAAAACCCCAATGACCATAAAATGGAATATCACTTTGCTGTACATTTAAGGCTGCGTCATCTTCTCTGAGGGCTTCTGCTGCAGCAACATGTTTTTGCAAGAGCAGTACTGGACTGGACTGACAATTTGACAACAAGACGGCCAAAAAAAAGTGTGAGCAGGGAGTTTTCAGCAAGTGCCATGGCTTCCCATGTGGCAACCAGATAGCATCTCTGATTACAAACCTGGAAGTTGACACAGGTCAAAACCATGTTAGCAGCTTCAAAATATTCAGGGAGCTATTAGACAAAGTGGTGGTGGAGACAAAGTAAGGCCTTACAGAATTCTCCTGACTTCAAATCTGGAAAGAGGGACTGCCTGCCTTATTATATCTTTTTCATGGCTGCTCCTCTAAGTACGGAAGGTGACACTATAGTAAAAGCAAAAGGAATAAGTTTAAGACCAGAAAGGGGAGAGAGCAGTCTTCCTGCAGTGCAAATTCTAACACTAGAAACAACTCCTGACTATTGTCAGGAGAGCTCCAACAATCTATACTGAAGGGAAGGAGGACTATTAAAATTCAAAGACCAATGGCCTCTCTCAACATAAAACACATGAGTCCTGGATATGGTTAAATGAGAGGATGTGTGACACAGAATTTTCAAAAATTCCAAATTGTTTTTTTCTCACTTCTCCAGTATATATAGAGTGTTCATGAGGCAGAGATGTCCTCCATCCACTACTCAATCTTGTTTCTAGTACCCTTGAGATCTGGGGAGAACAAAGCAACGGTGCACTTAAAACACCCAAACAAATCCATAAAAAAAGACCAGATTCAAGATAGAGACCTGGAAGTTGACAGTGGCAGCAATCTGCCAGGGAAATTACATTACAATCAGTCCATATGAAAGAGGCCTATTTTCATGTGTCAGTTCACGACCCACACAGATTTCTGTAATTCGCTCACAGGACTGATCATTTTCAGTACAAAGCACTGCCTTACAGACTGTTTCTTTACTGTTGTCGATGGCCCTGCTGTTTCAGCCTCTTATTTTAGTTTCTTTTCATTCTGCTTATGTTTAGCACTTTCCATGTATTCTACAATTGTCTGCCTTTGAAAGTAATCTACAGCCTTGCTGCATACAGTACAGAACACCACATTACCATCAACGTGAAATTTGTTCTTGCCAAATTCAGTGACACGGTCTTTAGGGGCGATTTTTAAAGTGTTTGACATCTTTTCACAAATGTAATTACTCACATCTGAAGGCTGAAGTGAAATTTGAGATGTATTAAAACATGAACCCCTTTAAATAACTTCTATACACTGGAAGCAGTTTGTTGGAGTATGTTTAGCTATGTAAATTTAAACGGCATTCAAAAATCAACCACAAGACAGGGAGGTCACACGCAATGAATAAGTGACATTGGTACGTTCAGTAAAATTTAGTTAGTAGTTAATATATGGGGTTTTTTTTAAACAAAATGTAAAAACTAAAGATTCTCTGTAAAAACACAAAATCTGTGTTTTTCCATTGCAAACAGATTTCTAGGATCCCTGCTCATCAGCCTGTGTTCTTTCCATGTCTTGCTGATCAAGTCCCAACAGGGTACATATTTCCCCATCCTCCAAGTCCATGTTTTTGTCTTGTGTTCATAGTGGCCAAAGGTATTTGCAGTTTCTGTGAAATATATGCCTATCCACTATGTTATGAGAGTGAGGATTTAGCTGTTCAACGCATGTAGCTTGCTTCCAAAATGCACGATTTATGCTGAGGAAAAAGGAAGATTTCATGACAGGGTCTACCTGGTTGTAGTTCTGGGTGGTTACCCTGGATAGTAGGCTTTGGCCTTTGCATGTCTCTTTGTTTTTGTCTGGTGCTTCTTCTATCACTGCTAGCTGTATTAATGCTGGGGCTGTAGGCACCAAGGTACACTTTGCATCTTGACTTCAAGTGTTGCCCTCACAGAAGGCATTAATAGCAGCTCAGTTCCGTTCCAGGATAGTTTGCCATATATTTTCTTTGCTTTTTTGCAGCTTTCTTTACTACAGTTTAACTATTTTAACTGCCAAATTTGCATTGCCATTTGACTGACTGTAGTATGGTGGTGATACAATATAATTGAATTCCGCTTCCCAGTTGAATTGTACAAACTCACTCGCAAGTAAACTGGGATCTATTGTCTGAATTCTGGGTACCAGGCCTGCTTCAATGAAGCATTGCTTTGTCTAGGGAGGTCTCTGCAATAGTGTCTGACAGTTCATCTAGTTTCCAAAAGTCTATATAACAGTCTACAGTAATGAAGTAGTTTTTGTGATTTCTTACTTTTCTCCAAGGTCTGTTATTTCCTTTTGCTGCTTGGCCTCCCCCCAGATATATCAGAACTGCTCACCAGGTCTCTGATATCCTTGGTCACCTTTAGCCGGTAGATGGCTCCAGTGTATTCTTGAGACAATTTCTGTGTTCAGTGATCTGGGTATTATGATTTGACTGCCTTTATATATGATGCTATTTTGTATGCTCAGCTTGTCTCCATAGGGCCTGTATTGTTGGGAGGTGGTTGCGGGGGGGAGGGGGGGAAGCATGTCCTCAGTGTCTGGCCATCCTGCCAAAATGATAGACGTGAGCACTTCTAAGTTGTTTCAGAGTAACAGCCGTGTTAGTCTGTATTCACAAAAAGAAAAGGAGTACTTGTGGCACCTTAGAGACTAACCAATTTATTTGAGCATAAGCTTTCGTGAGCTACAGCTCACTTCATCGGATGAGTATGCATCCGATGAAGTGAGCTGTAGCTCACAAAAGCTTATGCTCAAATAAATTGGTTAGTCTCTAAGGTGCCACAAGTACTCCTTTTCTTTTAAGTTGTGTTGTACAGTTTAGTTCTCAGATTCTTTCTAGCTTGGTACACAACTGGCTTGCTTGAGGCTTTCTGTGTCTTTCTGTGTTTTCTGTATTTCATTCAGTTACCATATTTTAATGCTGCAACGTTGCTCTGGATAAGAAGTCAGCTATGTACATCTCAGTCCCTTTCTTGTGGTATATTTTAAGTTGTAAAATTGCAGTTTCAATAGCATGTGCTGAAGGCATTTTAGGGTCTCTAGCAGTGACTTAAAAATGGCTCTCTGGTAATTTATTGTCACTTTCTGCTGTTCAAACTTTTCACATGTGAACACTCACAATTTGGGCTTATCTTTGGTTCTGTTGGCAATAATGCAAAATGATACAATGATGCAAAAGCTACTGGCTATCCCTTTTGTAAGAATGATGATCCAAGCACTCTCTCTCTAGCATTGCTAGTATTGTTGCCTCTTTGTTCTCATAGTAGTATTTCAAAATGAGATAGTTGGTCACCAGCTGCTTGATATATGTGATAGCTACATCATGTTGAGGTGACCATGGCCAAACTGCATCTTTGTCCAGTAGTCACATCAGGGGTTCGCACACATCTTGTAGGCTTGGAAGAAATTGTCAGATAGTTTACAAATCCCAATAGTCTCTGAACTGATTTAATATTTTGGTGTGTGGGCATCTACCGTATTATTTTTACCTTTTCGGGTTCAGGTTGTAGTCCTTGGGAGGTCAGCAGTGTCCCATAAATGGAACTACAGTCAATCACAATTTCATCTTGCTTCTACTCAATTTTAGATTTAATTCCCTGTCTTTTTTTAGGAGACAGATGAGCTGCCACGGCTTCTGCCATGCTGCCTCAGTGTCCATATACCAGAATGACATCAGCTATGATACTGATCCCTGCAAGCACTGTAAGTACATCTTGTTAACAGAATATTCTTCTGTTGCAGGTTTGATCCCAAATGGCATTTTCAACCATCTGCACCTATCTGCTGGTGTCCAAAATACGGTGAGGTAGCTGTTTACTTTAACCAGTAGCACTTGTAAATATCCATCTTTGGCCTCAAGTACTGAGAATATTTTTCCTTTTGCCAAATCAGGTAATATTTCTTAATTTGGTACGGAGTTCTTTTTAGTACTTTAAGTTTCTTGTGTTTAGACAGACACGCAGCTTGTCCGGGTTCTCAATCGCTACCATGCTGCTTATCTAATTTGTGGGCTCTTTGCCTTTAGTAATGCCACCTTCTTTTTTCCATTTGCTTTATTCATAGAATCATACAATATCGGGGTTGGAAGGGACCTCAGGAGGTCATCTAGTCCAACCCCCTGCTCAAAGCAGGACCAATCCCCAACTAAATCATCCCAGCCAGGGCTTTGTCAAGCCTGACCTTAAAAACCTCTAAGGAAAGAGATTTCACCACCTCCCTGGGTAACCCATTCCAGTGCTTCACCACACTCCTAGTGAAAAAGTTTTTCCTAATATCCAACCTAAACCTCCCCCACTACAACTTGAGACCATTACTCCTTGTTCTGTCATATGGTACCGCTGAGAACAGTCTAGATCCATCCTCTTTGGAACCCCCTTTCAGGTAGTTGAAAGCAGCTATCAAATCCCCCCTCATTCTTCTCTTCTGCAGACTAAACAATCCCAGTTCCCTCAGCCTCTCCTCATAAATCAGGTGCTTCAGCCCCCTAATAATTTTTGTTGCCCTCCGCTGGACTCTTTCCAATTTTTCCACACCCTTCTTGTAGTGTGGGGCCCAAACTGGACACACTACTCCAGATGAGACCTCGCTAATGCCGAATAGAGGGGAACGATCATGTCCCTCAATCTGCTGGCAATGCTCCTACTTATACAGCCCAAAATGTCGTTAGCCTTCTTGGCAACAAGGGCATACTGTTGACTCATATCCAGCTTCTCGTCCACTGTAACCCCTAGGTCCTTTTCTGCAGAACTCCTGCCTAGCCACTTGGTCCCTAGTCTGTAGCAGTGCATGGGATTCTTCCGTCCCAAGTGCAGGACTCTGGCCTTGTCCTTGTTGAACCTCATCAGATTTCTTTTGGCCCAGTCCTCCAATTTGTCTAGGTCCCTCTGTATCCTGTATTGCTCCCATTAGTTTTTCCTCTTAATGCAGTGGTTCTTTGCAAGGCAGGTGCTGTATTGGCTGAATTGTATCTATTTCCAGGAATAAAATGCCTGGAAGACATCACAGTCTTCAAAAACATCATGGTAATATTTTAGCTGCTTTACTGCAGGGACACCATAGTACATTGTCTGCTCTAGACAGATGTCTTGTTTGCTTGCGTGGCTACTGTATGAATCATTTATCTGAGGTTTAGTATCACTAGGTTCATTAATTCATCTGTTTCAGCGGAAAGCAGTGGCTCCTGTACTGTCTATACGATCTGAGACTTAAGCCTGTATACTTTTTCTTGGTACACTACTTGTAATTTATATTATCCTAGTGGTATTATGATTGTGCCACTGTATAGTTTTAATTTGGCTTTGGTTTAGTGGTAATTTTTTTGTTTGTTTTTTGTTTCTCTTGCACATACTAGAGAAGTCTTTGTAGCCTAGCACATTCACTAATGTCCCACTGTCTGTTTGGCATTCAGTTTCCAGTTTATGCACTGCAGCTTCATTTTTCTATCTGGTGGTAGTCTGAGCTGTAGAAACCATTTATTTTTTCTGATCTGCACTGCATTAATGTCATATGCATGCAAAATCTTATCCTCTGAATTACTGCTTGCTTCCTTGATATGGTGTTTTTCTTGTCTGTAAACTTTAGCATAATGATTTTCCTTGCCACAATTGTGGCATGTGAACCCATATGCAGGGCATTTTCCACTATCATGTTTTTCCTACACAGTACCAACCAGAGTTCCTTTGTGTTTTGCTCATCTTGTGTGCCTTATATTTGTGCATATGCTTTTGCATACATTTTGGTGTATTTTTCCTTGTATTTTCATTCTTCACCTGTGCTATTTTGTGAATTGTGTGTCTGTTCCATCTATTCTCTGTATTTGGATGCAAGCTTGCTTAATAGCTTTGTACATTTCTGTACATTTAGACTCTTGATCACAAGTGTTGAAAATATACCATTAATATGTGACAATTAAGTTGAGGATGGGGAAATATGTACCCTGTTGGGACTTGATCAGCAAGACATGGAAAGAACACAGGCTGATGAGCAGGGATCCTAGAAATCTGTTTGCAATGGAAAAACACAGATTTTGTGTTTTTACAGAGAATCTTTAGTTTTTACATTTTGTTTAAAAAAAACCCCATATATTAACTACTAACTAAATTTTACTGAACGTACCAATGTCAATTAATTAACTGGCACTGTGCAACCAACTGCGACCTCAGTTCCTTCTTTACCACCTTTGGCTTTGAGTTGGAGCACTTAGCAGCGGTTGCAGCCTACCTCCGCAGAAATGGAATCATGATATTTCCGTACTTGGATGACTGCCTACTGAAAGCACAAACATGGCAAGAAGCCTTACATGCCACCGAACAGATGGTGACCCTTTCTATGAGGGCCTCCAAATAAATGGACAAAAATCCACTCTAACATCTGTGCAAGAGCTAGAGTTCATTGGGGCCCATCTCATTTCTCCCAAGGCCACAGCCTCTATACCAAGGCAACACTTTATCACTCTAACCAACCTCATATCCACAGCATGAAACAGTACACAGGTATCTGCCAGGACTTGCCTTCGACTTTTTGGCCATATGGCTGCCATGATCTTCGTCATCAGACATGCGTTGCCTGCAAGCGTGGCTCCATATAAACTATGTCCCACACAGACACAGCATAAGCAAATGCCTCACTATGCTGGACAAAATAAAAGACTCCCTACTCTGGTGGACACAACCAGACAACGTCTGCATGGGGATGGCCTTTGTTCAGAAGGCACCAACACTAACATCACCACAGATGCTTCACTGTTGGGCTGAGGAGTACACCTGGATCTGCATTTTATCCAAGGCTGCTGGTCCCCTGCAGAATCCCTTCTCCACATAAATCTGTTAGAACTGAAAGCTGTCCACAAAGCCTGCTCCCACTTCCTGCCAATCATCAAAGACAAGACCATTCAGATCCTTACGGACAACGTGGCTTGTATGTCTTACATAAACAGACAAGGGGGAAACACCATCACATGCCCTATGTGTGGAAGCCATGAGACTCTGGCAATGGTGCATCAGACACAATATCCACAGCACAGCATCATACCTACCTTCATGCCAGAACACCACAGCGGATACCCTAAGCAGACACTTTTCTCAGGACCACGAGTGCGAGCTCGAGAACCACATGCTCCTACACATATTGCAGCAGTAGAGGGTCCCAATGACAGACCTCTTTGCAACTGCACAAAATACCAAATGCCCCAGCTTTTGCTCCAGGGCAGGTGTTGGCACACATTCTACGGGCGACACTTTTCTCATCAAGTGGAACGCTCCCCTCCTATATGCCCGCCCGCCCTCCCATCCCCTCTCCTGACCCGAGTGATCCACAAGATCAGACAGGACAGAGCCACAGTAATCCTAATAGCCCGTACATGGCCCTGACAAATCTGGAATCTTTACCTTCTCAGGATGTCAGTGCATCCACCACACACACTCCTGCTTCTGCCTCATCTGCTGTCCCAGGACGCAGGTCACATTCTGCATCTGGATCCGCAAAGACTCCATCTCAGAGCGTGGCTCCTTCGTGGCTCAAGGGATCTGAGATGACCTGTTCAGAAGACGTACAAAAGATATTATTAAACAGTCACAGAGCAACTACCTGTCGCATGTACCTACACAAGTGGCAGCGATTCAATGCCTGGTGCCAGCAAAAACAGATGGCATCAATTTCAGCCTTCTTACCCTTAAATAGTAGACCACCTCTTAGAACTTAAAAGGTCAGGCATACCCATGAGTTCAATAAGAGTTCACCTCTCTGCTATCGCAGCTTTTCACCACAAAGCAGATCAACTTTCTGTCTTCGCTCACGCGCTCACCAAATGTTTCTTCAAAGGCCTCACCGTCTACCAAGAACTACATGATCCTGCTACACCATGGGATCTCAGCCTAGTCCTTCGGGCCCTCACCGGTCCCCCATTTGAACCCATGGCTATGTGCTCAGTACTATACCTTTCCATGAAGGTAGTGCTTCTAGTGGCCATTACATCTGCCAGATGTGTAGGAAAGTTGGGTGCTCTCATGGCAGACTCCACGTACACTTTTTAAAATCAAGTATCCCTGCAATCGCACCCCAAGTTTTTACCTAAAGTCGTCTTAGCCTCCCACCTTAATCCGCCCATTTACCTACCGACATTCTGCCCCAAACCCCACACTTCATACTCTCGACGTACAGAGGACATTGGCCTTTTATATAGACAGAACAAGACCATTACGTAAATCACCCAAACTGTTTGTCATCACTGAATGCTCCAAAGGGAGTGCCATATCCAAACAGAAGCTCTCCAAGTGGATCTCTGGTTGCATAAAACTATGCTACCATCAGTGTAAACGACAACCCCTTATGGGGATTTGCACGTATTCCACCAGAGCCCTATCAACCTCCGTTGCTTTCCTTAACAACGTATCCATCACAGACATCTGTAGGGCTGCAACCTGGGCCTCAGCCCATACCTTTATGCAGCATTATGCATTAGAGCATCAGGCAACCTCTGGTGCCTCTTCCAGGCTCACTGTACTGTCTTCCGCCACAACTTCAACTCTGAAGCCCCTTCCTTCCACCCGAGGGCACTGCTCTGAAGTCACCTAAAGTGGAGCACCCACAGGGACAGTACTTGAAGAAGAGAAAGTTACTCACCTTGTGCACTAACGTAGGTTCTTCGAGATGGAGAGGCTCTCCCCCTGTGTGTGCTCCATGAACCTCCCTCCTCCCCTCTACTTCAGAGTTGATTACTTACTCTCTGCAGTAGAGAAGGAACTGAGGGGGGGTTGGTCGCATAGAGCCAGTTAACCGTCTGAAGCAGCACGAGACGGGGACTGTGCCTATGCAACCCAATCGGGCACTGCTACCTCAAATTTCCGCTTACGAGTGCAGGGGCGCACAAACAGCTAAAGTGGACACACATCTTGAAGAACCTACTTTACTGCACAAGTTGAGTAACTTTCTCTTGTGCTGCTGACACATCCAGATGCTGTTGGAGCATGTAGCAGCCTTTGCCCATTACTTCTAATAATGTGCTGCCCTAAATTTTGTTTTCCTTTTTAACTAGCCCAATTGCAATTTCATAGTTTCCCATTGTGATATAAAGAATATCCAGTTGCTAAACACTTTTCCTTTCATGTCCATCTGCTCAGGGACAGAAATCTGGTATGCTGCCATTATTATTATTTTCAATCATCTTAGTTTCTGATTTCACATAGTTGCAGGAGCAGACTCCCATCTGACAGTACATTCAGTGCTCAAGCATAAAAAGAGAAGACAGTGCAACATTCAGGTTTTATTTCTTCTGCCATGTACATTGTTCTTCCTCAATAAGCACTTCCTGAAAGTAGAGTTCTTTAAATTCCTATATATAACAACACTGTAGCGTCCCTTATTGGGAACAGTTTCTACCCTCTACCCAAATGTTGGCTGCATTGCAGCAGTGTGATATGTCCAGCACATAGTTTACAAAGTGTTTGCGGGGATCCTTCAGAATTAAAGGCCTTTTACACATTTAATAATGAAATACTCATTTCACACACATTTTGATACATCTTGAACAGGACCAAACTAACTAGAGATCCAGTCAATACAGAGTATTGCAGCTTAGGCCCAATGAAAGTGAGGCAGCATTTTTGCACTGTTCTAAATAAAGCTGTACCAATGTGCAAAACTTTTTAAGCTTTTGAGAAAAACTTTCATGTCATTCTGCAAAGGAATCTGGGAAAACTTTAATTTTTTTAAAAAGAGAGATTAGAGAGAACATTAAACTTGCACCTCTTTCTTTCTTCAGTATGCGTAGCACTATGACACATCAGGTGCCAGAGTAACTGCTGTTCAAGGTTAGGCAAGGTTTCTATGAAAGGGACAATTATTTTACTGTGACACGTAAGGAGAAGAAAGTCAAAGCTACACATTGTGAGGGAAATGAGAGGTGCTCAAAGCTAAGTGAAAATTCTACAAAAACCTTTACATCAGGAAGGATCACTTCAGAAGCTGGCTGTGAATTCTAGTTTTTATCTGCTGGAATAGTTCCCTCAAAGCTTTACCCCTACCCACATCTGAAAGCTCTAATGGGCATAAGTGCAGAAAAGACTCCACTTTGAACGAGTCCAGTCCAGACAGCAAGCAGGGTGCTCTGTGCATGGCAGGACATAGAAGACTGACCTTACGTTTGGGGCTAAGTTTAGACTGTGCAGTCTTTGGCTTTCATTGTAAATTATGTTAAAAAAACCACCTTTATTTTTTGGACCCTCCCGGGTTGATGGACGCATAATATACCTATGCATCTATTTGACAGGTGGGCTTGAGCCAAAATTCAAGATCCAAACAGTCCCCAAATTTGGGGAGTGAAAGATTCAGAGCTAAGTTTACAGCTGGCCTCATCCATAACTCTGCACAGAATTCACAGTATAGCAAGTACAATGCTCCTGATGTTTTTTCCCCTTCAATGTTCTCATTTAAAAAAAAAAAATTGCTTTTTATTGGGTTTTCTGGATCAGTATTACAGTTCCAAAGCACTCTGAAATTCTTAGATGACAGGCACCAGATAAGAACAAATGATTGTTTATTTCATGAAAGTTTGTGAATAGGACACTAGCATATAATTGAATGATTAAATTCACTTTCAAAACTCAATACTTTTCTTAGGACAAATGACAGCAAAATTCTTATCCCAGACTTTAAACAAAATTAATCAACGTTTTGGAATCTTTAAAAAAAAAAAAAAATCACAGTCACTAAAATACACATAAAAGTGAATGCAAAAATCTACAAATCCATTACATTGTCCTCCTTCAAGCTCTCCTCTGCAGGGATGTTGTATATGTTCATTGTGTCTCATCTTTTACTTAGACCTTGTTTACTAAGTGGGTGCAGTCTCTTTTCATCGTTGTAGTTGTATGAATTCAGAGAGAAGATTAATAGATGAATTGTATGATTCAGATGGATTCAATATGAATTGCGGATGAGGCCTTAACTTTATCTTTGTAGAAAACTGTATGTGGAGGTCCCAGCACTTAGCCCCAAAGCTCTTTCAAGGCTTTTCTTAGGCCCATGTTACAGGGGCTTCTTCTAGTTGTGTTCTTCGCTTTCTGCTCCCTTCCCATGGTGTTTCTCACTGTTTCCTTCTCACATGCACGGACACATTGTTCCAGTCCAACCAATCCTCTACCCGAGTTTATCAGATCAGCGGAACCGACTTTGAGCTGCATGGCTAACTCCTACTCTATCTCTTGGGTGGAGGCCCCTGTTGTTTCAGTTACTTCTCGCTTAACGTTGTAGTTACGTTCCTGAAAAACGCTACTTTAAGTGAAATGATGTTAAGCGAATCCAATTTTCCCCATAAGAATTAATGTAAATGGGGGCGGGGGGGGGGGGAGGGGGGAGAGATGAGGTTCCAGGGAATTTTTTTTCACCAAAATACTATACTAATGTGTGTATACACACACATATACACACGGTACAAGTTTTAAACAATTTAATACTGTACACAGCAATGATGATTGTGAAGCTTGGTTGAGGTGGTGAAATCAGAGGGCTAGGTGGACCTTTGGTCTAACCCACTATGGCCATTTTTATATTCTTAAAACGAGAAACAGACTGAATACTGGACTGTGAGAGGAGAGCCCCAGAAAGTAAATCATCAGATAACAAAATTTTTGTGTACCCCTTGCATCTTGGCAAAATCCACAGATTACATTTTCCGATTTGAAGGATGTGAAACCAGTATCTGGTGTGAGATTTATTACCTTACCATACTTGGAGGTACATCTGAAGGAAAAGAAAGATCTTCTGTAGCTCAAGGTAAAATCTATGATTATGTCCAACATGGAAGAGCTGCAGCGTATGATTAAAACTCACATATAGCTCCTTTTTATGTTCCCCCTTTTGCAATATATTAACAGTTGGAAACTCTTCATATCTTGAAGTTGGTATAGATCTACAGTAGTGTAGATCTACCAGTGATTTAAGGGTTCAGGCATACAAGTTTAAGACAAGAGATTTGTTAGGGCCCCTCCATGTAATCAAAAGGACAGCTGTGTAGGGCTCCCATTAACAGATGTAACAGGAAAAGTGTATTGGCAATTTGTTTGGGTAGCATGTTAATACTACAAGAGGCCATGAAGGCCCAGTGCTAAAGATATGGCTGAAATGCTCTCATACCTAAACGAACTAGAACACAATTTAAGGGAGAGGAAAGAGAATGGGTGCAAATTGGGCAATTATGATAATTTGGGTAATTGTCAGTTCTTACAAGGATAACATTTCATTCCCTAATACTAGCTGTCTGATATTGAACATTTAAGATTTGTCCTTTTAAAGACTAGACTCCTCTGTCATTCTTTCATGGCTGAAAGAAGAGGAAGGGAAGTAAAGGAGACAATCACTCAAAGGGCTCTCCAAAAATTAAAAAAATGTAACAGCAAAAAATAAACAAAAAAACTCAAGTAGCAGTCCTACCACAGTATGGTTCTGGATTTTAATTCTATAATCTTTATATTTTTATTTTATATCTATCAAACGTGGCAGTAGTGGCTTATCATTTGCTACTATCCCTGACAGAGGATTTAAACATGTAAAAATATTTTGGATGTGAATGAATCCAGCACCTGGCTTGTGTACTGAGCTACTACTGTAAGCTTCTTCCAAAATTTCCAGAAAACATTGAGTATCACATAAAACATCTTGTTTTGATTAACTAACAGCAAAGTACTGCAAGAGATCATTGCTACTGTGCAGTAGGACTTTCCAGAATTTTCTTTAAAAACAAAACAAGTTAACCCAACAGAAAGCCTAAACTGTGAAACCACACATAAGCTAAATCTTTCCTCCTCCTGTATAATGTAATCCATCATGTAGGGCTCCAGTAGATAAAAACATTCTCATTTACAAATGCAGTTGTACACTTTTAAATTTTGTGTTTGGCTAGATTTTTCTTTGTTCTCCTCCAGAACCTTTTGGGTTTTTTAAAACATGGGCACACTCAAGAAAATTAATCTGAATGAACTTTTAAAGTGGGTTAGCTAAACTGCATTAAACCCATCTGGAAACTCTTGGAAGTGAATTAAGATAAATCCAATTAAATCCACTTTAATGCTGAATAAGAACACTTTAATCCAAATTAACTAAAGGTGTGAATTTAATTTCCTTGAGGCCAGGTCTACATCACACTTTGGTATAACTACATCGGAGTGCGAAAAATCCACACCCGAGCGACAGAGTTATACCAACCTTAACCCTTGTAGGCAGTGCTACGTTGGTGGGAGAGCTTCTCCCGTGGATATAGCTACTGCCTCTCACAGAGGTGGGGTTATTAAGCCAGGAGAGCTCTCTCCTGTTGACTAGCGTGTCTTCACCAGAAGCGCTACAGCAGCTGCACTGAAGCAAGTTTGTAATGTAGACCTGCCCTCAGTGTCCCTGTGTAGACAAGCCCTTATCCTGTAAGTTCTGGAATGCATGTCTAGCAGAAGCAGTAAACAAATCTTCACTGTGTTCTTCCTTATTTAACATGTAAATAGTACTAGAGTTTACACGCAGCAGTGTAGAGTTCAAATGTTTTCACATTTTCTCAACACCCCCTACATTTGGATCAGTGTAGAGAGCATAAACACATTTTATTGCATCCTGTTAAAGTGTATTCAGAACTTATTTTTTAAATAAACAGAAAATCACGTACAGCAACAATGTATAGTTTATTTTCTCTAATTTTAATGTGCAATATTTTCAGCAAATGTCTTTAAATTTAAACATACATCTAAAATTATATTCCTTCCTTTTACTCTGAATACAGCTACTGTTGGTGTTGGGGCTCCAAGCCTTGCCCATCATAGCCCTTAAACCATATGAGACAACATCATAGGACTGTGTGGTATGCTGACTACCTTATCCTTCCTTTGTCAGGCTGGTCTAATTTGACATCACGTGTAGACAAAGACTGATGTGAATGATGACAAGTCCAAACACAACATGCATGTGACAAAGCAGTACATGCATCCCTAAAGTGTGTTTCCACAGCATTCATGTCCAGCTAACTTTAATAACTTGACATACCATAGAAGCTCTCCGGGTAGGAATGTTAGCAGTGTTTTTGAAGTTATTTAATGGATACTTTAAGGTAACAGGCACAAAAATTTCCACCTGAATTCTCAAAATGAGGTAAATTAGCACACTGGTCTTCAGCACCCTTTCCAGATTCTTTGGCGCAGTGTTTATCCTAACAGTAGGTAGGCATCTCAGATTCTCAGTTTTACTACAGATAACTTTTTATTTAGAATAAGGGAATTACCTAAATACTTTCTTTGCTGTTTTATAACCTTTAAAATTGCCTTCTTTTTACTGTTACATACTGGTGTCAGTTTAAAAATATATCCCTTGTTATTCTCAGTTGGTTCCTGGTTTTAGTGCATAGTATTCTTGGGGTCTTTATAAGAAAACTAAACCTTATTTAATGCAATAACTCAGCTGCCCCCACAAAGAACCAATGGGTAAAATACTGAATGACTAACAATCTCTTTAGACTGCTTATTGCTATATTTATTGCTCATTACACCTGAATGTTTCTTGCATTCAGGAGGCATGATACATGGATAGTGTTTAGTCATGACAGCTCTGAAATACCAAATGAAGACTTAGAGTCTGCTCTTGAAGACTGCTCTTGGAGGATTGCCTTTGCAGGGTTTTTGACACAACCTCCTTATTTGCTATACGAAGCTAACTGTAATTAAAAGAGAATGACATGATGAAATACTCTTAAAATAGAATTAAGAAATATTAGATTGGAATTCACTTAACTTCAAGGTTGACTTTTTTTTCAAGTTTGATTGAAAGCTACTCATTAGGGATTCACAGGTTTAATCAATGTTCATGTGAATTTGTTTCAGAGTAGCAGCCATGTTAGTCTGTATCTGCAAAAAGAAAAGGAGTATTTGTGGCACCCACCTTAGAGACTAACAAATTTATCTGAGCATAAGCTTTCATTAGCTACAGCTCACTTCATCGGATGCATTCAGTGGAAAATACAGTGAATGCATCCGATGAAGTGAACTGTAGCTCACGAAAGCTTATGCTCAAATAAATTTGTTAGTCTCTAAGGTGCCACAAGTACTCCTTTTCTTTATGTCAATTTGAGAATCTCAGATTTTATCCTTTCATGCTGAGAAGGGATTTTCCCCAATGGGAAGTAATATAATATAGAATTCATGAGTACCGGGTGTTTGTATTTATTTTTTGACTGAGGGGGACATCCCAAAGTGGGCACAAAGGACTAAAAAGAAGGATCTTTAATAAAACCTCAACTGCCAGTCTTAAATTGCAAATAGAAATTATTTGCATGAATACAACTTGTTTTAGTATCAAACAAAAGGTAGTTCAAATTTTTCTGCTGTTGCACTCAGTGCAAAGGAAGAAAATAAAACTTCACTGAAAAGAAAGGAAGTTACTGTGCCAAACTTTACTGGCCAAGTGATATCTGCCTGATACTTTTTAAAAATTCAGAGGAGAGTTAGAGAGAGTCTCAGGAGGCAGCACTTTTATGAAAAAAAGCAGGTCCTCTAGGTCAAACCTCTTTTAGATTTCAATAAGTTATCAATTTGCTTGTTCACAGATGTATTTTCTTAGCTGTGCTACAAACTATTTCAAGACCCTCTAAATGAAAAATTTGATTTATCAATTCACATTATATTTATATAGAATATGTTAAATATTGCTTGTTTTAATTATTTGGGAAATCAGATACACATCTAACAATATTTATACCTCGGGTCTCAGTGAAAAAAAACTCAATAGTTTAATTTCCAAAACCAATTTGATGTCAAGCATGGATCTGGTTTTATGCTACTGATAGCATATTAAATAGGGAAACAGTTAATCTTGGTCAAATATAAAAAAATCGTAAACTGGAGTAACAAATCTTACAGATGGTAATTAAAAATAAAATCTAACCTTAAGATTTTTTTTAAATAGACACAGAAAACATGACCATGTGATATTCTGTTCTGCTGTCAGCGGCAGAAATTAAGCCATAAAGCACAACGTAACTACTGATGGGTGTTACCAGAATTGTGTAGATATTAGTTATGATTTTTACAAATACAAAAATTATAATTTTCATTCCAAAAGAAACAAAGGACAAAAATGTACATCAAAGGAAAGAGATGTTAAATTTTAGCCTTATAAATGTATAATTACAAACTATGGAGAATAACAAACATGTCCCCTTCGAGACATTCATATACCTGAAAATGAATGTGTATTTGTATTCAGTTAATTATTCTGGGGAAGAAAAATCTAGAGACATTAAAGATCTACAGACAGCAAACCTGTTTTCTATGTATGACAAATCTTCATGGAGATAAGACCGACACACACAACTATTCTGATTATCCTTGAATTTATCTGAAGACAGACCTGGCTGCATTGCTTTTGGGTGACAATTAGAAGTGGGAAACCTGAATATCCTATCAAATGCCAAGAATAGTACTGACAAGAGGGAATTTATCACATGTTGGCTAGAAGTTCATTTCTGTCACCTGTTGACTCCTTAGCTTAGTATGCTCTTTTTATTGTCTGGAAAGTTTCTATGGCAAGTCCCAGTTGATCTGTTTAGAAAACTTCAGAAGTTGGGATGGCCAGCCTCCATTATCTGGAGGCATACTGACCAACCATGCAGTGGTTATTTATGACGTTAAAAATATGTAAGATTTATCTGTTCGTGAAACAGAAAGTATAGTGATCTATGGTTAAGATGTAACTACCAAATGCTTCAGAAAATATATTAAAATCTATTTTAAATTTTGGAAAATAGCTTACAAAAATATCTTCACTTATAGTATACCATACAAAAACTGACTGGTGTGTGGGTTTATAGTAGAAAACTATTACTGGGGGCTATAAAAGGAACTAGTGATGTATGTTACCCTTAATTGCAATGCAATTAATTGCATTATAGCTCACTGCCCTGGCAAGTAGTCTCTTACCAGAACTGTAAGACTTCCAGTATAACCAAAATCTTTAACAATATCTATTTTTTTAAACCCTTTCTGAACTTCAGTTTCTTTTTTAAAAAAAGACACCACAGTGCTGTTGCCCAAGAAAGAAGAATAAGCCAACTCAGAGGCAGAAATAACTCTAAATTATAAAGTCCGTCAAACAGCTAGATACAGCAAAGTCTACAGTTATTTCTGCTGCCCATATCACACTGGGCAATTCTTTTATAATCAAGTTATGGGCAAAAGCAACCATTTTTGTTCTAAGAATTGGAATTAGTTTAAATCCATGGGTTTAATAAATACAAATATACACATTTGTATACATTAAATGTAGTCACATGTGTATAATTACATATACATTATATACACAAATACATACAGTATATGTTCCTTTTGATAACACTACTTAGATATTCTGAGTGTTAGCAACAGGTGTTAATGGAAAATGTAATGAGGTTAAATATAGCAATGTAGCTCAGAACCAAGGCATTGCTTTTCTATATTGAAGACTTAGATACAGTTATAGGAAAAATACTGCCCGAGATTTCCCCATGTGCAACCAACTAAAATCGAAGGCTTGCATGAGGTGTAATCAGAAACTGGCCCTGTGTGGAACTGGAGAATTTTGGAATTTGTGGATGTTTACGCTGTGTTTGTGTGTAAACATAACGTTGTAGACAACTAATAGAAGAGGTTGTATAATCTAACACCTTAGCCAGCCCCAGAGTAGACCACATTAGACTTCTGATTCATAACTGTCAGCATAAATTTGCTTAGAGTAAAGTGAGAGTGGTTTATATCCAAATGACTCCATGGTTTCTGTTAGTATAAATGAAAAAGCCAGATACAGATAACTACCAGTAGTTATTGGCTACTGGGAACTTGCATCATTTTTCTCTCAAACAAAAACACCCCCCACCTCTGCAACAAGTGAGAGCAGCTTAGTATACAAAGTGCTGATCCAGGATATCTAGTCCCCTCTCCTTTACATCTCAAAATAAAGAAACTCAAAACAAGCTACAGTCAAGTGGATCACAAAAATGCCTTCTTAACATATCAACAAAAACAAGCCTATATATTCCAGTTTTTAAAGTGTTAACATACAAAAACGTGAAATGTAGAACATAAAATGTAACCCGTACATTAAGATGGATTTTAAAAATGAACAGGAACTTGAGCACACAATGAAAAAATGAGGACAATACAGATGTCAAGACATTCAGCAGAGTGGGCTTTTTGTTCATTTCAAATTACAGCACATCTCATGCACCACACATTTTACAATTTTACATACTTTACATGATATAGAAATATTTAAGTTAAAATTTCTTTTACTGATATATTGTACTCAAATTTTAAATCCTGAGAAGAAAAAAAGAAAAGTGTGGTTATGTATGTGCACTACATGTCCCATGCCACCAACACATACACCACAGTATATTAGAAAGTCCAGAGATAGAAGAATTACATGCTGGGAGTGTTACCCCCTGAAAACTGGTTTCTCTTTTCTTTGTTTGGGAGAGACAGTAGGAAACAATTTCTGATCTATACTACCCCACAGTGTGTGTGTATATACATATATATCTACATAAACTTTGTAATGACTGCAAACTTGCACTGAGAGAGTATTTCTGTCAGAGTTTCAATACCAGATGCAACACGGTGACTTAAGTTGAACATCAGGAAGAAGAGTAATACCTGGCTTTCCTGCATAGAAGTATATGCCCATATATTTTACAGTTAGTAACTCAGCCTCAGGTTAGTCCCAAACATTATTTAAAACATATACATATTTCCATTTAGCACAGCTACCCACTGCTAACAAGAATGTTACTATTACACCTTTCATGTGATTCTCTGTGGTGCAGAGTGTTCTCCATTCAAACAAGCATGAAGTATAAAACTGACAGACGCAGATTCATTGCAGAAGCAAATCCCAGCTGCTTTCTGCACCTTAATATTTATCTAAACGTTCATACCAGATTCCAAATCAAGCCACCGAGTTTCATTAACCAACATCAAGATTTTCAGCACGCTGTGATCTTGTGAACATTTTGCAAGCAAGTTAGTAGGCGATGATATGGGCTTCCTGGTGATGCTACCATCTCAAACACAGACTGAAAGGCCCTTCGATCTAGTTCCTCATCTATCTGGTGTCTGTAAAAGTCTATGGCCACCAAACAGAAGAGGTTAATGTCCACTTGCTCCGATTTTCCCATTCTGCTGATAATATGTGGAAGACTGAGAAAGTAGTTAAGGGCATAATAATGAGGTAAGAGACAAACTTTAAAGTTTTATACAAAATATCACTGACTTAAAAAGCATTCCCAGATAAATTAAATATTTTTGCTTTACCACTGTGTAATTGTAAGTGCAAGACATCTGCAGATAGCAATTAAACTGCCGTTGCAGAAGCTTTATTTCTTAGCTGTATTTCTCTGAATAACTTAATGCAATTTCCCCATTATTGTTAGCTTAAAATGAGTTGGTAGGAATACTTTCCACTTGTTAGATTATATATTAGGAGAAACAAACCCGCATCAACAAGACAGTTCTGCACTGCTTAAAGATAAACAGAAATACCAATGCACAGAGCCTCAAAAATAATCGTCAATGAAATGTAAAACACAATGGAGAAATTTCCATTTTTAGACTGCTATCAAATGTCCTATTCAGGGCTGATTTTCCTGAGCAGCGGTTCTTTTTAAGGGGAGACGATTTTTTTCTTTTTTTTTTTTTAAATTATACATTCATTGGGCAATGCCACTGCATCCTTCAATTAGTTGTTCCAACTATTTTGGGGAATGTTATCCTATTGCCAGTTTAAGATTATTGTGATTTGCTGCCTTGCAGAGGAATGTTTGCCAAATACAATTTTTTGGGAGAAGTGGAGGAAAGACGGAGCTGCAAGGAGGGGAAAGAAAGTAGATGAGGATGTTCTTTTGAGAGTGTTTTTCCCTAGAGCATGGCACAATGCTTATGACTTATTTTTAAAAGGAAAATAATAAAAAGTCACCTTGAAAATATCTGGTAAAAAGTTCTAAACATTATAGGATCATTGATCATTTGTTCCCTGCAATAAATTACTTGTCAATTCCTCAATTCTTTACATTAAAAGCTTATACCACTAAAATAAAAGATTTTCCACAGTAATGTAGGGGTTGAGATGCAAGACTCCCCTTAACATAGATGTAAGCCATATGGCTGAACCTGACATACTGCTAAAAAATTCACCCTTATCTGATAGTAAAGTTATAAACCATTATGGTACCAATGTTGAACTACTACAGCTTGTACCCACTGGCATCCACTCTTGGCAATTCAAGCAACCGAGTTGTAGATTAAGACCAGAAGGGACCACCATGACCATCTAGTCTGATCTGCTGCATAATACAGGTAATACATTTAACCCAATAATTGAATATTAACCACTAAATAGACATGGAGAGCGAACTATGTCTTCGCTTCTGGAAGTGGACCCACTTGGTGAAATCTGATGCCCTGGCAGGGCATTGTGGAGAAGTACTGCTGCCCATGGTGTATTCATTAGATACATGAAGGGAGGATTTCAGTCTCCAATGTTATCAATCCACTTTACAGAAGTGCTAAACCCACATAAAAATGGTTTAGGATACATTGCTGAAACCCACTGAGTGGTGGAAGCACTGACAAAAAAACAGGAAAGACTCCACATGGCCATTGCAACAGGCGTTCTCTGTGTGAAGTTGGAGAGAGAGAGCATCACCCAATCACGGACCATTGGTGACTGTCCAGTGGTATGTAGTGTCTGAAAAACCTGCAAAAATTATAGTAAATATTTCATGTGGGAAAAGACCTGTTAGAACACTAATGGCCAGACATAAAACATACTGCAAACATGTAAGCCTAGATGAATGTCCTCCTGCTACTCCAAACCCTGGAGGCATTTTACCCACTAAGATGGGTGATTCATGTAAGCATAAGAATATTTATTAAATCTTTATGACATTACATGTGGCAGTCAGATTTTAGTGATCGGGCTGTCAGTCAAAAATGTTCATTACGTACATGAGATTGCCTACAAAATTCCATTTGGGTACATTGTGACAGATAGCTGTATCTAAATATAATTAAAATATCAAATTAAACATCTGAGCCTGTCAAATAATTTTTGTATGATTAATTTCTGCTTCAGAAACAGAAAACAGATCCCAAGAGACTATGCCAAAATAGCATATCCAGACTAGTGATACAACTGAGGGGGCTATTCTTCCCAATCCGTCTCAAATGATCTGAGACACTTCAGAGTGCCCCACCCAGTTACACCTAGATTCATAACTGTCTACTTTCTGTTCACAGATTTGGTAAGTGCCAGTTTAGTCATGTAATACTATGACCATGGACTTTGCCCTCTTTGGAATGTCATGGTACATCTAAACCTTTAAATGGGATCTAAAAAGAGATTTGCATACAAACTAATTTTCTCCTCAACAGGGTATAACGTGAATAAGAGCGTATAAACTTTTTCTTTGATTTCCTGGCTCTTAAAATAAAATTTCCCTGCTTTCTGTTATGAATTTAGTATTGTAAGAATGTAGTCTTCTCTGAATGTTATTATTTCCTAATTACAGGTTTTATTTATTTCAACTTGTGCAAGTAAATGTGAGAAAACAAAACATGTTCAGGTCTATCTTTGGAATTTCTAATTTCACTCTTCAGTGTAATAGCACAAGCATGTAGTTTGTTTACTAAAACAGAACCACATGCTGGTTTATTTTGCTAGTCACTTTTATGAAGTTCTGCACCAGAATTATATGTATTATGTCATGAAATTTAGTATGAACAGCATTAAAAATTTTTTTTTGCCCTTTTCACATATTCAGCTCAATGTCACAAATGGAATTTTTAAATGTCAGTAGTGGATATCTTCAGAGTGAAGAGGTTTAAAATAATTTCTGCCAGATTATATGCTCGACAGAATACCAGTAATAGTACGTTTGCCAGGAGTCCTAGTTACCGAGAGTGAACAGCCTTGCACCAAAAGTACATTTATGAAATTCAGTTTAAAATACACTACCTTATAAACTACTGTGGCCATGAATTGTGGGTATGGCTGCTGGTTGGATAAGAATTCTCCAATAACTTTATTCATTACATCCTGTGGAGGGAAAAAGTCATCTAGGAACTGAGGGAGGATCCGTGCCACTACTCTAGCTTCAAAAGGAAATCCTTTCCGGATCCTAAAACAAAAAAGAATGCATACATTTGACCATTTTAATTCAGCAGAACATTCATGCTGATTTAGTCCCTATGAAATTTTTTCCTGTTTTTCCAGAGTCAAGAGGGATAGGAGAATAATTCTTTTCTCTTATATGTAGATAGATCTCAATGCTGAAGAGCCCACAGATCTAACACTGACCCAACTGACAATCCAGTTCTTCCACAGCTGTATGACATTCAACTTATGACTGCTAATGGTTTTTTTTTTTTTTTTCTTCAAATGATAGGCTGGGAATAAGTGAAACTCTAGAGAGAGAGAGAGAAAAAAACACAACTAACTCTACACCTGAGAGTACCACACTATGTCTGAGATGCATGCTAAAAAGACAGTGTGTCTATGCATGTGGGGGAATGCATTAGCACTGCTGGCAATCTGAGAAAGAAAATTCACAAGTAAATTTTTTTCATTTTCATTCATACCATCCCTGCTGGTTGAACAAAAGGGAAATAGCAAGAAGAATGTTATGTTGTAGATGAAGAGAAACAGAGCTAGATGGCAAGGAAATGAAAGTCATTTTCTTTAAGGATACTTTTAATGAAGAACCACCAACTGGAGAGTCTTTCGGTCAAAGGCTGGATCTGTTGATGCTTGCAGATCAAGCTCATGGTGTCTTGGGAAAAGCAGATATGAACTACCATACCACTGATTTCCTCTGCAAAGGTACGCTCTCTCTGCTTCATGAGGGTTGATCTTATGGAGTGCTCCATAATGCCTTTCAGGACTGACTTATGAAGTCTTAAAAGGCGGTATTTTCTAAAGCATTTAGCGTTGGTATAACTCCCGTTGAAGTTAATGGGAACAGTTAAATCGTTGAATGTTTTTGAAAATCCCCATTTGACCCTTTGTGCTACAGCACCTAATACAGCTAGAGATCATCAGGTTAGAGCAGGAGTTCTCAAATCTTCTGCAGTGTGGACCACTGTGGACCAAACTGTATTATGGACCCTCCATTTTGCAATTGCTTATAATCCTTGCGACTACAGAAGCTGATCACATGAAAAAAAATTAATGTATTTTAAGTTGTCTTTTAAAGATACTACTTTAAAAAAACCTGGGCTTATGCTCTGTTTCTTTATTGTGTTAAAAGACATTCTGAAAGTGGTTTTATTATGCTTTAAAAAAAAGCATTTTATAAAAGAAAAGTACTTTTTAATAGTTCTTGCAGTTCACATGTTCTCAACCCTCAAAATGGGCATTTCAACCCTTCACGGTGGCATACACTGCGATTATTTTATGCAGCCAGTGTCAAAACTACGATTTTCATCATGACTGGAAATGACACTTTTCTGACTACATTATAAGTGTCAGTAAATAGGATCTTAGTATTCTTAATTCTTACTTTGTTGTGATCATTCAAATATTTTACACACGTAATCACCACGTGCTGAGGCATGTATTTTAGGTAAGCAGAGGCATTTGTTTTGTGTAACACTAAATACTGATTAGAAATCTGTTTCCTATTTACATTCTTGTATGTCTGTGTTGGACCCAACCACTGTAACGACATTGCTGTGTACCTTATTGGTACAGTATTTTTAATCAACAGCACAGTAACTATCAGCAATGACATTTTAAAATCAAGAACAGAATAGTGACCAACAAACTGAGCCAATGCCAAAACTTTTATTGCAGTTTATGCCGAGGTTGGTTTTTTTGGGTTTTTTTCCCCTTTCTTACCTATCAAAAAGAACAGACACCCGTTCCATAGCTACAATAACAGACTCGCTGTCTGGAGCTGTGGGATTTGCATCTGTTGCTCGACTTGGGCTGATTTTCTCTTTTCCTAAACAGAAACAAGATATCTTGTAGTAAGTTCACTATAACTGAAAAAAATTCATTTGTCAGTAAGCTGTAAACATTTGTTTAATTTTCTGGAAAGAGCTCTAGAAGAGCTAGATATTACTCTACTAAAAAGATGTACTTAAAACAGAGCATAAATAATTGAATAATAAATCCACACCTGAATACATGCAAGTCAGCATTAACCCCAAGGCTGCCATAGCTCTGTGGGGGCTGTGTATGTTCACTCTGTCAACACTTAGTTTAACTAAAGATTCACTATCCAGCCTAGAAAGTTGCTCTGAAAGGAGGAGTCGTTCTAATCCTCTGAGGACGCAATGGTAAATAATGGATGGAGTTGATTCATCACTTCCAGACACCATTACTCCACACACCTGAAATAAACAAGAACGAAATCTAAAACAATTGATTATATTTAACTAAACTCCGACACCAATATATCAGAAAATAACTAACATACACGGAGAATTGATTTAATCTCCTCAATCAAATCATTTTTTTTGGGGGGGGGGATGAGGGAGAGAAGAGAGAAAGAAAGAAGAGGTTACTCATCTTATCGTAATTTGAGTCCTTTGAGATCTTTTTTCCCTCTGGGTGCTTTGCTATAGGATGCGTGGGTACCCTTGACCGGAGAATGCAAAGCAGTGTCCAAGGGTACATGCCTGCACAGAACAGCACCTTGTGTCTCAAAATGAGGGCACAAAAGATGGCATGGACCCTCCACCACTCAGTTCCTTCTTGCTGTGAAGCAGAGCCACCACAGACAAGACAGAGGACTCAGAGGGACAAAACATCTTGAAGGACTCAAGTTACTGTATGGTAAGTAACCGCTCCTCCTTCTTTGAGTATATGTTCCTATGGATGCTCTGTTGTGGGAGACTCCCAAGCAGTAACTCAGCAAGGAGGTGGGTGCTAAGAAGGCAAGTCCAAAATAGTCCAGAAGACTGCATCACCAAAGGTAGTATCATACCTGGAAACATACCATCCCTGGAGCGTATGTAGGCAGATCTCTTGGAGACATGAGGCTTTGGATAAAACATTGGTAGGTGGATCTCTTGATTAAAATAATTCCAAAGAGACCTTAGGGAAGAAACGAGGATGGGGATACAGTGTAACCGTATCTCTACAGAAGCTAGTAAATGACAGGTCTGCCATAAAAGCATGGAGTGAAATTATGGCTATAAGGAACAAAGTCCTGAGGGAAAGGTGGAGGAAAGAACAAGTATGTAGGTTCAAAGGAGGGTTTCCTCAGGGCACTTAGGACCAAATTATGGTCCCACTGGGAAGTTGGGGGCCCTTGAGGAATCTGGCCATATTGGGGTTGGCAAAAACTGAGAAGCCCTTGATGTGTGAGTGGAAAGCTGTGAGAGTGGCCAAATGTATTCTGACTGAGCTCACTGATCGACCTTGTGTCTTCAAATCCAAAAGATAGTCTAAAATTTTGGAAAGCAGAACCTCTGATGCTAGAGAAGAGTGAAAAGAACAGCAGGAATGGAAGTGTTTCCACTTCTGAAGGTAAATTTTGCAAGTACTAGATTTCCTGCTAGATAGGAGAACTGATTGGTCCTTTTCTGAACAGGTTAACTCTACCTTGAGAGCCATCCAGGAACCATGCTCTCAAGTTAAAGGAGGAAGGGTTGGGATTGATCAGGGTCCCAGAGTTCTGTGACAGGAGATTTTTTCCTGATAGGACCTAGTTGGAGGGACGTTGCCACAGAGAGGTGATGGAGGTTTGACTACCACACTTGTCTTGGCCAGGACAGTGCTGTGAGGATAACCCTCGCTCTTTCCTGATGCAGTTTGAGTAAGGTCTTGAGAATTAGAAGTAGAGGCTGGTAAACATAAAGCAGGTACAGGGCCCTGGTGTTATCAGGGCATCTCCCAATGAGTTGCAGCCTTATAGTCCCTTGGAGCAGAAAAGACAACATTTTGCATTGTTTGGGGTGTTAAAGAGGTCTGCTTCTGGGAGACCCCACATCTGGCAGATGCCAAGGAAGACAGAATCACTGAACTCCCACTTGTAATCTTGAAGGAAATTTCTGCTCAGAAAGTCTACAATCTTGAGATTCCTATCTCATGGGAAATGCATCGGTTCCACAAGTTTGGTGACTGCATGTAAGGGCTGGGATCTTTCTCTTCCCTGTCAATTGATGTAATACATCATTGCCCTGTTGTCCAGCTTTACCCTGAAGGAGTGGCCCTTTACGGTGTGAAGGAAGTGTTGATAGGCCTATTGAATGACTCCAGTCCAGAACGTGGATGCGGAGTGTGACCTTTATGTGGACCACTTGCCCTGCGCAGTGTCCCCTTGGAGGTAAGCCACGCATCCCAAAAGAGAAATATCGGTTGTGAGGATCTTTGAGGGTAGGGTATATGAGACTGGGGTTCCCACTCAGACCTTCAGTGGGTCATTCCACCACCTGAAAGAGTCCAGAACTTTCTGAGGTACTGTGATACATTTGAGGATGCTGGGGTGCACACATGGCTTAGGTCTGTGTGAAGGCACCCAACATGTAGTCTCATGTGAGGTGTGACAAAGATGGATGCCAACATGTGGCCCAAGAGTTGTAGGCAGGTCCTTGCAGTTGTTTGCAGACTGTGTTGTATTGTTGAGATTAGACTGGATAAACTCTCTTTGTGGAGTTAGGGAGTCTACAGTGGTTCTGATTAAATCTATTGTTTGGACGGGAGTCAGTGTAAATGTCTTCCGATTAATTCGAAGTCCTAGAGACTGAAACAGTGCTAGAACCCTGGAGGTTGCCAACTGGACCTCCCAAAACGTCAATCATTCAGGTAAGGGGAATACTGCTATGGCCCACTGTCATAAATAGGCTAATGCGAGGAGATTTGTGAAGACCTTTGGGGACTCAGAACTGGCAGCATTCTGAGCCTTTTATGAAACATAGGAAATGTTTGTGGGATGGGTAGAAAGCTATATAAAAGAAGGCATCCTGCAGGTCAAGGTCGATGAGGCAATCTCCCATATCTAAGGATGGGCTTTATAATGGCTAGTGTCACCGTTCTGAAGTGCTTGGAAAGGATATAGGCATTCAGGTTTCTGAGGTTGAGCATCAGTCTCTATCCTCTGCCCCTCTCCCAACAAACTCTGGACTAACCAGTTTGATTGCCCCAAGAGTAAGAGAGACTGGATCTCTTGTTTTAAGAGATCTTCATGAAATGTGTCTCTGAAGACGGATGGGGAAGGCAGGTTGGGGGGGTAGGGGGGGTAGGGAAATAGTATGAAAGTGGATGGAACATCCCCCATTGATGACTTCAAAATCCATTAGCCTGAGGTAACCTGCTCCAGGCAGGCAGGAAGTGGGATAGACGCTATCCTAAGGGGATGGTAATGGATCGAATTGCACAGCACTGGATCCAGGAAAGTAGGTTGCTTGATGCCCTTGACCAAGATGTAAAATTGTTTCTTAGAGGAAGGAGCAGATGATATTGTAAAAAGGGGTGGTCTCTTTTTGGAGATCTAGATATCCTCCTCTGAAAGTCCAAAGGTCTGGGAAAAGTTTGCTGAGAATGGTACTGATACCATATAGAGCACTGTGATGTTTGGGACTAAACTGTTTCTTTCTTGCAGGAATGGAAACTCCCAGAGACCTTAAAGTTGACCTCAAGTCCCTCACGGTGTGGAGGGGGAAGTCTGTCAGCACTGAGGAGTTGGGTCCTTCAAAGGGAAGGTCTTCAACCATATTTCTGCACCTCTCTTGGGAGGCCAGAAGACTAGAGCTAGGATGCTCTTTGCATACCTACAGCCATAGCTAAGGCTCTAGAAGCCATGTCTGTGGCACCTAAGGCAGCCTGGAAAGAGGTGTTAGCTATTAACTGACCTTTCAAAATGATGGCCTGAAATTGTTCCCTCTGGTCCTGTTGCAGATGTCCAATAAAATGTGTGAACTTGGAATGTGTGTTAAAATCTGCCACCCGGGCTTGGTAGTTTACCACTTGAAATTGGAGAGCTACTGAGGAGTAGCTTTTTCAACCCAGGAGGTCTAAACATTTGGACTCATCATAAGGAGAAGATCTGGAGCAGATTTGTCATTTTCTGTCTTTACCTGCATTCACCACCAAGGAATTGGGAGTGGGGTGGGAAAACAAATGTTCCATTCGCTTGGTTATTATACTATACTTTTTTATCTGCCCACTTAGCAGGTGGGCTGGATATTGGCAGATGTTCGCTAGATTGGGCAAGTAGATGATAACAGAGCTCCATTGATTGGGAGGGTAATTTTGCCCTGAGGAGTGATATTTAGAATGTTCATCAAGGAGCACTGAGACTCCTGAACCTCCTCTACTGGGATCTGGGGGAATTCTGTCAGGTATTTAATGAGGTCTTGGAAGGCTGGAAAGTTGTCAGCAAAAAAGGGTGGTGGGGGCTTACTTGGGGGATGAAGAGAACTTAGCTGATGGGGCGAGTTTCCCTCCATCTGTGGGTCCTGCTTTTCTTCAATGCATACCAGGGCCAAAGGGGCATAAGGTACCGAAGGATGATCCTGCAGTACGGAAGGTAGGTCAGGTGGTGCCTGTCAGTGATGCGGTACCAATAGATATTGGGATCTCTTTTTGGCTGGTCCCCTATAAAACTGTTCACCAAGCTGACCCCAGGGATTCCAGTGAGTCCCCTGAGGGGGCGGAGAGAGAAGGTTTTCCCCAAGGATATTCACAACCCTTGGATGTACGGAATCTGGTGAGGTCCAGAAGATCCTCCTCAGAATGACAGCTCAGTGGGGTGTGATAGTATGGTGCCAAAAAAGAGCCCTATACCAAGACCTTAGATTCTGAAGAAGTGTCACCCCTTGACTGAAATGGGAAGCATCAGATAAAGGTGCTGGTATCAGAGGCCTGATTGGAGTTCAATCCAGGATGATTGCGGTTGCAGGTGACTGAGCAGTACCAGGGAAGGGGTTTTCATAGAAGTCCATAATAGAGGGGACTCTGGTTCCTCCAGTATGAAAAGGGTCTCCAAGAGAGATATCTGAAGGGTGCTGGAGGGCTATGGTATCCTGAAGTTGGTACAGGAGACTGGTCAGTGCAGTGATGGTACTAGAGAGGCTTGTAGAGGAAATTCTCTGACCAAAGAACTCCAGTGCAGAGAAGACAACAGTACCAGAGCACGAGTAGGAGCCTGTGTGCATCTCGGTACCGAGAGGCAGATGGCTCTCTGTGCTATCTGTTAGAAGAATTCTCCACATGCTGCTTCTTATGTGGTACTGACAGCTCAGTACTGGAATTGTATGGGAACCTCAACCATTCCCCTTGACAGATGTGAAGTCTCAGAGTGGGATTTACGGATGACCTACCCCTCTTCCTTATTTCCCTAACGGGGAAAGAGTCTTCTATTTCAAAGAAGTCCTAGCCTCTGAAGGTGTGGCTGGAGCTGGGGCAAGTGAGTATTCCATTAGAAGGAGCTTCAGCCTAACCTACCTGTCTGTCTGCAACCTGCGTTTAAATCCCATACAGACTATACACTTTGATGGGACATGGGTGTCTCAGAAGCAGCAGAGGTAGATTGAATGCCTGTCAACTACAAGGAAAAGACTTTTGGCAGGGTTTAATCCCCAGGGTCTTTGGAGTAACTCAGAGGACAAAGAAAAAGGTGTGTGTGTAGGGTGGGGGGGCGGCAAGCTCCTTCTATACCCATCTGTATTAAAGCTATAAAGAGAAATAAAATAACTAAACAAATAAAAGAAAAATTTAGAATAAGTCACTATGTTAAGATAGGCAGGAAGCCAAAAATCAGGGGATACACAATTGCTCTGTATCAAGTTGCAGGGAGCTGAGAAGGAACTGAGTAGCGGCGGGTAAGTATCCTATATGACCTCATTTGGAGGCACAAGGTGCTGCTCTGTGCAGGTGTGGGCCCTCAGGGAGCACAGGCAAATCCTAGGGTGGAGCATCCATAGAAATATATATGCAAAGAAGAAAACATTTCTTTCATAAAGCTTATCAATAATAATCCACCTAAAAGTTTTTAAAAAAATCTGCATTGATTCAAGATTGCATCAATCTTCTGTAATCTGGAGCACTGTGCAATACATACCTGTATAATTCCTGCAGAGAATTCAGGCCCTACATCAAGTGGGTAATTCTCTATCAAGTAGAATGCTGCAGCACACATCACTAAAATATGCTGTTGGTTATGGACATTTACAGAGCTGTAAATAAGCAAGAAAGCAAATGGTTATATATCAGTAAAGAATTGGTTACTTACTGTAAACTGTGATTCTTTGAGATGTGATGCAGACTTGTATTCCATGTAGGTGTGTGCGTGCCCACCATGCCAGACCCGAAGAATTTTGCCTATAGTATCCATAGCCCCCTCCCTGGCTATACAAAGCCATGCTCCCTTGACCCCCCTCAGTTCCTTTGCACTGAACGACCAGAGACTAGACTCTAATGCAGAAAAGACAGCAGGTGGGTTGTGAAATACACATCTGCATCACATCTCAAAGAACCAGTTACAGTAAGTAACCATTTCTTTTTCTCGAGTAGATGCAGCCGTGCATTCCACTTAGGTGACCCACAAGCAGTACCCCCACGGAGAGGGGCTCAGAGTCTATTTAAACAAGGACTGCAGGACTGTGTTCCAGAAGTTTGTAGCCGCTCTGGATGCTGTGGTAATGGCACAGTGGTTCATAAATATATGTATCGATGACCATGTAGCAGTCCTTCAAATATCCAATATTGAGACGTCACTTAAGAATGCTATTGACGTACCTTGCACTCTTGTAGTGTGAGCTTGCACCCATAGACGGTGTGTAGCCGAAGCTGTTCTGTATGCAGTCTTGATGGAGGAAATTATCCATGAGAAGACTGCCAGTCCCTTCATACAGTCTGCATATGACACAGATAAGGCAAAGCCCAAAAGGGTTTAGCCCTGTCCAGAGAAAAAGGTCAGACATTGTCTGATGTTCAATGTGTGAAGACACTGCTCCTCTGGAATTGAATGCAGCTTAGGGGGAAAAAAACCAAGAATTTGCCTCCTACTTTTAATGAAACAGAGAGACCACCTTAGACACAAATTTCAGGTGCGACAGCAATGTCACTTTGCTAACCATTCCAACGGGGGAACCATACGTTCTGATAAGACCAAGTTTAGATCTAGGGAGGGATGGGCTCTTGCACCTGGGGGTATAATCTTTCTCGATGTTGAGGAAACGGATAGACATCTCTTGTGAAAAAACAGACTGGTTATCCACCCGAGGATGGAAAGCTGATAGTGCTGCAAGGTGAACCTTCATTGAGGAGATAGTTAAACCTTGCTGTTTCAGGTGTAACAAGGACTTGAGATTGTCCTGAAACAATGACCATGCAGGCGAGACTCCACACTGAGCAGCCCAGACGAAGAACGACTTCCACTTTGCGAGGTAAGTAGCCCTAGTGGATGGAGGGCTTCCTGATACCAGTAAGACATCTCTCTGGGATTTAGCCATGGAGCTTCCAGGCCGTCAAGTGGAGGGAGCTGAGGTTCAGGTGCAGTAACTAACCATGGTCCTGACAGACGTAGAGGAAGCAGGAATGGAGCGGCCACAGAAAGGCCTAGCAGTGTGGCAAACTGATGTTGGTGGGGCCAAGCTGAGGCTATTAGACCGACCCACACCCGGTCCTATTTGATCTAGAGCAGAATCTTGTGCATGAGCAGGATGGGAAAGCGTAGTACAGGTGACCTGTCCATGGTAGTAGGAAGGCGTCCGTGAGTGATCTCAGGCTGAGACCTCGCAGGGCTCAACTCAGAGGAAGTGTCTCAGTGGTGACACTTCCTCTGTTGTGCCTGGTTTCAAACAGGCCTGCCTGGGGAGTCCCATACTGCTGGTAAATGCCCCTCATGATGTCCAGGTGAAAAGACCACTTGTGGTGACTGGAGAAAGACTTGGTGAGGCGATCTTCCAGCTCCTTTTATGCTCCTGGAAGATGAGAAGCCTCCAGTTAGATTGAATGGGCTATGCAGAACTCCCACAGCTGAACTGCTTCACTACACAGAGGGGAAGAGTGAGCTCCTCCCTGCCTGCTGAGAAAGAACATGACTGACTGTAAGAATCAACACACACTTGCCTGTAATGTGAGGTGGGAATGCCTGACAGGCCAGATGAACTGCCCTGAGCTCTTCAGTGATGCGTAGCAAGAGCTCTTCTGAAGGCCAAAGGCCTTGAGTCCTGAGGTGCCCCAGGTGAGCCCCCATCCTAACGCTGATGTGTCTGATACTAGGGATATCTACAGTTGGGGTCGTGAAAAGGGAACACCAGCACAAACCACCAGCAGGTCCAGCCACCAGTTGAGGGAGGTGAGGTCTGGCGAAGGTACCATAAGAACCAAGTCTGGGTGGTGGCAGTTTGGTGAGTACATCGAGGCCAGCCATGCCAGAAGGGGTTTCAGATATACTCTTGTGTGCTGCACTACGTACGTACAGGAAGCCATGTGACCCAAAAGCCTCAGACAATTTTGGGCTGTTGTAACTATAGTGCACTTCAAGGACAATATCAGGGACATCATTGTCTGAAACCAATCTTCTGGAAGGAAGGCTCTGGCCTGGGTAGTCGAGCACAGCTCCAATAATCTCTGTCCTCTGTACTGCAGTGAGAATGGACTTCTGTACATTTATTAGCAGGCCTAGGGCCTGGAATGTCAACTGGATGAGGAGGATGCCGGACTCCATCTGAGCTCTTGACCTGCATCTGCCTAGCCCAGTGGTTCTCAACCTATTTACCATTGTGGGCCGGACCCAATACTACCTCTATGGCCCTGAGGATGTCACATGGGCTGCACCTCTGTGCTGATTGGGCCGCAAGTGGCCCACAGGTCACAGGTTGAAAACCACTGGCCTAGCCAGTCATCCAGATGCAGGTAGACTTGCACTCCTAGCTTCTTCAGGAAGGCTGCCACTACCACCATGCATTTTGTAAATACCCACAGAGCTGCCAACAGGCCAAAGAGGAATACTGCGAATTAGCAGTGCATTTGGTTCACAACGAACCTGAAGAATCTTCTGTGGCCTTGAAAGATTGATATGTGAAAGTAGGCATCTCTTAAATGGAAGATGGTATACCAGCCCCCGGGATCCAGAGAAGAAATAATGGAAGCCAGGGAGACCATGCGGAACTTTAATTTCGTGAGATAGCTGTTGAGCTGGCGCAGGTCTAGAATAGGTCTGCACCTTCAGAATTAGGAAATAACAGGAGTAGAACGCTGTCCCCCTTAGATTTTGTGGAACCTCTTCCATGGTCCCCACCCAAAGGAGAGATTGAACTTCCTGGGTCAGAAGTTGCTCATGAGAGGAGTCCCTGAAGAGGCATGGGGAGGAAGAGTGAAAAGGAGTGGTAGAACTGAACTGGAGGATACATCCCACTTCCATTGTTTTCAGCACCCAGTCTGTAGTGATACTGGATCATGCACAGCTGAAGTGGGACAGGCAGTCTGCAAATAAAGGGGGAAATATGATAAAGAAACATGAGAACTGGTAAAATATCCTTGAGCGTCCCATCAAAAGCTGCTTGGAGCCTTCTTGCTGTCTGGGTGGAGCAGATATTGACTTAGAGCTAGAAGGGGATGGTGGTCTACGCCTAAAGCCCCTGCTCCTTTTCCTCTGCATGTCTTGATGGGCTGGTGAGGCGGAATACCAGGAGGACTGCTGAGGTCTGTAGTGCTTTCTTGAAGTCACTGGGTAGCCCTGGAGTCCTTCAGCCCATGAAGCTTCTAGTCAGTCTGCTCCAAACAGAGCAAAGCCCCCTTGAAGGGAAGATCCTGGAGGGTTTGCTGGACTTCCCACAGGAGACCGGAGGACTATAGCAGTGAACTCTTATGCATGGCTACTGTGGAAGCCATGGACATGACCACTGAATCTGCTGCAATCAGGGAAGCTTGCACAGAAGCCCACGCTATGGATTTCCCCTCATCTACCAGCGTGGAGAACTCCAATATGGCCTCTTGTGGCAGCAAGTCCGTGAACTTCAACATGGAGTCCCACATGTTGAAGACGTATCTGCCCAGCAGCACCTGCTGGTTAGTGATCCTGAGTTGCAGACCCCTGGTAGAGTAGACCTTTCTTCCGAATAGGTCCAACTTTTTAAGAGTATTTTTCTTTAGGTGATGCACCTTACAGACCCTGCCTTTCTTTTTTGTTGAAAACGGAGACCACCGGGGATTGGGGGGGGCGGGGAGGGGGAGGGCAAGATTGGGATTAGTGTACAAGAACTCATAACCCTGGGCAGGAAGGTGGAAGTTTACTACAAGGCTTTCACCCGTTTCATGATGACCTCACTGAGAGGCAGAGCAACTGCTGCAGCCAAAATGTCCACCAGACAATGAGAGGACTCTTACTATCTCCACCTGAATGCCCAAATTTTGGGCCACCATCTTAGCTGCTCCTGGTGGGCCTTACAGTCATCTTGGGGGAGCAACGCTCCTGTTCCTGACATAGACTCATTAGGAGAAGAGGCAGCGGCTGAGGGCACTCCTCTTCCCCTTCTGCGCCGACCAGATCCCACAGACTGGTTCCTGAAACTCAGCACTGGACTCGGTACCAGACTCTGGATCAGATGCTGCCTGATGGGGAGCAGTGCCCTTCTCTCAGAGGCCACTGAATAGGAGCACCTCAAATGGGGCCCCAGGATTGGGGGAAATCCCCATGGATTCCAAAAGGGACACTGCATCAGCATAGGTCTCCAGTGACCACTAGGCGAAGCACTCGATGGCATTCCTGTGCCCTGATCCGCAGCAGATGAGAGTAGTATGACCCAACCTCTGACTCCAACAATGAGGTGTGTCTATCTGATGACCACGGAGGAGTGGCTCCCACACCACGGTGATGGAGAGCAGTGCCAAAGTGGGGAAGCCAGTGTCGGGGCCAGCATGGTCAGTTTCCCCTTAGACAGTACCGGACGGCCTGGTACAGAACAGTAACTGGTGGCCACAAGCTCTCTCCTGCCCGCCAGCACTGTCGATGACACCAGTACCAATAGCAGGTGCCTGGTGGCAGTGAGTGAAGCCAGCATGGACGGCATTGCAATAGCACTGGTACTGCACTGTCCCTCCAGTGCGGACTGTTAATCTGGTACTGGACTCAATGGCGTCCGTATATGGGCCGGAGTCAGTGACGCTGACTGCTGCGCTGCTGAGGCAGAGCAGTGGCCTGGCTTAGATCACACTTCGATATGCTCCACATGCCTGGCCTTCTTAGGTGTCAGGGAACATCCCCTCTCAGCTGGCTGCTTCTTATGTCTCTTCCTCTGCACTGGGGATGGTGAACAGTGCTGGGACTCCCGCATGGTAGGAGGAGCACACTGATGCCGAGGTGCTTGATACTGAGTCCGACTGGCTGAACTCAGAGGAAGGTCTCAGTGCCACCTCCATAATCAGGAACTTCAACCTCTCTCTTCGTATGGGGCTTAAAATCCCTTCCAATCTGGCAGTGGTCCCCGGCGTGAGCCTCATCCAAGCACTTCAGGGTCACACAGGGACAAAGTCTTGTTGCAGGAGGTACAAGATTTGAAGCCCAGCGACCTAGGCATGCCTAGGCAACAGATAAGGACAAAACTCCGCTAACTAACCAAGATACGCAAACTATACTAACTGACTAAGAACTATGCCAACTATATACAATAATCAGAGGAAACAAAGTTCACTGAGAACACTGGTCAAAGCAAGAGGAACAGTTCCAGCAATGATCATAGGCAGTAAGAACGAACTGTGGGGACATGGAGCGAGCTGGACCCTCTCTACCGGTGCAACGAGCACACCCAACGCTATGAGCACCCCAGAGGATGCTCGAGCCACCCTGACGGGTACCACCGAGGGAAAATTTTCTGGCAATTGTGCTCAGCACACACCTACAGTGGGATCAAAATGTGCAAGCACTCGAAGAAGAAAGTTTAAACCCTTTATGACAATGGTTTTCAATCTTTTTTCATTTGTGGATCCTTAAAAAATTTCAGATGGAGGTACAGACCCCCTTGGAAATGTAAGAAATTCTGTGGACCCTGGGGTCCACAGACCACAGGTTGAAAACCACTGCTTTTTTATATTAAAACAAGGGAAGATTTTGTAATACAGTCTACTGAACTATCAAACACTTATTTCTCACTCTTCCTTCAAGCACGTCACTTCTGCAAATCAAAGCTGAAAATGGTGGCAAGGAACACTAGTATGTATCAGCTACTATGATAGAAACCTTTAGTTTCCAGTCTGAGAGGCTGTTACATTTCAAAATGGCTAGGGGACAGGCAAACAACGTCCATATAAAAATAAAAATTGACTATTCACCTCAATCTTGAAACCAACTATCTTTTTGAGGTTCAAACCTGAAATGTAAAAGCTTTTTGCTCATGACTATGCACTCTATTTTCAATTGGAATCAGAAGCAAAAATAGTAACATTGCAAGAAATTTAATTAGCATATTCTCAACCTGAAGTCCTCAGAATCTTCTAAAAAAAGCTTGTTTTACAGGATCAAGAGATTTGTATAAATCAGCATATTTCTAGATGCTTATTCTACAGTTCAAATTGTTCTTTGCATTAAAACACTGCAAAATTTCTAATACATAACACCTACTGTGCTATCCCTCTCAGATTGGAAAGCAAATACTCGCTGATAATTGGAATGAGTTGCTTTGCTGTTTCATCAAGCAGGTCACATTCAAGGATGTAAAGAATTCCATGCAGAGCTCCAATCCGACTTGGCATATGGGTGCTGCGTAGTGTTGATTCCAACAGACGGCTTACTGGCTCGGCGACAGCTTTATCCTAATGCACATAAACAAAATGATGCACTAAAAGCATCACTGGACCAATGCAGCATTCTGATGACTCATTAAAAGTGGAAAAGTTTTTGATGGTGAACTAAAGACTAGAAAATGTACCATGAATCAGAGGTTTACACAAAACAAGTACTTAGATATCTGAATAATGTACTAAGGGAGATTGGAGTAAGTTGGAAAACTGGTATATTCTGGCTTGCAAATTTAGTTAAACTAAAGAGGTTGCATCTAATTCTCAGTGTAAAAGCATTCTCCTCAGAGAGATCATAACATTAAATCAGTGTAAGTATTTTATCAACTTTTTGCAAGTGAAATGGTAAACAAGATGATAACAATGTCACATTTGGAAAAGAAGTTCTGTGATAATATATCATCAGTTTAGGGGAAGCACTAATACTACTGATAGGTAAGGGATGCCATGGATGCAGATTAGGATATTTACATACTAAGCATCCTTATATGTAGGCCTTGAGCTCCGAGAAGTTTCTAATCTGTCCATGGTCCTCCAAACTGGTGGATGTGTGAGGAAGAACGCTAATATATGGAACAGATTGCTATATGCCCAAGATCTGCACATAAGGATGCTTGGCACGTAAGCACTCTAAACGGCATCTATGGTAAACATTACCATGGAGCCTCAGTCATTTGGACACACTGTTAATGGTCTGTTACCCATGGCCACTGACAGTCACATCTGGACACCACTTCCTCCCCACCACCTGTATGTTTAGTCCTCGAGGGCGAACATGGTATTAGAGGATTGTAGCAGAAGAAGCAGAAGCTGAGAAGGCTGGAATGCAGGTTATTTATATTGCAGTAGCACCTGGGATCCCAATCAGGGCTCAGGGCCTCACTATGCTAAGCACTTATAAACGTAACAAGACGGCCCTTGCCCCAAAGCCAAGAGACAGCAGGTGGAGGAGGGGCACCCATTCAAGGACATAATGAGACAACAGTTAAGCACAGCACACTAGCTGCCTAACCATTGTCAACCTTTTTGTACACATCACAGCAAAGAAGATTTTAAGGAGGGTAACCAAGTGGCTTTATGAAAGTTTACGGGGAGATGTTGATGGCAGCAGCTTTGCTTTCCATCATGAATGGAATGAGCTTCATGAATGGAATGAGAATTTTTAGTGGAAGTGGTTGGGTGTAAGTGAAGGTGGTTTCTGCACCATATATTGGAAAATGTATTTCACTACAATGACTTTCAGGTTTGGAGTCTTAGTGGATCTATCACTGCTCAGGCTCTCTCTGGTAACAGCAGCAGCTCAACGGTAACATTCACTATCTACAACTGATCATAAGATTATGGCCACTCACTCCTAGTGTGGACCCAGCAGTGGGCCTCCATGCCTTTGCTAGAATACTAAAATGCACTCTTTTTAGGACTACAAAATGTCCATCCTAATCTACAATCTAGCTCGCAATGCAACTACCCAACTTCTGAGTGGCATGAACCACTACATAGACCGACCTGTGTTCAAGTCTCTACAAAGGTTTCCTGTCTGGTTTTGGGGGGGGTAATTGAAGGGGCTGCTGCTTATCTTTAAAGCGCTGAATAATCTGGTACCTGGCTATCGGGGAGATGGCCTCTTATCATATCCCTTGTCACAGCAGTTAAAAATCAAATGAAGGCTCTTGCTGGACCAGAGGAAGGCTCTCAGTTTCACAGAATTTAAAGCCAGAAGGCAACATTAGATCATCTAGGCCACGGGTGGCCAACCTGTGGCTCCAGAGCCACATGCGTATCTTCAGAAGTTAATATGCAGCTCCTTGTATAGGCACCGATTCCAGGGCTGGAGCTACAGGTGCCAATTTCCCAGTGTGCTGGGGGGTGCTCACTGCTCAACCCCTGGCTCTGCCACAGGCCCCACCCCCACTCCACCCCTTCCTGCCCCCTCCCCTGAACCTGCAGTGCCTTCGCTCCTCCTCTTCTTCCCCAGAGCCTCCTGCATGCCACGAAACAGCTGACTGGGAGGGAAGGGGAGGTGCTGATCTGCAGGGATGCCGATGGGTGGGAGGAGCTGATGGGGCCTGCTGACGTATTACTGTGGCTCTCTGGCATTGTACATTGGTGAATTCTGGCTCCTTCTCAGGCTCAGGTTGGCCACTCCTGATCTAGGCTAACCTCTTGCATATCACAGGACCTTAAATTTCATGCAGTTACCCCTGTATTGAGCCCAATTACTTGTGTTTGACTACAGTATATCTTCCAGGAAGCAGCCAGTTTTGATTTGAAGACATCAGGAGGTGGAGAATCCACCATTTTCCTTGGTTGGTTGTTCCAGTTTTTTCCCCACCTTAACTGCTAAAAATTTGTGCCTATTTCCAATTTGAATATGTCTGGCTTCACTTTCTAAACATCTTGTGCCTTTCTCCACTACATTAAAGAGCCTGTTGGTACCCAGTCTCTTCTCCCCATGAAAGTACTTCAATACAGTAATCCAGTACTTCTCAATTTTCTTTATGCTAGGCTACACAGTTTGAGCTCTTTAAACCTCTCGCTGTAAGGCATTTTCTCCAGCCCTTGAATAATGTTTCTGGCTCTTTTCTACACCCTCCCTAATTTTTCAACATAGTTTTTAAACTAGGGACACCAGAATTGGACACAGAATTCCAAAGTCAGTCTCACCAATGCCATATACAGAGTCAAAATCACATCCCTACTTCCCTGTTCATACATCTACGGATCACATTAGTTCTATTTGCCACAGCACTGCACTGGGAGCTAATATTGACTTACTTGTTCACCATAACCTCTAGATCTTTCCTAAAGTAATGGCTTTCCAGCATACATCCCCCATTCTATACATATTGCTTGCATTCCTAGTTCCTAGAAGTATAACTTTGCATTTGGCTATATTAAAACTCTGTTTGAATGGGCCCAGCTTACCAAGTGATCCAAATCGCTCTGTATGACTGCCCTGTCCTCATCTTTATTTACTACTCTGCCATTTAAGGTCCTCCCCTCTGGAATTCATTCCCCAGAACACTCCAAACCACAAATATAGCAGACTTCAGGACACAAAGACACTGGGTCTAGCTTTGATTAAGTTAATTTAATTATTAAAATTATAAAAAAAAATGGATGGATGAGAAGTAATTAAAAATGTATTAAAAATATGAAGCTGCCACTATGACAGGTGCTCCCTAAAAACCTCTGAAAGTATGCCAGTTCTTTGTGGCAGAAGTGCAGCAATTCCAGTATCAAATAGACCAAAATAGCAGTACATTCACAGACTTGCCACAACTTTTAAGTGACAATTTCTTACCATTCCAAGAACAGCAGCTGCTTTACATGTGGCTGGTACCAAATATTGAATGAGAATCTCATCTTCTGATGGATGCACCTTCCGCAATTCTGTCAGTGTGGTGTACATCATCTCAAATTGATTCCTTTCTGTAAACAAGTCAGACACTGCCAGAAGCTGTGAACATGATAAAAATGGAGTAGAAAAATCTGTAATTATCAAGTCACAAACATTAGACTGTCCCCGCTTAATATAACAACCAGAAAAAAAAATTAAACTCCTTTTATTGTAACATGGGCTATAAAAAGTTTTAATTTAAAAACTACAGTAAAATGAGTTATAGCCTAATCAGACACTGGCTTAAAAAGAAACAGTCAAACTTTAAAAAGACAAAGAACCCAAGATGGTAGAATGACATTTACACACATTTTAAAAGAAAATATTTAAAGCCAGTTCTTCTTACATACCTTCTGAAAGCAGAGTTTAGGATTCTGTATCTCTTAAATAACAGTAACACAAAACATCGGAAAATGCTCCCTGCTTTGTTTTAGGAATTATGGCTGAATTGCTTACTATCTTACTCAATGTGTTAGCTAACTCAGTCTTGAATATGTATCGGGGTGGTGCCCCAAACATATTCCTCAATGCTCTCTTCTACCACCCAGGTATTTTTACTATCACTTGACCCCTGAACAGGAGTCAAAAAACCCCCAAACCACTTGGATTGCACAGTAACTTGGATTTGAGATGTGTTCTCAATACGTATTCCACGTCTGGGACACTTCTGCCCCAGGCCAAGATTGGAATCAGTAGTGCCCACTGGACCATGCCTGTGCCTTTCATGCCCTTAAGCCCCCTCGCTTGAGGGCATAAAGTGGGCGAAGTGACCAACCAACCCTCATTTCCTTCACCAATATGGAATTCCAGTGTTGTTAGACCTTGCAGTAGCTGGGAAAGGAGGGTGGGTTGCGGACTACATATAGATAATATATCTGGAAGAGCTCCAGTCACTATACAAGTTAAGTAACTTCCCTTTCTTCTTCAAGTGCTTGTCTATATGTATTCCTCATCTGGTGACTCACAAGCAGTGGACAAGATAACAGAGACAGGTGCTTGGATTCTAACTAAAATAATGACTGCAGCACAGCTCTACCAAATCAAGCACCAGATAGAGATGCCTCTGCCATGGAATAAAGCTTAAGAAAGATACATATCTTCCAACTAGCTGTCGTGTATATGTTAGTTATGGAATGTTTCTGAAACAAACTCCAGAATCTGCATGTGCTCTTGTGTTGTATGACGTGCTAATCTGCCCTGGAGGTCCATATGTAGAGAAGGTTCTCTCTACATACACCAACAACACAGCTTCCATGTCATGACATATAGAGATGCCAGGTCTGAATGAAGTTTTCTTCCCTTGTCCTGGCTGATTAAGTCCTGAGGGAAAGAAAGAGTTATTGGGGGACTATATGGACAACCTGTTGAGCTCTACCACCTGGCCAGGTAAGGCTAACAGAGTGATTAATCCCAAATCCTGCGTGATCTTTTTCATTATTCATGGGATCAGATGGATGGATAGGCAGTCATAATATAGACCTTGAGTCCACAGAATTGGAAAAGCATCTGACTGTGAACTGGGACTTGGTCCTCTGGTGGAGCAGAAATGTTTGTACTTCTTGTTCTTGATTGCAAACAAACCTGTGCAAGGAAAATCCCACTGGTCAAACACTGACCCAATGACAGAGTCCTTCACAAACCACTTGTGGTTCTGTTAGAAATATCTGCTGGCATGTTCTGAAGACATGGCAAGTGGATTATCAAAACAGTTATTTGGTGTTGGATATGCCTTTCCACAGGTAATGGCTTTCTTGCATAGACAAATGGATCTGGTCCTTCCCTGCTTATTTACATAAAATGTTGCAGTTATAGTGTGTCATTATTCGGATGCTTTGTCCCCTGATGTGGCTGAGAAAAGCCATATAAGCAAGACACTGCTCTGTATTCTAGAACACTTATATGTAACAATCTCCTCTTTGGACCACCAACCCTGTGCTCTGAGATAGCTAGGATGGGGAGCTCATCTAGGCATCGAAACATCGGTCACTGTACACTTCACAGGAAGTGATGGGTAGAAAGCAACACCCTTACATACTTGATGTGGTCCTTCTACCAGTTTAACCACCTCAAGACTTGGGGGATTTGAATCTTCATGTCTTTATTATGAAGGTGTGGGCTATAAGAGGACTACAACCATTCCTCTGACAACATTGATGGAGTCTGGCGATTGCAGTCACAAATGTGCATAAGACCACGTCCTACCAGACAGATATGTCCTTCAGTCGTTTGAGGATTTTCTTGATGTTGGTTGATTAGTAGAGACATGTCAAATTTGGCTCAAGGTAGACAGATTACACCACAGCAAAAGTGTACCTGGGCTCTGATAAATTACATTTTCTGAGCATGAGTTAGGGAGGATTAGTCCTTGTTTATATTGAGCCCTAAACCTGTAGAATATACTCAACCACACAAGGAGACAATATACTGAATCCTGTCCATGACTTGCTAGGGAGAAGTTCCTTGAACCAACCAGACATCAAGGTACATTAAATGAGCTGCTACTGCAACCAAACATTTCACAAAAGTTCTTGGGGCTTTTGACAAACCAAAAGACACACTTTGTACTGAACGTGTGTGTTGCTGACCACAAAAATGTAGAGATTTCCTGTGTGCTGGATGGATGAAAACATGCATCAAGGAGCTCAACAGCTGCAAATCAGTCTAGAGGATCCAAGGTGGTGATTACTGAGGACAGGGTCACAATCCAGAACTTGAATTGGCCGATGAATGTGTTTAGGTTTTTAGGTCTAGGATGAGGCAGCCTATTGATTTTTGGGGGGACCAGAAAATAATGGGAATAAAAGCCCTTTCTTACAAACCGAGGAGGAGCCGCCTCACATTGCTCCTAATTTCAGGAGGGACTGTGCCTCCCAATGTAATAGACTCTCATAAGAACGGGTTCCAGAAAAGGGATGGTGAAGACAGATGGATGGTAGGAAAGTCTTGAAGCTGAATGGAGTAACTTTTCCCCTATTATCTCCAGCACTCATTGGTCAATGGAAATATGGTTTCAGGCTTCCTGAAAACTAAAGAAATGGTTCCCAAAAAGGGTGGGGAAAGGGTAAGGATCTCCCAAAACTGGCTGATGGCTCTCGAAGTGACCGTCAAATTAACTGCTTCGAGGAAGGTAACAGTGTCATGGCAATGGTGACAACATATTAAACTCAATTGGGAGGATTGGCAGACCTGTGATAGGAGTATAGTTATGATGGAAGGCATTAATCTATAGACAACTGGAAAGGTGCTTGAGGCTGTGGCTGTGCTAAAGAGATGTCAGGGCTTCAGGTGTCTCTCATATCCCCTTTTCTGATATCCCCCAAAATCAACAGGGCTCTGGCCACTGATGCCTTGATCAATTCCAGAATCTCAGGGAATGGTCTGTTGCAGCATTCAAAAGTTATGTTTTACATACATACACAGAAATCTCATCAAGTTGAGCGTAAACATGATGGCCGCCCTCCTGGCCAACAGACCAGGGATCTACAGAACTAAAAGCCATGAGGTGCTTGCAACTGCTTGAGCTACAAGCCAAGGGTTCTGTAAACTGGGGTTGTAACAACTCATATGCTCTGTTGACCAGCATAGAAGTGGACTTTAACACACTCACCAGTGGGTTACATAAGACCTTTGCAAAAGCTTAGCCAAATAACTAACAGAAGAACAGGGACCGCAAGTGCAAGAGATCAGACACCTCTAACTTTGCTCAGTCTTACAGCCATGGGCGGTGAGAAGGAATTGAGGGTCTGTTGGTCATTCCACACCCCCTTATGCTCTCAGGCTGGGGGCTCAAGGACATGAAAGAGGTAGGTGCAGCCTAACCAACAGTGCTAGCCAAAAGACATCCATTAAGTTCATGGGGCAAACGTGCACCAGACATGGAAAACATACAGACAAGCACTCAAAAAATAACTTCTCTTTACTTACCCTTTTGGCTTACAAAACCAACAACTAAAGTAAAATAAGTAGTCTTGGGGTCCAAATGAAGGTTACTGTTTACCAACATTATGAACCCAGATTTCCAAAAATGCACAATACATTATCTTTGCAGCAAGGGTGTCCCATCCTAGGATTTTCTAAGTCTATGAATAATTGCCTTTCAATTTATATTATCTTAAAAATTTCAGTGGCAATCACTCCCAGGTGCTCCGTCCCTCAAGAATCCTAGATTTTATCAGATGTTTCAATAATAATCTTAGTGCCTACTTACATCATTTGTTCCTCTGCTTTTATATTTTCTTCCTCACCATATTACAGGGTAAACACAGAATCCTGAACTCTAGTCTTAATAGGTAGGCAAGTAAAGGAAGAATTTATTCTCAAATTTATTCTTTTATAACATATTTATTTGTAACTCAATTTTACACATATTCTACTATTAATGAGTGCTTAAAACAGCTTAATATATTTTAATCAAAAGCTTTCCCATTGAACTTTAAGTTACCATTACGGATGAAGGATGTATCATTACATCAATGACGATGCCTACAGAAGTCAGTTTTTCTGTATATTAGGAAAAGCTACTTTATAAACTCTCTGTAAACTCAAACATACCATGAAAGTGCACTCAGTTATGGCACAGAATTTATTTTTTAGACTTACTGATCGCACCACTTCACTAATCAAAATGACTGGTGTTCTCTTGCTAGGATTTGATGGCAATATCCATTGACTGTACAGTTCAAGCAAGAACTGAGAGCAAGAATGTATATCAACCCCAGCCCGGTGTTTCCTGCAATGTACAATGAGCAAAGATTACAATCACTATATTCATGTTTCTTTTCAAAGTAATTAGAAAAGCAATCCTTACACAGCATCCATTTTATAAAAGGCAACATATAATTCTCTTTTAATGACTTCAAAACGCAAGAACTATTAGCACTGAAGTCTTTTCAAAGTGGCAAACGAAAAAAAAGCAACACAAGTGACCTGGAGTTAATAGGAGAGGTTGGTGGTGAAGAAGGAGCAGGCATATCATTCTCGTCTTCTTCATCTTCATCCCACTCCTCTTCTCTCAACGGAGTGATGTTATTTCCTAGCCACACGGAGTGTATAGAAACCTTAAATATCAGAAAACATTAACTTGAAAAATATTTAGCTTTTTCATAATCAAATTAGAAGTTGCTAGAACAAAAAAGCTATAACAAACTTTTCTATTTAAAAGAGGAGCAAAAATACTGTACAGTATCAAGATAGGTTTATAAAAGCTTTATACCATTATTTTTATAGTATTTTATGTTGCATATGTGTTGTGCTTATATGGCAGCAATAAGATTATGCTGTGCACCCTATCACTTCACTGAAAATACTGAACTTGTTTCTAAAAACGTATGGCATATTGAGTTTACAGGCACAACAGTGAGTTTCACAGGCATCAATCATACCACTACACTTACAGTACATTAGCACAGACCCATTAAGCTATAGCTATAACCAACTGTATCTTATCTGGGAACCAATATATGAACGAGCAAGTCCCAACTCTGAATTTTCTAGCCAAAAATACTTTCAAAAATGTTTCCTTTATTTATATTCTAGTATCAAACTAGAAACAATTCAGAAAGTGCTACTACTGTAAAATTAAAGAGGACATGGGACGGTTAGTGACTGCTGGGTCTATTGCCATTTGCAAAAGTTTAGAAACTTAACTGGGTTTAGCTAATCGCAACTCCTATGCTAATTTCAGAAAAATGCTTGTGAGGAAAGAGAATTGGAAGGTCAGAGTTTGAACAGTCATGTTTAAAACAGCCAAGGCTCAAGTAATATGCAATATTAGAGGACTTCTACTATGAGATATATGCAGTGACATTGCTGACTTCCCTTAGATAAGTCTGGAGGAGGGGAAAAAAAATAGATCAGCATGAAACCCTGATATCATTCCATAGGGTTTTGTGGGAACATCTGAATATGTGTGAATCCCATCCAGTTTGCATAACTGGATTTTGCACCCTAATTTTTGGGGCTAAATAAATCCCAAACTCAAAGTGCCAGTTAGCTGACATGTTGGGTTGAAACTATGAAAAAAAATCAGACAACACTAAAATCAATCTGACCAATGCTCATGAAAGCTGGGACAAGTTGGCTGAACGGTTAATGAATCTTAGAAAACCTGATGAAAATGTTGAGCTTATAACTAAGTCCAGAACCAGCCAGGTTTTCTTTTGTTGCAGGTTTCACTATGAAAGTTTCACACAACTCTAGAAAAACACCATTCAGTATAAAAGATTTTGAGGGCTCTCCTAAATTTTATATGTTATATCATTCCTGCTCGTGTACAGGTTAATATTACAATTTTTATGTCTAAATTCTGACTGAAAATATTACTTTAAATGTGACTTTTTTTAAAAAATCTGGATCCAGAACTTTCCATCTTCTGCTCATCTATTACTGTAATTTACTAACATTTCAAATATTCCATAATGAAACTGAAGTTGAAGGAAACACAATCTACATTAAAACAAATTATCCCCAGCCAGTTTTGCTAATTTCCATTGTGCTGTCAGTTTGCAGCACTGGGCAGAAAAATTAAGTAATGATGATTTTCAGATTTGCAAGTCTGTGTGTGTGTAATCTCACTGAGTCAGACTGAGTGTGCATTTCATTTCTATGACGCATTTTTAAAACCTTTCATGCTCTACTGTTCTTTGAAAACTAAGCAAGAAAAACCGATGTTCTGGAACATCCCTCAATATACTTCCCAGGGTAACTATAAGAAGGTCACTAGTAGTTTTGTTCAAAAAAATCATCACTGGGATTGTTCATTGTCTCTGAAAAAATGGGACGATTTCATTTGGGTACCAAGATATGAATTTAGTAGGCACTCATTGGAAATATTGGCTTCAAGTGTTAAATATTTATAGCACTGCTTAGTTACACTTCTGTAAAGCATTACATTCATATCTGGCACACAATAAGAGTGTTTGCATCAGTTTGCTCAATAACAAGTCAAAGTGATATTTTTCCCCGAGTATAGTAAGCTGAGACCAGTTTCCAAAAAGCAAGTTGTGCCCTTGCTTATCTTATCATTGATAAGTTTATGAAACCAGAAATTAGATGGAATTTTGTTGTTGTTGCTGCATAAGCCGAGTACAATATAGCTTGAAGATTCAGATACATTGGTTCTGCAATGCAGACTGCAGTAAAAACTTGTGTTTGCAAGTCATCTGAGAAACCATCTCTTGACCACCACAGAACAGCTCCAATTTTTCTAATTTAAGTTCAAAATATCATTTCTTACAATAAACTACATTTTATGTAAGAAGCTGAGTCACAATTCTGAATTTTAAAAAATGTATTATATTTTGCTTTAAGTATATTTTAGTGCTCTAAAGGAAGAGAGGGAGACTAAGGAGTTAAAAATCTTACATGGATCACAATTACAGAGGGGATTTCTGGTCTCAACCTAGACTACAAAACATGGTTTTACTCCAGTTATCTATATAAAAAGTTGCTTTAATCAGGGAATGAAGTTATTTCTATGAATTCTAACTTGAAAAAAAAAGTTTCTACACAAATAATTAGTCTAGCTAAACCAGCTTTATCTTTCCTAAGTGTATGTTTATGTTCTTCCATCCCTTCCCTAAAATTATTCAGAAAAAATACAGATTTGCTTCCTCCTTTTAAAAATAAAATAGGCTTAAAATGTTGCATTCTTGTTTGCTCTATATTGTGCAAGCAGCAGCTGTAATGATGATGTGTACACCACAACGTCCATCCAAGATATTTAACTATACTGAGGTTATGATTTTAGTTAAATTAGCTGGCATTATATAAAGCTAGACAGGACCACAACACATACATACTTTCCCTTAATCTAACCTTTTTAATATTTATAAATATTTTATATTTATATATATTATACACACAATACCCACATATAGCATTATACACACAACAATCAAGGTTATTTATGTCATGTTTTCAGGGGCTTGCAAATTGGAAATAAAATTCAATCCAGGCAGAAAAAGTGGTACAAGATCTCAGTCCACAGCTAAATAGCAAAATATTTTGTTTGGGTTTCTGATTTGGAGTAAAGGCACATAGGTGAGTGAGGAAATGAATAAAGAATGTGAAAAAAATCCATTTGGCCATTTTAATTTTTACGGATGTAAAAAATGATTCTCTCCAATGATTAATCTCTGGATAAGGATTAAATGTTTTTGTTATTTTGAGAAAGAAAAATAAGACTAATATTAAGTTATTTTAAAAATAAAGTTACTCATCATGAGCAATAAATCCTAATTGCCAGAATATTCACAAATGTGCATGGTGCATTTTGGCAGGGTCATATTTTAGACTGCAAGCTAAACTTAATTTCACAGCTGCATATTAGTCTAATGATGAAGTCACTTCAATTAAAAAAATTGAAAGGAAATTCAACAAACAAACACCCTACTCCAGAAGATCATTTATTTCAATGTGTGAGGCTAAATTGTCTATATTGCATCTCTAGTACAGTGCTAAACACCAGAAGTTTGTATAATGTGTTTATACAATGAAAAATATTGTAATGCTTAGCTTTGTTGACAAAATTACTTGAAACATGTCAAAGGCATGTCATTAAGGAGTGAGCCAATGACATATTTGAAGATTTTACAAAAGAAATTAAATTGGAGTTGAAGAAAAAAAAAAAATCAGAAAAGTTAACTTGTGAATAAACTTAATTTTCACTCCATAGCACACACGCACACAAAAAGCTTTCCTGGCCAAATAAACTCACCTTGGGCAGTAATATTTTTGGACGTAAGTGTGACAGATATGGCATTTTTCAGCAATATCCTTGATACACCTTACTGAATTAAGTTTATGTATCTTTGGGGTCCATTATTTTAAATGAATGATTTATCTATTATCATGGGCCAGGAATGTATGTAACATCTGGAGTGGGGAAATGTGACAGATGTCAGACTTGGGGGTACAAAGGATTATGTTGCATAATGTGCCAGATAATAATGGACTTTTGGAACAAAAAGTGTTAAGTGGTTTTCCTGGAGACTATCTCGGGGAGGTGAATGCAAATTCCTGGTTACACAAAACCCAGCCTTTTGAAGCTACGCCCTTAGAAGTGGACTATTGTTTGCTACCACCTGTTACATGAGGCCAAGATCAAATGACCAAGCAGCATCAATGAAAGGCTGAACTATTCATGGTAGTTCTTATTCTGAATCTGAGACAGTTATGAACTTATAGCGATGGGGTGAACTCAACTGTGGGTTTTGAAGGACTGACTTCTATGAGAGCCTGAGGCTGGAGTTGGGGTAACCGCTTGTAAGCTTTTTAGCATGCATGCAGGTTATTTTTTGTTTTTAAATGTGCTTTATTTGTAATGGTTTCACCTTAAGTATAAAATGTACTTGCATAGAAAGAGCTGTGTGGTAACTTGTAACTATAGCAATTATGCTGTTAGTAGCTTCTGGAGAGAAAGCAAAGCACAGACACTGGCCAAAATGGAGGCAGGGAACTGTGTAGCCTGGAAAAACCCAGGTCAGGAGGGAGAGACATGTAGGTCTCTTCTCAAGAGAGGTAATGACTGTGGAGCTATGAGACTAGAGTGGGTGTCCTCAAGGGACCATGGAGGTGGAATACGGGTGCAGTTGCCCTGAACAGTGACAAAAAGTACCAAAAATGGTATTTTGTAATAGAAGTTCCTTCTCAATCAGAACTTTTGCATTGCTAGTCCTTCAATAAAAATGTTGGTATTGTCATAGCTGTAATGATTTTCTTGTAGGAAATACAAATGCCTTGCTAATGGACAGTAATATGACATCCAGCAAGTTAAAATATTCCCAACTAATAAAGGGGGAAACGGGTCCTAGAGACAGACAACATAAGTCTGATATTTTCCATATCTTACTTGGAAATACTAACCTGGGCAATTTAGATCTTTTAACAGTGACAGAAACCTTATTCAAATATAGTATTTGAAATTGAGACGTTTTTGCTAATGCATATGTGCCTTTTTAAAATGGAATACTATTTTTCCAAATGGAGTTTAAATTTAGTCATGGAATGAAATATTTAAATTATGCATTTAAACATCAGAATTATTGATAAGGCATTATACTTGGTGCTAACAAGTATTTAATGAATCCTGGTGGAGAACTTGTGCTCCCTAGCTAGGAAATTTATTTACAACTCAAAAAAAACTTCACTTGTTTTGTTTTCAGTCAGGATTTAAGATTGTCCTTAGTTTACTAAATCTAAATTGGATGTTAAGCAATGCTTCTTAAACTGGATTTTTGAGAATAAAGACAAGAAAGTTTTAAAAAGTTTGGGCTTGATGTATTAACTTGAACAAACCTGTCCTAGTTTATAGCCCATGTTTCCCATTTCTCGCTCAGTATTGATCTGCAGTAAAAGTTTTTCATGGCTGATAAGACCACCTAAAATAAAAAGACAAAGGACTTTTTAAACAAATGCCCAATAAACCTGAAAACTACTTTTTTTCTACATTATTTGTTCAGAATAGTGTATATGGTAATTCCTGTAAATGTTTTTCTATCACATATAAGAAAAGTTACTTTTTTCAGCAAGCAGCCATCATTTCATTCACTGCAGGACTGAAGAATTATTGGTATAAATGACCATTGCACACATACCTGTGGTAGCAGGAGAAAGTGATGGAACAGGGTCCCATGCTTGATAAAAATGGTGAGTGGCAATATTATCCCTTTTAGATATCATTGCTTGGATTTCTTGTTCCACAATTCCTCTGATAACACTTAACTTCCTCCCAAACCTGAAAGCTCAGAAGAAAGCACATTAATGGTTTAAGATGATGTTTTTTCCAACATTTGCCTATAAAATTAAGTATGAAAATTACTAGTTTACTATTCTAGCTGCATATTCACTTAGTTGTTTTTAAACAAGTCTGAAATTTTGCCTGAGCTTAGGGTTTACTGTGATTAGGATTCTTTCCATATTTAGCTTAGAAAAACATGAAGACCTTTGATCAGGCAACTGCTATGCCAACAAAAGAGATTTAGCTATATTTAAAAATAAATGTACTTGTAGTATAGTGTTTCATTTTGGGGTTTACAAAATATAGCATGTGTATGTATACGTACACACATATATATCTATATTATACACCACATGTCTACATGTTACTGGAATAACCTATCTTGTACAGAGCTTGATAGAGAGTTATCAATATACATTCATGTGCTTTCAGAACAGGTGAAATAATACCTTGTATCCAGAACTTTTAAAGCTTTATTGCGGGGCTGCTGTTCCAAGCAGCTAACTGCTGGATTGCCTGCAACTGGTATCGTCATTGCACTCAGCACCAAGGAGGTTATGGCTTGTACAGCAAGAACATTAATTTGAGTCCTCTCTGTGTCTTCCTGTAAAGTGAACATACTCTATGTGAAAGTGAAATTGGAAAATCATAAGTTCCACCAAAACCAATGTAATATATCACTTGATGCTACAGATGTTCTCTCAATACTCCAGTGGAAAGCAACACCACAAGGACTTTGGCAATGTTTCTGGTGAGAGTGTAGATTACTTCCTGACCAGAAATCTGGCCGCCACATCAATCTCCTGATCTATGTCGTAGTTTGCATGATGCCTCATACTCTTTGGGAACTAAATATAATTATAAGGATTTAACCTACAATCTCGTGACAGAGATTTTTTCATATTTCCAGAACCATCCACCTACTTTCATGTTGCGTCTAAGTTCAAATGGATCCATTCCCAAGTTTTTGCGATCATTTCTTAGATCCTGATTAAGTCGCAACAATATAATCCATTATAACCAAATGATATACATTTGTGCTCGAGTCAATAACTACTGTGACAAATATGACAATTTCCTGCAATATCCTTGTCAAACCTTATTGAATTATGTGAAATTTTACTGTATTAAGCTTATATATCACTGTGGGCCAAGGATTGTATATAATTTCATTGGGGAGGAGACCACAGCCCTCCAGGAACTAAGAACTATAATTAAGCAAATTCACTCAGGCTATAACATTTGCTAAGAGGGACCATCACCTTGGGAGACTTGCATACGCCAGTTACAACTGGATTCGCTAGAGAACAGCAGACCAGAAAAGAACTTTTGTACAAATGAGTTTAAATTGACTTAGGGCAGTCTTTCTGATCCTACAAATGGACAGGACGTTCTGTCCAAAGGGAAGGCCCCAATCCTTAGGGAAGGGTTGGAAGGTCTGACAGCAATCAGAGCCCTTGTTGGACATTGGGGAAGAGAGGTGATCTCTGGTAAGCTTATTAGCTAACAATCATGTAGGTTCTTTTATTGTTTTTATCATTTCCTCTGTAGTACTTTCACTTTAAGAAAACTGCTACTTAAGACATTAACAATTTTTTCCAATTTTTGCTGTATTCAGCAATCTTTGCCATTCTATACATTTCTCTTAGGTACTCATTTCTTCAATTTTAAAAAAATTATATGGCTACCACTGCCATAGTATCAGAGCATCCCCAATCTTTAATGTATTTACCATCTGTGAAGTAGGTAAACATGTCCCCATTTTATAGATGGGAACTGAAGCACAGAGAGACCACATGACTTGCCCAAGATCACAAAGGAAGTCTGTGGTGGGCAGCAAACTGAACCTAGATCACCCAAAGTCCCAGGCTAGTGACCTAGCCACTGGCCCATCCTTTCTCCCCATTCTGCCTACACAAAGCCTCTCCTAATTCATTCATATTTATTCTTTTTAGTTTATATTTATTTTCCAATACATTGTTTGCATTGCAGCACTTTGTAAATGTTCAATTTCAATAACCTTGTCTGTTAAATATGCTGAGGTAAAACATATTTAAGGGTCTTATTGATACAGTACTTTCAAGCAAGTGCAGGGAGATGGACCACAGAGCGGGTTTTTCCATCTATGACTTCTATGGGTTAGTTCAGGATACAACAGCAACAGAGACCAAGCTACATTACACATCCTGCTCACTTTGTGATATAAATCTTACAACAAACAGTATTGTATCAAACTACTTTTTAATACTAAAATAGGAATAGAAAATATCATGTGCAATCTGACCAAATTATTGTTGCTGTTGGAACCTTAGTGCATTTCCTGAGTCTGATTATAAAGATGCAGCCTTTTTCTGATGCAATAAGAGGTTTCCTGTAATCTTTTAATAAAATTAAGCATCTGTATTATCACAATTAGGGTTTGAAGTGTATTTCTTTCATTCTTCTGTAACTCAAAAATGGTTGAACTTTTTTCTCAAACTTTCCAAAACCATTCACCTACAGGCAGAGACTTTAGCCCAGAAGGTAAATGTTAAATATAAAGGAAATCATCTTGCAGTATTACAGTGGGCAAGGGTCCGCCTAACAGAATAAAAAATTACCAATAAGGAAAAGCATTTATACTACATAAACATGTTACTGAATGGCTTTACCTCTTGTTGACTTTCTTCTTGGTCCATTACAATTGGTTGAGTTACAAGCACACCAAGGAGAGTAGCCCAGGTCTCTTCAAACTGAGTACGGCTGGTCCACCCTATGAATGTATTCAAAGGTATAAGGCTATTTACTACTTCAATGCAACTATAAACTAGCGCTATTACAAACATGAAACAACATTTTAAAATGAGATGCAATTTCCACAGATATAATTTCACACTGGTTCCCTTCCAATTTAAGTCATTTTTATAATTGTTGTAACTTAAGTTTCTCCAATTCTATTTTAAAAAATGTCAATCTCTTACCTAAACTGGATTCTGAACATGCGTACTTAAATGATCCTATTCTGATTTGTTTTTCAGACACAATTATAGTTTTTGATCTTCTAGTTTAAAAGCAATAAAACCTCAATGCACAAAAATTTGAGAACAGGGTTTTCATAATACCACACCAAAAGCATCCAAAAATAGATCCCTGACTACTAAAGTTTACATATAAAATAAATAAAATATGAGAACATTCTTCCAACTAAGCATACAGAGTAATCAAGCAGGATACAGACTTACATCATAGATTAGTCAAATACATCCTCTTCTGTGATGTGTTATCAAAACAATGATCTATTTTAAGTACACAGAGAATTTTATGGTGCAGCCTTGCAAATCTCATTTGGTGGGAAAGACCCATCCATTTTACTTACCGCCTCCATTGCTCTTTTTAATGAGCCTTGTGTGATATTATCTGATTAAAATATGACTATGAAGATCATTGTTGCTACCACTGCTATATAATTGCAACAAATCTTGTACAAAGTATGTCAAGTAAGGTGTCTATGGAAAGGTTATGATTTGCTGAATAGGATTACGCTATTTGTATGCATGTATCATTTTTGTATCTGAAGTTATGAATATTAACTATGTACCTGTATTTCAAATTTATTTGGGCATAAGCTTTCGTGGGCTAAAACCCACTTCATCAGATGCATGGAGTGAAAAATACAGTAAGCAGTATATATATCACACCACATGAAAAGATGGGAGTTGCCTTAACAAGTGGGGAGGGTCAGTGCTAATGAGGCCAGTTCAATTAAGGTGGAAGTGGCCTATTCTCAGTTGACAAGAAGGGGTGAATATCAAGAAGGGGAAAATTACTTCTGTAGTGCTAACAAGGCCAATGCAATCAAGATGGATGTTGCCCATTTCTAACAGTTGACAAGAAGATGTGAGTATCAGCAGAGGGAAAATTACTTTTTGTAGTGTCCCATCCACTCCCAGTCTTTATTCGGGCCTAATTTGATGGCGTCCAGTTTGCAAATTAATTCCATTTCTGCAGTTTCTCATTGAAGTCTGTTTTTGAAGTTTTTTCAAGAAAAAAACTTCAAAAAACAGACTTCAACAAAGAAACTGCAGAACTAGAATTAATTTGCAAACTATTGAAATAATTTGAACTTTTCAAGTTAAGTGGGTTTCCTAGGAAATACCTGGAGGGGAGGGAAGAGAGGGTTACTCACCTTGTGCAGTAACTGAGGTTCTTTGAGGTGTGCATCCCTGTGGGTGCTTCACTGTAGGTGTTGGTGTGTCCCAGCGCTGCCGACTGGAGATTTTTGGTAGCTGTGTGTGGTCAGGGCGCGCATGCACAGTTGTGCCGCCTTGTGGTGCTGTTAGTGCTTGCGCATCCCGGCCCTCCCCGTTCCTTCTCTACTATAACGCTCCTATTTAGAACTCCGGAATAGAGGGGAAGAGGGTGGGTAGTGGAGCACCCGCAGGGATACACATCTTGAAGAACCTCAGTTACTGCACAAGGCGAGTAACCCTCTCTTCTTTGAGTGCTGTCCCTGTGGGTGCTCCAGTGTAGGGGACTGTAAAGCAGTGCCCCATTATGGCCAGTTGGGTTCCGGAGTAGGTTGGATAGTCAATGATAGTACTGTAAGACCTAGTATTGCACCTGCCTCAGAATCTTTTGTGACTGCGGAGTGGTTTGTGAATGTGTGTACTGAGGCCCAGGTTGCAGCCGGGCATATTTCTTTGATTGGTATATTATGCAGAAATGCTGTTGAGGCAGAAAAGGCTCTCGTTGAATGGGCCCTAATCCTCTGTGGGGATGCTATCGTCTGTTGTTGGTAATATTTGTACGCAATTTTACATCCATTTCGACAATCTCTGTTTTGAGATGGCTGTGCCTTTTGATCGTTCTGTGGTGGATATGAAGAGTCTTGGTGACTTACGGAAACGTTTTGTTCTATCTAGGTAGAATGTTAGTGCTTGTCTAACATCTAGTGCGTGTAGCACGGATTCCTGAGTAGACCGATGTGGTTTAGGGTAGAACGCAGGTTGATTGATGTGGAATGATGAAGTTAACTTATGTGTGGTCTCAAAGTCACTTTGTCTTTAAAAATACAGTGTAAGGCGGATGGGCCATAAGGGCCCCAAACTTGCCCACTCTGCGTGCTGATGTGATCACTAAGAGGAACACTACCTTCATTGATAAATGTAGTAGCGAGCAGGTAGCAAGGGGTCTGAACAGGGCTTTGGTGAGGCTCTTAAGTACGAAGTTAAGATCCCATGCTGGTGTTGGTTTGCGGACCACAGGGTACATGTTTTGAATTCCTGTAAGGAATCGTTTGGTGATTGGATGAGTGAAGGCTACAAATCCTTCTATCTTGTGGTGAAATGCGGATACGGCTGCAATTCTTGGAATTGTTTTGGATCATCTATCACCTTGGTTGAAGGGAACATGACTGCCTCATCTGGTGATGAAGAGGAACTGCGTTTCAGCGACAGTTCTTGTGTATCATCCAACTTCTCTATAGCTTCCTCAGGTGCCTCCAATGGATCTGTGGCTGTCTCTGTAGGAAGTCATATTTCCTTCCTTTGAGGGACGTGGGTCCCTTGCATTTGCGTGCTTTATGTCACCCCTGGATCCCAGTGTGGCCATTGCATTGGGAATGGTAAGGGTGGGCAAATCCATAGGTTAGTCAACCATGGTGGCATGTCTCTGCGCAGGCATGTTTTAGTATTTGTAAGTGATGGTTGAGGTTTGGCACCGGAGGGGGAGGAGTGACCTGAGTAGAATACTCCCTCCTCCATATCGTCTTCCTCCTCGCTAGAGAAGGTTTTGGTTTATTGGCATCAACGGTACCGGGGAGTTGTCAGTACCAGGTATAGAAGCCCCTGGTGTTGATGTTATTGGTCTGATCGGGGCCGGGGTCACTGGTGCTGTATGTGTCTGTTCAGACACTTGCTTTGGTACCGACCTCTTGTGTGTCTCTTTAATCGGCGCCGATGTGGCTGATTTCATCTTTATTGATAACTGCTCCAGTGGAGTCTGTACAGGAAGGTTACATCACCGCTTTAGGTATCGGTGGCACCAGGTCCTTCCTTGGGGTGGATGATGCTGTGAAGGAGGACGTAGTCTTATACCTTCCACTCGACTCCTTCTCTTTATCATTTGTGCTCACGGTGCGGCTCGTGCTGGATGTGCCCAGAGCATCCAACGTTCTAACCCTGCTAGCCACTGGCACCAAGGGTAATGATCTTGCCAGAGATAGTTTTCTCTTTAACAGCTCTTTCTGCAAGGGTGAGGCATCCCTTTTCCTCGATTTTCTGGAGGTTATGGTGCTTTCCCTATCCAGGGAGGAGGTTCCTGGAGAGTCTTCTCTCTGGTTCTTATTACTGTCTGATGGAGGAGTAAGAGATTTTTCCATCAAAATCATTTTTAGTCTCAGATCACTCTCTCTCCTAGCTCTGGCTTTGGCACTGGTACCAAAAGTCTCTGATCAGTGACGCCGGGATGCAACGACTCCTACAGTGGAGCACCCGCAGGGACAGCACTCGAAGAAGAATGCAAGTTTCCTACTTCAAAACTCACACTTTGGAAGCTATGCTGTGAGGAGGGGACCCTTTATCTGCTGATCCCCGGTTAAAGGAGGACAGATTAAAGATCCAAACAACATAAAGACGACACTTTCACATTCACAGGGGCCAGTAAGCTTATTAGCAGTGTGCAGGTTCTTTTCTTGTTTTAATATGTTGCAATGCTTTCACCTTAAGAATAAATGTACTAGCTAAGAAAGAGCTATGTATTACAATTCTGAGCTCAATTTAGTGCTCACTGAATTACAGTAATTCTATCCTGCTCTGCAATACCAACTATTCCACTTCACTGACTATCATTCTCTGTGTAGAAGTACCAAAACTGAATTGTTTGGGTGTTTTTTTCATAACACTGATATACATACATACATACTCCCCCACACCTCGCTCCCTCACCCCCAATTAGAAAGAGACCAGTGGATTCATTTTAGTTTGGGAATTAAGCAGTATTTGAACCCTGCTCTCCGAAAGGGAAAGACGAAATCATGATCACAGGATATTTTGATTTAGTTTCAACCCAGAGTAAGGTTTTCCTATACTTCATTTTTGCTTTTATAATCAAACCTAGTTTATCTGAAGCTCATATACTCAAAAGTTATGTATCTGACACAAGGTCAAGTCCTCCATCATGTATCAAAGACACTAAAAATGTCCCACCACTTATCCAGATTTCTTTCTGTCCTCCAACACATTTGAGTAAACAGTGATGGTCTATCATAAACATAGGTTGTTCCCGGATCTACATTCCAAACGATGAATTTACATACTTCTGATAGCTAGAAAGAATAAGTATTCGAAAGAACCATAAACATGTTGTCTACCTACCCAGTGTATTAATGCGATAGATGAACTCTTTAAAGATTTCTTTTTCTTGAAGAAATTCTACAGGGATTTCTGGAAAAGCTGTACCAAAATCACCTGCAGGTTTTGGTGACCAGCCTAGTTTCCAGACCTGTTGGAATATAAAAAGGATACTGATTATTTTAAAATAGTAAATGTTATATTAATCTAACAGCTATGATCATCACATTTGGAATTAAAAATAGCAAGATACCAATAGTAAAGATAATCCATCCTAATGCACAATGGATTTGTAAAAAGATTCTAAATTCAAACAGTACTTTTATGTGCCTACTACATATTTGACAGTGTTTTTCATGGTATTTTAAGCATGTGTTACACAACCTGCTAATAACTCAGTGAAAATCACTCAACTCTTCCAACAGTAACAAAAACAAGTGGATAATCTTGTTACTAAAAAGCGTTTAAAAACTTTTTTTTGTGACCGTTTCTAGTAACAGACTTATTATCCTTCTTCCTCTTTACTGAAAGTTGTCAGACACGGAAATTTTTGGTAAATAAAAAAGCCAAGGTTTCTTTTCTAAGTAAGTATCTGAATGTGGTAAATCCCATACTCTTCACTTAGAGACCATACAGCACATCTCTCTCTCTCCACACTGGATTGAGTTTCAGAAGTTATTAGATCAATTATGAATTTGGTCTACCTGAGTAATAGCGCATAGTACTGACACTAGGCCAGTAAAAAGAAAGAGGTAGTGCCTTGTAATAACCAATTAAATTAGACATTTAAAGGATTCCATGTTTGCCTTAAAACCGGAACTGTGTTATTAAGACATTATGCACAAAACCTATATTTAATGGCTAGAAGCCCATCTAGTCTCAGAGGACCCAAAAATCAATGCAACCTTACTCCCCCTAAGGCAGCATTTTAAAATGAGATGTTAAATTTAATGGAAATAAGTAAAACTTGGAAGTTCCATGTTTCACACACCGAACTGACATCAGACAAATCTCACATTATTAATCTGGATTACAGTGGTGCCAACAATGTGCAAGGTGCTTTCCAAATACAGGGAGTCCTCAGACTTACGATGCCCAATTTACGTCGGACACCACTTACGACACGTTTCAACTGACTGCCTGTTTCGTCCCTATGATGCTTGTTTCGCCCTTATGGCGCCCCATTTGCATAAAGTTTGCTTGACATACTTCCTGGTTGCGCTATACTGGTATGGAGCTAGAAGGGGTCACTTCTGATTGGCTTCGAGGCAGAGGGGTAGCTTGTTGCTGGATAGGGTTGCCACTTGTTTTTGATTGGCTCCCAGCCCTAAGCTCAGCCAATCAGAAAGCTTGAAGAGTGATTGGCTGTGCCCTTCTCCCTGGCTTTCTGAGCCTGTGTTGCCAGCATTCAGAGCAGCATATGTGAGTTTGTGTGTTGATTTGAATGCTGCTTACAAAATACAGTGTACAGTAAATACATTGATGTTGCAACATTAGTCATCTATCATTCATTTAGCACAAAAATCTGGGTTATTGTGGTAAAAACAGTGAATCAAGCCTTGGTTCAGGAACCAATCCCCCCTTCACACCATTGATTCCTTGGGAAAAGCGATTTCGTTTTACAATGCAATTCTGAGGAACGAACTGTTTCGTAAGTCCGAGGACTCCCGTATAACTAACGCTTTGCCCCAAAAGACAGATTATAAAAGTCAAACACCACCACTCTCCCCCAATCCCTCACAGAAATCATATACTTTTAAAATAAGCCCTTTACCTACCCACTATTAGTTGACAGTACAATGTAAATGCTTTTGAGGGAAGGATTTGAAGGAGAGGTTGTGGCCTCTCAGACTAAATTAAGGGAAGGTATTCCACATGCAAAGGGTATCAAAAAAAAGCACAAAGTGAACAAAAATTTTTGACTCAAGAGGAAAAAAAGTGTTCTCTCAACACTTTGTGGCATCCAGGTTGTCAAACACCAGTATATGCAGATTCAGAAACACTCTCCCCCACAACAGCTCAAAACACTTCTGATAATTCTGCTTTGTACTTTTAATCAGAGGATTTTAAGGTCCTTTAAAAATATTAAGAAATCTTGCAACAACTCTGAAGTATTTATCAAGCCATTTTACAGGTATATTAACTACGCACTAGCACGGCTAACTACCTTGCCCAGTTCAGTTAGCTAGCAGCAAATATGAACAGAATCCAAGAGTCCTGATTTTTTCTAACTACTGGAACCGTTTCAAACAAACGAACAAAGAACTCTCAAAGGATTCCATAATTCTAACCAAACATCTCACTCCACAGAAGATATTCATATTTGAAAATATTTTTACAGCTAGTATTGCCAGGCGCTATTTAAAAAAAGGACAAAAAGGGGACAACCAAATCTGAGTGTAAAGACTGAAGATCTAGCAAATTATTATATTCATTTTATCCAAAAATGGCCAGTATTTTTCATCTACTATGAAAACAAACCATAATGCACGTACCAAGGGAGGTACTCTTGTGTAACTGTTTACTAGAGGCAGTCTACCCAAGCTGACGATTATGTTCTTAAGGACAGGAGTGAGAAATGCTGGGATACTGTTGTTTCTCTTATGTCCCAAAGCCAAGACAGTCTGTAAACACTCCACCATTTCAGCCACCATTTCACAAGATGCTGTAATATATTTTGCTTCTGAGTTGAGAGAAAAACAAAAGTTCAGTGTAAAATATTGTGAATATATACAAAACGCATACAGATCTAAAGATGCAAGAGGACACAAAAACTCCAATAAGCATATTTCTAACCAACTGAAGTGGAGTCTCAATGTCAGATGAGCCATATCATCTCAGTAAATCCTCTTCCCACACCCAGACTTGTACTCATTCCCAATACAGTGCACCCTTCAAATGACAAGTTAATAGTTTTTACACTATGCAACTTAAGGTTCTCATAACACTTTTCAAATAGTGTTCCATTGACACACTGTCAGTTAAATTGCTTTAAACTGGAAATAAGGAGGAAAATCTGGCAAATTTTCTACAAACTATGTAAAACTGCATGGAAACTAGAACTTCACTGTTTACTTACTCTGAACATTTGAATCAACTTCATCCCCATTGACCCCTTTTGAAGTATTCTTCTTCCTTTCTGGACTAAGAAGCTGGTTTCCAGGTTCAATTGCAACTAAATTAGATAAATACAGAGAAACATTTTCATTATAGGTTTTTAATTATATTTCTCAGTTTTAATCCTTTCACAAAATTGTCAAAGCAGCACTTGTATTGGCAAGATATTTGACAAGTTCAAAGGTAAATAAAAAATAAAAAGTTAACTTCCACAGTGGAAACACATTTGGAAAAATAAAAAATTCTAAGGACAGTTAGAGAAAATTCTGCATTTCTTCAGGATTCTTAGCATAGGATCAGTGAGGTTTGCTGGTTTATTCAGAAGCATCTCCCATATTTGTGCAAATTTAACTCACCTGCCTCTATTATAAATCTGACACAATTAATTAGGGAGCAAGCCTGTGTCACATACACTGCAGAAGACAGCAAATTCCAGAGACCAGGCTGCTGTAATGTCAGGCAGCAGCATTCCAAAGCAGCTTGAAGATCTACACTTAGTGGAATCTGTTCATGTATTAAATGCCATGACAGTGCCTGCACAAGAAAAAGTTTTCCATTATATCAAATTGTCCCCATATGCAAAAATATGAGATCAAATTATTTTTATCCACATAATTACATATATTTGCAGCTACCAAAACTAGCAGAATTCATTTTTCTTGTTACAGTAAATTAGCATGGCACTAGTTCAAAAAGTTCCAGCTACGAAAAAAAAATAAGCACTATATTGAGTAAACTATCATGTTTATTCATCTTCCCAACAAGCCCCACAGTGCCGCTCTCCGAACTGCCAAGACCTTCCTGTCCCTCAGCCAGATTGCGGTGAGAAGTCTCCCTTAAAAATTTTTTTTTAAAGATTAGTTTTTCTTGTCCCATATCCTCTGCTAAATTCTACCTGATGTGTAGAATATACACAAAAGAGTAAGCACTGAATGAACTAATATTGGAAACTGACGCTTATACATAAACCTAGAGCCCAGAAATGCTTCTAGACCTGCAGAACTCCCATTGAATCTTCAAAGTTAGAGGGAAATGGAACATATTTGTAAACATTCTGTTGCACCTTTAATTACACTCACTCTCTTACCTCTAATGACATTACTACAAACTTCAGGATGTCACTCTCTTTGTCAGGTGGAATACAGAGAGATGCTGGTAATTTAGAGAGTAATAACAAATACTGAGCCAGTGCACGAGAGAGTTTCATCACAGTCTGATACACCATTGTGTCTCCTATAAAATAAAATGTCAGGGTAAAATCTAGAGGCTTGAAATAAAAATCATCATGGTTAACATTTTCTTTAACAGACAAAAAATTTTGGGCAAAATATTTTACTGCTGAGAATCTTTGATCCCATTAGAGAACTGACTTATTGTGACAACACTGTTATACAGTACAATAAAGAGAATAAGACCTTTATTTTGTATTACCAAAAATATCGCTTAGCTTGCTCCAATAGGCTGAAGTCTCAACTGGCTGCAATGGCTGAAAAACTTGATGGCTGGCAGGAAGTTTTTGAACAATGTTACACACATGGTCTAGGGTTACCCTATGGGCAGTTTCAAAGAGGCTGCTCTTTTGATCTTCTGAGATTTCGTTCATGCCAAGACTTAAACAGGGAGCTAACAAGCTTAAGTTGAACTCCTGAAATCACAAATGGTACATAAAGGTTTAGAAAGGACACATTTTCATGGAGAAAGGAAATTAAAGCAGTTGGGTAATACTATGCAAATTAATAGAGCAACATTATGGAAGAGCCACTGTGATTGCTACAGTTAAGGTTGTGTTCTGTTTCATACTTAAAACTGGATTCCAACTTTATTTTGTTTGGAAAATGCCATCTGTCCCAAATTTGCAGCACCTAATTTGCATAAAACTAGAGTTTTCTATGAGTTTTAACTGATTGCTCTGTGTGTGTGTATGGGCGGGAGGATGGGGCGGTGACCTGGGATTCCACTGGTGCTCGAGGGGGGAAAGGCCCAGGACACTGCTGGTGCTCAGGAGGTGTAGGGGCAGTGACCCCAGACGCCGCTGCTACACTGCACCAGCTGCTGCCGAAGTCATGGAGGTCCTGGAAAGTCACAGAATCCATGATGTCCATGACAGACTCACAGCCTTAACAATAATTAATGCACTTGGCTATCTAGAGCACCTTTCAATTGGGAGCTCAAAGTACTATTTTAGTTGTCCAAAGTTAGTAAAACACAAAAAGTCAACAAAAACTAAGTAAAATTTAAAGAAGTTTTAATTTCTTTTTTAACAGTCTAATTTGGTCATTAACAGTAATATGAATAGGGACACTTTAAAATTTTAAAATATTTAGCAAATGTCATCTTAAATTCTCCTCTTCTCATTGTGAGAGACATTACCTTACTGGTCATGAAGGAGTTCAGTTCAGGCTGAGGTATCCTATTCACCAGCTCTGCACCTTCCAGCAGTGCAGAGTCTGACCTGACCCAGCACTGTGATCTGACTAGTGATACATACCAGTCCTTTAAAATAAATAAATAAATAAAATGAAATTTACTATACATTTACTTTTGACAGAGCTAGAAAATAGTTCAATTTTGTTTTACCCACTAATTAGTCTTCTCAAAGAGACTGTCCCTTTGCCAATCCAGAATTAATGGATTAACCATGCCTATTTCTATCTGTGGACAGAGCTGTATATATTTCAATTTAAGCACTGAAATTAGGTCCTCTAAGAGACTATTAGGTGTCATCTCATCTAGGCAAAACTTTCAAAGCATAAGGGGGTTAGTAAACAAGAATAAGAAAAACACAAAGCAAGAAAGAGCACACAGGATTGCTGAACAGACCGAGGTGGTCAGAGATGAGAAAGATGGTACCTATAAGTCTCTTAAGGAACCAGTGAACAGTTCTGAAGTAGCAAATGGACAAGTTTATCACAGTTAGATATAAATGTATGTGCATGATATTTGGTTAGCTGCAGAATTTAAGAAGAAATAGGCAGCTGATGTTTATTTACCACATTATTCAGATTTGTGCACAGAGCACTATATGGGGATTAAAAAAAGCTTCATTCATAGATATCTTTTACTAATAGAAAAGCTTGTTATAGCACAGATAGCAGATGTATTTTCCTATGAAATATTCTAAATATGGCCTTACTTTGTCTGGAATTACATTCTCTAAGGCTGGTTGGTTTTCCCCATCCAGTGGGTGTGAAGTAACCAAAGGTGAAGGGCTAGTTGTTTCTGGTGCTACTGTAAGACGAAACCTGTCCAATAGCGAGTAAAGTCTTTGGTGTCTGAAAACAGATACACACATCAGAAAATTCGAATTTTAAAAGGAGAGAGATATGGGAAATACATGTAAGGTACATACTAACTATTATTTGTTAAAAATATTTAGAGTAAGAAAGATAATTACTAGTTCAACATGCCAGAGAGAATGAATTTTTCAAGTAAGCTTTACATGAGATCAAGGAGTTATATATTTAATCCAAAATTTTAATACACTACCTTCAAATCAAGTTGTCTTTAGAAGTTGGTCAGGAGTAAAGAGATATATTTTACTGAAAGTCATTGTTTATTTTAGATTAGTTTTTATTCAGAATTGCATTATGCCTTACAGTGCAGTACGCTTTGGAGTCCCATCCCCCTTTCCCCACAAAAAAAAAAAAATTATATTTATTTATTTCTTTAAAAGAGGACAAGGATAATATGTTCTATAAATAAAGTTAATCAATACCAAAAAAAGTTTTTTTTATGAGGAATACCTATTTTGCATTATGCTACATTTAATATACCTGTGCTAATTACCTAGTACTGATATTCCATTCTTATCACTAAAACTAATTTTTCCACTTTTCTACATTGTCCTCCAGCAGCTATCTATCACAAATTGAATTTGAAGGAAGATAAACAGTTACTCACCTTACAGTAACCGTGGCTCTTTGCAATGTATTGTCTATATATACACATTTTCCATTGTTAGTGTGCATACACCCAGTGAACTCAAGTTTACATTCTTTTGACCATCATTTGTCTGTTGGGGTATGTGCCCAGAGCATCCTCATGCCTTCAACCAAGGGCTTAAAGGGCAGGGCAACCTCAACTGCCCTTCAGTTCCTTTGCCAACAGGTTTTAATTTAGGTTTTAATTAGGGTTGTCAAGCAATTAAAAAAAACTGCAATTAACTGTGCTGTTAAACAATAATAGACTACCATTTATTTAAATATTTTTTGATGTTTTCCACATTTTCAAATATATTGATTTCAATTTCAACACAAAATACAAAGTGTACAGTGCTCACTTTTTATTTATTTTTATTATAAATATTTGTACTGTAAAAATAAAAGAAACAGTATTTATCAATTCACTTAATACAAGTACTGTAGTGCAATCATGAAAGTAGAATTATGCACAAACAAATAACTGCACTCAAAAATAAAACCATGTCAAACTTTAGAGCCTACAAGTCCACTAAGTCATACTTCTTATTCAGCCAATCGCTCAGACAAACAAGCTTGTTTACACGTGCAGGAGATAATGCTGCCCGCTTCTTTTTTACGATGTTACCTAAAAGTGAGAACAGGTGTTTACATGGCACTGCTGTAGCTGGCATTGCAAGATATTTACATGCCAGATGCGCTAAAGATTCATATGTCCCTTCATGCTTCAACCACCATTCCAGAGGACGTGCGTTCATGTTGATGATGGGTTCTGCTTAATAACGATCCAAAAGTGCAAACTGACTTATGTTCATTTTCATCACCTCAGTCAGATGTCACCAACAGAAAACTTATTTTTCTTTTCTGGTGGCTCGGGTTCTGTAGTTTCCGCATCAGAGTGTTGCTCTTTTAAGACTTCTGAAAGCATGCTGCACTCCTCGTCCCTCTCAAATTTTGAAAGGCATTTCAGATTCTTAAACCTTGGGTCGAGTACTGTAGCTATCTTCAGAAATCTCACATTAGTACCTGCTTTGCATTTTGTCAAATCTGCAGTGAAAGTGTTCTTCAAGCGAACGACATGCTGGGTCATCATCTGAGACTATTATAACATGAAATATATGGCAGAATGCAAGTAAAACACAGAGCAGGAGACATACAATTCTCCCCCAAGGAGTTCAGTCACAAATGTAATTAATGCATTATTTCTTAACGAGTGTCATAAGCATGTCCTCCAGAATGGTGGCCAAAGCACGAAGGGTCATACAAATGTTTAGCTTATCTGTCACATAAATACCTTGCAATGCCAGTTAAAAAGTGCCATGCGAATTCCTGTTCTCACTTTCAGGTGACATTGTAAATAAGAAGCAGGCATCATTATCTTCTGTGAATGTAAACAAACTTGTTTGTCTCAGTGATTGGCTGAACAAGAAGTAGGACTGAGTGGACTTGTAGGCTCTAAAGTTTTACATTGTTTTGTTTTTGAGTGCAGTTATGTAACAAAAAAAAATAAATCTAAGTTTGTAAGTTGCACTTTCACAATAAGGAGATTGCACTACAGCAGAGGTTCTCAAACTGTGGTCCGTGAACCACCAGTGGTCCGCAAGCTCCATTCACTTGGTTCGCAGATAGTTCCCTCTACGGTGCACACCTGGACAGCCACACACGAGAGAATGAAGGGCCACCCACTTAATCAGTGGAGCCGCACAGGCATGGCTCCACTAATTAGGTGCCTGGACCCTGGAAAAGACGCACATATAAGGTGAGGTGCTAGCCTTGGGTAGAATAGGGGGTAGATGGGAGGGGGAAGTGGGATGAGAAGAGGGGCTGGGGGGGAATTTGGGATGTGCAGGGCTGAGGCGGCCAGAGAAAGAGGTGACTTTCCCCAGCTCCAGAGCTGCGGCTGCCGGGGACAGATGGCCCTCCTTCCCAGCCTCAGCTCTGTGGCTGGTGTGGTGGGTGAGAGACCCCCACCTCCTTTCCAGCCCCAGCTTGGGGGAGAGGGCACATCTACTGCACTAGAAAGGTAAGACTACTGATATTAAAATATGAGTTGTGTGCTTTTATTTGTACCATGTAAAAACGTTTATTATTGGGGTTTTTTTAATATAGCGGTTATATCCAAAGCGCTTTACAATAGTTAGCTAACACCATTAATCTGGGCTTGAATAGGGACTGGGAGTGGCTGGTTCACTAAAAAAGCAACTTTACCTCTCCTGGAATTGACACCTCCTCCTCAATTATTGGAAGTGGACTACATCCACACTGATTGAATTGGCCCTGTCAACACTGGTTCTCCGCCTGTGAGGTAACTCTCTTCTCTTCATGTGTCGGTATAATAATGCCTGCATCTGTAATTTTCACTCCATGCATCTGAAGTGGTTTTTTACCCATGAAAGCTTATGCCCAAATAAATCTGTTAATTTTTAAGGTGCCACCAGATTTCTTGTTGTTTCTGTGGATACAGATTAACACGGCTACCCCTGATGCTTTACAAATGTGCAGGATAGGGATGTGTGCAAGGAAGGACACTGAGGATGCTTGTCATCTTGTGAAGAGAGCACACAGCTAGCCAGGTGGTGAAATGCCTGCCAGATCAGAACATGCTTGCATACGAGAAGTAACCCAAGATGAAATTCTCTGAGATTGGAAGAGCTTTCATTGCGTCTGCAATAGTCACAAACAGTTGGGTAGACCACCAAAATGGTTTGGTCCTGTATATGGAGAATGCCAGTGCCCATCTAACGTCCAATGTGCATAGCTGTTGCTCATCTCTATTTACATGTGGTTTTGGGTAAAAATTCCGGAACTTCAATTAACTGATTGGTAACTACAAAACAAAGGGGGAAACTGTACAGTGAGCAAAGAGGCTTGAAAACTGTAAATTCCAACTCATACCCACAGATGGCGAGAAAGAAATGAGAGGTGGCTAGGGTCACCCTGCTTTTGATATCCTCTGTTGGAGACATGAGGACACTCAGGGTGCATGCGTGGACTGCAACAGACACTGCTGGTCAGAAAATCCAAATTCAAGTGCATTAGGCATATGCGCACCAACAGTGGAATACATATGGACAAACACTCAAAAAAGAACTTTGTGTTTTGGTAGGAAAACAAAAAACAATAAATTTGCTTCGTTACCAAAACGTAGGAGACATTAATCTGCATTAGCACTAAAAGATGTTGTTTTCTTCACTGAGCTACTGATGTTGTTCAATCAAAAGTGAGTGAACCAAAACTGCTGATTTAAGTTCAGAGCCTGCCCTTATGACTGATTTCCACTAATTCTATGAAATCACATTGACACTGACATTTTGCAGTGCTCTGTATGGAATTTGAAGTCACAGCTCTTACAACTCAAATAGGGTTTCAAATTAGCAGACCTTTAAAAAAAATCTATTTTTCTTCATAAGAAGTTTAAATGCATAGTTCTTTTGATAGACATTCCACCTCCAAAATATGTAGAAACTAGTTTACCTTCTACTAGCTAATGCACTGAATGCTATATATGGCATGCCCAGCAATATGAGAAAGGCATAGGTTATGGTGTGTTGCAACAACAGGTCTGACCTTTTTTTAATCTGTCAATCAGATAATTTTTCTGGCATACACTTTGTCCCCGTAAGAAGAAATTCAAAAATGGTCTACAAACATACCCAAATATTCTTAAAGAGAGACAATACTGGCAGAAAGCACATCACTGATAATACTGGTCATGAGCCTCTTACAAACCTTTTCAAGATTCAACTTAGACATTTCTTGCTCTTACTATTGTTTCTCGACTTTTGTTACTATTATCAATAAAAAGTCTACTCCACAAGTTATGTTGGGAGTTGTATGATGGAACAAGTCTTGTTAACTAAGCTTATCCCAGGGATGCAGGCAAGAGATAACAATATTATATTCTTTTTACCAAACCATTTTACAGTCTTGAGCCTTAGATTCTTTCCTCCCCACCAGCTCTTTTCCACAGGATACAATAAACTCCTACTGAAGACAACAGGGTTATTCTTAACCAGCAGTTGTGAGGAGCCAGGTTAATCAGGCTCCTGATCTTTACAAGGCTGTATCAAAATAAACAATAGTAACAGTTTGAATCCTTCTACACAAGCAAGATTAAACTTTGCTATAACATAGGTGAGAGACTACTGTGCTCATGTGACAACATGACCTGGACTTGATCTGAACTATTCGTCTTTGAAATACTTATGAAAATTAAAATCGCCATTAAGAATTTATAGTCTTTTCCCAAGAATTTAGAGTCTTATAGAGGGTTCCCTCCACGCCCCAATTACAGCAGGCCAGCAGAAAATATCCTTGCAGATGTCCAGGTTGAGTTGTTGTTTTAAAATTCATCTACACTAAAACTTCTACTCTGTCAAGGCAACTAGTTACAACAAATGGCTGTTCCTGAGAGAGCTACAATATGGTTTCCATCTTGCAGTACAGAGAGGGCCTAATCATGTTTTAATTGGGTACTCAAGTCATGGCAAATCTGGGCATACTTCCACTTTTATAGACATAACTTTAAAAAGCAGTGTCACCTCATTAAAAACCATGCATGGTTTGTACTTATTACATACTATGTGATGACAACAGGGACCTATTACTAATATTTTACCTTGGTGCTAATCCACTGTTTTGAAGATATTCCTGAATTCTATCTAGTTCTTCAACTGGTAACTGAGAAATGCTGTTCTGTAGAAAACAGTGACAAAACAATAGATATGAAGCACCAACATGAATAAAACCATTCATATGTATATTAGACTAAGAGCAGCAAGTAAAAATTATTAAACAATCTGGAGACCATAACACAGGATGAAACTGAATTACTCAGACATGCATGCTAAACAAACTGACATTCTGTTTTTCACTCAGCACTAAACATCACGGTCAAGTAATTAAAATGTGCTTTAACTTACATCACATTCAATTATTTGCTGGTATTAGCAACTCTAATTTAGAGACATATATTTACTTTTTTTCCCTACCTGGAAAGTTGCAGCCAAAAGCATTTCTACTCGACGACAAGCAAGTGTGTCAACCATGCGAGCCAGCACGCGGAATGGAGTACACAAAAGCTTGTCCACATACAACATTAACACAGCACCAGACTGGCTGAGATGAATGCCCTCTAAGCATTGCAGGGTCTTCTTTAGTGTTGTTGGCTAAATATTAGAAAAAACAACTGTTACATTTTTTTTCTCATCTTATTTATTTTGTACATACTGTAACACAGTTAAATATAAAAGGTGCTGGAACAACAGATGGACTGCGCTAAACAAGCAACCGGTTCCAACGCTTAAGAGTTTACAGACTAAAGGAACAGTGGTTAGAAAGACAGTAGAGCAGACGATTAATTGAATGTTGTGTAAAAATTACTATTTAAACAGGTTTGAGGGTAGGTGGGTTTTTAATTATTTTTTTAAATTAAGGAAGTGCAGAACAGGGGTTGGTGAACAGTAACTGGGGTGCTGTTCAATTATACAAAGCAGCTAGACAGAAGACATGAAGTCTGAAGTGATGAATGAACAAACCATGTGATTAGAAGTGGCATAGAATTCAGGGAGCAAGAGTTAGTGTAGTAGTAGGAGAAAGTGAAGACAGAGGGTCTGGGGTAGAATTAAAGAGCTTTGAAAGTTACAGACAGCTTGAATTTAAGGTGAAAAGGAAATGAAGCAGACCTTAAAAGGAGCACTGAGAAAGGAAAATAGCATCTGCAGAGTTTTTCAGGATGGGAGACAACAAAAAGGCATGTTTAACCATGGAAGGGATAATGCCTGTGCAGAGGTAGAGGAGAAGTGAGGTAAGAAAATGAGAATAAGAGGAGTAAGGAGATTATAGTGGCAGATAATGTGGTTGATAAAGAACAGAAGGGATACTTCACCACTAGAGATTTGAATGAGGAGGTGCAGAGAAAGAGAAGATAAGTGTTCAATGCTGTTTATTTTAATTTTCAAGCAGTTTGTGAAAAGTCTAGTAAAACAACTTGTCAATTAAAGCACAGCTGTCACCAATGTTCACTTTTAAAAGAGAAACTTGAGTGAATGAACCTGTCTTAAAATAAAATTTAGTATTGTTTAGTTCCCTCACTCCCAAATATATGCACATAAACCTACTTCCTAGGAAGCCTTCCCCTGCTTATGACTTGAAAGAGATGAATATGCAGACAAGGGAAACGGCAACAAGTTCAGAAATCTTCATGGAGAATGCACAACCCATTAGTGTAGGATTAGGGAAGAGGGCACAAACCAGCATTGCTCTTTTATTACTCTTTAGTCTTGTTAGGGTCAACATGACAGTGAACTGAATCCTACTTGTTCTTAGGCATCAGCAGCAGAATCGTCTACTGATTTCCAAATATCTGTACACAGCCATTGAAGGCAAAGGTGCTACAAAAATGTCACAAAGGACTTAATTTGCATTTCAGAACTTTATTACTTGTGATGATGCATAGCAAGGAAGGAACGTAGATTGACTGACCCCAGCTGAATTTATAGGACTGGCAGTTGAGCAAAAAAGTCTTAATACTTTCCATATCAAATATGCTCAAATTATGAAACAAACATGGATGCTTTTTACAGAGTTACTTCTACACTTTTTAATTAGTGTGTTTTCCATTCAGGAGTACAATTTGTAGCGAATACACAACAGTGCAGAGGCTCCTAGAAGATAAACAAAATCCATGTTGCATTTATGATTTGATTAATCTATAACACAGCAACTGACAAAGTATGTTTGCACTCTGTGAGGCAACAGAAAGGCTATGAAGATGAAAAATTTGAGTTTGTAAATAAAGAGGCTTAAGATCATAAATTAATTTCTCTCCAAAGGGTTGTAAACATGTGGGGAAGTGAACACAAAGTTTTTAGTTACCCAATGTCTAGAGTTTCTTTGTATTTATTAGTTAGTATTAGCTTGTAAGCTCTTTGGGGAGAATCACATCTACCTACCTGTGTGTCTGAGCAGCACTAAGCACAATGTAGTTCAGATGCCAAGAGTTGTCTTTTGCACCAGTGTAATACATATAATAAGTTTTGCACCAACACCACATTTGGTGCTGTAAAAGACCCAGAAAGGAAAAAGCACTCAAAGTGTTTCCAAATACAGTTAACAAGAAAGGCCTAAACTTCATTACTAAAAGGTTCAGGTCAAACTTACAGTTGCGAGGTTCTCACACCGAGACTGAATAGCCTGGATGAAGAGACCGCTGGCTGCTGAATTCCTATGAACAGCACTAATAAAGTCTTGTACTGGAGGCTCATGAGACAGATTAATCAGATCTTGAACGTGATTCACTATAAGCCACGTCAAGTGTTCTGAATCATGTAGGTTTTGACACTATGGGGAAAAAAAGGTAAAAATTATGGATTCCATAATTCTAAAATTACCATTACTACCACCCGTGTAAGCATTTCATTATTAAAAAAATAACAAACAATGCAATACTATTTATACACAATTAAAAGCAAGTAATTTTCCACTGGAAAAACTGAACCACATTATGTTAAAAATATTCTGTTTACAAGTGTGCACGTTTCATTTCCTTCTAAGCTTTATTACTATGATCATTTGCATAACCACCAGATCTTTTCTTTCAACTTCATTTGATCCTGTTGCAAATACACCTGAAGTCATAATCCTTTATTTGCAACAAATTATTTCAACATCCATTATGTTGTAATCATAAAGACAATGAATACTGGTAGAGAACAAATGGAAAGAACTAGTAAACTCAAAGACCCTGCTTTTATGCAACATTTTTATAATGAATGAATTGATAGATACACACTTAATATGTATCAGAATTCTTTCTGCAAAGTCTCAATGTTTGTCTGTAGTTTTTGTTTCCTTTTAAAGTGAACACCCCATATCTTTCATGGCAGTTAACTATTTATGTCTTCAACAGTTAATGTTTCTCACTTGAGGCAGAACAATCTTCTAGAAAGTGTGTACTAATATCAGTACAGAGACTGACTCCTGTAACACTGCGTTTGAGAGCCTACGAAATCTGAAGCCATGGGAGTTGCCCTATTCCTGAGAGCCTGAACAGAACTGGGGAATGCAGTAGCAGAGTAAATATATGTAGGAGGGTTTAAGGTGAAAAGAGTTTATTCTAATTATGACATGCAGAAACACTCAGCCTCAGAGCAGGGTCTAAACTTTCATAAGCTTCTTAGTCTTCTCCTGAGATCACATATGTAAGAATACAACATTCAAGACATCATTGTTATTTACAAAGAATAATTTTGTAGACAACTAAGATTCAGAGTAGAGAGAATGCCTAAGATAATGCACAAGCATCTAAAATAATCACACTAATAAGACATATTCATAGAAAGAAAAAAAGAGCATCCACTTCCAGAAGTGAAAATTGATATACAAAAATTCCATGTAGTTCCCCATGGAAGTAAATATGACTAAGATCTCTCACTTTTCCCTTATTGTGATCACACTCTGTACCTCAAAGATAAAGCACCCAAGCAAAATCCAAAAAACAAACACTTATAGGTTTAAAATTCACAGTTCTAAACTTACAACATAGTCACAAAAAAGAATGAGCGCGCCTCTTCGTACTATCTCTCGATTGCACATGCCAAATTTGGATTCTGAATCAAATTCATCACTGTCTCCAGTTATCTGAGGGCTCAGCAATTTAGTACTGGAAAGACTGTGCCTCCTGTAAGAAAAACATGTTTTATTGCTAATATTTCAGTCAAAGTAGATACTCAATTTACATTGTAAAGGAACCCATTTTAAGCATTCCTCAATATGAACTGCTTTGTCATTAGTTCTTTAGTCTCTTGTGGGGTGTTGTGGATTACATCTCATTACTAAGGCTAAGATTTTGTCATTGCTATTTTTAGTAAAAGTCACGGACAGGTCATGGGTAATAAACATAAATTCACAGCTGTCGTGACCCATCTGCGACATTTGCTGTTGCGGCACCATGGTTTTCCCCAAAACCCTGGTGGCGGGGAGCTGTGAGGTTCCCCCTCTGCCCATGGCAGCTGGAAGCTGTAGGGGGGCCCCCTCCGCCCACGATGCTAGGAGCTGCAGGGTGACCATATTTCCCAAACAGAAAACAGGACACCCCCAGCCGCTCGCCTGAGGCGTCCCCCCCTTCCAACTCGCAGTGGTCCCTCCACCACCCCTCCCATGCGAGGCTATCGCCCATCGCTGGAACCCTGAGGAGGGCCCCCTCAGGAGTCTGTCACATGTCGCTGGAACCTTGCAGGGGGCCCCCTGTCACTGGAATCCTGCCAGGGCCCCACTAGCTGCCAACTCCAGAGTCCCACACCCACTGGGCCTGAAGTAGAGAATGTCACAGAGGTCTCTGAAAGTCACGGATTCCATGACCTCTGTGACATAAACATAGCTGTACTCATCACCCCTCTTGTTCAACACGTATTACAATGTGGCTGACAGAGATGCCTGCAAGGAGACATGGGCTACAGAGCCTTCCATGTAATGATAAAACCCAGCACTTCTCTCCATCCAGCTACGGTGATTGAGCATCTAATCCAGTGTTGGGGTAAGAAAGACACCCAATCCAGATAAAAGGGAGCTGTTGCTGGTAAACTGGGGGAAACAACAGGAAGAACTGACAGAAATTCTATTAGCCCCCTTAACTGATACGGTATGTGCCACAGCTTGTTATTCAAATTCATAATTTGGTTCTTTATTTAACAGCAGCTTTCAGACAATCAAGTTGCAGCTAGGCCCAGGACCACTTTTCTAATCTAGATCTGACTACGTTTGGGGTCTTTTCTTTCAGATACAGATCTCAAAACTGTCATCCATTGTCACTCAGAGTCTAGACAATGCAATGCTTGTACTCTATCTGTCTACCAGATACTATATTTTAAGACCCTTTGGAAGCAGACCATTTCAAAAGGGAGGATTTGTTACGCAATGGCTGCTTAGTGAACAGATCTTTCCATTAATATACCTCACCAGTGCTCCATGATCTGCACTGGTTGCGTAGCAGTTGGAGGGTGAAATAAGATGTTGATATTGACCTATAAAGCCATAAGCATCCTGGGATCTGACAAGACCACCCTTTCCCTTATGTAGTATTTCCACAGTTGTAATCAGAGGCACTCAAGGTAGAATTCCCTCCCTTTAAAAGGGGAAACAACAACTGGCACGGAGTTCTACCTGACATGCCATCATGTGTGGAACACACTCTTCCTCTTGGTCTAAAGTAGTCAGATTTTACTGACCTTATGGAACACTGCAAAGACTGTACAGACTCCTTTATAAGTACAATAATTTCTTTAAGTGGTTCTAAGACATATAGTACTCAAATTCTTAACAGCTAAGAAATCACATAAGCTACATTAAAAAACAAAACTTAATTAACTGTAGAAATTAAAAAACCTTACTTTGGTGTTTGATGCACCTCTGACCACCAGCTGTAGTTAGTGTAATTGACAAGAAGTAGGATTTGACACCAGAGAAGCACTAAAGAAGGGTGTGTGGGAATCATGAACTGAACAAGACCACTCAGACTCTCAAGGGTATAAAAACTACCATCAGATCCATCTCCTGTAAAAAGCCTGCTGGCAGCAGCTGTGATTCTTCTGAACATCCCTGGAAACAAACACATACATACATTAAGGGGAACCATGTATGTTACCATTTGTACTGAGAATTTTTAAAAAACCCTCATCAGTTACACAGCATTTGGAAAATTTAAACTGTCTCATTCTCAACCAAGCAACCTAACCCTTAGCATTCTGGGGAGGTAGATAAATTAGATTATCTCCATTTATAAATGGGGATATAGAAGCAGAAATGTTAAATGACTGTCCAGGGTCACAGGGCAAATCAGTGACAAGAACTGGAATTAAACTAAGGACTTCTTGGCTCTTAGCCTCAGATTCAATCCTCTAGACCTCAGTCTAAAACCATAACACTAAAGTAATCAAATCATGCCACAGATGCACATCTTAGTTATAATAAAAGTTATGGGAGTCACATATATCAATATTTTATTCTTCCTGAAATTGTTGTATTATTGGGTAGATTATTTTTTTAGTGAGGTAGTGCTCGAGGCCCCAATCAAAATCAGAACCTCACTGTGTTAGGTACTATACTTACAAAGGCAGACAGAATGTAGGCTCCTTAGGGTAGGGACTAAAGTGGGAGGTTGGTAGACTTCTCTGCCTAGATAGCTACTGAGGGTGTTCCTCAGGCTATACCGATAGTACAAGTGGTTAAGCAGCACAGCTGAAGTGTCGCAGCTATGGTCCTGTAGCATTGTAGCATAGACACTCCCTATAGCGAAGGAAGAAGGTTTTCCATTGCTGCAGTAAATTCAGCCCCTGGAGAGGTGACAGGTAGGTTGACAGAAGAATTCTTCCATTCTTTTGGTGTCAATACCGGAGCTTAGGTCGGCTTAACTACATCTCCCAGGCATTTGAATTTTTCATATCCTTGAGTGATGCAGCTAGGTCGACCCATGTTTCAGATGCAGACCAGGCCTCAGATATATTCTGTTGTAATAATGCAGTGGCTACAGGACTTGAATGTAAAGCTTTGTGCAACAAGCAAAACTACTAAATGAGGAAAAAAATCTTTGCTATGTATGCTGAGTGACGGTCTGCAGGGTGGAAGCAGTTATGGCAGAGCTCTCCTTCTGTGACCTCTTGTCCTTCAGCTTGCTCCTTTTATCCCTTTTGCCACAACTGGGGAAGGGGAATAAATAAATGGGAGGAGCTCAGAGAACAACTCTATTCATGTAACAAAGCTCCTTTGGTACCCTTAGAGAAGGGTGGGGGAGGGGGAACAGATTTCTTACAGCTGCTGCAGAATCAACTATAAATTCTAGAATAGCATCAATAACAAAGGAGCTCTGCAATGCTGCTTTGTTTTGCATGGTCAGAATCAGAGCATCAGAGTGAAGCCATAGGGGCCGTACGCCACATCCCAGAGCCATGTGGACAAGTCTGAACTGCCTCTGGTATTTGGAGGAAGAGAGGAACAGTGCAAATGTCTTGCAAGGGGACAATATCAGAATCCAGAAATGCATGTTGTACCTACTTTCTATTAGTAATATCATCCCTGAACTACTACCAATCCGTTTTAGCTACTTGCATGCGAAGTAAGTGTGACATCTAGTGACTGGACATGGTGATGCACATAGCTATTAAAGATATCTACCTTAGGTAGGCTAAATAGAGGACAAAGCTGTTTAAAATAATCTACTGAAAACTTGAAACTGTAATCTGTTAGTTTCAGTAGTACTCAGTGTGTTAATAGCTATACACAAAGAAAAATACAGTTCTGCAATCCCGAAGAGCTCACATTCTGAACCAATATAGCACAGAGGCTATGGAAGAGGGGTAAGGACAATATCCGGCTACACCATGATAATACACAAGTTTGACAGTACATTTTTATATTCCCAGACATAAACTACATTAAAATGCAGCTAAATTAAAAGCATAGATGTCAGCAACTTAAGTTGTCCTTTTGTTGAACTGATAGAGAGGCCCAATTGTTTTAATTCCAGGAGGTAGTCTAATATCAATGGAAGAGGCGCCGATGTTGCAGTTGTTTGTCTGGCGGTGCACCAGGCTGTAAATCTTTTTCACTTTTGTAGGTAGGTCTTACGTGGAGAATGTTTTCTACTGTGAAGTAGCACCCACTTCCTCCGTTTAGAGCAACCTAGTTCATCATTAGAGAACCACAGAGGAGCCATGCCTTCAGATGTAGAAGTTCTATGTTCAGATGGTGCACATGATCCTTGCGTTGTGTTAACAGGTCCATCCGAGGCGGGAGAGTGACTGCAGCACATGTTGACATCCGTGTTATGTATGTATACCATGCTTGTCTTGGCCATGTGGGGGCTATTAGGATGACTCTGGCTTTATCAGGTCCTTATTTTCAGTATTACTCTGGGTAGTAATGGTATGGGTAGGAATGCAAAGAGGAGATCTGTGCCCCACTTGGTCAGGAACACGTCCCCCATTGATTACTTTCCCAGAGCTGCTCTGGAACAGAATCTCGGACATTTGGTGTTCTGGGCTGTCGCAAATACGTCTATTTGTGGGTGATCCCATTTTCGGAATGTGTGTTCTAGTATCACGTCGTTCAATTCCCATTCTTGGTAGTGGAGGAAATGTCTGCTGAGCTCGTCTGCCATGGTGCTCTGGCATCTGGGTAGCTAGGAAGCAGAAACATGGATATTGTGTTGGATGCACCAATTCCAGAGTCTCATAGGCTTGGTGCATAACGAGTGTGATATGGCTCCCCCTTGCCTGATTATGTAGAAAATGCAAGCAATGTTGTTGGTCATTACTCTTATGTTCTGGTTCTTTATGAATGGTAGGAAGTGGAGGAAGGCATTGCAGACAGCACAGAGTTCTAGCAGGTTTAAGTGTAGCCTCGTCTTGGCTGCAGACCATAACCCTTGAATTGTGTGATGTTGCATATGTACTCCCCAACCTACGAGGGAAGCATCCGTTGCGATCATCTGTGATGGAGGGTCTTGTGTAAATAGGATCCCAGAGCACCTGTTGTGTGGTTGAGTCCATTAGGTTAGTGATTCCTTGACTTTGGGAGGCATCATTAATAGTCTGTTTACTCCGTGTTTATTTGGTCTGTAGATAGTTCCTAACCACCCTTGTAGGCAGCACATATGTAAACCAAAAATGTGCATGCTGCCAATGTGGCCCAGAAGTTGGAGGCATGTGTGGGCTGTTCCACATTGGATATGAGTGTCTTTATCGTGTCGAATCTGTCTCATGGAAGTGATACTTTCGCTGCCACGGAGTCAAGGTAAGTGCTGATGAATTCTAACTGTTGAACTGGTTCTACTGTCAATTTCTTTTTGTTTATTTGTAGACCCAGATTCTGGAAGCAATCTATCGTCATTTGGGTAGTCCGAATGGCATCTATTCGAGTGTGTGACTTTAGAAGACAGTTGTCCAGGCAAGGGAATATTACTATTCCTTGTTTTCTCATATGCACCATTGCTACCACAAGGATCTTTGAGAAAATGCAAGGTGCTGCTGACAGGCCAAAAGGTAGAACCTTGTATTGATAGTGGTCTTTGCCCAAAGTAAATCTCAGAAACTGCCTGTGGGCAGGATGTATCGTAACATAAAAATAGGCATCCTGCAGGTTGAGGGCTGAGAACCAATCCCCCTGCTCCAGCACTAGAATTATAGTTGTGACCATCTTGAATTATTTTTTTTCTCACAAACTTCTTCAGTCGCCTTAGATCCAGCATAGGTCGCCATCTCCCATTTTTCTTGTGTGTTAAAAAAAAATAGTGGAAATAAAAACCCTTCCCCTGTGTTGTCTCCTTTTTGTGGCAGGTGTATGAATGCCGAGCAATTGAAGAGTTGCCAGTGAGCCTTTCACAGTGCGCAGTACCTCATTGGTATTGGCTGCAAATAATCTCTCTCCATCGAAGAGAAGGTCTTCGACTGTATTTTGTATTTCACATGGGAATTCTGAGGAGTTCAACCATGAGGCCCATCACATAACCACAGCTGTAGGGGTGTTAGCAATGTTTAATGAGGCCTGAAGAGCCATGCATGCAATCATTTGCCCTTCGGAGACCAGCAATTTGAATTGTTCTCTATTAATGATATTCCGGAGGGGAAAAAGTCCATAAACTTTCCATAGTTCCTGTGGTTGTATTTGGCAAGTAGTGCTGCATAATTTACCACTCTGAATTGAAGTGTGGAGGAGAAATATACTTTGTGGCCGAATAGGTCCAACCTCTTACTATCCTTATCAAAGGGCGTGGCGGAAAGTGTTGTTGTTTGTCTCTCTGGTTGGCTGCTTCCACTACCAGCAAGTTGGGTACTGAGTGTGTGGGGAAAAAAAGCTCTGATCCCTTCAAGGGAACATAACACTTTTTCTCTGCTCTTTTACTGGTTGGAGGTATGGTCGCTGGAGTTTGCCAGACTGTTTTGGCGGATTCTATTATAGTCCCACTGATTGGCAATGCTATCTTTGAGGAGGAAGATGTCTGTAAGATGTCTGTTAGTTTGTTTCTGGCACTTCCTCCAGAGCAATTTTGAGCCCATTGGCCGCTATTTTAAATAAATCTTGGAAGTGGTTAAAGTCATCCGCAGTGGTTGGGGGTGGAAGGCATAACTGTCTCATCTGGTGGAGGAGGATGAATTATTGTTGGTTGGCAAGGTGTCAGGAGCAGTGTCCTCTTCCTGCTCTACCATGAGTTCATCCCTTGTCTCGGTAGCCTCAGTCTCCAAGGGTGGAGGTGAGGATCCAGCATCTTCCCTACATGGGCTGGGCCACCTGCTGTAGCACCTTCTGTAAGACCTCCAAGGATCCCAGGACAGCTAGTGCTCAGGGAAGGTCATGGATGGTCCCATATGTGGACTGTGATCGTAATGGTCCAGCTGCCGTAAGTGTTCTGATCAGGGAGGAATGGTGAGGGGAGAATACCCCTTCAACCTCCTCATCTTCATCACTCAAGAACGGTGGTGCTATCGGAGATAACAGTTGCTCTGGTACAGATGGCCCCCGTGAGACATCAGTGCCCAAAAGAGGGAACTCCAGGGTCAACAGATCCTTCTGGTGCAGAAAATGGTGCAGCACCAGAGCTTCGGTGCCGAAGAGTGAGGTGCCAGTTGTATCGGGAGTGCGGTGTGCTGAGCCGGTGCTGTCTGTGTTGGCGCTATTGTGCTAGCAGCATTCGGCTGCCTTATAATCTGAGCAGTTGTTGGTGCTGTCTCCTTTAGCACTGTCGATGGCGCTGTGGTGGAGAGGGGCAGTTTTTAGAGCCCTTAGACTCCGCAGCAGAGCGCGGGGTTCTGGCAGCAGCTGCCATGAAGGTGCTGCCGGAGGTGCCTGGAGTATTGTAAGTAAGGCTCAGTGTTTGTCACAGAAGTCACAGATTCCATGACTTTCCGTCACCTCCGTGACTTCTGCAGCGGCCCATGTGGCTGGCCTGGGAGCCGCCTGAGCAGCTTGGGCAACCCCTGGGCCAGCTGCACCGGCTGCTGCTGGGGCAGTCTCGGGCCCCCTCGCAGCAAGAGTTTGGGTGCGTGGGGGCCTCAGAGCTGGGGTGTGGGCAGTGCGTACCTGGGGGGGGGGGTTCTCCAGAAGGGTGACAGGAACTTCCCTCCCTCAGCTCCTACCTCCACATGCTGCCTCTGCTCGCAGGCACCACCCTCACAGCTTCCACTGGCCGCGGTTCCCAGTCAATGGGAGCTGCAGAACTGGGGCTTGGGGTGGTAGCATTTGGTGCTAAGAGCTAGAGGTTGCCGATTCCCAGGAGCCAGGGAAGGGAACCTCCCTCTCCCTCCACCCCCGCCAAAACTCCCCACCCACCCACCACAGAACTCCCCGAGCTCCCCCAGCAAAAGTTTTAGTCAGGAGTATATAGTAAAAATCATGGACAGGTTACGGGCCATGAATTTTTGTTTACTGCCCTTGACCTGTCCATGTCTTTTACTAAAAATACCCGTGACTAAAACGTAGCCTTAGTCATAAGTGCTGAACCGTGCTGCGGCCAGCACCAATGAGAGCGATTTAGCCAGGGACCATTTTCTGCTGGTCTGCTCTCTATGAGGCGAACAGTATGTTTCTTTTTTGTCTGGCAAACACTAAAAACTGTCTGGCAAGCGAAGAATTGTATAAAGTTGTATGACAAGTTTTATTATTTCGAAGAAATTTGAAATAAAAAATACAATATAAACATTTTCTTTTCTGAACACCATCTTCAGTGACATTATTGGCCCGCTGGGAGGATTTGAGGACTGGCACTGGCCCTAAGGTAAATTGAGTTCGAGACCCCTGCATTTGGGGAAGGTGAGAGGAAATCCAACTCAAGAGTAATGATGCGCACTGCATTTCTCAACTGGAGTTCTTTTGGACATTTAAAAGGTCAACGTTTAACGAATGAAAGGTCATCAATTATAGTCTACTCTGCTAAAAGGGCAGAGTATGAAAACAGGTCTTGAAGCTGTGTGTTCAATAAAAAGTCTAAAGGAAAAGACGACTTTTCTGGCTCTGGCTTCTGACATGGACACAAACTTGGGAGAAGAAAAGATATTTTATATGCAGCCAATATTCTCAACCTAAACAGATTTTAAACTCATTAAACAACTGATTCAGAACTGAAAAGAACTCTTTGATCGTCATCATGGCACAATACAACTCATTTTGAGATTATTACCTGATTTGAAGATATGTATTAAACACATAAGCAATGTGCCCAACTCTTGGCAATAGAAAGTGTGCTGCTGTTCATTCATGTCCACTTTCAACTGTTTAGTAGCAATGTCTTCCAATAGAATGCCCACTAATTGTAACAAGAACCTAAAAAAAATCCCACACAACACAGTCAGGAAAATAAACACATCAGCTTATTTCCTATCTGTCCCAACTAAGGTTTTTACTACTGAGTTAACAGGTTTCAGCAGGTTGACCTGAACCAAATACAATCCTGCTTAACAGTGCCTCACTTTAAAATTTTCCCCATAAAGTTCTTCTTGCTTCCTCTACCCAAAAGGAAAAATCTCAGCTCCGGCTTTCAGACTCATTTTCTAGTGTAAAAATTGATTAAAGCAGAGTATTTGCAGTGTGTTTAAGCGTCCAGGTCTCAGTTATGCAAAACCTCATCTGCCATCAAATCACAGATGGTCACTGTTTCACTAATCACCACCCTTGCAATCAACATGAATCAAACACCTAAAACCCTACCCAACGTGCTATCCTTCCAAGAGACAACAGACAAAATGAAGGGCATCAAGACTAAGCCACTCAAAACAGGTTTCCACCTTACACAAAATCTTTCCCACTGACCACCCTAGACACGAAAGACCCCAAGTCTTCATAACCAAAAAGACTCCCCTTTCTCTATCAGCTATACATATTCCTAGCAAAGGGCATCATTGTGCCACCTGAAAGTGGCCACAGGAATATAGTTACCCAAATAAAGGCCACCAAGGAAAGCTAAAAAACCCACCCAACAACCTGAATCACACTAACAATCCATCCCACAACCATTCCCCAATCCTTCTCTTAGCAAATCTCAGATCCAGTAGGATTCCCAGTCCAAAAGTTCTGCCAAATCACAACTACTCCCCCCTCCGCCAAATGAATTTGTAGATAAAAAGTTCTTCTCATAAGGGTCTCAACCCTCACCTGGAGGGATAAAATCCTATCCTAATTCCTTCCCCCTACAGTAGTAGGGTATTTCCAACTCAACCACATCCAAAATCTCTCTTGAATTACTTTGCATAAGTGTCTCACCCTCAGAAGGCTCTAGGTTACAACCTATCCTTTTAAAAAGAAAGCTGATCTTCCCCTTACATGTTCTTCACCTTTTCACATGCACAGGAGAGGAAGTCACCCAACTCATCCCACCCATATGCCACTGAGGCAACAATGCAGAGTACAGGCTAAAGTAAGGGAGAAGGAAGAGTCAATTCCCAGGGTGAAATCCTGGTCCCAGAGAAGTCAGTGGTACTTTTCACTTCAGCATGGGAAAAGAAACCAAAACAGCCAAAAATTGTTAAACAAAAATACACACCTCCATCCCATGTAATACATCCAACAGCACCAGAGCTCACTCTATCCCTCAAACTTGCATCCAACCTTAAATCCACCCCCCCCCCCAATGTCCATTTCAGGTAACATCCAGGTAAATATAAATCTTATGTTTCCATATCACTTGCCACTCTTTTAATACTTCACCAAAAGTTTTACAAAAAAACGATAGATTCAGAAGACAACGTACCTGGAAAATGTCTCTTCAGGCAGATATTTAGCCTGTTTCAGCTCAATTTGTTCTTCAGGTGTTGGTACATTATTTTCCCCATCCCTTAGCTTGTTAATTGTTTGACATGACAATAAGTAAGGGGAGAAAGAAAGCTCTTGAATACGAGATAGAACTATATCCTCTGTTGATTGTGAAATCAGAACTCTAAGGATAGCTAGGATACCAGATATCCATAACTGAACAGTGCTCACTGATGCCTTAAAAAAAAAAACCACAGAAAAATGCAGCAGATTAAGAGACTGAAAACTGCAATAATGTCATGGAGAACTGACAACATATTAGACCTTATAAAAGATCGTATATGTTCACTTCTTTGACAAACATCTTTATGAATGAGGTAAACTTTTCTACCTTCTCTTCTGCTATCATGGCTCCCAGGAGCTGAATGTCCATAGCAGCTCCTGGAAATCAGTTTGGCTTTGAGAGCACTCAATGCTGTGTGATCTGGGGAATGGGTACTTCTACAACACTTTTGTGAATAAAAGTTCTCATAAAAAACTTCCATACTGTCTCAAAAATGAAATACTAGGGGGGAATCTTTGTTACACCTCAACATTTCAACTAAAAAAAAGGGAAGAGGGAGGAGGGGGGTGTTGCAAGGCTATTGTAGGGGGGGTTGTGGTACTACTACCCTTCTGCGCTGCTGCTGGCAGTGGCCCTGCCTTCAGAACTGGGTGGCCAGAGAGCAGCGTCTGCTGGCTGGGAGCCCAGTTCTGAAGGCAGAGCTGCCGCCAGCAACACTGCAAAAATAAGGACAGCATGGTATGGTATTGCCACCCTTACTTCTGCGCTGCTGCCTGCAGAGCTGGGCTCTCAGTCAGCAGCCATCACTCTCTGGCAGCTCAGCTCTGACGGCAGCAATGCAGAAGTAAGGTGGCATGGTATGGCATTGCCACCCTTAATTTTGCACTGCTGCTGGCGGGGCGCTGTCTGCAGAACTGAGCGCCCAGCCAACAGCCGCCGCTCTCCGGCCACCCAGCTATGAAGGCAGCATAGAAGTAAGGGTGGCAATACTATGATCCACTCTAAAATAATCTTGTGACCCCCCCTGCAACTCCCTTTTGGGTCACAACCCCCCAGTTTGAGAAACTGGTCTCCCCCATGAAATTGGTATAGTATAGCGTAAAAGCACACAAGACCAGAGTTCATGGTCTGTGACGTGTTTTTCACAGCTGTGAATTTGGTAGGGCCCTATTCATAAACCAGGTTATGGAATTTCTCTTACATCAGGAGGCTCCCCATTCTTCACCATCGCATTACAAGTAAAATGACCTATCCAAAGGCAAACTAGTCCTCCTACTGAGTTCTTCCCTATTTCTGAACATGTTACCAAACTAACTTCAGCAGGATTTAGGAACAGAAATATACACCTTGCAAAGGAGTAAGAGAACACTCACTACTGTTTTGCCATGTATGAAAATGCTGAATTGTCTTGACAGACAGACAATCAGAGTGGAGGATAGGTCAGAAATGTATAGTATATGGCCAAAAATGCGTTAAAGGCCTCAACATCGAACAGGTAGTGTAATCTCCTTCACTGGTCACTTACCATTGTACTGGGAGTAACAAACATACTTCTTAAAAGCATGTCCACAGGACGGAGGGATGAAGGAGCCAAAATTTCAAATAAAGTGTTCAGTACTCCCAGAGCTTCATGGGAATCTATATGCATCTGTTCAAAAGAAAGGAACAAATTTTATATTCACCATTGAACACAACAACAAAAACAAACAACACCTCTGTGTCTTGATTATTTTTAGTATGATACGTGTAGGTTTCCTATGCAATAATGCTGCACTTCAGTTTGATAACCAAGAGAGATTAGAAAACCCGTAAGGGGTGAACGTTAAAAACAGGTGCAGCCATTGCTATGCAGAACATGACAGACCTCAAGAAAGCTTAAATTAAAAGCAGTAAAGTTTAATGTGTATATGTACATACATACATACATACACACACACACACACACACACACACAATTTGGCCAACAACTGCCCAAAATCTGATTATTTTGGTTTTGGCTCCATCTAAAAGCAACTGTGGTTGGCGTGAATTAAAAGGGACATCAACTTGAAACCTGAGTTAGAAATCATTTCAGATAGTGTGCCTGCCCCCCAAGCATTAATTTTGTAGTTTTACTACCATATTTTCTTATTTTTTTTTAAACACCTCTTCCATTTGCTATGAGAAAAACCCATCTAAAAAGGGGAAATGATACTGACTATAAACGAAGAGCTGCCAAATGCTTAAAACCAATTCACTAGGAAAAACAGAAGGGATGAGGGGTGATTTTCCCCTACTATCTCTGACACAGTGGTCTCAGGTATTACAATAAGGAAAAATAGTTTTAGACAGAAGACACATTTTTTCAGTTAACTGTGTCCCTTCACAATTCTAATGTTCTGGGGAATAGACTGTCATAACCTCTATCCTCAATCTTACAAAATACTCTAAGGTGCACACTGAAGCTAATATTAAGTGGTGATTCAGTACTCGTGGGTAACAGGGAAGCCTAACAAAGTGTGCACATTTTCAGTATGCACACAATATATGGATTCAATAGATAGTGTCTATTCAAGGGACATCATCACAGGACCTAACCACATCAGCCACGCCATCAGGGGCTCGTTCACCTGCACATCTATCAACGTGATATATGCCATCATGTGCCAGCAATGCCCCTCTGCCATGTACATTGGCCAAACTGGACAGTCTCTACGCAAAAGAATAAATGGACACAAATCTGACATCAGGAATTATAACATTCAAAAATCAGTAGGAGAACACTTCAATCTCCCTGGTCACTCAATAACAGACCTACGAGTGGCAATTCTTCAACAAAAAAACTTCAAAAACCAGACTACAATGTGAAACTGCAGAACTGGAATTAATTTCCAAACTGGACAGCATCAAATTAGGCCTGAATAAAGACTGGGAGTGGTTGGGTCATTACAAAACCTAATTTCCCCCATATGTTACTCACATCTTCTTGTCAACTGTTTGAAATGGGCCACTCTCATTACCACTACAAAAGTGATTTTTCCTTTCTTGGTATCGTACTGTTAATTGAATTGTCTCGTTAGACTGACCTCCCACTTGGTAAGGCACCTCCCATCTTTTCATGTGCTGTGTATTTATACCTGCTACTATATTTTCCACTCCATGCATCTGATGAAGTGGGTTCTATGCCCAAATAAATTCGTTAGTCTCTATGGTGCCACAAGAAGCCCTCAGGTTTTTTTTTTGTTTGTTTGTTTGTTTTTTTAAGTACTACAGTTCCCACTGCTGCATCTACAGCAAAGGACTGAACTATTGCACAATGTTTTGTTAATGGAACTCCAGGTAGCTGCTCCGCGTATGTCCAGTATTGATGCTTCCTGTAGAAGCAGCTTGTGATCTGGCTGAGTGAGCCCTCTACCCTGCCAGGTGGAGGGATATGCACTAATTGATAGCACACGATGATGCATCCAGAAATCCATTTAGAGTTTCTCAGAGGATTGTGAGGACACACTATATCTTTCTGTTATGGTGAGAAAAAGCCTCGGTGATTCTCTGATGTGTCTGGGCGTTCTACCTGCAAAGGACCAAACCTGTCTGACACCACAGGAATGAAAGTCTTCTCTCTTCAGCAGCGGCATGGGGTTTTTGGAAAGAAACACTTAAGCAGATAGTTTGGTTGACATGGTTTTCAGAAATAACCTTCGCGAGGAACTTAGGATGGAGGTGAAGAGAGACCATTTCCTTGTAAAAAGTGGTATTTGGTGGGCCTGCCATGACAGCTGCAATCTTGCTCACCCTTCTGGCAGAGGTAATAGCATATTGTCAAGGGTTCAAATGGTGGTCTGATGAGTGCTGACAGGATAAGATTGAGGTCCCATTGCATTGTAAGTTTGACCACAGGTGGAAAAATCCTGACTAGGTCTTTCAAGAATGACTGTTGTTGAGTGAGTAAAAATGGAACATTATCTACTGGAGATAGGAAGGCACTGATCACAGTGAGCTAATGTAGAGATCTGAGTTTTTTTCTACAGACAGGAAATAGTCTAAAACAACTAGAATATCTGCAGTGCTTGGAGAAGGCCAGTCATGCTGAGCCCAGGTAAGAAATGTCTCCATTTAGCTAGGTAGCAGGTCCTAGCTGAATCTTTCCAACTTTGAGAAAGGATAACTTGGACAGGTGCTGAACAAGAACATTCTAATTCTGATGCCCCTCCAAACACCAGCCATGAGGAGGAATGGGTCTGTATTGGGGTGTCTGATTCTTCCCCCTTCCTGATGTAGGAAAGCTGGGAAGGGGCGGATCCTGATAGGAGAGCAGACAGACATTCTCTGAAATTCCAGGAACCAAAACTGCCTGGGCGAGTTGCCTGGTAGGAGAAAGACTCTTCATGACATAGGGAGAGTCATTTTCAAGACCTGTGGTAGCAGAGGAATGGGAGGCAAGACGTATCTGAGTTTGTCCATCCATGACAACAAGAAAGCATTGCCATGTGTGCTGTGACCCATATCTCATCTGAAGCAACATAGGGGAAGTTTTTTGTTAATTTGGAATACGAAGAGATCTTCGTGAGGTGGTCCCTGGAGTGAATATCTCACTTAGGACAGAGCTGTGTATATTCCACTTGTGGTCTGCACAGAAGCTTCTGCTCGGGTTGTGCGCTGAAGAGTTTTGAGCATCCAGAAGGTATGCAGCTTGGATGGTGTCATAACCATAGGGGTAGCCTAAATTCCTCCTTACCTGTAACGGGTTAAGAAGCTCAAGTAACCTGGTTGGCACCTGACCAAAGAAACCAATGGGGACAAAAGATACTTTCAAATAGGGGAGCGGGGGGGGAGGGAGGGAGAAGAGAAGAGGTTTTGTTTTGGGTTCTTTGTTTCTGTGGCCGTTTGCTTTTGGGACTAAGGGGAACCGGACATCAATCCATGTTCTCCAAATCTTTCTGAACAAGTCTCTCATATTTCAGACTTGTAAGTAACAGCCAGGCAAGGCATATTAGTTTATCTTTGTTTTCTCAACTTGTGAATTTTCCCTTTCCTAAAGGGACATTTATCCCTGTTTTGTTGTAACTTTGAAACTAAGACTAGAGGGGGTTCCTCTGTGCTCTTTGAATTTTCTGATATTCTGTAAGGCTAACTATCAGCCTAAGTCTACAGAGGTGATTCTTTTATCTTTTTCTCTTTAAATAAAATCCTTCTTTTTAAGAACCTGACTGATTTTTCAATTGTTCTAAGACCCAGGGGTTTGGGTCTGTAGTCCCTTTGGAACCAATTGGTGAGGATATATGCTCAAGCCTTCCCCAGGAAAGGGGGTGTAGGCTTGGGGGAATATTTTGGGAGGAATAGGACTCCAAGTGTTCCTTTCCCTGATTGTTAAAATCACTTGGTGGTGGCAGCAATCCCAAGGCAAGAAAGAAATCTGTGCCTTGGGGAAGTTTTAACCTAAGTTGGTAAGAATAAGCTTAGGGGTTCTTTCATGCGGGTCCCCACATCTGTGCCCCAGAGTTCAGAGTGGGGAAGGAACCCTGACAGATGGTGATGCAGTTTCTGACGCACCAGTCCCAAAGCCTTACTGCTTCTAGACAGAGGAGAAGAGATCATTATGTAAAAGACAGTTGTCCGACATCCAGCAGAATGAAAAGCAGTCTGGCCTCTGATGGGGTCCAGGTACCTTGTCTGGTGTCGTTGTTCAGGTCAGCACCCTGAACCAGAAGGGATGCATGTGCTACAATGGTGACACGGAGGGTGGGAGTGTTGCACAGGATGCCTACTCTCACTCGTTGAAAATTCGACAGTCACTCTGGTGTTGATGTGACCCTTGTCTTGTGAGAAGACCGACTGAAGCCAGGCCTGCAAGCATCATAAATTAAGCCTGGAGAATAGTGCCCACATAAGTGATCAAGGCTATGTGGCCTAGAAGAGCAAGGCATACGCTGACCATTGTACAGATAACTCACAGATCAAAGACTATCAATGCTAGAGTAACAATCTGAACTTTGGCTTTTCAATAAAGATGAAAGGTCAGCTCACGGTCAGCTCCCAGACTGCTGCGCTGGGCAACACAGCATGGGGAGTAGATGGCTAGCCCTCTGTGGAGAAAGAAGTGGTTAGGGACTATTTAGAAAAGCTGGACGAGCACAAGTCCATGGGGCCGGATGTGTTGCATCTGAGAGTGCTAAAGGAGTTGGCGGCTGTGATTGCAGAGCCATTGGCGATTATCTTTGAAAACTCATGACGATAGGGGGAAGTCCCGGACGACTGGAAAAAGGCTAATGTAGTGCCAATCTTTAAAAAAGGGAAGAAGGAGGATCCTGGGAACTACAGGCCAGTCAGCCTCACCTCAGTCCCCGGAAAAATCATGGAGCGGGTCCTCAAGAAATCAATCCTGAAGCACTTACATGAGAGGAAAGTGATCAGGAACAGTCAGCATGGGTTCACCAAGGGAAGGTCACGCCTGACTAATCTAATTGTCTTCTATGATGAGATTACTGGTTCTGTGGATGAAGGGAAAGCAGTGGATGTATTGTTTCTTGACTTTAGCAAAGCTTTTGACACGGTCTCCCACAGTATTCTTGTCAGCAAGTTAAAGAAGTATGGGCTGGATGAATGCACTATAAGGTGGGTAGAAAGTTGGCTAGATTGCCAGGCTCAACGGGTAGTGATCAATGGCTCCATGTCTAGATGGCAGCCGGTATCAAGTGGAGTGCCCCAAGGGTCCTGGGGCCGATGTTGTTCAATATCTTCATAAATGATCTGGAGGATGGTGTGGATTGCACTCTCAGCAAATTTGCGGATGATACTAAACTAGGAGGAGTGGTAGATACGGTGACAGGTAGGGATAGGATACAGAGGGACCTAGACAAATTGGAGGATTGGGCCAAAAGAAATCTGATGAGGTTCAACCAGGATAAGTGCAGGGTCCTGCACTTAGGACGGAAGAATCCAATGCACCGCTACAGACTAGGGACCGAATGGCTAGGCAGCAGTTCTGCGGAAAAGGACCTGGGGTGACATTGGTCGAGAAGCTGGATATGAGTCAACAGTGTGCCCTTGTTGCCAAGAAGGCCAACGGCATTTTGGGATGTATAAATAGGGGCATAGCCAGCAGATCGAGGGACGTGATCGTTCCCCTCTATTCGACATTGGTGAGGCCTCATCTGGAGTACTGTGTCCAGTTTTGGGTCCCACACTACAAGAAGGATGTGGAAAAATTGGAGAGAGTCCAGCGAAGGACAAGAAAAATGATTAGGGGTCTGGAACACATGACTTATGAGGAGAGGCAGAGGGAACTGGGATTGTTTAGTCTGCAGAAGAGAAGAATGAGGGGGGATTTGATAGCTGCTTTCAACTACCTGAGAGGTGGTTCCAAAGAGGATGGTTCTAGACTATTCTCAGTGGTAGAAGATGACAGGACAAGGAGTAATGGTCTCAAGTTGCAGTGGGGGAGGTTTAGGTTGGATATTAGAAAAAACTTTTTCACTAGGAGGGTGGTGAAACACTGGAATGCGTTACCTAGGGAGGTGGTAGAATCTCCTTCCTTAGAAGTTTTTAAGGTCAGGCTTGACAAAGCCCTGGCTGGGATGATTTAACTGGGGATTGGTCCTGCTTTGAGCAGGGGGTTGGACTAGATGACCTCCTGAGGTCCCTTCCAACCCTGATATTCTATGATACTATGAGTTGTTGAAGGTCCAGAATGGGTCTCCACCTTATCTTTTTGGGGACTAAAATAGAACATTCTCCTTTGAAACCAAGGTGACACTATTTCTGTTGCCCCTCGTTGAAAGAGGGAGTCTGCCTCCTGTTGAAGAATCACCTAGTGAGAGTGGTTCCTGAAGATGGACCAGGAAGTGGGTTTGTGGGGAGGGAGAGTGAGAAACCTAGAAATTATCCATCAAGAATATTCCAGGACCTAACTGTATACCGTGACGCAGTCCCAATTGCAGGCAAAAAGTGAGAGATGGTCCCCACAGATAAGGGGGAGGTAGAAGTGGGTGGCATCAATAGTGATGGGTGGATCTCTACCGAGGCATCAAAAGTAGCCCTTAGTGGGTGGCTGGGAATGGGCATAGGTCATGGTAACAGAGGGGGCTGAAAATTGAGGCCTCTGAACCTTCTGATGTTTAAACAGAGCCTCATATGGACAAAGGTGGTACAACATCTGTAGAGGGGGTGGCTTTGGCCTATACACCTGCCTCTGCTGTTTTCTCCTGGGGATTAGGGTGTAAATTCCCAGTGACCGGAGAGTCGACCTTGAGTCTTCCAACAAGTATAGGGACTCATCCATTTTCTCGTTAAACGAATCTGACTTGTCTAAAGAGAGGTTCTGTATGGTGTTCTAGACCTTCCTGAGTAGCCCCAAAGAGGGAAGCCAAGACTCACACCTCGTAAATATGTCAGTGACCAAGCCACTGGATGCTGTATCCGCTGCATCCACTGCAGCTTAAAGAGAAGTCTTAGCCACTAACTTGCGCTCCTCTATGAAGGACTAAAATTGGGCTCTGTCCTCAGAGGGAAGCTTGTCTTTAAAGTCAGCCAGCCTGAAGTAACTGTTAAAATCATAATTTGACTAACAAGGTCTGATAGTTAGCAATACAAAATTTCAGACTTGTCGAGGAAGACCCTTTCCCCCCTGCCTCCGCCCAAGAGGTCCAACCTCTTTGAGCCCTTGTCAGCTGTGGTGATCTCAGGAAGTTGTGACCATGCTCTCCCGATGGCTGCCTGTACCATCAGGGAGTTTGGATCTGGATGGGAGAAAAGAAATCCAGCCCCTTTGGTGTGGATGAAATAACATCTCTCAGCCCTCTTATACCTGGGGGCACAGGAGCTGAATTATGCCAGACCACTACGGCTGGCTCCACGATGGCCTCATTACAAGGGAGCACCACGTTGCCTGGACTTGTAAGCAGCAAAATATTCAGGATCCAGTGCTGGGAATCCTGGAACTCCACCAGTGGTATCCCAATATGTGTCTCACCCAAGCAATAGAGACAGTGTTGGTGACTGTTGCTCACAGAGAAGGAGCAAAGGCAGGAGACGTATTACTGAACCCCTGGGCACAGTCCCAAGCCACAGGGAGGGAGTCACCAGTGCACAGAAAGAACAAGCTACACTATACTATAAAACTAACTATGCTAATGTAAAACTATTTAGAATAGCCATTTACAGGGCATCAAAGAGAAAATCTGGAGAAATTGGACACAGATTCTGACTCAGGCCATGCGGTGATAAGGAGGAACCGAAGAGGCGTTTAGCCCACACTGCCCTTTATGCCATCAGTCTGGAGCACAAGAACTACTGCGCATGTGCAGACCAACCGACACTACTTGTTAGAATTCCAGATTCACACGCACAGCAAACATGTGCACCCACGTGTGGGATACACAAAGGGACCAGCACTCAACTGAGCTTCATTTGCTGGCCACCTTCAATTTGCACACAGATCTCAGGTTTGGCTACAAACTTATATGCAGCTCATGAGGTCTCCAACCCTGTAAATTACTCTGCACCCATGGACTTCAATGAGGGTTCACACAGAAGCTGGGATCTGCCTAAGTGGAGTAATGTGCAATAAAGTACAGATAATGCCAGTTTTGCCTGTGATCCAGGTCCTGACAACACTTAACTTCTCCCATATTCAGCTACGTCACAGGATTTACAGAAGTGCAATTTTGTCGGACTAAGTTATTTAATAGAGAAAATAAAGACACCTAAAAATGTAACTTAAAAACATTAAAAATAAAGTTAACAGGCAATTACAGATGACCAAACCAGTTTCAAGTAAACAAATTTCATTACAATTTTATTTTGTTCATTAAAATAGGTTGTAAAATAAGGTCACTGACCAACGATTATATTGTCTGATTATAATGCCAAATAATAACGACATTCTGTATGTAAAGAAGAAAAAAGACTTGATACCATATAGTAAGCACGGTGAGCTGTATTAGCTATAAAGTCTTAGAGCAGTTATGGACTTAACTCTAAGCTGAGATATATTAGAAGACACTACAAATAGTTTTTATCTACAAAATTAGTCTTTTGTGATTTTAAAATTATTTAAAAATGACATTAATCTATAAGTACATATGAAATTATACAGAAATTATTCTTCATTATCAGCCCCATTAAGAATGAATGGGATGCCTTATCTTGAACATTATATTTACAAAGTCTTTCATATATATAAACCTATTTTAGTAAAATAGTTTCCAGTATTTATATTTACTTGCAGACTGTAGGCAGAATATTGCTTTCATGTAATAAAAGCAAAATTGATACATAAAGATAAAATCAATAAAGTTAGATACTAACCTGTTGTTTTGCTAACATTGGTAGAATGATATCTGCTATCTGTCGGGACAATCTTTTCCATTTGTCTTCATTCTCTTTGTGACACTGTTGCAGTACTAGGATGAACATCTCCAGCACCTGAAGAAAATATCCCAACGCCCCGCCCCAAAACAAACACACCTGCACTTTAGAAAATGGCATATTTAAATAGTATAGTTGAGGGAGTGAACAGTTAATAAAACTATCATTTTCCCCAAAACCAAAAAGTTATGCAAGGTGTTTCACAAAGATGATTTAAGATCATCTTAAACTATCAAATATATACTGTTCTCTTGTTTAACCTGGCCTTTCATGTAACAGAGTAAGAGAGACAGTATTCCTATTCTGCTCCACTGAGATAACATTTTTACACATTCAGGCATACAAGAAATAAAAGTACGTAAATCCAGGAGAAGAAATGAAATATACGTCTATGTACAATAGTAAAAAATTCACTTCAGGCTAGAATTTATAAAAAGAACAAGTTTCTCTCTCAGATATGGTCATTTATGACAACCAAAATACCTGGTATTTCCCAGACCATTTTTTTAAACAAATAAAAGCAAAATTTTCTGTGCTTTGTAAAGCCAAAATTTACAAGTGATTAGTCCAACAGTGGGAAGAACAGAGTATGAGATAAAATGCATGGGGAGTGGGAAGAAAAGCAAAACATTGGTAGCTGGCAAGTAAAAGTCTTCATATATTAGAAGGGTATCTGTATTTGCTCCTGTCTTAATGAAAGGAAGAATGGAAATGAGACATACATTAAAACTCTGATCTTGCAAGCTGTTCTATATGAGTGGAACTAAAGTCAATGGAGTTCTGCACAGACGCAGGGTCTGCTTGTGTAGAGCAGTTTGCAAGATCAGGTCCTAATACTGGCTATTCCAGATGTCTACTAGAAACTCCTGTAGTCTAGATAACACTAAAGGTTAAAAATAACCTACATGTGAATACACAGTTAATGTCAGAACACTTTATGTGAATAACAGTTTAATGTCACGTCAAAAAATGTATCCAAACACTACTTTATGACTAATTATGTAAAACTATAAATTCACTATCAACCTATAAAATTTTAGTTGCAGAAATTAATTTCAGTCTGAACTTTGACACATAAAAAATAAGGTTTGCTAGAAATTTGGATGTTATAAGTAAATTAGAAAAAAATAAAAAATAAATAAAGAGTTGCCTCTTCAATTGTATTCAAAAAGGCACATTTCTCCCATTAATACACACGAGAGCAGCATTCCACAACTGGACGAAGTTCAATAAAAGAAAGTATTACGCTTCTGTTACGTGTCTAGAATAAGCAAAAAGATTCCAGATCACTTCTTTCACAAGCACCTTTATGCTTTTTCCCCCTCTGTCTCCCAATATGCCTGGAAGGTTTTCTCTGTACTCGTCCATATGACCTCTACACTGTTCTCCAAAAACTCCTTCAAGACCCATCTTAACAGTGAGGCTATTGATAAAATGACATCTGTCAATGGCTAGGTGAATAGTCATAAGTTACTGTTTGTTTTTTACTTGTCTGTAGTTATATCTTACAAAAAGTAAATGTCTAGCAATCATCTAGTTGTTTCCATAAAAGCCTATGTAACTAAGCATTCCTATGATTGTTACTATGGATAAGATTATGTCATGGAGATCATGGATTCCATGACTTTTAGAGACCGCCATGACATTTTCTGGTCAGCCCTGGGGTGGCAGGGCCAGAGCTGTCAGCCAGCAAGGGCCACCCGGAGCTCTGAGACAGTGGAGCACTGGAGGTGTTGGCCACTCCCCGAGACCCGTCTGTGACTTTTACTTAAAAAAAAACTATGACAAAATCTTAGCCTTAATTACCTATGTACTCTCTCCCCCATTTTCTCCTATTTTTAGTTACACCCACTTATTGCATCTTGTCTGAAATTAGACTATCACTCAGGGAAACTACTGTCTCACTATGTATTCATACAGGCCCTGGCACAATGCAGGTCCTGAATCTGGCTGTAGCCTTTCAGTGCTACTCTAATATAGATAATAAACAAAGGACAATACTTTGCACTATATATGAAATCTACCTCTCTGCCCTATTATATAAATGTATGAAATAATGAATGCTTTTATTGTTTGCTTTTGAACACTTGAGTTTGTACTCTTATGCCTACCAATTACGGGAAGGGCCAGAAAGCACTAAATTTTTTGTCCTGCACACCAAGGAAGCTCTCAGAACAAAGTCTGACTAATCAGGATTTGTTCAGAGAGGGATAAATGTCACCTGAAATGTTTTAAGTGTGGACAGTCCAACAAATAATTCACATTATAAAACATACACAGACACACTAATCTGTCCACTTATCTTACCTGATGATACTGTATAAGTCTTAGCAGCATTGAAACCACCACCTCTTTTTGTGTTTCCAGTTCTTTTCCAGCATCAGCTTTATTTGTTCCTCGTAATACAAAGAGATCATGGACAATGGGTTGCAGAGCTGGTATAGCTAAAATCAAGATGTTTCATATTTCAATATTAAATGCAGGTTAGTTTTGAATAGTACAAAAAGGTTCTAACTCCCAGCAATTTTATTACTGAAAACTAGCACTTAAATTGTGAGGTTTCTATGAATACTTGCGGAAAACTTAAGTCATTTCCATCTCTGTTGTTCCTTCATCCCTACTAAAGCCCGGTCTAAGTCACTGTTAGAGACAGTTGACCTTTACCCCTTCAGGATTTTACACATTTTTCAAAAGACATGCCTTTCTCAGTACAATTTATGCATTCCTTACACCAACAGTTCTGGAATAAGGAAAGGCTTCCAATGTTCTTTTTCCAAAAGGAAGGCAAATAAAAGTAATATCAAAATAGATTCATCAAAACCCTTCAAAAATACAGCTGTGTTAACCTACTATTCAAATAGCTAACAAGCCCTAATAACATAATTATGTTGCTATTAAATATTGTTTAGCCACCATTTTCACTATTATTTTACTTTTAAAATTAGACAGAAAATTCCTAAAGATCCTCATTACAAGCAGAAATTTCGTCACGGTTATAGCATGCAAATAATTTTTAGTGATTTTACATACACACATGCAACATTTTGGAATGTTTTAAAATTAGATATCAGACATTTAGATCAAAATCTAAGTCTCCTTTTTTCTGTGCTAGCAATATATTGTATAAAGGTAGCAGAGGGTGTTATGTTGCCTTGTTAAATATCAATTCAGCAACTGTCACAAACTGGTAACTACAAATTTAAAGCAACTGGTTTTTTTCGTCATACGTTTTATGAGAAAGCAAGGGACAGATATCACTGGGTAGAACCAGGCAGACAGTATACAATCTTACCTAAGCAGCTCAAACATACATAATTTATAGCTTTTCTTCTACACTCAAATCTCCTAATTGCTCTGAACAAAAATAGCTAATTATGCATAATTGTAGCAGTAGTGTAAATGGGATAAATGATATTTTCTGTCGGGAGTAGGTTCATACCTTTGAACTAGGTTTAATATATGAAAAATGTAGTTTGAAAAAATACAAAAAAAACATACAAGTAAGTGTTTTCTGGGCTGATCAGCATGAGCCCAGCATTCCTTAGCACAGCACTGTATATTCTTTTTAGTATTCTGCAAATTGTTAGTAGTTTCACTGTTTTGGTTTTTAAGTTACCATGTGTAACAGCTTTCCTTCCACTGGCCATGATACCATCACACAGCTGAATAATCTTAGGAATTCCAATTATCTGTTTGGAGTGATATCGCTCATAAGACAACAATACGAGGAAGAAAAAGATATTAGGGATAATTGCCTCGGATTCCCTAGAACAAAAGAAAAATGTCAATACACACGACCTTCCCTTTATTAAACATACAGGTCAGTTCTATACAGAGGAAAAATAACCTGCTTATGTTTCTTGGAAAATTCATGAACATACTCTTCTACTTCTATATAGTATTTCAGGCATTTCTGTGCCCCATTTTTTACTACAAGATCTTATTTAAAAGTTGAGTTTATTGAATTTCTCAATACTAGCTTACTTACTAACATTTTTGTTCATATGAACTAGAAATAATGCAAACCAAGGATTACAATGCAAAAAAGAATAGTACCACCAGCCTCATTATAAAGGATTTATTTACATGAAAACAAGATCTGTTTAAATGGATGTAAAGGTTAAGCAGCAGAAACACTGAAACACCCATTCAGATCACGTTTATATAAACATCAAAAGAGTGCTAGGTGCTTTACAAAGCAGCAGGAAGGCAAAGACCCTGTGCTGAGAAGCTTATAACCTGATAGCCAGCATGTAGATGAAGATTGGAGGATGAGATATAATACAAAGCAAGCAAAGTGAAGTTTATACCTTAATTCCACTTTAGTTGTGATTAGTTGTGATTTTTTTAGTTGTGATTTTTTTTTAAAGACTGGCTTAGTGTTTTTATTGCTTATTTTGGTAATTGACTCAGATTTTAAGGCCAGAAGGGAGGGACTGGATTTTGTAGGCTTAAAGAAAGAAGTATATTTTAAGGAAAGATTTGAAGGAAAGGATGGAGGCATCATACTTTTAGGTGGGGACTAAATTGACAAATTAAGAAACAGATCCTGCTTGCATGCAGTGTCTCTATTAAAAACAAGGGAAGGGGAAAAATAGCTAAAAATTGTTTGTAACTAAAATGTGAAAATTGCAACATATCATAATGCTAGTTCCTCAAAACCAGTGTAACTAGTTACAAATGAGAGCAAGGTGCCATTTTTTAAAAAAGTTCTCTTAAATATAAATTTTAAAATGTAAAATGGGGAAGTTATAATCTTGATGGACAGTTTAACAAAATGGAATAAAACATGGATTACAAACTACCATATGTATGAGTGACAAAAGCTGACGGCTTGTCAAAGCTGTAGGGAAAACTGCAGTACTTAAAAACAAACAAGTTACTATTAATTAACCACTCTGCTTAGAACAATAATGATCATCTGTTGGCTATTATCCACTTAGGCAGCAAGCAACATTCCTAATCTACATCAAACTGGAACTCCTGCTGAACAATCAAAATGGAATGGCAGTTCGGAAACAAAGCATCGTTTGGAGACAACAGTGATATTTTTAAAACTCGTTATGGAAAGCAATGGCAGTAAGCAATAAAACATGCATTAAGAGAAGGCACTTTGGAGGCATCCTGTCTTCAGGCACCAAAACAGTGCATAAATAGCCTAATAATACATGCCCTGGGGTAGCTTAATGCTGTTACAGCATGTCCCATTTATTTTAACTGCTTTTTTAAAATGAATTTAGGGGAGTACAAAAATAGTTCCTAATGTAATGATTCTGTGCTTATTTTCTTCTCTCTACTATTCTGAGTATATTTGCTAGTTTTTATTTTTATTAAAATCCAATTTTTTAAAGCTCCTCTAGACTTGAGACATCCCCCTACTCCGTTCCTTCCTACCTCCCCTTTCAAAAGTAGTATGTGGCTCAAGAACACACACAGCTCTCGTGTCCCACTAAAAATCTAAACAACATTCCCAATGTTATTTTTTCAATATAAAATTAATGCTGATTGCTAGCCAAAAGCTGGCAATACAGAGTTTTCACTACCAGAATGCATGGATCCAGAGACTCCCCCAAATTACAGATTCCCTCTGAAATTACCCAAACACAGAGAGAGAGAGAGTTTTTCAGTACAGCAGAAGTAGTACAAATTAATATAGATTAGGACTGTATTTCTTGCACTTTGCTCCCCAACCCCTCCCATTACATAGTGCCCAAACCCCTTGAAGAAGCTGCTATGGGATTAGGGAAAGTGGAAAACACATGACCTACAATGGAACTCTCATCCTTTGGTGGACAGACACTACACTCTGGATGGATGTAAATGGAAATGTGGGGCCTTAAAGGTGTCAGAGTTAATCACTGCAGGTTTTTGGAAAAAAAGACATAATAGGGGTAGTGGGACAGGGGATAGTTCAAAGCAGCTAGTTATTTCCTCTAGATCCATTCCCCTTCTTAAAACAGACATTCCAAAGAAACAGTAAAATTCAACAAGAGATTAACCCAAACTCTTCAATTGACCTGTGTGATTATATCCCATAATCTTACTATAGAAGGAAGAGATTTTATATGTCTGATTTTACCTGAACTGTCCCACTTCAATGTATTCAAACTGCTTTAGCACAAATCCAATAAACACCTGAAAACAGGATAAAAATAAGCGTTAAGAACTGTACACATTCAGAGTGGCATAATATTGTCAATATTAATTTTTCATCTAAAACTAAACTGGCAGATGAATATTTAAAAGTACATCTATGGGTAAACAGATGAAAAGCACGGCTTCCCATACTTTGCTATAAGATGTTTGGAAGAGTTTCCTGTGGCTAGGGTCCTACCAAATTCAGGATCCATTTTGGTCAATTTCATGGCCCCAGGATTTTAAAAATAGTAAATTTCATTATTTCAGCTATTTAAATCTGAAATTTCACAGCGCTGTAATCGTAGGAGTCCTGAACCAAAAAGGAGTTTGATGTGGGGGGAAATCGCAAGATCAGTGTAGGTGCGGTTGTGGTACTGCTACCCTTACTTCTACACTGCTGCTGGTGCGGCGCTGCCTTCAGAGTTGGGCACCTGGCTAATAGCTGCTGCTCTCCAGCCACTCAGATCTGAAGGCAGTGTAGAAATAAGGGTGGCAATACCATAACCCCCCTAAAATAGCCTTGCAACCCCACAGCAACTCACTTTTGGGTCAGCACCCCCAATTTGAGAAATGTTGGTCTCCCCCATGAAATCTGTATAGTGTAGTGTAAAAGCACAGAAGACCAGATTTCACGGATCCATGACGCGTTTTTCATGGCCATGAATTTGGTAGGGCCCTACCTATGGCTAAGGCTGCAATTTAGTCACAGAGGTCACGGATTCCGTGACTTCAGCCAGCTCCAGCTGGGAGCTGCAGGGTCCTCTGCCGCCAGTGGCAGGCAGACCTCCCACAGCTCCCAGCTGCCAGTGCCACCGGGTGGGGGGGACCCCTAGAGCTCCCCGCCATTTGGGGCGGCACGGGGACCCCCGCTACTTCCTGCCGCCCCAGAGACCAGAACCACCAGTGGAGGGGGACCCTGCAGCTCCCAGCCCACCCGCAGCTGCTCAGGCTCCTTGTTTTAGCACGGATATTTTAGTAAAAATCAGGGACAGGTCACAGGTTTCCATGAATTTTTCATTATTGCCCATGACCTGTTCCGGACTTTTACTAAAAATATCCGTGACAAAATCAGAGCCTTACCTACGACAATACATGAACGCTTAAAAGAGAATCTGAGTCTGTGTTGCAACTTTATAATTTACATATATTTACATGACAACATTATATATTTTATACAAAAATCTAACATTTAATGAAGTGTTATGGTTGAGAAAACATGAGCTTAAATTAGCTAATGCAGATTTAATATTGAAACTTCAAATTTAACTCTGATCCCTTGTACTTGCGCATCCAAATAAGGTTTTTCCTTTCATATATAAATTTTACTCCTGGATGAATTCTGTGACAAAAAAATTAAGAATACTGCAAAATTCTGCATATTTTATTCATCAAAATAACACAATATAACTACGCCAGTTTCAACTATTTTTGATCATTTATTTCAAAATACCTGTCAGCAAGTATGTCTGTAACAATACAGACTCCCCCCCCCCCCAAAAAAAAAAAATTCGGGAAATGTTTGACAAATAGGCAAATTAATACAGAACTTTGAGTAATAATTCATTTAAACTACAACACAGAAACATATTTCCCGCACCCCTCAGAAACAGTGCAAAGGCTTGGGGAAGTCAGAAGTAATGGAAGAGCTGAGGGAGAGGGAAGGAGCCTGGGAGTGAACCTGGAGGGTTGTTGGGTGTGGATGGGAGAAGTACGGAACATTGGGGGCGGGAGTGGGGGGGGAGAGAGAGAAACAGACGGAGGGATTGTTAGGGAGTTGGGGAGCCTCCCCCACGCAGAACCTCACTGACTCATAGACAGTCTCATTGTCAGGCACATCTGTCTCTGTCCCAGTGTGTCCCTGCAGTCCACCTTCCCCGTCCCCGTGTGGCCCTGCCACCCCTCCCCACACATCCCCATGTGGCCCTGCAGTCTCCCACTCCCATTCAGACCCTGGCTCGATGCGGTCGCCCTACTAGCTCCTGAGCCCATGCCCCACTAGCCCTGCAGAACCCCAGTCTGTGACCACCCAGTAGCCCCGTGTACCCCACTCTATCTGTCCCCCTCATCCCCCCAATATCCCCATGCCTCCTAACCTGGCTCCGTGGGCAGGGTGCTGTGATGAACGCAGCTGCCCACTGGCTGTTGCTGGCACCTGTACTGTTAATAACCAGGTGCAGGATTGTATGACATCACTGCTTTCTATGGAGGTTCTTACAGTGCGTAACAACAATGACCAGTGAGACTTAATGAGTAACCTTTAGCCCCTTCCGTAATAACAACTTTAGCTGTACTAGCTCTGCAAGGCTCACTAGACTGCTAGCTGTCCTGGCGCCACAGCAGACTCTGGTGGGCGAAAGGCGGAACTGCAGCACTTCTCAGGCAGAATGTATTTTCTGTGCAGAATTCCCACAGGAGTAACATTTACAGACAATTCCAGCCGGTAATATATAACAATATATAACCTTAATTATAGGATGGTGCAGGACAGCATTAATAGTCTTCAGGGCTGGCTGGATGTTTAAAACTTGCTATATACAGATGTTTTAATACTCATTATATATGGATATCACACAGGCTTTTTCTGTGGATACTGCTGTACAAATATATAAGTGTTACTTTTTGCCTTGTAGTTAAAAAAATGTAGTGCTAGTCAGCCACAGACTCAGACTTTAAGACCAGCAGGGACCATTGTGATCAACTAGTCTGACTTCCTGAACATCGCAGGCTACAGAATCTCTCCCACCCACTCCTGTAATACACCCATAACCTCAGGCTCAGTTACTGACATTCTCAAATCATGATTTAAAAGACATCAAGATACAGAGAATCCATCATTTACTCCAGTTCAAACCAGCAAGTAACCCATGCCCCACACAGCAGAGGAAGGTGAAAACTCCAAAGGTCTTTGCCAATCTGACCTGGGGAAAAATTCCTTCCTGACCTCACATATGGCAATTAATGAGACCCACCTGTCAGACACCTGAGAAAGAATTCACTGTAGTAACTCAGAGCCCCGGCCATTTGGCAGAACAGCAGCTGGAGATATTTTGCTACTAGCAGTTACAGATGGGCCACATGCCATAGTAGGCAATCTCACCATACCATATTCTCCATAAAGCTCAGTCTTGAAACCAGTTAGATGTATTGCCATGTAGCCATGCTATGGTACTTACTAATAGCCATAATATTTAAAGTCTAAATTCCTTGGGACAGTCTCCCCTATGGACCAGTCAGTACCAGAAACATCTGTGCTTTAATTAACACAGAAAAAATAATTTGATAAGGTACGTTAAAAGACCATGAAGGTTGCAAAGCAAAGCATGCAAATATCAGCAAATGCCAAAATGCTTGTTGTCATGCATCCTTAACTCAGCCCCCTAGTACTTTATACATTATGTACTACATCAAAGTATATGATCACGTGATTTTTTTATTATTATTATTTGTATTACACTAGTGCCAAGGAGCCCAAGTCATGGAGCAGGAGCCCAACTTGCATCCGGTGCTCCTTGGCATAGGGCCGACATCTCCCCGTACCCAGCATTTGGCCCTATCTGGGTGCTACTGCAACCCACTACACTAGGAGAAGCCTAGGGGAACTCCTCACCACAGGATGGGCAATTCCCCCAGCCCATCCACCCCCCACCTCTGCTATCAGTGCTCTACCTTGCCCTATTCTCATATGAGGAACCCCAGAGACATCAGAAAGCTTGAAGTAACCTTTGAAAACTGAAAATATCCTTACTCAAAGGGACAAATTCTGCACCTTTACACCAATGAGAATCCAGAGTAATTTTATTTCCAGAGGATCCCTACTTATTCAGTGTACAAGATAGATCAGGGGTTCTCAAACTTGGGGTCAGGACCCCTTGGGGGTCGCAAGGTTATTACATGAGGGGTTGCGAACTGTCAGCCTCCACCCCAAACCCCGCTTTTCCTCCAGCTTTTATAATAGTGCTAAATATATTTTAAAAGTGTTTTTAATTTATAAGGGGTGGGGGGTTACACTCAGAAGCTTACTATGTGAAAGGGGTCACCAGTACAAAAGTTTGAGAACCACTGAGTTAGATGGTGATTAATAACTGCTAGTGGGTATAAAACTTGCAGATTCATGTCCCCAGATCCTCATTAAGTATGCTTTGGAGAAAATTCTCAAGTTGATAATGTATGCAAATGGCAGCCAGCCAGATAACCTACAATTTAATCTATTCTCGCAATGTCACATATTGGGAATATAAAATTAAGATCTCTGTCTTTGCCTACTTTGATTAAGTAGTAATCAGAATGATTCTGACAACCAAACCACCTTTTCCCTACTTGTAATTATAACATATACCTGTTTAATAATCTTCATTGTAATAAAATGGTTTGGCAGTGAGATAGGCTGTTACATTTCCAAATGAAGTTCTGATAATTTAGAAATTATTTCTAAATGAATGGTTTTGTGGATTTATACATTCACCCATATGCTACATAGTGCATGACAACCAAAAAATATGAACCTAACTAGAAATGATCATGATCTTCATAGCCCTGAAGAGTGAAATACAATTTCTGTAATTTCAATTTTAAATCACAGTTCTCATTTACGGTGCTATTAGTAGGACAAGGAAGGTAATTATTTTTACAATAAAATATTTTAGCTTGGTAGCGTCCCTCTAAGAACTAGAGTTCTCGAATCTGCTATAAACTGACCAAAATGAGAATACAGTGTGACTAACCTGATCCGAATCTAGAAGACAGTAGTTAACCCGTAGCTGAACCAGCTGTGCTAGTAGATCTAAAACCTGCCTCTGTAGTTGTACCGACGTTGTTGTAGTATATTGTTTTAAAGCTTTTATAACAAGGGGTTCAAACAAGCGAATGTGATTGTGAATAGCATTCTATGAAAAAGAAAAAACAGTTTAAAGCCACATATTGTCTACACAAGATTCCAGTTCAAAACCAAACTGTTAAAAATACAACTTCATGTGGATAAAAAGATAAATCTTTCCCCTCCTTTTATTTTACTCTTTCTTTAAGAACGTATTTTAAATACCTTGTCAGCACGATGTTTTGTTACACTTGTAAGGCTAGTTTTCAATTGGGTAGAAACTTTCTGCAGCACATCAAACCATCTGTCAAAATAAAAAAATTAAAACAAAGGAATACGTTTGAGAAAACTCTTACATGCACACTCCCTACTAATATTTTATTTATCTAGCATTAGTTTTGTGATAGGGCTTGATTGCCTCAAGTATTTTAGTAAGCTAAGAGAAAATTAGAAAGTAAAGATTTACTTTGCTTCAAGTATTTTAGTAACCAGATAATTGGAGAGTACAAATTCACTGGAACATCTACTGTACAGCAAGGGTAGAAACAATGCAAACTTCTGCACATTGTCCTACTAATATATTTGTAGCCTGACTAACTGCAGGCTTGAGAGGAGAATTTAGTCTCCATTCCTTTGCCTCTCAAGACTCTCAACACGAATGCCAATTAGTGAAAAATAAAGAGAGTTTAACACACCAGTATTAATATTTATTAAATAGCACACATATAACCTTAACATTTTCTTCTAAATATATATATATACAAAGGCTATATTTTTACATTAAATTTATTTTCCACTTTGCTTTGTGAAGCACGTTTGTTCTATCCATAATATAGTATGGTCCCAGAGATCAAATTAGTAAAGGCAAGATAAAATATGTTATTTCAAAAGACTATAAAAGAAAAATTCCTGCTATTGACAACTGAACAATATATTATAATTTCAATATGTAAGAGACTTCAATAATTTAAAACTTCACAACAGCCCTGTTCAGTACCTTTAATGATGTTATGATTTATTGTTTTCAGCTAGAATGTTTTGATTAGTCTGATGAAAGTTAACACACTATACCACATACACGTGAAAAACAGTAACAGTTACCCTGAAGCATCATGTTCCTGCTCTGCCTGTACCATGTTCCTTAGACTCGCATCAGCAAGTGCCTGTGTAAAGTGCGTATAAGGGGCCATGAAGCAGTAATGATAAAGACCAGGCCTCAAATTAGAAGAGCCTAAACGCTGGGCTTTGCCTTGAGATTTGCTGGGGTTTGATGATAAGCCATCATATTGAGATGCCAAGTTTGTTCCAAATAAAGTCTTCAGCAACTAAGGAAAGATGTGAAAAAAAATGAACATTTCTGAAACATGACTTGAATCCCCACCCTCCCAAAAAGCATTTTATGAATGAGGCTGTCACACGGTAGTCTAACGTGCCAACTGTGCGTCATGGACTCAAATACTATTTCTGGTTCTTTCCCCTTCATAAACTCAGGAGCCTTAAAAAAAAAGAAAAAATACACTAAACACTTTTAGTTCCCATAGATATGGACAAAAATTCCCATGGCATCTTCAAAACAATATAGTGACCTGCTAAAGCAAGCCCCACCCTTGGAATTAAAGCAACATTTTGTCCAGGCTAAACAAAATCTTTTCAGGCTGGTACAGCCCTCTGACAGGCTTCCAAACTAAGCTCAGTCTTCCAAGGCTGGAACAAGCCACTGCTTAAAATAATAATCCCAGACTGACTCAAGCCACTGCTTAAGATAATAATCCCAGCTTGATTCAATCTTTCAGTACTAGAGAAAGCTCTATAGTGCCAGTGCAGCACGGGAAAAAAAAAAAAAAGAGATAGCGCAGCATACTTCCCCCCATTCAGCAAAGGGGGAAGAGGAAGGACTGAACTGGGAGAGACTCCGTCCCAGCCTTGCTCCGGGGACAGTGCAGCTTCATACTGTATCTTACCCTGGCTGAATTACAAGCTACCAGCACAAAATACTCAATTATGCAAGTCCACCCCAAATGTCTATATGTAATCAGTCTGGTATGCCATCCTATGAAAACTGGATTTTGTTTCTACATTTTTAAAATACCTTTTAATAAGCTTTTACTTAAATATGAATGGAATCTTATGGCTTGTTGTTTACCTTGAATAAGAAGCTTCTTTATTTGCTGTTGGAACTAAGCCAACCATGAAAGCAGGCAAAATTGAGAAGAAACTTGATCACTTGCACTGAATTTGATTCTGATGAAGACTACTGTCTATAATTTTTTTTTTCTATATATATATATAAATTGTTTTTTGTGTTTTCACCAGTTTTTTATCTTTCAATCCCATCACTGGTTCCTATATGGCCCAGGTCATCTACGACCAAAGTCATAACTAGAGTTTTCCTTGTGGTAGCCTTTACAAAGGAATGTTATAGGGAGCCTGCATATTTGACTTGTGCCTACCTACTAGGTCATGCTAGGACATCATAGACAACACTACTGAATCCATGAAGAGTGGGTATAGTTGGAAGTCTGTGTGTTTAGTAAGGTACTCTAAAAACATACTAATTTTGTAATTAAGTATTTTATTAACTTTACAGTGAGTTTACTTCTGTATTTTTTTTAAATTAGAGCCTAAAATGGGTGCTAGATAAACCTCAACAATAAGCTGCCAGAAACTCATTATGCTGAGGGATAAAAGAAACCCATAAAATTAAGAACTATATAAAAATAATACTGTGATTCTATTGCACCTTTAATTCAAGAATCAAATAATTTATGAACCTCAATGAATTAAGCCTCACCACCTCAATGGGAGGCTCATCAGATCAGGGGGGAAGAGGGAGGATGAGAACAGGCATATTAAGTATCCCAGAGGTCACATAAGAACTCTATGGGAAAGTCAAGAATAGTACCCAGATCTCTCAACTCCCTACCAGTCCTTTAAACTGTGCTTCCTACCCTCTCTTAAATGCACTCTGTAACCAGACAACTGGAATAATTTGTCTCCTGACACTTAATAATAAAGCTCCTTTAATAAGGGTTAGTGTGTCAAGAGAAATTATTCAGATGGCACAAGGGGTTCCAGAACAAAATCACACAAATGATTTAAAGTGACCTAAAATAATTTATCTATTCTATCCTCCCTGGCCACTACCAGGTTGTTTCTCAGATGAAGCTCCCTTCCCCTACACTCCCTTCCTTCAGAATGAAAATAGTTGTGCTAACTCAGTGCTAACACTGCCATCCCCCAAATACAAACAAAAGTCACTTCCTTACCTGCTGGACACAAACGGTTGCCATCATTGGTTCTCTACTGAAACACGATTTCAGATATCCCAAAATCTCTTCAACGCACTAGGCACAAGTTTAACAGTCATTTAATCAAAATTTCTTCATGAAGTAAAAGAGAAGCTATTATTACATAATTCTCAGACCAAAAAAATGCAAAACTGTAGGCTTTAAAACCAGAAATATGTACCAGAAAGAAACCCAGAAAGTTACAATTTAAATCTACACTTGCATACAAACTTTTTAAGGTATGTTAAAGACCACCAAGTTGAACAGCCCAGTTAAATTAAGGTCTGAAAATATCAAACTCAGGGGGAAAAAAGAGCAAAACCTGATTATTTTCTTCATTTAATATAAATATAGTATAATTATGTGACTATAATAAGAGTAAGAGTCAAAAGATCTCTAACTTTCTTGAAAAATGAAAGCACTGTATCTTAAATTATGCAAAATTATTCAGCTTTTCAGTAGTTAACTTTAATTAAAACATCATCAGTAGGTTTACTGTGTAGTTAAGTGTGGATATTTTCTCCATAAATCAAAAATGAAAGAATCACCAAATTCTGACTGTGGTGAGATACAAATGACACAACTCATCATGGACAACTGTCCCATTCATGCTTACAGTGGTTGCACAAGGGGGGATCCATCTAGCTGCCCCAGAAGGATTAGAATGCCTTTCAAATCTTAAAATTCAATTATAATCCCAGCACATTGCTTTTCAAATGCCATATGAAAAAAGAAGATATGACACCCATGCTTTAAAGTTCACTTACTATGTAACCCAATATTTTGTCATTGTCTCCAAGATCTGTCAGCCTTTCCAAGCACTAATACTGGAAGGATGAACTAAAATTTCGTTAAATACTTGCTTCCCTATGCACGTTATAAATATGGCTCATTTCACATTATATTAAATAAAGCAACTCACCTTTCCAATGTCTTGAAGAGTTGCAAGTTCCAAAATTTGAGAGAGGACATCCAGAGCAGATCGCAGGAAACCTCCAAATTTTTCGATGTTGTTCTGAAGATCCAGTGTAACCTGGTCAAAATCGTTAGAAGAGTAAAGGTTTTAACCCAGCAAAGTTATTACACAGTCAGGTGGAAGTTAGAGAAAGAAAAAATGGGTGCTGGGATAGAATAGACCTCCACCTCTAAGTCCTCATCAGAGGCCTGATTGTTGTTATTGAAAGAGCTGCAGTTTGAGTTGACTGTAATGTCCCTTTGTGGACTGGGTTACAGACCTGGTCTTCTGGCCTGATGTAATTCCCATGGTGCCTATATGATGCAAGGATCATGGGGGCAAATACCAAGGAGTAGGTCTCAGAGCTTTATGTCTGGGGTAATAAAAATGAGCCCTCAACTCCCTCTCTAAGGTGTACGGATCTGAATACCTAGACCTCAGGGAATGCACTGGTGACACCTCCCTGCTATTACGTGAGCCAGAAGAGGAGTATTCCTCTTGCAAAGAGAGAGAAGTACCAGACAGAATAAGGGGAACACACTCATGACTTGTATATACAATCATTTAGTAAGCAGCAAGCTTCAATATTAACCTATAGCACTGCAGTGTGCTGCACAGAAACTGTGTGAGGACCCTGCTGCTGCACACTAGAAGTTCCCTACTGGGTCAAACTTATTACAGAAAGTCAAAGCACGCTCAGGAAATTTTAGTGCACAGCAAAAGGCTCTGTATGGACAGTTAGTGGATCTCTGCAGATTTGCATCCCAGCTTGATGCTCACTAACTCACTGTAGAGACAAGCACTCAGGCCATATCCCAATTGGTACTGCTAATGCTCTCAGAACTGGTAAAAGTACTTTCACTCCAAACAGCGTTGAGTCCAGTATCACGGGAATCCTTTACACCATGTAGGGTTTCAGTACTGAGGGTGCCAGTGCTGGAGGCAAGCAAATGGGGGGCATCAGAACCATAGTCGTCGTTACTGGCTATATTGGTACCAAGGTGTCAGTATTGGGCAATTTCCAAGGTACCAAAGAGGCCAGTCCTTGAACACAGTGCCTGGTGACTTAGTGAGTGCCAGAGGGACCCTTCTGGGGCATTGAACTACTCTTTTCAAAGGCAAATTTGAGAGGATTTCTGGCTTCCTGGAGTAGGACCTGGTGAAGGAGACCTACATCTCTTTCCCTTAGAGGCTCTGTACTCTTTTCTTCCCCCAGCCCAAAGGTTTTACCAGTTGAGGAGGATGAATTTTTAGAGGTGCCCATTTCAGATCTGTGATCACAGGAGCTGGTGGAAGCACTGAGGACGATTACTCAAGATTTTCAGCCCTAGCCACTGCAGGATACGAAGGATGCCTCAGTGTCTATTTAGAAGCTATTTCAGGTGGGATTCTTGCCTTTTGAGTTCTTTGAAAATGATTTACAATAGTACATAGTATGTACCCCTTACCAAGGAACATTAAGCACCATGTGTGCCCATTATTAGGGGGAACTACCGCCTCGCATGCAAGGAAACTTTTAAAGCCTAGAGATTTGTCTTCAATCATAATGACTGGACCAAGTACTGGGAAAGTCCTACAGGCAAAGGAAAGTTTTGTCTCCTCAAATGAGGAAAGGAAACACTATCAAAAATGACAGGTTTCTGAGTAGCAGCTGTGTTAGTCCGTATACACAAAAAGAAAAGGAGTACTTGTGGCACCTTAGAGACTAACAAATTTATTTGAACATAAGAACTGCTAAGTGTGTATCTATTTACTATACAATGGACAGGCTACACAGTGAGCGAGAAGTGTAGACACTGCAAGTTCCAACTACTAGCCACGGACACTGAGAAGGAATCGAGGGATGGCTGGGGTTGGCCCGCCCTTTATATGCCTTCGGGTTGGAGGGACAAAGACACTGAGGGTGCTGGTATTGCCACAAAGGATACTGCTGGCCAAAAGAATATGAATTTCAGTTCTTAGGGCAAATTCACATCACCAGTGGACAATATGGACAAGCACTCAAAGAAGAATGAAACTTACAACACGGGGTAGTGTAACACTAGCAGAAAAGAGTTTTCTTGTATTTCACCTGAAGGACATGGTATTGTACCTTATAGTTAGCATGGGTAGCTTTCAAGACATCATATAACTTGAGATACGATGGAAGATGATAGAAACTGCCCAGTGACGACGATTTGCTTGTTGGAGCAGGCCCTGAAGTATCGGTTTGCCTAGTAGCTTATGAAAAGAGAAAAATAATCCTGATCAATTAGCACATTAACTATATTCCATGGTGTTCTTGAATATTTAATTTAACCACTTTGAAATGCACTGTAACATGAGTCAACATATATATTTGAATGATTAGAACTGTGTTTAAACTCATAGAATGACTCAGGGGACCGGCATTTACAGTATTATATAACAATACATTCTATGCAAATCAGCTACAAAATAAGACCGCTAACCCATACAGAATTCATTACTGAAGTTCCCAAGAATTATTTTAAAGCAGAACTAACTTTTTCTCCTTTTACTCCTGCCTATTTTCGCAATAGCTACAGAAAAACCTGCAAGCTCTTATATTTTCAGTATTTAGATTTTTGCTTTCCAGAATCACCCACTCAGTGCTGTGAATAGGAGCAGAGTTTCCATTTGCAAAACATATATACAAACTATTTTTGGTTTTAGTCACCAGTTTATGGGATTTGAAAGCATGATTGTAATAGCAAGAGGCACAAATCCATACTGCTACCAAAGGGTTCATGGGTTCTTTATGAAAAAGTATTGCCACTCAAGATTTAGTACTGAGAATAATTTGACCTTCTTCTGACTATATGCAACCTTCTTCAGAATTAACATTGGAACTTCACAGTAAAGCGAATTATGCAAATCAGTATTTCTTCCCAATACACCATGTACGTACGTACACACAATATCTCCTTACCTGGATTAGTTTCACTACCCTTTTTAGGGCTCATTGGTACAGATGTTTGTTCCACAGGTTCTCTCTCTTTCCCTTTCCGACGAATTGGACTTAGAGAAGGTGGGTTTGAGAGAGAAGGTAATGTTGCCTGAAATAACGTTTGAAACAGTATGACAGCTTAAATATCAGCACTTTTTCTTTCAACTAAACATAAAATACATTTATAGGGATACACAAGTTTAATTACACCTGCCTTTTTCAACAATGGTTGCACCTAATCTTATTAGTTTGGGGATGTGACGCTGTATGATTAAAATATGACCACGCAGATCCTTGTTGCTACCATTGTTATATAACTGCAACAATTATACAAAGTATGTCATGTAAGGTATCAATGGAAAAGTTACAATCTATCAAATATGATTATCCTGTTTGTATGCATGTATCATCTTTGTATCTAAAGTTATGAATATTGACTATACACCTGTATTCCAAGTGTTTGCGCTCCTGGATTAACACCCATCAGGTAGTTTACATCCAGTCTAGCCAGCACACTGAATTGACCATTCAAGTTGATGGCCCATCAACTAACACAATGGGTCATAAAAGTTTATCCCCATCCAACTGGTTTGCCTGAGGACTTTTAGCCAGAATATACATAATGGCTACTTCTGTGACTCGAAGCATGCAAGGGCATGTGATTAGCTCATGTGACCCTGGACTCTATCTTGTGCCTGTACTTTTCCACAAATGAAGACTGAGAGCGTCCATTCCACATGGGAGGATGTATAAAAAACCCTGGAAGCATATCCATTTTGCCTCTTTCCTGCTCTGAACTCTGGACTATGAACTTACACTAACAGAAGCATTATAACCAATGGACTGGAGACCTTCCAATCTTTTGGAAGCTACCAGAGACTTGACAAACCAGCAATTTATTCCATCACTGCTTCAAACCTGATACATACAACCACTGCAAAATTTTTGTATTTGATTCCTTTGACCATTTTGACTCTCTCATCCTTTTCTCTTATAAACCTTTAGATATTAGATACTAAAGGATTGGAAACAAAGTGATTATTGGGTAAGACCTGGCTATGTGGCTGATCTCTTGGAATTAGAAGAACCCTGTGTTTGATTAAATTGGTTTTAGATAACCACTCTTCATATAGTCTAGTGTCTGGGTGGTAAAATAAGTGCTGGAATGCCTAAGGACACTGCATTTCTGACTTCTTGTTAACTGGTCTGGTGAGACAGAAGTTTGCTTTTGTTACTGGCTTGATATATCTTATGGAAGAATAATCACCAGTTTGGGGTGGGTCTGCCCCATTTCTCAGCAGTTTGTCCAGAATCTGGTATTCTCAACTGTGACCCCCTGAGTCACGGTGACAGGCGGCCAGGATGCAATTGTGTTGGAGAGGAGAGGAGAATATAGTAATATTTTAAGTCTCAATTTGAGCATAAGAACTACAAAGACCAAGGACACAGATTAAGTTTTATTACTAAATTTCTCTGGGTTCAAAACAGGTAAAAGAATATCAAAAGCATTCTACTATATCCTTAGCAGCCTGACACCCTTAATGGACATTATGCAGTTAAGTCTCAGAATTTAGTCTACATTAAAAAAATGTGGCGAGCAATACCTTTCAAGCTACATTCCATAAAACAAACCTCCCACTGTATATCCTAACACTAAAAACAGCCTCTTTCAATTTAAAATGTGTTTGGGGCTGCATAACAAGCCAGCCAACCAGATTGAAAGTAGCACTTGGCAACAATTTACCATAAGTGCATGACCCCAGTGCTTTGACCTCTCTACTGGCTCCTCCATAGTACAGAGTATATGTCAAGGTTTCTCCTCTGATGCTCAAAGTCTTCCATGGGATTAACCTTGGTGACTTGAGAGATCATCTCTCCTTCCATGACCATGACCTAACTCCATGAGAGCAAACTTCTACAAGAAAAATGAAACTGTCCACCAACAAGGGGGAGGCTCATGAATGCAGTAGACAGAAAATAAACTTGCTCCCCCAGAGGTAGGAATGACCATGTACTTCAATATTTTCTAAACTAAATGCAAAACTTGTTTCTTTGCCTTCACATCCTCAGTCAGTTCTTCCAATAAGCAAATAAAAATAAATTTTAAAACCGTGTTAACTAATCAAACTATTTCTCATGCAGGAAGAAAGAAGGTTGTTATTTCTATATTCTTGGGAGGCATTAAAATGTTATGGTTACTGATAAATGAGAGAGAAGGGATAAATATTAATAAACCCTCTGGAGAGCTGCAATGGCAGCAATAATGATGCTACCACTCAGGATACATCCACCCTGCACTTGGAGGTCTGGTGGCAGCATGGGATGGCATATCCGTGCTAGCTAGCATGGCTAAAAATCGGAGTGAAGAAAAGGCAGCATGAGACGCTGGCCACTTATTCGTGTTGCTAACCCTCACTGAGGCCCATGCTGCCACGTCTTCACTGCTATTTTTAGCTGTACTAGCTAGATTAATAATAGTGTAGGTATGCCAGGCCATGCTGCAATCGCACATCTGATCACAGTGCAAACTAACTCTCAGTGACTGAAGAAGACCAACACATTCTTAACCCTATGAAACAAAGGCCAGAGCTGGCGGGATATTTGCTACAAGGAAAAATATCTGAGAGAGAAAGATAATATCTTATAAAAAGGTTGAAACTTAGAACAATGGAGTTCAACAAAAAACTGTAAATCAGAAGACAACTGTTAGTGCTTCTTTAACATCACTAGCTTTCCTCATATACACCCACGCTCATCCCTGAACACCCCACCAAAATAAATATATCTGGCTGTCTAAATCATCTCCAACAAGGTGCACAACTCAACGACAGCTCTTTATATCACAAGCATTTTGGAGTCATAAAACATAATAAAAATCATACCTTTATTGCTGGGCCAGGAGCAACATCATCCACCACATGAGCACAAATATTAATGGTCTTCAGCAAATGAGAAAAGAGTTGTTCTACCAAACTAACAAGAGTTCGGTCAGCCAAAGCTGGCCATGGCTCCTCTTGTCTAGCAGCACCTGGATTCATATCTTCTTCAGTAGTCCAGGGGGTTTTCAAAGATTTGGGGGCACTTGCTGAAATAAAAAGCCCATTATTTAAGAAAACTGGTATTTAAGAAATGTTAGCAGAAACTATTTTAAAAGTTGCATCTTTAAGTCAATTATATTCTCCATATGAGCAGAGATTACAAGACAAGGAAAAATAAAATCTTAAACAGTTTAGAGATAAGATGCTTGCACACACTTTCTCCACACTACTTTAAATAAAATTACATTTTATTTGAATTGTAAATATATATACCCACACATTATGTCTTATGTCTATACAGACAGTAGTAGTATATAGCTACATGCACACAATATGCATTAGTAAGTATCAAAAACCAAGTTGTTTTAGGCATGAAGTCTGTGCCTAAAGAAATCTAAAAGTAACTTGAGAAATATGTTCTGCTACCTACAGATCATATATGGGCCATTCCACACACAGATCTCTTCTCCTCACTTATTTAAAAATGGAGAGATCTCAAAAGGTTCAAAAAGCACAGACCAGGTGGAAACCTGGGCTTTATGTGACTATTCCAGCCTTAAAACTACAGTTATGATTAGCACGCGAAAGGCCTTGCTTTAGGTTTTCGCTAAAGTCATGTGTTGGCTAGTAAACTATTGGCCCGATGTCAAGAGAGAGGATTGTGCCTTGTGTTAACAGTGGATCCTTTAGCCAATTAAAATCCAGCAGGACCGACTCCAAAAGCCATCTGGTAGTCATCCTGTAGAGCGCTGTAAAGTGGTATTGGGAAGAAGGACAATATCCTTACCAGATTTATTTGGGCATAAGCTTTCGTGGGTAAAAAACCCCACTTCTTCAGATGCATGGAGTGAAAATTACAGACATAGGCACAAGAAGAGAAGGGAGTTACTTTACAAGTGGAGAACCAGTGTTGACAAGGCCAATTTAGTCAGAGTGGATGTGGTCCACTCCCCATAATTGATGAGGAGGGGTCAAGATTGAGAGAGAGGGGGGGAGCTTTTGTAGAGAGCCAGCCACTCCCTGTCTCAATTCAAGCCCAAATGAATGGTGTTAAGTTTGCAATGAATTGTAGCTCTGCAGTTTCTCTTCGAAATCTGTTTTTGAAGTTTTCTTGTTGAAGGATGGTTACTTTTAAATCTGTTATTGAACGTCCAGGGAGACTGAAGTGTTCTCCTACTGGCTGTTGTATGTTACCATTCCTGACGTCTGATTAGTGTCCTTTTACGCAGAGACTGTCCAGTTTGGCTAATATGAACAGGAGGCTGCCAGGCAACTCTCTAACATCACATTCTACAGGCCACTATCCTCCGATCCCACTGAGGAGTACCAAAAGAAACTACACCATCTGCTCAAGAAACTCCCCGCTATAGCACAGGAACAAATCTACACAGACACACCCCCCTAGAGACCCGACCAGGGGTATTCTATCGGCTTCCCAAGATCCATAAACCTGGAAATACTGGACGCTCCATCATCTCAGGCATTGGCACTCTTACAGCAGGATTATGTGACTATTTGGATTCTCTCCTCAGACCATACACTACCAGCACTCCTACCTATCTTTGAAACACCACCGACTTCCTGAGGAAACAACAATGCATTGGTGATCTTCCTGAAAACACCATCCTGGCCACCATGGATGTAGAAGCTCTTTACACCAATATGCCACACGAGGATGGGCTACAAACCGTCAGAAATAGTATCCCTGATGAGGCCATGGCACACCCAGTAGCTCAGCTTTGTGACACTGTCCTAACCCACAACCATTTCAGATTTGGGGACAACTTATACCTTCAAGTCAGTATCACTACTATGGGTACCTGCATGGTCCCACAGTACACCAACATTTTTATGGCTGACTTAGAACAACGCTTCCTCGGCTCTCGTCCCCTAGTGCCCCTCCTCAACTTGCTCTACACTGATGACATCTTCATCATATGGATCCACAGGAAGGAGGCCCTTGAAGAATTCCACCTGGATTTCAACAATTTCCACCTCACCATCAACCTCAGCCTGGACCAGTCCACACAAGAGATCCACTTCCTGGACACTACAGTGCAAATAAGCGATGATCACAAACATCAGCCTATTCTGGAAACATACTGATCGCTATTCTCACAGTAAAACTGCCCCATGGGAATGTCCCAGTCACAATAAAATTGCCCCCCAGGGGGTCCTCTGGGTAAGCACCAGCATTGTATATTGCTAACACCTATTATGCATATGCATGGGAAAGGATTTTGGGAGGGGTTGAAGGTGTGAGTGTGGAGCGAAAGATTCCTTTGCAGGTTGCGAGAGGCCAAAGGGGGAGGAAGGGAGAAAGGAACGGGTTAACTTGACGATCTAGCTCAGTCCAAAAAGATAAGAAGCTGACTCCAGCCACCCAAGGCCAATGCACACAAGCAGACTCTCTGATGCCAAGAAAAACGGGAGCCTGGATTCCAACCCCAACCAGCCGTGAGAAAAGAGAAGTAAACTGAACAAGACTGCAGGGGATTGCAAAAACTAGTGAGACGGTGAAGGCCAGCGAGGGGAAAAGCTAACAGTTTCACATCCCTGAAGCTGGTGTGTTTTGGGAAGGCTGAGGAAGCCACAGAAAGCCGTTTTTGATTGGTACAAACAGCACGGTGGACAGAGGTCCCTGAACAAAACGCCCCAGAAGAACCCAGGACTTAAAAATCCTCTCAAGAGCCAAAGCAAGTCGGACACTAACAGCGGACCCTGGATGGCCTGTGCACAGGACAGAACTCTCATCTACCCTTCCCCCTCTTCTTCTTATGTTACACCCAGGCTTGGCCAGCCTTGGGTTGTGCATTTGTGAATATGAAAGTGGGTTAGGGCTCGGGCACTAACGCTTTTTTCCTTCCTCCGAGTGACATGGGGGTGGGTCCAGCACTCACCATTGTTATTTTATTAATAAAGCTTTAAAACTTAGTCACTTGGTGTGCTCCTTCATCTCCTCTCCTAACGATCCTGTGGCCTCAACCTGATCATCTGACGCCTCAGGCAGATTGGTAACATAAATCTGTCACACTATACTTACCTACATGCCTCCAGCTTCCACCCAGGACACATCACATAATCCATTGTCTACAGCCAAGCCCTAAGATACAACCAAATTTGCTCCAATCTCTCAAAGACAAACACCTACAAGATCTTTATCAAGCATTCTTAAAACTACAATACCCATGTGAGGAAGTGAGGAAACAGATTGACAGAGCGAGATGGATACCCAGAAGTCACCTACTACAGGACAAGCCCAACAAGGAAAACAACAGAACACCACTGGCCATCACGCACAGCCCCCAGCTAAAACCTCTCCAGCACATCATCAATGATCAACAGCCTATCCTGGAAAACGATCCCTTACTCTCACAGACCTTGGGAGGCAGGCCAGTCCTCACTTACAGACAGCCCCCCAACCTGAAGCAAATACTCACCAGCAACTACACACCATACCACGGAAAGACTAACCCAGGAACCAATCCTTGGAACAAACCCTGTTGCCTACTCTGTCCCCATATCTACTCTAGTGACACCATCACAGGACCCAGCCACATCAGCCACACCATCAGGGGTTCAGTCACCTGCACATCCACTAATGTGATATATGCCATCATGTGCTAGCAATGCCCCTCTGCCATGTACATTGGCCTAACCAGACAGTCTCTATGTAAAAGAATAAATTGACACAAATCAGACATCAGGAATGTAGCATACAACATATAAAGCATACAAAAGCCAGTAGGAGAATATTTCAGTCTCCCTAGGCATTCAACAACAGATTTAAAAGTAGCCATCCTTCAACAAAAAAACTTCAAAAACGAACTTCAAAGAGAAACTGCAGAGCTACAATTCATTTGCAAGCTTAACACCATTCATTTGTGCTTGAATAGGGACTGGGAGTGGCTGGCTCCCTACAAAAGCAATTTTCCCTCTCTTAGTATTGACCCCTCCTCATCAGTTAGTGGTAGTGGACCACATCCACTCTGACTGAATTGGCCTTGTCAACACTGGTTCTCCACTTGTAAAGTAACTCCCTTCTCTTCATGTGCCAGTATATTTATGCCTGTCTCTTCAGATGCATGGAGTGAAAATTACAGAAGTGGGGTATTTTACCCATGAAACCTTATGCCCAAATAAATCTGTTAGTCTTTAAGGTGTCACAGACTCCTTGTTGTTTTTGTGGATACAGACTAACGTGGCTACTCCTCTGATACTTAATATCCTTACAATAATATCAGGTCATATATAAGGAAAGCCAACTGTACAAATATTATTAAAATTTGAGAAGGCCCACAGATCTAGCAGGAGCATCAGATGCCCAGCCCAACAAGAAGAAACCATTAGACTTGAAAGATAATCCAAAACCCCATGGGTATAACAACTTCTTTTTTTTTTTGCCCTGCATTTCTTCAGCTCTGAAGCTTGCAAGTATTTTATCGCTTAGAGTGAAATGATGATGGAGCATTCTGACTACATAATGTAGATTATAACACTGAGCACACACTGACACAGCCCAACAATTTTTGTCTACCTGCAAGCAAGTTTCCAGCCAAAATCAAAGCATCTTGATGTGCAGAAAGATCCAGTGGGAACCAGGCCGTTGAAAGAAGGGACAAAACCATTCCAGCCATTCCAATGGTACAGCTCTTCCGAGATTCCTCCAAAGGACTCAGCTGGGAAGCACTGAAAGTTTAATTATGAAATTGTCATACATGTCTTCCTAGGCAAATTTTCAGTCTTATGGAAACTAAGAACAGTGTGGTACATAGTTTTAACTTTATATTTCTTATTAATTAGAAACTATTGATCTATCTGTATGGCTGAACTACCTTTAGTATCTTGATTAAGTATACACACAAAAAGTTTCAGCAAAGATTAACATGGAAGCTGTTGTGCATCCAATGAAGAACTAGAGGGCTTTGCTACTGCAGTGATCACCACCACTACTTAGGGAACCTATGGGTGGACAACAATTAAATAACAATTTGCTAATTTGCATATTTCAATATTAAGGCATGATGGAACACAAAACAATGGTTTGTTATAATGAAGTATCGAATTAAAATGCTTGCAAATACGTAATATGTGTTTGGATGCTCTGTTAAAGATGTTTAGAAATAGGCACATACTAAGAATAACAATGGAAAAGGATGTAGATTTAAATGTTTGAAAAGTTAAGCTCAAACACAGCACAGAAACGGTTTCCCTTAGTTCTAGACGTATTGAGGGACACCAGTTAAGATTAGGGGCTAGCCAGGTGTCCAGTTTTCGACCGGAACATTCAGTGGAAAAGGGACCCTGGCAGCTCTTAAAAGTCCGGTTGGCGCGGGGCTGACAGGCTCCGCGCAGCTCCCAGGAAGTAGCGACATGTCTCTCTGGCTCTTAGGTGGAGGGATGGCTAATGTGCCTCTGTGCACTGCCCCCACCCTGAGTGCCAACTGCGCAGCTCCCACTGGCCAGGAACTGCGGCCAATGGGAGCTGCAGGGGAGACACCTGCAGCGCGCAGAGCCGCCTGGCTGCGCTTCTGCCTAAGACGGGGGATGATGACATGCCACTGCTTCCCAGGAGCCGCCTGATGTAAGCACCGCCCAGAGCCCGCTCCCCCTAACACATCCCAACTCCCTGTCCAGCCCGAAGCCCCCTCCCACACCCCAACACCCTGCCCCAGCCCAGAGCACCCTCCTGCACCCCAACACCCTACCTGGAGCCCCCTCCCACCATCAATGCACACAACACGTTACCAAAATGAGTTTCTACTCCACAGAATTTACAATCTAAATTAATACAAGAACAACAAGAGGAAACAACCATTTGGAGAGCTTGGGAAAAGAGAAAGCCAAAAAGACAATAACATGACCATGAAATCATGGAGGAGTACTGCATGCATCTTGAGGGTGGTTTTTATTTGAGGGTGGTTTTGGTTTTATTTATTTTTATTTAAATTATCAATTTTAATCAGCATTTCCATTTGTACTTCAGTTATTTTCTAAAGAAAGGTGAGTTTTTGTTGATTGATATAACCATTCAAACATGTTGATTTCCAACTAAATAAAGCTTTTGCACTAGATTTGGTAAATCTTTTTGCTACCTAGGAAGGTTTACTATAACTATATACATTTATTGAAGCAATTATATAGTTTAATATTTTCAGGTTCTTATTGGCTGTATATTTTTATATTAGTATACTAGCAAATGGTGAATGATATGTTGCTTATTTACTAGATAATTAACCTTTTGCTCATTTGCGTCAAGCTGCATTAGGATGGTAACTGGAATTTAATTAGACCCAAAACAGCATATACATTTATTTTTATTAAACAAAACAATTTTAAATGCTTTGGTACATAAACATCTCCTATAAATATGTTTCACATTTACAACTAAACTATAACAAGTTTAGGACTCAACATATTTTGTATTAAATTCGGATTTCATTTTAAACAGGTTTATTTTTAAAAAGTAAAAAAATATAACAAAATAAAAAATCCAATTAAAAAACACTTTTTAATTTTTCAAAAATAAAAACAAAACACCCCAACCCCAAAAAAACTATAGATTTTTATCCATCCTTCTTGCTGGTCAAATATTGATCAGGTCTGAACCTATTCCACCTGTAAAACGAGAAGACTGTAGCTCAAAAAGATTGGCTTCCAGCACACAAACGTCACACATAGTAAACTGAATGGATGGACTACTAATTGCAACAGTATTCCAAAATGGAGCCTGGTATAGAAAGATAGAGCAAGATGAACTAAAAAGATACACCATCTTTAAAGAGATTAGACTTCACAACACAACTTCAGGCAACCAGAGAAGCAGCAAGATTTTGAAATTTTACCATAAGTAATGAAATTAAGGTACAAATTCCCCTTGCGATTCAGCCACCAGAAAGGGAGAAAAAACACTGAAGTCAAAAACATGAGAAAGCATGTGAGAGACTAATTCTGTATATGTGAAAATAGGGAGAGAAACCAGTACCCAAGCAAACATGTGGACTTGAAGGACTTGAACAGAAGCCTAATGTAAGGGAGGAGCAGCCAGGACTGGCTCTAGGCACCAGCAAAGCAAGCACATGCGTGGGGCGGCACACTTCCAGGGGCGGCATTCCGGCCATCCTTTTTTTTCCCCCAGCCCCTCTCAGTCAACCAATGAGCCCCTGTGTGAGGCGGGGCAGCGGGTTCAATGCAGGGGTCCCGGCCCGGGGGCGGTCCCTGTCCTGGCCCCCCGTTGCCAGCCTTAGACCCGGCCCTAGGAGGAGCACCAAACACAAGCAAAAGAAGCACAGTCGGCATGGGAAGTACAAACAGATGATCGCACTAGTTTATTACTGTATATTTGGTTAACTGAAAATAGCAGATGCAGCAGAAACACACACACACACACACAAATATAAATAAGAACACTTGGAACAACAAGGTTTGACCGAAACAAAAAATCCCACAAATCAAGCAGATGCACAGCCACGCAACATCTAAAATCAGCTACAATATTTACACCTGTGCAGTAACTGATTTTTAGTGGACATGCAGCAATACACACACTGGTATCCAAAGACAGGATCAAACCCTAACATTAACAAGGCTACAGTAACAGATCTCTTCGGAAGACAGACAGTATCTTAGGACTTTCAAAATCATTTTAGCCACATAAGTGGAAGTATGCACTTTAACAACTAGTGTGTTCCATTTCTCACAGACTTCCCAATAAAAGCAACTAGGAAGCATCTGCCAGTCCCTTTTAGAAAAACAGCTATACACCAGTTTCCATTGCCAAACACTTAATAACACAGACGCAAGGAATAGGCCACGTGAAAAATTCAGACCCCCCCCCCACCCCATAAGGCTTTTTTTTCCTCTACATATTTTTATTTACCACTCCAGAGTTTATAACATTCCTTCAAAAGCTTGAAAAATACTTCCGCTCCCCCTCTACCACCACAACATTTTGTCCATTTCCATTTGACTCACAAGAAACGATTTTTTCTAACAGTTACAACCAATACCAAAGAATTTGGACTGTATTATTTAAGATTGCGGAAAGTGCTGTTATTTGGTTCAATGCCAGCCTGTGATGAGCCTAATAATTTTAGGCCTGTCTGAATGAAATCTTTAAACAACTGCTAAGTGAGGCTTAACGGGAAATAATTAAAGCAGGGCTTCTGATACCTGAATGAGTGTCCTCTGTTTTTGTTAATCAAGCTGATTGAGCAAGCATCTCAGAGAGGTGATTAAAAAAAAGCAGGAAGCATACAGGGAGTGGAAGATGGGAGGGATCAGCAAGGAACTAGAGGGCTTTGCTAATAACAAGAATTTTAGTTATAAGCTGGGGACGCATCAATTAGAAGTAATGGAGGAGGAGAAGGACCTTGGAGTACTGGTTGACCACAGGATAACTATGAGCCGCCAACGTGATATGGCCGTGAAAAAAGCTAATGAGGTCTTCGGATACGTTAGGTGAGGTATTTCCAGTAGAGATAAGGAGGTTTTAGTACCGTTATACAAGGCACTGGTAAGACCTCACTTGGAATACTGTGTGCAGTTCTGGTCTCCCACGTTTAAGAAGGATGAATTCAAACTGGAACAGGTACAGAGAAGGGCTACTAGGATGATCCGAGGAATGGAAAACCTGCCTTATGAAGGGAGACTCAAAGAGCTTGGCTTGTTTAGCCTAAGCTAAAGAAGGTTGAGGGGATTGCTCTCTATAAATATATCAGAGGGATAAATATCGGAGAGGAATTATTTAAGCTCAGTACCAATGTGGACACAAGAACAAATGGATATAAACTGGCCATCGGGAAGTTTAGACTTGAAATTAGATGAAGGTTTCTCACCATCAGAGGAGCTAAGTTCTGGAATAGCCTTCCAAGGGAAGCAGTGGGCGCAAACATCCTATTTGGCTTCAAGATTAAACTCAGTAAGTTTATGGAGGGGATGGTATGATGGGATAACATGATTTTGGCAATTAATTGATCTTTAAATATTCATGAAAAATAGGCCAAATGTTAGATGGGGCGGGATCTGAGTTACTACAGAGAATTCTTGTGGTTATCTGGCTGGTGAATCTTGCCCACATGCTCAGGGTTCAGCTCATTGCCATATTTGGGGTCGGGAAGGAAGTTTCCTCCAGGGCAGATTGGAAGAGGCCCTGGGGTTTTTTCACCTTCCTCTGTATCATGGGGCACGGGTCACTTGCTGGAGGATTCTCTGCTCCTTGAAGTCTTTAAACCATGATTTGAGGACTTCAATAGCTCAGACATAGGTGAGAGGTTTTTCGCAAGAGTGGGTGGGTGAGATTCTGTGGCCTGCATTGTGCAGGAGGTCAGACGAGATGATCATAATGGTCCCTTCTGACCTTAATATCTATGAATTCTAGAAGCTTGTATACTGGATGAAGAAACATACCCACAGTGCCATCCTACAGTCCATGTGCAGACTGGAAATGTTGTGGAGAGAAGACACAAAGCTTCACAGCAGCCAAACTGAAAAAATTAAGGAAGATGGTACAATGTTAACAGTATAGGAGATAGCAGCAAAATATATTGTATTTCCATCTTTATCATTTCTTCATTACATGCTATATGACACTAACGGCACATATACAGCAAGAAAGTACTGAATTTATTTATATATAGCCCTTTATTAAAAGTATGTTATTTATAGATTATAAAAATACTCACTGTAAGTGCTCTTGTAGTTGATGTTGTCAATGCCTGGGAAACTGCTGAGATAATCCTGGAAAGGTTGTTTTCCATAGTGACATCTGTTGGACTTTGCACCATGTTGTAACCCCTGTACGTTCTGAATCAAACATAATTAACTAACTAAAACATGAGTATATAAAAGTCAAACAGTATCTTGTTAAAAATCGTTAAAATTAAACATGAATGATGGCTGAGGAGATAAATTGCACTAAATGTCCACCAGATATTAACAAACAAGATGAAACAATGAAATGCAACACAATCATACCCACATTCTAAATCCCAATTAACTTCATCTTTATAGAATTACATTTTAAACTACAAGCTCTAATGGTATTACTGATGGATGCACTAAAGCAGTTTTTTTTTTTTAAAATAGCTGATCGCATTGCACTGCCAGTGCATAGCAACAGATTGATTTTCAATACCTAACTAAGCTCTTTATAAGTTATCCCCTTCTAGCATTGGCTCTTAGTTTCTGCTTAAACATATCTAACTGTTTCAGACCACAAAGTAGTGAAATTGCTTCCTTCGAGTATTAAATGAAAAGCTTAAAAGCTTTGCAATCTGTATTTTATACTATTTCTTAATTTGTTTTAGCTTTATTGTTCTGTAGCACTGTGCACACATGACATTTTACAAATAAGATAATCAAGTCCCTGCCCTCAAAGAGTTTACAACCTAAGACCTGAACCCTGCAACTTAATCCACACAGTAGGCTCTTATAACTGTATGGCTCAGGCTGTCTCCAGACTCAAGAGAAACTGGAAAGGTATATTATTAAGAACATAGTCGGCAGTAAGGGAGAGTAATGGGGGACACACTATCATATTAAAAATTAAAAACCTTAAACACAATAATTCACTTCTAAGTCACTCTGATCCTCATGTTTTATAAAGGGAGAGTTTGAGGTTATAATGAAATACTTTAACTAATATTGAATCATGTAATGCAGGTGGCTTCTCCCATCCTTGGAAATGTACAAAATGGATTTACATTTTTACATCAGTTTTTGTTTTGAAGTGTAAGAAAGATGATAAAAATGACTGTAAATTACAGCACCTTAAGTGAAAGGCAATGTGAGTGTAGACATGTCAAATAAGATCTGTTTCCTACTTCACCAACAAATGTTTGGTTGACTGATTGATTGATTTTGAATGCTCATAGCTATGAGAGCACAAACTGGATTTTTTTCTGCCTAGCTGACTCATTGCTGGTGGTGATGACACAGGCAGAATTCCCAGATTGATTTGCTGATCTAGGCATCAAGAATATGGAAAGAGACAGTTACCTACCTTTCTGTAACTGTTTTTCTTGAAGATGTGTTGCACATGTCCATTCCACTGCAGGTGTGTGTATGGCTAGTGCACAGATATTAGATCCCCCCCCCAGCGGTACACATAAGGGTGATTTAAGCACGCACAGTCACCATTCATAGAATCATAGAATATCAGAGTTGGAAGGGACCTCAGGAGGTCATCTAGTCCAACTCCCTGCTCAAAGCAGGACCAATCCCCAACTAAATCATCCCAGCCAGGGCTTTGTCAAGCCTGATCTCAAAGGAAGGAGATTCCACCACCTCTCTAGGTAACGCATTCCAGTGTTTCACCACCCTCCTAGTGAAAAAGTTTTTCCTAATATCCAACCTAAACCTCCCCCACTGCAACTTGAGACCGTTACTCCTCATTCTGTCATCTGCTACCACTGAGAACAGTCTAGATCCATCCTCTTTGGAACCCCCTTTCAGGTAGTTGAAAGCAGCTATCAAATCCCCCCTCATTCTTCTCTTCCGTAGACTAAACAAACCCAGTTCCCTCAGCCTCTCCTCATAACTCATGTGTTCCAGACCCCTAATCATTTTTGTTGCCCTCCGCTGGACGCTTTCCAATTTTTTCACATCCTTCTTGTAGTGTGGGGCCCAAAACTGGACACAGTACTCCAGATGAGGCCTCGCCGATGTCGAACAGAGGGGAACGATCATGTCCCTCGATCTGCTGGCAATGCCCCTACTTATACAGCCCAAAATGCCACGAGCCTTCTTGGCAACAGCAGCACACTGGTGACTCATATCCAGCTTCTCGTCCACTGTGACCCCTAGGTCCTTTTCTGCAGAACTGCTGCCTAGGGACCGAATGGCTAGTCTGTAGCGATGTATGGGATTCTTCCGTCCTAAGTGCAGGACTCTGCACTTGTCCTTGTTGAACCTCATCAGATTTCTTTTGGCCCAATCCTCTAATTTGTCTAGGGCCCTCTGTATCCTATCCCTACCCTCCATCATATCTACCTCTCCTCCCTGTTTAGTGTCACCTGCAAACTTGCCGAGGGTGCAATCCATGCACCCTCCAGATCATTAATGAAGATACTGAACAAAACCGGCCCCAGGACCGACCCTTGGGGCACTCCACTTGATACCGGCTGCCAACTAGACATGGAGCCATTGATCACTACCTGTTGAGCCCGATGATCTAGCCAACTTTCTCTCCACCTTGTAGTCCATTCCTCCACCCATACTACTTTAACTTGCTGGCAAGAATACTGTGGGAGACCGCGTCAAAAGCTTTGCTAAAGTCAAGGAATAACACGTCCACTGCTTTCCCCTCATCCACAGAGCCAGTTATATCGTCATAGGAGGCCATTAGGTTAGTCAGGCATGACTTGCCCTTGGTGAATCCATGCTGACTGTTCCTGATCACTTTCCTCTCCTCTAAGTGCTTCAAAATTGGTTCCTTAAGGACCTGCTCCATGATTTTTCCAGGAACTGAGGTGAGGCTGACTGGCCTGTAGTTCTCCAGATCCTCCTCCTTCCTTTTTTAAAAGATGGGCACTACATTAGCCTTTTTCCAGTCGTCCAGGACCTCCCCCGATCACCATGCGTTTTCAAAGATAATGGCCAATGGCTCTGCAATCACATCAACCAACTCCTTTAGCAGTCTCGGATGCAGTGCATCCGGCCCCATGGATTTGTGCTCGTCCAGCTTTTCTAAATAGTCCTGAACCACTTCTTTCTCCACAGAGGGCTGGTCACCTCCTCCCCATGCTGTGCTGCCCAGTGCAGTAGTCTGGGAGCTGACCTTGTTCGTGAAGACAGAGGCAAAAAAAGCATTGAGTACATTAGCTTTTTCCACATCCTCTGTCACTAGGTTGCCTCCCTCATTCAGTAAGGGGCCCACACTCTCCTTGACTTTCTTCTTGTTGCTAACATACCTGAAGAAACCCTTCTTGTTACTCTTAACATCTCTTGCTAGCTGCAACTCCAGGTGTGATTTGGCCTTCCTGATTTCACTCCTGTATGCCTGAGCAATATTTTTATACTCCTCCCTAGTCACTTGTCTAATCATCCACTTCTTGTAAGCTTTTTTGTGTTTAAGATCAGCAAGGATTTCACTGTTAAGCCAAGCTGGTCGCCTGCCATATTTACTATTCTTTCTACACATCGGGATGGTTTGTCCCTGTAACCTCAATAAGGATTCTTTAAAATACAGCCAGCTCTCCTGGACTCCCTTCCCCCTCATGTTATTCTCCCAGGGGATCTTGCCCATCCGTTCCCTGAGGGAGTCAAAGTCTGCTTTTCTGAAGTGCAGGGTCCGTATTCTGCTGCTCTCCTTTCTTCCTTGTGTCAGGATCCTGAACTTGACCATCTCATGGTCACTGCCTCCCAGGTTCCCCTCCACTTTTGCTTCCCCTACAATTCTTCCCGGTTTGTGAGCAGCAGGTCAAGAAGAGCTCTGCTCCTTGTTGGTTCCTCCAGCACTTGCACCAGGAAATTGTCTCCTACATTTCCTGGATTGTCTGTGCACCTCTGTATTGCTCTCCTAGCAAATATCAATGTGATTGAAGTCTCCCATGAGAACCAGTTTAGTAACTTCCATTAGTTGCCGGAAGAAAGCCTCGTACACCTCATCCCCCTGGTCCGGTGGTCTATAGCAGACTCCCACCATTAGATCACCCTTGTTGCTCACAGTTCTAAACTTAATCCAGAGACACTCAGGTTTTTCTGCAGTTTCATATTGGAGCTCTGAGCAGTCATACTGCTCTCTTACATACAGTGCAACTCCCCCACCTTTTCTGCCCTGCCTGTCCATCCATGACAGTACTCCAATCATGTGAGTTATCCCACTAAGTCTCTGTTATTCCAATCACATCATAATTCCTTGACTGTGCCAGGACTTCCAGTTCTCCCTGCTTGTTTCCCAAGCTTCTTGTATTTGTGTATAGGCACTTAAGGTAACCCGCTGATCATCCATCTTTCTCAGTATGAGGCAGGAGCCCTCCCTGCTCACACGCTCCTGCTCGTGCTTCCTCCCAGTATCCCACTTCCCCACTTACCTCAGGGCTTTGGTCTCCTTCCCCCGGTGAACCTAGTTTAAAGCCCTCCTCACTAGGTTAGCCAGCCTGCTTGTGAAGATGCTCTTCCCTCTCTTTGTTAGGCGGAGCCCGTCTCTGCCTAGCACTCCTCCTCCTTGGAACACCATCCTATGGTCAAAGAATCCAAAGCCTTCTCTCCGACACCACCCGTGTAGCCATTTGTTGACTTCCATGATTCGACGGTCTCTACCCGGGCCTTTTCCTTCCACAGGGAGGATGGACGAGACCACCACTTGTACCTCAAACTCCTTTATGCTTCTTCCCAGAGCCACGAAGTCTGAAGTGATCTGCTCAAGGTCATTCTTGGCAGTATCATTGGTGCGCACGTGGAGAAGCAGGAAGGGGTAGCAATCCGAGGGCTTGGTGAGTCTCACTGTGTGGTGGTCTAAGAGGGGGAGCCACCCCACATCCCCCTCAGTTCCTTTGTGCCATTGTGACTCCAATACAGAAGTGAAGGTGGGCAGGTTGTGAAATGGACATCTTGAAGAACCACAGGTACAGAAAAATAGGTAACCGTTTCTTCTTTGAGTGATTCCACATCAGAATTCCACTGTAGGTGACTCACAAGCAAGTGGCAGAGGAGGTGGATTCAGAGCCTATCTGAACAGTGATTGCAGGATCACCCGTCCAAAACTGGCATCATCTCTGGACTGACAGATGATGGTGTAAATGATAGGGCAATCCAGTTTCCTCTAAGATATTTTTCCCCGCTCTGTGGGGAAGGAAGATCGAGCAGGCAGATGTACTGCTCTTAACTCCCTCACATTTATGTGAGTTTCTAGGTCTTGAGATGACCAAAGACCTTGCGTCTTCGGGGACCCAATGTGAGCTCCCCAACCTAAAGATGATGTGTCCGTGACTAGAGTGAGTATTAGTAGTGCGGGAAGGGAGGGAATGCCCATGCACACCTTTAGAGAATCTATCCACCAGACTAGAAACACCAAGACTAGCTCTGGCACTCGTACCACTTGTCCAAATGGTGACAACTCGGGGCATATACTTATGTTAGCCATGCTTGCAGCTTACTGAACTGCAGTCTGGCCTTTTGCACTGTGTAAGTACATGTTTCCATGTAATCCAGCAGCCTGAGACATGTGTGCTGTTGTGAGCGAACAAGCTTTCATTGGAAATCCTAGATCTCAAATGCTTTCAAACTTGTTTTGTGGTAGAAAAGCTCTGGCCTCTGTAGAGATGAGGACTGTTCCAATGAATTCGATTGTCTATACAGGTTTCAATATTGATTTTTCTCGATTCACTAGGAGCCCCAGAGCATTGAATATGGATAAAGGGGTGGATATCCTAGAAATGACCAGCGATTCTGATCAGCCTCTGATCAACTAGTCATCCAGGTATGGAGAAGACAGATACCTAATTTTCAAAGATGAGCTGCTACCACCACCAAGCAATTTGTGAATACCCAATGAGCACCTGCCAGGCTGAAGGGAAGCATTGTGAAGTGATAGTGTCAACTATTCGCGAGATGTAGCTGTTTAAGCACTCAAAAGGAATAAAAAAAGTCACTAAACAAATATTCCAAACAATTATATGTACATATATATAATGTCATTCACAAGTAGCTCAATAGAGTTAATCAAATCTAATCCATGCTCTTCTTACTACATTCTTTTGCACACTAAGTCAATGTCATTATTTCTCAACTGAGCATGTCCTTGGAAGAAATTGCATTCCAAGGCTTCTTGGGCTTCGATCACCATAATCTGCAGGCACGGAAAAGAAGTTTGTGGAAGCTAATAAGATACTTAGCGAAAGCCAGGGGCACTTTGGAGAGAGCAGCACATTAGCCAGGGTTTCTTTTTGCCCAAATGTGTTCTTTCTCACTGTTCCATAGTAGGTAGTGCACCCTATGATGCAGGGAAAGATGGTTAATGAAGTGGGCAGGGTGGGGGAGGCAGGTTAGTCGGTGAGGAGAGCCGCACGGATAAAAGGTGGGGTGGGATGAGACAGGGCCATGTGCCCAATGGGGCACAGAGCACCATGCCTCCAGGGATGAAGCCCGTACTATAGGATCAAAGGTGAAGTTGGCTTGATTTCAGCTCCCCTTTACTTCTTCCCCAGGGTTGGCTTGGGGTTAGCTACACAGCTGTTTTCAGAAATCAAACCCTGGAAGCTGGGTGATTGGAAAGGGGTCCTGCTAGCTGATTTTTGGTTTTAAATCTACTTTCTTGGCTCCCTGCAGCGCTGAGCTCAGGTCAGGCAAATGTCTTCTTCCCCGGCTCTGGCTCTCCCTTTTACAAACCTATTGGCTCAAATCCAGGCTGGAAGAAAGGGAGGCTCGGCTGAAATTAACCAACCCCAGCCATGCTGGGCTGCAGTGTACAGAGCTGATCTTGGCGCTCCTTGTCCCAGTCTCCTGGTCCCAGGGAAGGGATAATTGATGCTAGGGTAACCATGTGAAGTTTTACTTTGTTCAGGAATTTGTTCAACTCCCTTAGAGCTAATATGGGCCTGAGACCTCCTTTTGTCTTGAGGGTCAAGAAGTAACATGAATAGAAGCCTTTTCTCCTAAGGTCCAACAGTACTTCCTCTCTGGCCCCTGTCTGGAGAAGAGACTGGACCTCCTGCTGAGGGGCAGTCTTATGAAAGTGGTTCCTGAACAGAGACCGGGGGGGGAGGGAGTCTGAAGTACATTGCATGGCACACACCTGTTCCACTGTGCTTACGAGCCTCTGCTCTGATGTTGTGTGCGTCCTGGCACCTAGGAATCAGGACAAAAAAAAATTGAAAACAAAAAAGGTGGGACAGAAGTGAGGAGACTGGTATACAGTCCTCAACAACCCCATCAAAATGCCTGCCTGGAAGAGGTAGCTGGATGGGATGAGCTCACTGACACTAAAGAGAAGGGCGCCTTTTATAGCTCCTTCTCTTTTTCCTAGGCAGATCTTGGGGACACCAACGCTATGGTATCCTAAGGGTTGTTGTTGATGAAAATGCTTTCTTTTAGTCACTGGAGTGGTCACTGTTGCCCTGGAATCTTAAAGACTTTGAAGCCTGTCATTTCCCTCAGAGAACAGGGTAAGGCCTTCAAACAGAAGGTTCTGTATGGTCTGCTGTACTTCTGTGGGTAATCCAGAGGACTGTAATCATGACCGCCTTCTCCTGGCACTGCCGAATCTTCACTGTCCAGACTGTCCTGGACGGCAGTCTCAGCGACTAGTTAGCCCTTCTCCTCCACCACAGAGAACTCTTGCTTGAAATCCTCTGGTAATTTGTCCTCAATTTAGCAATGTTCTCCCAGAGTATGTATTCTTATCGACTCAGGAGCGTCTGCTGGTTTGCAATCCCAAACTGCAGGCCTCCTGAGGAATAAAGTTTATGACTAAACGAGTCTAGTCTTTGCTCTTACCTGTGGAGGCTTGGTAACCCTGCCTTTCCCACTCATTAGCAACTCCTACTACAACAGAACACGGAGCTGGTGATAGAAAACATGTGTATACCCTTTAGAGGGAACAAAATACCTCCAGTCAGCTCATTTCACTGTAAGAGCCAGGGAAGAGGGTGTCTGCCACAGAGCCTTGACCAGTTCCACGACTGCTTCATTGACTGGCAGATCAATCTTAGAAAGGGTGGCAAATATTAGAATGTTCACCAACTTGTGAGAATTCTTCAGTGCCAAAACTGAAACCAGTTTCAGTGGGTCCTGTGGTCTTCGGAGGAGATCAATCTCCCACTGCTTCATCTGGTGACAAAGACAAGGATGCAGCCAGCATCTGAAGTGGTGGCAACTCCATAATCTATGGTGGAGAAGCTACCCAAGAAGGCTGGCTGGCCAGGACCAGTCAGAATACTGGACACTGGAGAGATGCTCTTGGGGCCCAGTACCCATTTCAACGTCAGATATTGGAGAACAATGTTCCTGGTACTGTCACATCTGATGCAGTCCCCACAACTGACGAGATGGTTGAAATGAGGTCCTGACTAGAAGAGGGATGCCCCATGCAGCCCAGAGTGGCTACTGGTATGGACCCAGGACCCATCTTTATCCAGGCCATTGCTCTTTAGGGAAAGGCCAATGTTTGGGTTGCTGCATTATTCATGGCCCTGACGATCTTGAAGGAAGGTAAGTGCACTGTGCCCCAGCTGAGATACAGAGGGTTGCACTTCCGAGTCCGAGCAGTCAGAAGCTTCACGTAATGAAGACACTGATGCTGACTCTACCAAAAAGAGGTAACCTGAACCTGGGGATGGAGATACTAAAGGAAGAAAGGGAGCTTCCCTCTTGATAGAACTGGTTTGAGAAGAGGACTAGATAGTGGTACTGGGGGCTTCTCAATGCGGTGAGGGTTGAGCCGTAGGTGCAGGAGGCAGTTGGATGGTTTCTAATGCTGGTGAAACCTGCACCGAGACACTGCATATGCCTCTTGCGTAGATGGGAACAGCATCGACCGTTGGCTCCTCAAATGCTTCTTAGGGAACAGCCTCACGGACCTAGCACAGGCCCAGAGGCATCAAGCCCCTCTTAATAGGCAAGGCTCCTGGCGCAGCTCTCTGCTACATGCTTAGAGTCCTTGCCCCTATCTCATCTCAACACCAATGTGGAATAACAAGATACTGAACCCGAGGAAGGTCTGGGTCTCTTCCACAGTACCAAGGATCAGGACCACGGAGCTGAAGATACATGTGATGGAGCGCTGTGTACAGATGGTGAAGTATTTGGGGCACTCTCCCCTCGCACTGTTTCAGCTGGAGGGTTGAGGTACTGCTTCCATAAGCAAGCGCTTGCGTTTTGCTGCTCTATCCTTACTGTGGTTTGAAGCCTTTGCAGATGTGACACTTGTCACTAATGTCAGCCCAGTACTGAATGAAAAGAAATGATCCAAAAGGACACAAACAGAAACCTAACACTAATTCACTTGAGAAACTAACAACTAACAATAAATAACAACTATTTATGATGAGTGAGAAATGCAAACGAATAAACAAGTCTGAGATTGCTCTGACAACCATCACTGGCAGTAAGAAGGAAGGGGAGGGGGAAGTTGGGGACAACTCTCTTATATCAGCACACAGCGCTTGTGGCAGCAGAGGGCACTCAAGCCAGGCTGACAGATATTGCTGAGGTGGGAAAAAAAAATCTGACATCTTTGCACGAGGCACACACACATCTACAGTGGAATTGCCATGGGAAATCACACAAAGAACCACTCAAAATTTCATTTTATAGACCCTTTTAAGACTATTACCATGCTTTAATCAGTCTAATATACTCATGTAAAATCAAAAAAATGCTCTTTCATAAAGCACATTTTGCACCTCATTATATGAGATTACATCTTTCATCACTGAATGTTTAATTTCACAGCATTTGGTAAACTTTAATATTGGAGGAAATAATATAAGCATACAATTAAAATAACTATCACTTAAAGTTTAAACAGAAGAAAGCTCTAATGCAGCAAAACACCCTACTATGTTAACACAACATGCAATAGTTTTAAGGACAAAAAACCTTTTCCTCCAGATTAGAATACATTTGACTTGTTTTATATTATTCCATTACATATAAGAGGTTTGGTTTTAAATGTAAGAGGGAAAAGAGATGCACTTGAAAACACAAATTATTTTAATAGACAGAATGACCAGAAAAAAGGGATTGATTTGGTATATATGAACAGGTCATATACAAAAAAAGACAGCAATTCATGGGAGCTGCCTTACCTAATGAGAACGGTGATCCATATAATTCAGTATTTTGTCAGAGACTGATCAGAGCCTGATGCTTCAGAAAAGTTTTCGGAAAACCTATTGTGCCATTTATGGAATTACCATCCTCCCAATGCAGAAAGTTTCTTCCTGATCTCATCAGTTGATGGTTGAATTATGTCTTGAAACATGATGTTTATATCCCTTTTTAAAAACATATACTAATTTACTTATGGGTGGTTTCATTAATATAAAATGCCACTGCCATGGAGTAATAAGTTTCACAGATTTGAATTTTGTGTTAAAAAGTATTCCCTTTTATCAGTTTTAAATTTATTGCCTTTCACTTTCATTGAGTGTCCAATGGCAGTAAGGTTAAATGAAAGACAGATGTGACATTGGGTGCTCCAGATTATCTTATGCCATTCCTTATTTTAATACCTCTGCCACACTGCCTCCTCTTTGTCTCTTTTGAGAGCTAAACATTCCCAGCCTTTTCACTCTAAGTTTGTTCATTCTTCTAACTATTTTCATCATACATCTCTGGATCCCTTCTATTATTCCCATGTTTTTTGAGATAGGGTGACCAGTACATTTAGGCCACAAAAACAGATTTTTCAAGTTTCATGAAACCTACAATAATATGAGTACAATTAATTATTTTTAAATTTTAATTAAAACAATTTACTTAACTATCTCCTTCTGGTGTTAGAATCATAGAATATAAGGGTTGGAAGCGACCTCAGGAGGTCATCTAGTCCAACCCCCTGCTCAAAGCAGGACCAATCCCCAATTTTTGCCCCAGATCCCTAAATGGCCCCCTCAGGGATTGAACTCACAACCCGTTAGCATTCTAGGCACAACAGCAATGTGCTTGTGGATGAAAACTAAAGGTTCAGTTCACTAAATAGACCGGTCTAATTTCACAGCTCAAGCTAAATGAAGTGCAAAATGTAAACAAACAGCAAAAATGACTGACAAATAATTAGATTTCTAGTATTAACTTTTAATAATTCTAATGGATTAGGAGCAAAGGGAAGATTTTTTTAAAACCATCACTGCAGTGGATAAAATCTCTTAAGTTTTGATGCTAATTTTAGGCTCTTATGTATAAAAGGCTTAATTTTCAAAGTGCTGAGGATTCGCAGCTCTGATTGACTCTAAAGGGTCTGCACCCTTGAAAAAAAATCAAGCCTAAGACCTCAATCCTGAAAAGAGATACTGAAGTAAATGAAGATACTCACAGTGCATAAAATTAAGCACATGCTTAAGTCTTTGTGGCAACAACAGAGAAACTTAACAGAATTTACACACTTAACTGTGGCCAGTGTTTCTTTAACTAGAGCAAGGCAAATGCAATTCTGCAAATACTGTACCTGGTGATAGTGCTTACTGCGAAGTGAGATGGAGGCTGAGTCTCATGCATTAGGAGTTTCAAGTAGACACTGCTTTGGTCTCTTGCCACTGCCACTACTGGATCAGCCTGTCCTTGGTCACAATTATAAAACAGCTTTGGAACAAGTCTTAAATAAAGCAGAAAACAGGTAAAATAGTAAGCAAATCCCTTTTTACAAAGATAGATATCACAAAAACTGATCTAATGTACAATTTAGGCAGACATGTGGGTAAATCTGTGTTGATTTTTAAAATGACAATTGTTACTCTAAACTCAAACTCACTTTCTCCTCAAACATTTACCTCAAAGGAATCATTTATATCCTTACTGGAGACTTGAAGACCACCTTCTTTTCCAATTTTACCTTTACTCTCACTGTCCTCTATTGTGGCCACTAGCATTCCAGTCAGGAATATAACAGATTTACACTGGAAACAAAGTAATTTAAAAATATCTGCAGCAGTGATTGGTGCTGAGTAACAAACATTTTTCTTCCCCTGCCTCTTTCCCTCTCTAAGACTGACCTCACTTCCAGAGTGAGAACACATGCCAAGAAGATCTTTAGCTTCTGACTCCAAATAATTCACAGAGTGACACATACACACACTCTGGCAAGTCAACTGACTAATTTTACCATGTTAAAAAAGCCGTAGTGCACTGAAAACTGAATGTTGAGTCAGATTTCTTGTGTAAACTATAGTGGGATGTTACAATTCATTTTTGTTAACATAGATGGAATTTAAAAGCACTAGAAAATATAATTTAGTGACAGGATAACCCATTGACCAATACTTCCTGATTGTTCACCCTGGATTTTGAGGATCTCTCTTTTGCAGGCTTGTATAAACCACTTCAACTTCTGACAACAATTCTTTCCCAATCCCTGCCCTCTCCATTGTCACCCACTATTCTGGCAACTTTCCCTTCATTCAAAAGACAAAGGCAGACAAACAGTCTTTTGTGACACTAGCTTATGTGCTACACCACTGAATCAGACATGGACATGGGAGATACTGAAGAGTGGCACCCCAAGGATTAATCATGTAACTCCTTCATTTCCAAATGCCATTCTTGAATATGGTAGCCATAGATGATCTGCTACAGGATTGGCTGCTATAATTCCTTTCACAAGACTGAAAAATCAGTACAGTACCTGAACTTTAGTCCAAGCTTAACCACCAACTCCCTCCATGTCATTAAATAAATCACAATTTACTGGAGTCACAGTTTCCTCATCCGTACAGTGGAGATAATACACCTTATGCCTGGGGGAATTCTGTACCACTGCGTAATGCAGAATTTGTGCAGAATTAATGTTCTGCGCAAAATTTCCTTTTCCCCCCTCACAGAAATGGGCTGCTGGCTGCCACTAGCGGCTGCTGAACCCAGCAGAGCCCAGGTTCCCAGCTCCGAATAGAAGACACTGCTGGGGGGAGGGGGAAGAAGAGGGAGCTGGATGGTCCCAGCAGTTGCAGTTCCCAGCATGCCCTGAAGTAAGGAAGCAAAGTGCAGGCAACTCCATACAAACCTGGTACCCAGTATCAGGCTATTTCTCCCTCTGGATCCCTGGGGGAGGATGGGGTGAGAGTGTCCGGGCTGGGAGGTGGCCGGGGGGGGGGGGGGGGGGGAAGAGGGGAAGAGGGCCACAGCTAGGCTCTGGTGGGGAGGAGGTGCAAGTGTCTCAGCTGGGGAGCGCCCCACAAGTGTCTGGGCTGTGGGGGCAATCCGCAATTGGGCTCGGGAGGAGGGGGGGGGTGGGAGTCTGGCCCCACAGCTGGGCTCTGAAGGCAATGAGACAGAGACAGGAACAGGGTTGTCATAGGGGTTTCTTTAACTCTCTGCTCCTGGGGGAGTTTTTTGTGTCTGTAACAATACAGACGTAGATACTGTAAGGTTATTTTGAAATAAATTACCAAAATAATTGAAACTAGTGTGATTATAGAGTGTTATTATGATAAATAAAATATGCAGAATTTTAAAATACTGTGTGCAGAATTTTTTGGCACAGAATTAACACCTCAGCAGTATTGTGACGATTAAATGTTTATGCAATGCTTTAAAAAATGGAAAGTACTGTGTGATAATTCAAAACAAAAAGTGGTTCAGAAATAATGTATTCCTTCCATCACAAGTAGTGTATGTGTGTGTATAGATTATATATATATATAAAAAAACAAGAATTAAAATGTATAGTGTTAAGTAAGTGGTAAGTATTATTTAGTTGCAGGTACATGGTGTATTAGGCTAGCATATTATTAAAAACCTTTGTTTTAGCTTATACCTCATCAAAGAAGCTGCAGCTATGTGTCTCACTCTGGGGTCTTCATCACCAAGAAGGTAAATTACAACACTGTTGAGCACTCTGTCCTGAAGTTTTAATAGCTATGGGAATAGATTAGTATAAGTAAAGATGAAACATCATAGCACATTTTAATTGCTCTGACGAACTTTACAGATTTTTAAAGATGTATTTTGTAGAGCCAACATGTAAAAGTATGTTTCCTTTGTAGATAGAAGTTACCAATGTAACAGTTTTACTTCTACATTGCTGAACAAACTGTTTATTTACCTAGGGAAATAATCTGATTATAACTTTTTAAAATCATACTATAAAGCTCTGTATTTCAGTAGAAAAGGAACTTTACGCCCAGTACTAAGAATTAGGCCATGATTCAGCAAAGCACATGCATGAACCATTGGCTTCAGCAGGTCTTAAGCACCTGATTAAAATTAATCATACAACAAAGTGTTTTACTGGATCAGTGCCTTAGCCCCCAACCATAATGCTTTGATATAATTTACAAAAGATAGGCTTCTTACCTAAATTCCCTGTAAGGTGCGCTGCCACATGGGCACACAGCAGCCTATTTAGCACTGCGCAGGTGCTCAGGAAACCTGCCAGGGGACCTGCTGCAGATAGGGGAGGGACACCCCTACCCCGGCCCAAACTCAGCAGCGGCTGAGGCAGCCCAGATGTACCATAGCCCCCCTACACTGGTCCCAATTCTGCCATGGCCAGAGGAGGGGCGCCTATCCTGCAGCCCCAGCCCCGGAGCTGCCGCGGAGGGGAGTGACGCCTCTCCCACTAAGCCCAAGTGCTGCTGCAGGGAGAGACAGCTGGGGGGAATCCTCTCCCCGTCATAGCCCTGGAGCACCCTCCTGCACCCCAAATGCCTCATCCCCAGCCCCACCCCAGAGCCTGCATCCCCAGGCAAAGCCCTCATCCACTGCACCCAACCCTCTGCCCCAGCCCCATGCCAGAGCCCGCACTCCAACCCTCTGCCCCAGCCCTGAGCCCCTCATCCCTGGCCCCAACCAAGAGCGCACACCCCCAGCCAGAGCCCTCACATCCCTGCACTCCCACCCCAGCCCTGAGCCCCCTTCCTACACCCCGAACCCTTCGGCCCCACCCCCACCACATGAATTTTGTTATGTGCACCAATATGGAGGTGGCGTGTCACACATCACCTCCATATCGGCGCACATAACAAAATTCATTCCGCATATGGGTGGAAAAATTAGAGGGAACAATGCTTCTTACCCCAGTATAATGATGAACACCTCTGTGCAAGTTGTCTGCTTTTCCTTCCAAAAAGCTGACTAATCTTAATAGGTAAAACGGACAAAGGCAGACCACGTTACTAACCATCATTAAAGTCACAAGAATTTTTCTTAAGTATTACACAGTGTAATTAATTTTTAAAAGAATTAAAATTTACTTTTATTAATTTAGGCAAAAAGGTCAGAATTAGCACATTTTAGTTAATCTGTTTCAAGAAACAATATATTGAAACAACATTCTAAAGTTTCCAGCATGCTGAACTAGGGCAATTTTTTATTAATTTATTTTTTAAAATAAGACTTCTATCTCAAAAAGCCTGTGGAGAGTAAGGTGATGTAAAAGCAAAGGCATAAGTGCAGTATTATTTACCCAAACAGTGTTTTGGAATAAGTGAAAAGTGGGAAATAGTTGACAAAAGACTAACAGAAGGAGCTTAAAAATTGTGCTGCATATCTGGGACTTCAATAGATTTCACAGGAATCCCCAGTTATTTTGAACACTGGGTCATATCTATCTGTTCACAGTTTCTTAGAAGACAGATTCAAGCGATTAAAAGAACACACAGAAGTTGCTAATGTGCCCAATCCTGTAATCTCTGATGTTAATGGCAGCTTTCTTGTCAGTCTTGAGGATTTGTTTTATAAGAGGTTCATTAATTTTTCAAGCTATTGAAACTTCAATTCACAAGCTAGGTCTCCCATACAAGGTACTGTATGCACAGCCACAATACAACTTATTGAAATATGCACACTTACCGGAAATCTATCTCAGCAAGAGTTTCCAGAAGCTCTGTCCTTACTAGCCAATAAGAACTATTCTTCAGAGTAAGGAGGTCGATGATTAACTGTAAACCTAGTTCACTATAACTGCTACTGCACAAGCTCATGATGCAATGCTAAAAAGGTAGAAACAAGTTTTTAATTATTATGCTACCTTTTATGGATTTAGAGAGAGTCTCTTCTTGCACTAACTTTGTGCTTACACATATAAAAACCTAAAACCAACCTATTGCTAACACTTTAAGGAAACTGTTAAGCAAACTAGAATTAAGAATTATTTTTACATTTTAATTAAAACACTCATATTATTGTAGGTTTCATGAAACTTGAAAAATCTGTTTTTGTGGCCTAAATGTACCCTATCTCAAAAAACATGGGAATAATAGAAGGGATCCAGAGATGTATGATGAAAATGGTTCAAAGAATGAACAAACTTAGATACGAAGAGAGTGAAAAGGCTGGGAACGTTTAGCTCTCAAAAGAGACAAATAAGAGTCAGTGTGGCAGAGGTATTAAAATAAAATAAAAGCCTCTACAGGGGCTCGGCACGGAGCTTAGTCAGCTGCTAGGAAAGTCTGAAGGCTCCAAACTCTGGCAAGAGACCTCAAGACTCAGCAAGACAGGACCTGAGGGCTTGAGGGTTACCTCTAACTACTCAAAAACCTCTTCCCTAGTGAAGTGATTCCTACAGGGAAGGGTGAGGGGGCGCACGCGCAGGAGTAATAGTAAATTTAAATGTCAAAGCAAAAGACTGAGTCATACCTCCTTGGTTTTATCCCCAGTTATGCGCTGACTCACTAGGTATTCTTGGGCAAGTCATGTAAACTTTCTGGATTCTTCTACCTCTATGCCTCACTTTACCTGTCTACAAAAGTACTGTAATATACTTCTCTCTGAGAATGAATAGCTGTAAAGTGCTTTGAATTACTTATGCTGAAGGGGACTAAGTGTTATAATAGCAGAATATGCTTAATTGAGGACTATCCAAATTTAAGTGTCCAAAGTCACATCCGGCCATCCCTGCACCTCCCTAAATTTTCCTGTTTTAAAAGACTCTACACCACACTTTGAGCAACATTGCCTAAATTTAAAATGGGGAATGCCACTGGAACCAGTAAATCTCTAAAAAATAGAATGAATTTTAAGTGCAATCACTGTATACATATACACACAAAAACATCATGGATTACCGGGTAAAGAGCCCAGTTTCCATAAAATGTGAACGTTTTCACACATTTAAACTACTACATTTCATTGACCGGAGTTCCTCTCCTCCAATTCCATCCTAGACACTCTCTAATGTGACTTCTTGTGCTCCAATTAAACTGCTCTTGCCAAAGTCTAGTGACCTCTGCTTAGGCAAAGCTCCAAATCAGTAATCCAACCTCATTTTCCTTGATCTGTCAGCCACCTTCAACACAGGGAACCATACTCCTATTCTTGAAATCTTGTCCTCCCTTGGCTTCTGTGATTCTGCCCTCTCCGGATTCTCCTACCTCTCTAATCGTTCCATCAGTGTATCATTGCTGCTCTACAACTTTCTGTGAGGGTTCCAAAAAGTCTTTGTTCTCTTCCTCTTCTCCCTCCACACCTTATTGCTAGGTAATCAGACCCACAAACACATATTCAACTACCATCTCTATGCTGACGACTTAGAAATTACCTCTACTCCAGACCTGTCGCCGTTTGTCTAACCTAAAATTTCTGCTTGTCTGATTTTTCTTCATTGGTGTCTAGCCATCAACGCAAGCTCAACATGGTTTAAACAGAGCTCTTAATCTTTCCCCACAAACGTGGGATTATCTTTGACTCTGACCTCTCTCTCTCTCGGTCCCCACATCCAGGGTATGTATAAATCTTGCAGAATCTTCTGCATAGCATCTCTAAGCTAGGACCTGTCCTATCCATCCACACAGCTAAAACTCTGCTCTCATCATCTCGCTTACTGCAATGCCCTTTCACTGGCCCTGACAAATGTAATCTTGTGCCACTTATATTCATTCAGAATGCTGCTGCAAAGATCATTCTTCTGACTTGCCACTTTAACCATATCACCCCTCTCTTTTAATCCTTAAGATGGTTTCCCCCTTTTTAGTGCATCAAACATAAGTTGCTTGTCTTGACTTCCAAGACTCTCCACAATCTTTCTTTCACTACCAAATGTTAACTCCCACCTATTATCAACCAACCAATCATGTCAGCCTCCACTGCCCACTTACTAAAAAATTTTCTCTTATGCTGTCCCTCATGCTTGGGAGCAGCTCCCAGTGAACCCCTACAAAGCTCTCTCATTATCCTCTGAATTCTCCTTGACTATGATGCTTACAAAAAATTGGAGAATGATTAGGCCACTGGGTGCATTAATAACTACTGCCTATCATGCTAAGCAAAATTATTTCCTTGTATTCTTCCATCAGTCTGTATCCATGTGCTTTCTCCTCTCATACTTTGACTGTACGCTCTTTGGGGCTGGGACCATCTTTTCATTCTGTGTTTTTACAGCACCTAGCACAACAGAACCCTGGTCCATGACAAGGGCTCTATGGTAATATAAACAAAAAACAACAATAAGAATTTTGTTTACCCTCACAGCTGCACAAGCCAGTTTGCATGTAACTGAGGATTCATCTTTCAGAGTTTTCTGTAAGAGAGGTATACAGTCTACCAGAGAAAAGAGATTTCCTGAAAGAAAGAAAGAAAGAATAATGAAACAATAAGGGCAATGTTTTCACTACATGCACCAAAACAACCCCCTCAAAATAACTCAACTGTTACCTGTTGAACTTCTGACATTTGCTAGCCAGTTTTCCACATCAAACCGTGATTTATTGAGAATGGAGTAGACAATGGTTCCACAGAGAATGGCAGTAGCTCCTCTAATCTGGGGATCTCCATGATCAATATAGTTCAAAACATCCGATACATACTGCTCTTCTGAGAAAACAAGTTACAACAACTACTTTATTTTAAAAATATTAGTTCTAGGATTTAACAAGCCTTCTACTGACATTGCTTAGAAAGAATGTAAAATAGACTGCATTAAATCAGCTATAATAAACGAGGCACAAAGCTTCATCAAAAACAAATAAAATGAAAGCATCATCCAAGCATGCACTAAATTCATAATGAAGCAGCAGTTTTAGAATGATACTTGTGGCCCAATTAATATCTAACATAGTATAGAACAGAATGTTATATAGTCCTAAGGTTGCTCTCATTAACATGCTGGCCCTTATTAGGCTTGTTCCATTCATCCCTAATCACTTCCTCAAAGGAGGAGCAAAGGGGTACTGCAGCATCAGGGGAGGATTTTGAAACAGAGAAATTTACTCTGAGGCTTACTCACTGGAGCCTACTCAGGTTTCATAGCCAGACAGCTCACTTTCCTCAGTGGAGGAGGGCTGGTGGGCAAAAGGAAGACTCCCCTCTCCTGTACTTTTTGTGCTCTGTCTTTCCCATTTTAGCTTTTCACATTTTTTTTGTTTAACCTTTTTGCACACATTTTGAGAGCATAGAAGTTCTGATGTAGCTTTGGTGAGACCTTTTGCAGCTTACCTTCCCTAGGGCCTGGAACCCTCTTCAGCAGTCTGTCTCAGAATCCTCAGCCACAGGGTCCCATTCCCCCTGGGACAGGGGAGGGATGTAACTCATTGTCACAGTCTTTCTGGTTGGAAGGGGCTGATTAGAAGCCCGGTTTCTTTCCTCAGGGTGCTCAGGACCCACTTGGAAAGTGGGGGGATTTATGGCCCCATGGACTTCCCTTCTTTCTTTTGCTGAGGTCCCCTCGGACTTACCCCGAATCAAGTGGTCAGGATCTTTGCTTTTGGAACCTCGCTTTTGGAACCTCTTCCTGCTCTGCACTGGGGTTTCTGATCCATTTTTCCCCAGCTGGAGTTACAGCTGCCTCAGTGGGTAGGGACCTATCTGACTCATTGCCCCAAGACCTAACGGAGTTAGGGGTGGACGGCTGGGTGCAGGCTCAGCACAACTCTTCATCTGCTGAGCCTGGGAAGGCTACCTCACATATAGAGCACTGCCTGGATTTGCTCTAGTGCTTTTGCCGCTGCGCTTCCATGCCTTTAAGGGACAGAGGAGCCTTCACAGAGAAGCTGCAGTAGAGGCTCAGGGAGAATTGAGCCCACAGGGGGTTAACCAACCCAAGAAGGAGGAGGAGGACAAAGACTAAGGAGGAGGAACAGCTCTCCACTGCCCAAAAAACTGGGCAGTAAAGTTAAAATAGAAGGAATAAGGGAGGCAGCAAAAAAAACCCACCATTGTCCGCTGCTGCAGAGACAGACAATCTGGTGACCAGACCACACAGCACCAGAACAGTGACCCTTCTCCATGAGCTACAGATAGAGGAGCGCAGCCCAGATACCCAGACAGTGAGAGACAGTAGGCTGCAGAAACTAACTTTTCAAAAAATAGAAATACCACAATTATGATCACCTAGTCTGACCTTCTGCATAACACTGGCCATAGAATTTCACCCAACTCCTGCATCAAACCCCTGACTTCTGGCTGGCTAGAGTATCTCTTTTAGAAAGACATCCTACCATGGTTTAAAACTTGAAGTGGAGCAGAATCCACGACGTCCCTAGGTAAGTCATTCCACTGATTAATTATACCCTTAAAAATCTGTATCCTATATTCTGTCTGAATTTGTGTAGTCTCAACTTTCAGCCATTGGATCTGGTTATTCTTTTGTCTCCCAGATTAAAGAGTCCAAAATCATCATCAGAAATCTTTTCCCCATGTATCAGAGTAACAGCCGTGTTAGTCTGTATTCGCAAAAAGAAAAGGAGTACTTGTGGCACCTTAGAGACTAACCAATTTATTTGAGCATGAGCTTTTGTAGCTTTTTCACGAAAGCTCATGCTCAAATAAATTGGTTAGTCTCTAAGGAGCCACAAGTACTCCTTTTCTTTTCCCCATGTAGGTACTTAGATTATGATCAAGTCACCTAACCCTTAAACTCCTCTTTGATAAACTAAATAGACTGGGCTTAAAGTCTTTCACTATAAGGCACATTTTCCAGATCTCTCATATTTCTTGTAGGTCTTTTCTGATCCCTTTCTAATTTTTCAGCATCCTTTCTTAAATTGTAGATAGCATTTTAAGTAATGGTCTCATTAACGCCATATACAGAGGTAATACCATTTGATATTTACATTTATACATCAAAGGATAGCATCAGCCCTCTTAGCCACTGCATCTTACTGGGAGCTCATTTTAAACTGATTATCAATTAAGTCCCCTAACTTCTTTACAGAGTCACTAGTTTTGCAGGATAGTCTCCCATCCTAAGTCTGATCTATATTCTTTGTTCCTAGACATATAATTTTGCACTGGGTATAGTAATGGTGAGATCTAAAATAGGATTCCTGAAGTGTAACACTAAGGCTTGGTCGACACTTAGAAAAATTAAAACCTGTTAAAAACCCTAGAACATTTGTAGAATACACTGCATCCACACAGATGCACCAAATGGTTTACAAACAGTTGAGAAAGGGGCTAATCATTTAGAACAGATTACCGTTAGCATATTCAAATCTGATTAAACTAATTGGTTTAGTGCCAGCATAGCTGAGGACAAGCAGAGATGATTTAATTAGTTCTCCTGCTACTGTCCCATAGTGCACTGGTACTGCTGCAAATTCTCGGTGTTCATCGCTTCTCACAGTTAAGTTGGGAAATGTGGGCATTGTAACTGAAATAGTCTAAGACAGTAGTAGTGTGGACAGAGTAATACTTAAACTGATGTGACGTGGCTAGTATACGTGTACTGAGTGAGCTCTGTGTACCCTAAAGAACTGAACTGGTTTAGACAAGGATTCAATTATGTATTAAAAAGTCAACAAGTTAAAATGTTTCGCAAAAAAGAGTAGGGAACTGTAATGTAACCTCAACATACCATACTCTTCTCCCATGGTTTCAAGAGGTGTTTTATACAGTTTGCTGAAGAAAGATTCAGGATGAAGGGCAACAGCTGCTCCAACACAGCTTACTGCCAACGCTTTTACACTGACCCTCACATCCCTATCAGGAACTAAAGCTGTAAAAAAGAAAAAAAAATGTTGAACGTAAGTAACTACTTTCAATTATTAAAGAGAAAAATTAATATCCTGTTACAACTTAACCTGGACAAATACTATTGACGAGGTATTAATGCAGACCCAATAATTGCATCTAATTATTAGCATCATTTATACAGCACTTCCTTCCTAAAAAATTTCCAATTGCTAAACATTAGCTTTCTCTGTTCACTGAGAATGTGGGAGATGCATTAGCAGTGCACAATATTAGATAGTTTAGGACAGGAAAGAATATATCAAATGATAGTGTGACACGCTTATCTAAGTTTCAAAACTACAGCTATCCCCACTGCAGAAGCAGACAAAATCCATGTAAAAAGAAGGAATGGGCATACTGCACCAGAAAGCATTTTTGAAAATAGCTCCCTGACATTTTATTGCAGCATGGTGCATTCCAAAGGCAAAATAATTGCTGTTTCAAAATACAGTATTCTAGATTATCTAAACTGTGTTAATTTGTACAGGAAATTAAGAAACCAATAAGAATTTTTATTAAAGGCATAAAAATGAAAGAATGTCTGCTTGTCACCCAAGCCTGTAATCTGGGCACCATCTCTCTTTAGGTGCTCCCATCCAATCTATATCTAAATACTGCTGATTCTTTCTGCACAACTTCTCTCAAATATGGCCTCTCTTATCCAGCCAAGCAACTAAAACACTAGTCAAAGCTCTCATCTCGTCTCTGGCCTTGACAAATGCAAGCTTTCCCCACTCATATCCATTCAGAATGCTGCTGCAAAGATCATTTTCCTAGACTGTTTGACCTGGTCACCCCTCTTTGAATCCCGTCATTAGCTCTCTTCTCCATCTCCTCAAACAAACTGTTTTAATTCACTTTCAAGGCCTTCCACTATCAATATACACACTACCTATCATCTCTCACTTGCTATCGAGCTGTCGATGCTCACTTTCAATCAGCTCATGATGCCAGCCTGTGCTGTTCACGTGTTAAATTTTCAAACAAGCACTGCTGTGCTTTCTCCCATGCTGCCCTACACACTTGGGAGTTCCTTCCCATAAGCATCTGCAAAGCTTTCTCATTACCCACCTCAAAACTCTCCTTTGCCGTGAAAACTTGACCAAAAAACCAAAAAACAAAAAAAACAAAAAAAATTTGACAATGGTTAGGTTTGTTACCAGGGACCACTACATGTCATGCTGATAAATTATATCTCAACTTTTCCTGGTACTTCCATGTCTGTCTGTATCCATCTGGTATCTCTTGTCATATACTTGGTCTGTAAGGTCATTGGGGCAGGGACCGCCATTTTGTTCTGAGTTAGTACAGCACCCGAACACATTGAAGTCCTCGTCCATGACTAGGGCTCCTAAGTGCTATGGTAATGTAAACAGTAATAATAGTAAGCAAATGTGGGTGAGGACAGATTCCTTTTGCCTTTGTTAGGATTCTTACATTCTGAGGTCAAGCGGACAAGAGCTCAAGAATGAGGAAAAACAAATCAGTCACTCAGGTCTAACACAGCCACATCCAATTGAAACTGTAAGGAGAATTTCCACTGGGCAGAAATTATTTACCCAAATTGGAATGTGACTGGGACAGTGAGGTTGAGAAACTCTCCTACCCTTGCAGAAGTGCTATGGAGGTTTTACTATCCACAAATGATCAGGAATTGTGTGCGCTACATCTCATCTGAAAGAGGGCACCTCTAAAAACATCCCTCATATAATGCTGGGGTATTGGTTTAGGTTCTGACAGAGAGCAGAGTGGTACTAGTGATTATTAATAAGGCTAAGATTTTATCACAGATACTTTTAGTAAAAATCACAGACAGGTCACGTGCAATAAAGAAAAATTCATGGAAGCCTGTGACCTGTCCCTGACTTTTACTAAAAATATCCATGATAAAATGAGAAGGGGTGGGCAGATGCCAGGTGGCTGGAAGCTCCAGGCCCCTACACCACCACCTGCAGCTGGGAGCTGCAGGGTTCCCTCTACCCCCACAGTGGTGGGGAGTCACTGGGGTCCCCCTATGACCAGCGGCAGAAGCTGCCGGGGAGCCGCAGGGGTCCCCCATTCTGCTGCTGGTGTCCTGCATGCCGCCGCTGGCAGCTGGGGAGCTGCAGGGAATGTTCCCTGCCTGTGGCAGCTGGGAGCTTGGGGGCACCGCTGCCCTAGGTGGCAGGGGACCTCACAGTTCCCTGTTGTTGTGAGAGGCTGCTGGACCCTGCAGCTCCCAGCCGCCAGGGCTGAAGTCACAGAGGTCTTCGGAAGTCACAGATTCTGTGACTTCCATGACTAAATCGTAGCCTTAATCGTTAATGTTTATAGACACAACTAGATTATAAGCTTTTCAGGACAGGAGCTAGGTCTTATTTCTGGGAGTCCCATAGGATGCTCAAGAACAAAATGAAAATAAGGTACCCCTCATGAACCAGTTCCTCCCAGGCAGAACATAGGAGGAAGGTCTGGGTTTTGTTTTTTTTAAGTACAAAGATATGGAAATCAAGAGCCTGGGAAACAGTACTTAGATTTGCCAAAGACAGCGTGTGACTTTGGGTGAATCACTTCAGCCTCATATCACTCTTTTGATGTAAGTATGCTGATTTCACAGATGCATAAACCAGTTGTTTATTTCTAGAGTGCTTTGATATCTTGTGAGGAGAGTTGCTATAAATTATAAACACCACCTCCTAGAACAACAGAACAACCTAGGTTTTCCTTGAAGACTTCCCCTTCCAGTCTCCACACTAAGCTTTTAAGAGAACTTATGAGAACACAGCTGACAGTAGTATAGCAAGTAACAAAGGTGGGGGGAGGAGGGTGGCTTCACTGATAGCAGGCAGTTCCACTCCTGCTGATGGCTCTGGTACAAGACAGAAAAATCCATTTCCTTCGCCTATGCAACAGCAGTCTAAGCAAGCTCCACCTCCTTGTTTCTAGTTGCTTTTACTAGTATCCCAGGCTTAACTATGCTATATAAAATCTAGACACCTATGTAAACCACTAGTAAAATGGAGGAGCACCTGGCATCATCATCATCATGTGACCTGCCAGCTCCCCACTGATTACAATTCAAGAATTGCAGTCTTAAGGAGGAGTTACAACAAGTTATCTGGTTATTTTACCATTTAAAACATCCTTTAAAATACTTTTTTTTTTAAACGTAATATTTGACTAGCAAGTTTACAATAATATAATAATTTTACCAGGAACGAGCAGGTCAAAACTAGGTTCAGCAATTATGAAATAGGCTAGAAATCCTTTCAAAGCTCTTTACAAGCTGCTGTCATACTTTAAAGTCCTGTCATGAAAAAACAATACACTCAGCCGATGAAGAGCTGTCAAACAACTAGATGAAGCGATCACACTTTGTTTTGTATATTGAGGCAGACAGTAAGCCATCACTGTTTCTGAGAGCAACTTACCACCTTTCTCCCCAGTAAGTAGAAAAGAAGCAGATAGGAGACGAACACAGTGAACCAGAGGAGCAGAATTTCCATCTGTGTAGTGACCTATATCTCCCTTTATTCTGGAAGGCTGTTACAAAAAGCAAATCACAGATCTTATGTATGCTTTTAAGATTACGTTTAAATTAAAAAATCATAAAAGGGAACACAATTTAGAAACATTAAGTAATAAACAAGGATCCTATAAATCTATTTGCCATGGAAAAAAACACAGAATTTGCATTTTTACAGAGATTCTTTAATTTATATTTTTTGAAAAAAATAGAATCATGTACAGTAGCATAATCGGGGAAATGGGCAGGGCTTGGGCTGCCAGCTTAAAAATTGTGAATATATCCATTAAACATTGTGTTCAACTGACATCTATTTATATTACGGCTATGGAAATTAAAGTTCAGCATTTTATTTTAAACGTGGAAAAACATGGATTTTATGGGAGGCAGGGGTTTAATCAGAGAATTTTGGTTTTTTTATCACAAAAAACTAGGATCCCTGGTAATAAATCAGAGGCACATTAAATACATCTTCTATGAGAATACCCTAAAACCAAATATTTTTGCAAAGATGCCACCACCAGCACTAGAACTGTTCTTATTTCACAATGAAAACTATAATATGACAGTTCTGGTAGATTGTTATTTATCTAGACTTGCTGTTTGACAAAAGACTGTCCAGGAGACTCCTTCGACTACAAAGTTATACTTTCTGGAAACAGAATATGGAAACCCAGCTCAAGATTAACTTCCTTCTGGAAGCTGCCAAATTTGTTTTATTATCTTAAACTGTATGACCAAGCATCTAGCATACTTTTTCAGTATTGGGGATTAATTTTTTTTTTCCATATAAAACTCACTGCATTCAACTTGAACTCCTTGGAAGTTCTTCGTTGTATATGTTCATCGCAGATGGTGGTCAGCTCAATGATATTTGAGCATCTCCTCTTTGCTACTCTTCATGCACACAGCAAGGGGGAATTCTTTTTCTCTCTACAGTTTTAACACCCTTAATTGCATGACTTGTCTATTTATGTTTGCCTAATAGTATACCATCTTTTGTATAAGTAAGTTGTCAAGATAGTGTATTTATGTGATCTAGGAAGTTTTAATTACAAGTTGGAAAGTTGATGACTGAAATGCACTTTTTTTAAGCTGGGACATACACTGTAAAGTATACCAACTATTGTACATATTACCAAATTATCTGCTTATAATGCAGAATTCCACTCGTTCTGTTTCATGTATGCTTGTTTTGAAAATTTAACAAACACACACCTAACTTAAAAACCCACCTCGAGTGAGAGAATGTGTCTTACCTTATTTTCATGATCACCAGATTCTACTGCTTCTTCTTTTGCCATGAATCTATCTACACTGCTGTCAGAAGGCTGCCTGCTATGGCCCGTGTTTTTCAATAAGCGTGGGTGCTGAAGGGCTTCAGAAAAAAAGCAATACATAGCACATTTAAGATGTAAATTAACATAAATGCAAATCACAGACTTTTAACTGAAGTTTATTGCCAAACAGTTAAAACTTGAACAAGTAAAATATGAAAATTCATCTTATACTTTTATCAGAATGTTCTTATATTTGTTTCTGGTACACATAAAACAGGTAATCAGTGCTGCTGGAAATCAGATGAAAGATGCTACTATTTTTGTAGTTGATTTTTCCTATTTATCAACATACCAAGGGAAGAATTTCTGAAAGGATCTGAGGATTCATCATGGAGAACATTTGCAGCTTCATCTTCCTCATCTTGCAGCTGTCCAATCTGCATTCCAGAATACTGGCTTTCAGTACCCTCTAAAACCTAAGATAAACAAGAAGTGGACTTTTAGAGTAGACTAACTTTGAGTGCACAAGTCAGAGCACAAGCATGCAATGTTAGTAATTCAGAACTAGTTCCAAGCCAAAGTCAGTCTGATGCATGTTAGCATGAGCGTGCAGCTACGAGCTAGCCCCACACTTCTCAGATTCCTCATTTTTTCAAGATGCAATTGTGATCTCGATAGCTCACAGGCCTGATTTAGATTGGAGCCTGCCTCTGTAGTACTGCTTGGGCCTTTCTCATTGGTGTGACGCAAACTGACCCTCCATCCCAGCTGTTATCAACCTCCACCACCCCCTTTTAAGGCCTCAACTTGACCTGAACAGTCCAGCTGCCAAACCCTCCAATGACCTCAGATGTAATATGTGGGTAATAGAAATCTAGCAGTGATCCCACTGGGCACCACAAAACATAGCCTGGACATCTTCAAGACATTCTCATTTTATCCCTTCATTCTAACTCAAATTCCAATGGAAATGAGTTTTTTTAAAAAATCCAACCCCTGACACTAATGTTATGGACCTGCTGCTTATTTAATTAAATGTAAAGAGACCACCACCAAAAAGGTAGCAAAACAACATTTCACAGCTATACTATCAGAAGGCAACTGTTAATTTCCTAGCTGCAAAATGCCATGTAAATCATTAAAGTGAAAGATAGCAATTAAGCTGTCAAGAAATTTTAGCTGCTTAGACTATATATGCAAATAAATACACAAACAGTATGCTGATTGAGTCAGTTACCTTTAACATTCCTATCATGCACTGGCCAGGACACAACTATGGACAGTTTCTTGTCTTTAATTTATGAAAGTCTAAGATCCAACCATATAATTATGGAACAAATCTTTATCATTTAATAATATTTCTCTTTAAAATATTAAAAGGACCTGAAAAGGTCCTCTTCTGCATACAGCAAATCCCAGACTTACAAAAATTAAATAAGCATGCAGAAAGACGCAGTGACACCTCAACTCCCATTCCAACAACAAACTAGCTAGAAACACCCTTCACTGTTTTTATGACATCAATCCTCTATACAATGCAAATAAAAAGCAGCCTATAAATTAAAAAAAAAAAAAAAACAGTTAAGTCGGAAAGCATTTAAAATATCTAACAAAATACCAAATTAAAATGACATATCTTCAAGAGAAGAAGAGATAGCATTCTTGGATTTCATAATGGCAGGAAGCTGCACAAACAAAAACAGGCAGAAAAAGCCCACAGCCCAAAGGATAACAAATTTAACACAAAAAAGGCAAGCCTGGCACACCTGATCATATAGGATATAACCACTTTCAGAATTTTCACTCCACTTATTTGGATTTCAAAATCCTATTGTGTATATGTTTAGTTTAACTTCTCTCCTTACTTGTCTAAACCTATAAGAGATTTAGATTTATACACTAATACTCTGCTTTATTATTGCCATGGTTAAAAATTGGTCAAAAATAAACAAATACAAAATATTATATAATAAAATAATACAAATAGACAAAGATTAAAATATTTTAAAGGCCAAATCATTACATTAATGTGTGTTTAAAATAAATATTTTTGAACAGTAACTGTGAAGCAGTTTCTCTTTTGCTTACCTGCCAAAACTCAAGTTCAGTGTTCCACATTACCGGGGGAAAGCTTATGACAATGTAGGAAGTACGATTTTAGATAACTGTGTTTTGATTAGCTGTTGCAGAGAAGATTCCAAACCCTGAACTCAGGTTTTGGCAGATAAATAAAAACTCTTTCGAACACTGGTTTTTAAAATGCATTTGTATTTTACACTATGGTTTTACAATAAAAGTGACTAGAAATGGCATTGTAGGGTTCCATAATGACTGAACATGATTTCCAAAGCAAATGGAAACCGCAATAAGATTCACCAGGACAAATTCTAACTTCAGTTACATTTGTTGCAATACCATCATCAAATTCTGTTCTGAATGAATTTACATGTACTGAATTAAAGATCTGAATATTAAGCAATTTGTTTGCTTCATAAAAATTCCAGTTAATTTTTCATGCAATTTTAATAAAGCTTAATAATTGTTATAATGATCATCTGCAAGACAATGTGATCTGCAACTATAAGCTCTTCACTCTCAAATGCCCATTTAATTAAAGGTCATTTTCACTGGGTTTGAATTGGAGCTGCTTAGTTATGATTTGTAGTTCAAGCATTTTAATGCACACATCAGCTATTTACCCAAGTATTTATGATTGCATCTAAAATGGTTAACTCTTAACCTGTTTGCCAAATACCAGGTGACCTCTGGGTATTTCCAAGTTCATTGTTTAAATAATTATCAACTTACAGTACAAGATGCCTTTCAGAGGCAATTTATATATGTATTAAGCATCACTAAACCTCACTGAAGATGGTATGTACTGGATTTCCCAAGCAGGTACAGCAACTCCTCACTTAACGTCGTCCCGGTTAACATTGTTTCGTTGTTACATTGCTGATCAATTAGGGAACATGCTCGTTTAAAGTTGTGCAATGCTCCCTTATAAAGTTGTTTGGCAGCCACCTGTTTTGTCCACTACTTGCAGAAAGAGCAGCCAGCTGAAGGTAGTTGGTGGGGGCTTGGAAACAGGGTGGACCCCCGCATCAGCTCCCTGCTCCCCTAAGTTCCCTGTGCAGCAGCCTATCAATTGCCAGGCAATTCAGCCATCCCTCCGGCACACTGTGTGTGCTGCTCCTATCCTCTGCCTTGGAGCTGTTCCCAGGAGCCTCCTGCTTGCTGGGGGGGGGGGGGGGGGGGAGGGCCGCAGAAGGGAGAGCGAGGGGAGAAGGGTGCTAATGTCAGGGTGTCCCTCTCCTCCCCCCCACTCCTTTACCCCATTCCACGGGGGTGGGGGGAGGAGAGAACAGGGCTCAGGATGGAGGGAGCTTGCTGGCAGCAGCAGCTGTCTCAACTTGCTGGTCTTCTTAAAAAGACAGTGTACTTAGAAAGGGGTCAGCATTCTTAAAGGGGCAATGCTAGTCTATCTCTCTCACACACACACACAGAGGGTATGTGTGTCTCTCCGTCTCTTTCTGACATGCTGTCTCCCCTCCTTCCATTCAGGCTGCCTTGTAGAGTGTGAGGATACATTAACAACAATGCGTTAACCCTTGAGGGCTCAGCCAGTGCTAGATCACCCTGGGAAACATCCCATCCTCTAATTTCACCTCCTCAACCAAGCTTCACAATCAATCATTGCTGCATACAGTATTAAATTGTTTAAAACTTATACCGTGTATATGTGTGTCTGTATATGTACACATAAAAAATATTTTATACACACACACACACAAATATATATATGTGTGTGTGTGTACACATGTAAAATATAGTCTCTTGTCTGGCAAAAAAAATGTCCCTGGAACCTAACCCCCCCATTTAAATTAATTCTTATGGGGAAATTGGATTTGCTCAACATCATTTCACTTAAAATAACATTTTTCAGGAACATAACTACAATATTAAGCAAGCAGTTACTGTACCAAGAAAATATGAAAGCCTTCGATAATTTTAGATTGCAACTCATGTTGAAAAGAACTATGTACAACCTTGTGTGTCCAAACTTAACTGTTCATTTCCAGAGTTCACAATCCCAGTACATTAGAGCAATGGTTATGTGCTAAGCGAGCATACTAAACACTGAAAGGAGGAAATAAAAGATATGTAAGTGTTAAAAACTGCCAGTGAAGGACGTATTTGTAAACTGTGATCATCCAGCTCAGCAAATTGGTACTTCTCCGTTAAAGCGGAATCTTGGGCTTTACGATTTAAACTTTATTTAATTACTTATGGATATCTTGTATTCTTCATCGCTTGAAGTTGTAAATCAAGACTGGGTATCTTTCTAAAAACTATGCTATAGCTCAAACAGAAATTACAGGCTTGATGCAGAAAGTACTCGGTGAGAGTCTATGGCCTGTGTGATGCAGAAGGTCAGACTATGATCCTAATTGTCCTTTCTGGTCTTAATATTTATGAATTTAAAAAAGCTTAAGACTCCAGTCTTTATGATTGCAAAGATAACTGTCAAAATCTGAACAAGTCTAAACCAATGCAGTTATATTAGCCCAAACATGCAGACAGCCTGAAGCAACAGCTTTAAGGGAAGTGGGAACTCTCCAATTCTTCTGAATATAGTGTTCACTCTGAAGCTTGAGGATGACCACTTAAACATCAACAATGTTAACTATCTCACTACTAGGAGCTTCCAAGAAAGGAGAGGGTCAATCCTATTACCGAGATCTGTACTATCTACTGTGAACACCAGGTCATTTTTGCATCATGAGCATTTAAGTGCTGGTCAGAGTTTGAGAAAATATTACCATTCCTCTCCTGCACAGTCTGACCCCACTTTTGTGCAAGAGTACCTGTTTGCCATACTTGTAAAATAACCATTTTTAAAAATAACTCAATAGGTCATTTATTCTTCCCAACTTATCTTCAATAAGTTCACAGAGCTGCTTTTAGGTCAAGCACTGACAACACATTTGGAAGCCTGAATTGAGGGTTGATATGCTACATATCTGCATTTGATTGTGTCGTTTGCCAAATCCATTGAAAAAAACTTTTTTTAAAACAAAAACCAAAAAAAGCATTAGTGTCTTTTGAACTGTTCTTTTTCAACTACATGACATCTTCACCAAAAAGAGACGGGCATGCTGAAATATCTGTAGAGTACACTACTGAATAAATGCTTGAAGCAAGCATAAAAGCATCAATATGTGGTATATATGAAGTTATGCAATGTTCAAACGATATACACCTCTACCCCAATATAACATGAATTCGGATATAATGCGGTAAAGCAGCGCTCTGGGGGGTAGGGCTGCGCACTCCAGCGGATCAGCATGTCAGCGTGTCTGGCTCCAACATGCTGCTCTGAGCAGTGTGTTAAGAGTGCAGGGCCGGGGCCAAGGGGTTGGATAAGGGGCAGAGGGTCTCGGGGGACGGTCAGGGGACAGGGAGCAAGCAGGGGTTGGATGGTTCAGAAGTTCTGGGGGCGGGGCGGTCAGGGGCATTGAATAGGGCATGGGAATCCCGGGGGACCTGTCATGGGTCGGGGGTGTGGATAGGGGTTAGGGCAGTCAAGGGACAGGGAGCGGGGGGGGGTTTGATGGGTCTGGGGTTCTGAGGGGTCAGGGGGCGGGAAGTGACTATGAATAACAGAAATGCTCGAGGCCAAAGCAAGTTTGACATAATGCAGTTTCACCTATAACGAGGTAAGATTTTTTGGCTCCCAAGGACCGTTATATTGGGGTAGAGGTGTAACAGAAATTCCAAGAGGCTATAACAAGAGGTAGTAAAACAATTTCCAAGGGAGAAAGCACAGGCAATAAGCCACAGAATATGAAACATGAAAGCATGAGGTTGAAACACTCAGACTTGAGGGATATTATCTATTATTCCAAATGGAAGGTTCACCCTTTAACACTTTCACTAGCCCTTTTAAACTGAAGGTTTACAATTTAGTTAGTTTTAAGGGCTAACATACTATTAAAAAAGAAGCATGTAATATTTAGAAAGTTTCTCATGAAAACCCATTAATATTTTCATTCTTTTAGTGAGAAGAGTAATTTTATAGTGTGTTTAATACTTAGAGGTCAAGTTTAAAGCCTTGTGTTCAAACACATTTTATAAACAGCAATTCATTTTTTAAAGCTGCAGTGAAAGTGTTAAAATGAGGTCAAGCTCTCAGTTAAAGCTATGAGCTGCTGACCTTTTCAGTGCTATTAGCTGAGGACGGAAAAGCAGAAGATGAATAAGTAGATGTGTCCAAGACTGGGCCCTCCATGGAGGAGCTCTGAGATATGTCGGGCCCCTCAGTAGAAGACTGGGATACCCGCTCTGCCCGTTGCACACTTACAATTTCAGAACTGTCCGAAGGGGTCACAGCTGAATCTGGACCTTCTGTGGTAGTCTGAGAGCTATCACTAACTGGTGAAGAAGCCTGCGTGCCATCATTCATGTCCATAGTGGGGTCTGACTGGACAGTGCTGATTTGGCTGGAGCTCCGACTAAGCATGTCATCCTCTTCCCCTTCAGTAGTTGTGCTGGCCAAATCACAACTGGTGACGTCTACAGAGTCTGATTGCAAAGTATGTTGTGAACGTGGCTGCTCAGTGATGATGTCATGTCCTGTGGGATCAGCTGCAGAACTTACTATTGATCCAGCTGTTGATACTCCTGATGAAGAAGCTAATTCACTGGTTATCTCACTCTTCATAGAGGCTGAAACAAAAAGCAATTAGTGATCCAAAGTCATCTATCAAGAAAATATTATCTGTATACACTTTAAGGAAAAGATTAGAACACCAAAGAAAAATAAAATAATCAAATTCAGTTTTGCATCCCGATATAAAACTGGATTAAGGGAAAAGATTTAGAAGGAAGCAGTGAATGAAGCAATAAAATATTGCTAGGGAGATAAATGCCTGTAAGCCATTTAGGTATAGTACAGCCTTTTTAACTTTTCATTGCTTCTTCTATGAAGGCTGTATAACCAGCACCTCAAGGCCCATATTTAGTCCTTTTGGATTTGAACACTGCAGTCCAAGAACCATCTTTTTTAACTATGGGTTAAAGATGCCAGAAGCAGGGTTTTAAAGTTCAGGAAGAAAATATATGCAAATTTGGACATGAGTCTGAGTTTCTAAACAGTACGCATCTTCTATTTTAAACAAAATATTATTTGTTCATCTTCTGTTACGATGATTGCTAACAGCACTTTAAAAACAACATTTTAAAATAACAGCAAGAAACTGTTGCAAAAGACTAGAATGAGGAAGATGAGAAGGTAGGCAGATATTTTAAAGGGAAATTGTGTGATAAAAACACCTTGTGAAAGCTTATTTACTTACTGTCACAAGAAACACAAAGATTACCAAGACAGAAAGATGATAAAAAAATTCTATAGATTTCAATTTGTTTACTTAGTGTATTTCACAGCACACTGTGTATAGGCAGTCTTTTTCTCATTTTCAGGTATTTCAACACAACAATAATGAATTTAGAAACATTTTGTTAAAATAGGAAAAATATAATTGTAAAGAGAAAGATTGGCAGGACTACTCAGGAACATGTGTAGTACTTAAAACTACTTTCAACTCTTTTTAGATTTTAAATTCATTTTATCCCTTTAAATTAAGTTTTGAAATAACGATTCTTTTAAAAACATGCCGCCACATTAAACACCTTTTATGTTGTTTCCCCTTTAATCCTCAACTATGTAAATTCCATAATCACAGTTGAATTAAATTTTTAACAATCTCCACACTTCATAAACCAACAAAGGATAAATCGTAAAGGTAAAGGTGATGGTAAAATATAACTGTATGTAGCATTGGGCTATTCCATTTTTAGTCGATCATATTTTAAGAACAGACACTTATTTGCTATTCAAGGTGAACAGATTATAGAAAGGCAGAAGTGCTAAAAAGAATGCAGTCCTACCTGCAAAAGTTGCAGTGCTGACTTCTGACCGCGTTTCAGGGTCATCCTCCAAGCCTTCTTCTTCGCCGAAAAGTACTTTACCTGATAAATGATGCAGCAATGGAATTTTTAAGTTTGCTAAAAATGCTATCCTATGCCCTGGAAACAGTCTAAATTCTTTTTTTTAAAAAAAGAGACAAGGTAGGTTAGGTAATATTATTGGACCAACTTCTGTTGGCAAGAGAGACAAGCTTTCAAGCTACACAAAGCTCTTCTTCAGGGCTGGGAAACGTACTCAAGAGTATCACAGAGCTAAACAATCTGTTCCATCTTGTATTTAGGTGTGACACTCTTGAGTACATTTCCCAGACCTGAAGAAGAGCTCCGTTTAAGTTCAAAAGCTTCTCTCTCATCAACAGAAGTTGATCCAATTAAAGATATTACCTCACTCACCTTGTTGAATATCCCGGAACCAACACGGCTACAACACTGCACACATGAAAAGTGTCTGATGTAAAATTTCTACACTTTTTGAAGTAAATTATCTATCATTGCACTGAAAAAATATCCAAGTTATTATAAAATAATGAATATTGGGAAAATGAATAAGAGAAAGAGCAGACAGCATCTTACTATGTAGTCAGGAGAGAAGTGGACAATGACAAAAGGACAAAACGAAGGCTGATTATTTTGTGACAGTTTGGGGATCTGTTTATGTGAACTTATGAATTCCAGTCTTTTATGAATTCCCTGTATGTTTAAACCCTTACTGATAGCTTTCATTGTATCCCTGCATCAATCCTCTTGTTTTAAAGGGAGAAGGTCTGGGTGTCTCCCCAGAATAGAGCAGACATTAAGGACCATGAGCATTGCAATAACCTTGCCTTATCAGGGTATTAAATTCTACCACCCACAAATGTTTGGCTTGCAAATGTCTCTTATCCCCAGTAACAAAGACTGAGGGTTGGAGACAGCAGGCCATAAAGAATTACAGAGTGGAAATACTCCAAGGAAAGGACAGGAAGAGTACTGGATTCTGTTGTTAAAAGGGAAACTCCCTAACAAGGAGGTAGCATATCAAAACTAGAAGACAAGACTGGGCAGGAGTAGAATGGCTGGAGAATTCTGGACTTGCTGGAAGATGTTGATTAAGACCCGAAGGGCTCTCAGAAGGGCTGAGAAAAAGGAGGAAGGTTTCACATGCAGGTGTTTGATATTTTTCCATAGATCTGTATATCCCGTATGCTTTGTCTATGGCCAGGTCTACACTACAGACTTTTGCCAGCATAGCTCTGTCAGTCAGGGATGTAAAGAGGTGTGATCCCCGACTGACAGCTGTCTCACCAAAAGCCTCTCATGTAGATGCAGTTATTCCAGTAAAAGCACAGTTTTGCTGGTACAACTTGCATCCACACTAGGAGCCTTCTGCCAGCATACATGTACCAATATAGATATACCAGCAAAGCACTCAAAATATAGACCTGGCCAAGGAAGTGTGTGTGGTTTAGAAGTGTGTTTGCAAAGTCTGTGTGTTACTGGTTTTAATTGTCACAAAATCCCCAAAGGGTGAAACAGTAATCCAGAGTACCCACGAGGATGGAGCTCTGAAGAAGGCATGCATGAGCTCCTGGTGAGACTTGGGATGTCCACACTAGTCTTGGGATCAAGGCGAGTTCAGCTGCTGGGCTCCACATCCCGAGAAGGGGTACCAGCATTGCAGTCTGCACCCCAGGAGTGAGCCTGAAAGGCCAGAGCAAGTCCATGGCTGGATGCTGCTCACACTCAGTAAATTCAAAAGCATGTGGGGGATGCAAAGTCTGAGTTTAATAAAGCAGCCTAATAAATCCCATAATGGGATGCTCAACCAGGGCTTTTAAAAAAAAAGTGTGTATAGGTTACATAAAGATGCAAAACCCCACCTAATGCAATAAGATAAAACATTTAAAAAGATCCAGGAAACAAAAGAGTTATTGTGATGATAATGGTATTAGCAGCTTATGTGACACATACTATACAGTAAACTAAGCTACATATTTAGAAAGACTAACCAGTAATCCAAAATGTGTGGCAGAGAATTCTGTTTTGCATTTCCAATTTTGTTTTCTTTTATGATGCAGCCACACATCAACACAGACATTTGCATTTAACATTCTTGGTTTTGTATTTTTCATGTGAAGAAAAAAAATGAAACAGCTCTGATAATACAGAGTTGCAGAATTGTCTTTATGCAGAGCACTATAAGGAAAAATGTAGTTGTGGCATTATGGAATTGTGCAATTCTACAGTACTCAGGAAAAATAATGCAAAAAAAAATAAGACAACTAAAAAAATCTATTCTACAACAAATGTTTAGGCTTCTCTTTTTTATTTTTTACGCTGTAAAAGCATAAGAACATATTTTTTTAAAATAATTAAGTGATATAAGTTACAGGTAGTTTAAATCATGCTGAAAATGGTTGAGTATACTTAAGGTCATACTTTGTTCTGAACCTCAAGCATAGGAGACTCAGTATGTGATCATTAAAAGTGACCAACAAAGGGAAAATAAGTGGGTTTTTGCCCTTTTTATTTCTCCTTGATGGATAAAGGAATGGTAATTTTTGGCTTGGTTTTTACAACTGAAATGTAAAGTCTTGAATTCTCCACTCCGCTAGCAAAAAATGGAATAGTGGGATGATCTCAAAACAGATAAGTGAAGACCGAACTACCAAGAGAGTGGGTTTTTCTGGAAAAAAAAATTTTACAATCCAAAAATTGTAACACTTATTTAATTCAAACCTGGACAAACTAGGAAAATAAACACTTTCCTGGAAAGATTCAACACTTTCTCCTCATTCAAATCCTTCCTAAAAACCACTACTTCTCTGATACAACAAGTAGCATGCTACTAATTTGCCCACTGCTCCAACCTTCCTCGCATTTTTTATAATCCACATATTCTGGATTTTCAAGGTCCTCAGGACAGACGCTGTACTTTGTGTGCAGGCCAGTCACATTATCAATGATAAATCATACATACACGCACCTATACCCATGAAGGGATGAGAAAACTCCTACTAGAATTTCCTCCACCAAAACTAGGGAAGATGATATTTCATTTTCCAATCTTTCATGCATTTAGACATTTTAAAGAAACCAAAAAGAACAGTTTTTAGTTTCCCAAGAAGGTAACCTTTAAGATTAAGTGCAAAGTAGGTTATGAACAAAAGCTGATGTCAACTTTAGCTCTGTTCAGGACCCTTTGTATAATATGATTATGTGGCCATGTAAATGACCAGATAATTGCCCTTTTGTTTTTAAGATGCTGTACAGTTGTGGTCCAATATGTAAGCATTCATTTAGAAAATACGTCTTTCAGTCTTATGGTTGACAAGACAGCCTTCAAAATATAGCCCAAACATGAACCAAAGCTAAAACCAGATTCTTGGTGCTATTGCTTCAGGGTGAGTACAGGATATTACAGAGTGCTGGGAGTGGAATCAAATGCTGCTGTGTTTCTCCCTCCCTTTCCTCACCTCTCCACCCACTGACCCATGGGGAGCATATTAGAAGTCCAATAGCCCCACTCCCAGCAGAAAGAGAAGAACCCCAATGCTCTATATGCCAGTAAATGGCAAAATTTGAAATCCACTTCAATGCAACTATCTACTTCTGCTAACTTTTAAAGTCTTCTCTAAAAGAGGAATGCATCTTTGAAATTCATAGGAAGAACTGGGATAATTACACTGAATATGCTATTCATTTATACTGAAAAATGCAGGAATAAACATGAAGTATGGGATTAAAACATGCATAAGTAAAGAAATTCAGTTAGGATACTACAATAACCGTAGTTCAACCCTTGGCTTGTTTAGCCTAACCAAAAGAAGGCTTAGGGGAGATATTATCTCTCTATATATATACACATCAGAGGGATAAACAACAGGGAAGGAGAAGAGTTATTTAAGTTAAGCCTCAATGTGGACACAAGAACAAATGACCATCAACAAGATTAGGCTCGAAATTATGTGAAGGTTCCTAACCAACAGAGGAGTGAAGTTCTGGAACAGCCTTCCAAGGGAAACAGTGGGGGCAAAAAACCTAACTGGCTTCAAGAATGAGCTTGATAAGCTTATGGAGGGGAAGGTATGATGGGACTGCCTATAATGGCATGCGGCCCATTGGCAACTGCCAGTAGCAAAACTCTCCAGTGGCTGGAGACGGGACACTAGATGGGGAGAGCTCCGAGTTACTACAGAGAATTCTCTCTCAGGTATCTGCCTGGTTGATCTTGCCCACGTGCTCAGGGTCTGACTGCCATATTTGCAGTCAGGAAGGAATTTCCCCCTGGGACAGACTGGCAGAAACCCTGGGGGGTTTTGCTTTCCTCTGCAGTATGGGGGCATGGGTCATTTGCAGGTTTAAACTATGGTAAATGGTGAATTCTCTGTAAATTGAAGTCTTTAAGCATGATTTAGTAACTCAGCTAGAGGTCAGGGATCTATTTCAGGAGTGGGTGGCTAAGGTTCTGATGTCCTGCACATTGCAGACCCCAGACTAGATGATCACAATGGTCCCTTCAGACCTCAAAGTTTGCCACATGCAACTACATGTAAACTACAATATCAGCTCTCATTTCACGATCATCTAACAGGCAGGACCATGACATTAAGCAATGATACAAGCTGTGAAAATGTGTTTTATCAAATGAGGATTATATTCATTCATTAATTATAGAGAGTTTAATGTTTCTGAATTTAACGACTGTTTAATCTATAATTATTAGTAACGTATAAACGTATTTTATTAAAGACCTACTGCTATATTCAAAACATGTAAACCAAACATGAAAAACAAAGATTATACCTTTATTAGTATATAGTGCAACGTGGTGTTCACTTATTTTGTTGCATAGTAAACTGGCTTCCAGATTCATATAGAAATAGGTTCTACTTTATCAACACGATCTCTTCCTTTATCTTTCCTAAAAAGAGTCTTATATAGACCTATCGCTGTAGCTCGCAAACATCCACCTCATTCAGCAATATCAGAGTTTAATCACATTAAGCTACTTTCTTATCACACTGAGGTCAAGGCTAGTTTATTTTTTATTTATTTTCAAACACACAAAATCACCAATTAGAGGGGGGAAAGAGCATATTTGGAACAATGTAAATTAGGTGCTGTAGAGGTCCTAATTGCTGTAGAGGCAACACATGCTTGTTGAATCCCCATTCTACTTCTAAACTGTTAATCCAAATAAAGGTATTTTTCTCCCTTATACTGCCTTCTCTACCCCAAATCCTATACTGGAATTAACTAGCACAGACCCCTGTTCCCACACACAATGCCACGGAAGCCAATGGGATTTTGCACAGGCACAGCAGGAGTCAGAACTAGTGAATCCTGACCTAGGGTGGGGTTTATAATGGCTCCATTCCTGCTATCGAGCTTCTTTAGAAAGCTACACAAGTATGACTAAACATGAAGTACGTTATTATGGTCAAACTGTGCACAGAATGTTTAAGGATAAGAGCTCAAACTAAGATTTTGACAAACCTCAGTGACAGAGAAAAAAATCAAAATGATAGTGGCATTTTAAGTCATAAGTGAGCAGTGTTAGTCATCACAGGACAGACAAACCAGATCAGACCACAAGTGGCATTTTAAAACATGCAAGACATACACATGCATTAGTGAAGGAATGAAACAGTGAGAAAGATCAAAAAGCATAATTTTCCAATTTGTCTCTTAACTGTTGTGTTTGTTTCATTACAGGTCAAATATTGTTGTAAAAAAAGGTAACCGGGTCCTGTTCAGAGATTAATTTTTAGAAATGGTGCTGAAAAAGTGAAAGCTGCATCAGTAATGATCAGGATAATTCTGTCAGCAAAGCAAAGAAAAAAATAGTAATAACGTTTCTGCTTTTTGAATTACTTCACTATATCTTGGTTGTAATGTCAAACTCTGACAAAAATTAGATTTATACTCTTCAATCCCAGCTGCAAAGAGGAACGCATTAGTGAATGGAAATCAAAATTTAGCAAGACAATCAAGTGAAAAATCAGAAAACAATGTGATTAAGCAATTGTGATTCTGAAGATAGTCACCTTTTAGTTTTCTTGACAGAACAGGGCTGCACGAAGACCCCCCTCTAGCTGCAAATCACAAAGTAACAAAATCAGGGAAAAGAACAGAGCTGCTAAAATTAAGAAGGAATTCTAACAGCCTCATAAGGCCATTAGACAAAGATTAGAAATTAAATAGAAAAATGTGTTTCCTTTAAGGTTTCAATCCTTGTCAGGTAGAGAAGCTCTAAAATGTTGTGCTCAGACACTTCTTTGCACTCTGGGGGGGGGGGAAGGGGAGAACTCAACTGAAGTTTTTCACTTTTAAAAATATACTATTCATTTACCATTGCAGTGTCGTGGTCTTTTTTTGCCTGGCTGCTGAATTACTATCTATTAGCAACAAACTTGTAAATCAGAGCGATTGGAATATTCATTCTTCCGTCTAATATAAAAAAAATGAGTTCACCATAAAAGTGAAGTTTTTTTAAAAAATCCAATAGGAAAAGAAGATTTTCATTTCAGAAATTTAAAGAGTTAAGACAATATTTTATTTATAAGAACATGTACTTCATAGACAAGAGCATCAAAACCTAAAGAAAATTATAGACAAGCTTAATAGTTACACTGAGAATTTATGATCATTGTTGGTCATAAACTAGACAATTGGCAATGAGCTTTCATAGTTAATGTACATTTTTATTAGATCAGCTTTCCACGCACCACTGCCTGGTCAAAAGATTGGTAAGAAGGGTATTAATTTTCTCATAAAGTTATCAATTAGAATGGTGGTCTTACAACTTTTGGTTAAACGAAAGGAGATACAAGTACAAAACATAAGACTGTACTAAGATATTTATATTAAGAATATTGTCCCAAACTCCAATCTTTTCCAATTTCCTCTATATGCATAAAGAATCTGCACACCTGCTTCTGAAAAAGCCTGACATTTCCACACACAGGTTTTAAACACACATTTTTTTTAATCATTTTGGCTAACTAAGGAATTTAAAGAGCCTGCAAAGTGCATGTTGATCTCTCAGCTAAAACGCCAAAAATATTGCTTACCTAGAAGCTCCACTATGCTTCCACTGCGGCTTCTGCTGATAGACTCGTCTTTGGATACACTGACCTGTGTAATGCCTCCTGAAGTGGTCAGGGCATGAAGAAGATCAGGTGGTGGTGTTCTAAAAAGTTGCTGTAATAGTTCTAAAGCTCCAGTCACAACATTGTGGTCCTGGTGCTGAGTGTAATGCAAAGTCAATTCATAGACCTATAAATCAAAGAATCCTTAGTAGTAAATATTTATAACTATCTCCTTTTCTAAATAGGCTTATACCACCCTTGCAGCCACAGGTTCTAAGCAACTTTCAGTAGTGCACTAAGTGACGTGACTAACATCTGTCACATGCAGTTTGTTTTCTCTCATCCTCTCCCCACAGAGAAAACTCTGTGTGCAATGTGTTTTGTTTTGGTAGGATTTTTATTTTTAAAAAGGTACACACTGCTATATTAGAGAAGGCAAGTCAAATAAATGTGCTTTGCACTTGAAGCGGAAGGTGGCAAGGTTTGTGATGGTCCTTTGCTCCTGCAGGACTACTAATTCATAATATTGCCATTGCACTTTGCTTTGCAGTGATATTTATATTTTGCCAGTCACTGGGCAAACATATAATCAAATAATGAATAATACTGACAAAAAGTGAACTCTGAACCCCTCCCAACTCAGAACTAAAATAGTTAACAAATATGAGAAATCCATTATACTGTACATTACAAGGATTTTTCCTGGTTCACAAGCCAATTAGTACTTTGAAAGAGTTACCATTCAACTCTCACCTGTATAAGTTGATCTGGAGAAGGTGAAATCTCTGTTTCTTTTCGTGTTACACCAAAACTGCCTTTCAGGCTGGTATCCTTTACTTGCTGCTGCAGTAATGGCATTAGATACCTTAGTGTGAGCAGTACTCCAAGAATTAAAAGAGTAGGGTGTTCATCTTCCACAGGAACCAACAAACCTGCAAAAAAGTTATCGTGACTCTTGTCTTACTGGTAGTACAAGTACTATGCATTAACTCAAGACATCATCATCAGTTCTTTTACTTACCCCAAAAAAATACTATGGCAGAAGTGTCACTAAAAAAGCAAGAGTAGTAGAGAACTAAAAAGGTTTACTAACCTGCTCTGTAATTGTTCTTCAAGATGTGTTGCACATGTCCATTCCACTTCAGGAATGTGTGCACCCAAGTCAGAGATGTTTCCCTTGGCGGTACCAACTGGGGCAGCACAGGCAGCATCTGCTGTCTTCTGCTGCTGCACCATGGTACAAAAGTCGGAGTCGTACCAGACCCCACTCAGTTTCTTAGCACCAGATTCCATACAGAGGAAGGAGAGCAGACCATGGAATGGACATGTGCAACATCTTTAAGAACAACTGTTACAGAAAAGGTATTTTTCTTCAAGTGATTGCACATGTCCATTCCACTTCAGGTGAATCACAAGCAGTTCAAACTGGGAGGTGGGATTCGGAGTCTACTTGAACAAGGACTGAAGAGCTATTTGTTCAAACTTGCTACATCTCTGGAAAGCTAAGATACTTCTACTGCTACTTATGCTGTATGTACCAATGACCAAGCTGCAGCTCTACAAAATGTCTGCAATGGGTATTTGAGCCCCCGCCCCCTTCCCCACAAAAAAAGCTGTGGTAGCTGCCTGACCTCTTGCAGAGCTACCACCCTGGCAAAGAGAGGTATATTGGCAATTTTATAGCATAGGCGTATGCAGGAAAAAATCGTGGATGAAATCTTCTGCGTCAAGATTGAAAGGCTTTTCATCCTATCTGCAACTATGATGAACAGCTGGGATGACAACATAAAAGATCTAGTCCTGTCCACATAAAAGGCCAATGGCCCTTCTAATATCCAAGGTATGGAGCCTCGCCTCATCCTTACGAACACTGGTAATTATATTCCCTGGCTGAGGTGGAATTCTGATACTACCTTAGTCAGGAATTTGAGGTGCAGACACAAATGTATAAAAAAAATACATGAGGAGGGTCAGCTCCCAACACTCATAACTCCACCACCCTTCTCGCTGAGGTAATAGCTATCAAAAATGCTACTTTCTTAGAGAGATGCAGCGAAGAGCAGGCAGCAACCAGTTCAAAGGGCAATCCCATCACCCTTTCTGGCACCAGATTTAAGACCCAGAGAGGGAAGGGATCTATGACATGGGGATATAACCTGTCCAGACCCTTTAAGAATCTGACATCGGACCAGAAAATATGAAGCAGCTCACATTTGGAGGGTAGAAAGCAGAGACAGCTGCCAGGTAAACCCTGATGGAACTAACTGATAGGCCTCGTTTTCGGTGAACAACTAATCCAAAATATGTTGGAGAGAGCCTAGGATTAGTCTGTATTCGCAAAAAGAAAAGGAGAGCTTGTGGCACCTTAGAGACTAACCAATTTATCTGAGATGAAGTGAGCTGTAGCTCACGAAAGCTTATGCTCAAATAAATTGGTTAGTCTTTAAGGTGCCACAAGTACTCCTTTTCTTTTTCCTAGGATTAGTGAAACACCCGTCTGTTTTGACCATAAGGAGAATCATTTTCACTTTAACAGGTAAGTATATCTAGTGGGTAGCTTTCTGATATTCAGGAGAATTTTTTGTTCATTTCCTTGAACACTCTGCTTCCTAAGGCATTAAACATGGAGCATCCAGGCCATGAGATGGAGAGCAGCCAGGTTGGGATGTAGCAGGTCGCAGTCTTGGGAGATCAGGTACAGTTCTGGAGGTAGTGTCAAAGGAGCCCTGCCAAGAGACTCAGCAAACTGGAGAAACAACACTGGTGTGGCCACACCAGGGCTATCAGGATCATACAAGCATGATCCTGCTTGAGCAACACGCTGGGAAGGAGCGGAATGGAAGGTTAGGCATACATCACATTGCCGTTCCAAGACAGTAGGAAAGCATCTATCAGAGATCCCTGACTGTGCGCTGCCCTGGAAAAAAAGACCTATTACATTCTGTTAGGAAGAGTAGCAAATAGGTCTATGTGAGAGATCCCCTCAGGTTTGAAAAATTAATCTCACCACATTCAGCTTGAGAGTCTGCTTGTGATCTCTGTTGAACAATCTGCTTACTGAACTCCCAGGAGGCTTTGAGATGTACTGCATTGGCAATACAAAACTCAGATACAACGCCTCTTCACAGAGACAATCTGATCTGAACCCTCCCTGCCCATTCATATAGAATATTGCCACAACGTTGTCCATGAGGACTTGTAGATTCTCTCCCTTCATCTGAAGGAGTAAAGATCAATAAACCAGATGAATACCCCACAACTCCTGTTTATGTGGAAGGTCAAATCTTGTTGAGAACACACAGCTTGAGTTGGTAGTGTGGTAGGTGAGCTCCACAACCTAGAGAGGAAGTATCTGTAAGCAGAGTCAATATGGGTAAAGGAAATTCCCATTACATACGTTGGCCAGATCCATCTACCACCAGTCCAAGGAGGCTAGTACTTGAATCAGCACGTCCAACGAGTGATGATGGAGGAGTAAACCAACTTGAATCAGGCCTGCAACTTTTTGAGACAAAGTCTGGCATGCCGAATCACATACACACAAGAGGCCATGTGTCCCAGTAGTCTGAAGCAATTTCTTACTGTTGTAAGTGGATGGGCTTTCAGATCTATGGAAACGTTTAACATTGTCCGGAATCTGGCTTCAGGCAGAAATGCTCTGGCAACTATAGAAGTCAGAATCCTCCCTATAAATTCTGTTCTCTGCGCTGGGGAGAGTACTGACTTGTCCCCATTGATCAACAGACCAGAACACTGAAAAGGGACAGATCCAGGATAGAATGACTTCTGCTTGGAGCTTGACCAGACCTCATATCAGCCAATCGTCCAGGGACGGAAATATTTGCATCCGTGTTTTAATTAGGAATGCAGCTACGGCCACCATGTATTTTGCATACACGCCCACTGAAGGATAGGACCACAAACTGATAATGGGTGTTGCTGACCAGAAATCTTGGGAATATTCTATGGCTCTGATGTATAGCGACATGAAAATATGCATCCTTCATGTCGAGAGCAGTGTACCAGTTGCCTGGATCCTCGGAGGGGATGACAGAGGCCAAATGTTGCAAGTCTAGGAGGGGTCTGAGATCTCCTTTTCTCTTTGGAATCAGAACATAATATGAACAGAAACCCTTCACTTGGTGGAAAGGGTGAACCTCTTCTATAGCTCCCAAATGGAGAAGAGATCTATGAACTATCCCAGAACGACCCTTCCCAATGCCCCAATTGCATGCTCCCCTTCTTTGACTATTATCTTTCAACTTTAGAGAATAGTCACTTGACACCTGCACTGGGCAGTGTCCATCTTGCCCAGCCTAAACATTGAAATAATCATAACATTGATTTGATTTCAGTTTTTTCTAACTCTTGATAAAAGTTTAAAAATACAACTATTTCATTGCCAAGTCTTATTCTTTTAGCAATAAATCCACATGCTTATTCCATTAACAGAACTAGAATTAGAAGAACATTTTCATAGTTAACAGACTAATGAAACTGTTGATCCTCCAAGAACACTGGAAGTTCTGATTTACTGGATTATTCCAACTTTTCTTTTTTCATTATATACATGTTTTAAGTAGTAATGCTGTCTCATTTTATTTTGTGGACTATGCTTTTTCATTAATCTATTCTTCTAGATTATCTATCCATAGTTTTGATATAGCATTTATCTGATTTGGGAAGAGGTGTTAAGTACCATAGAAATATGGCATTATGTATCGGTAAAGTCCCCTTACCAAAAGGCAAAAATTGGGACAGACCTAATTGTTCATTATGTTGATTAAATGCGACAATACCACAGAGCAGTGGTTCTCAACCTTTCCAGACTATTGTACCCCTTTCAGGAGTCTGGTTTGTCTTGTGTACTCCTCAAGTTTCACCTCACTTAAAAACTACTTGCTTATAAAATCAGTCATAAAAATATAAAAAATTGACAAACATACTAGTACTGAAAAATTGCTTACTTTCTCATTTTTACCATATAATTATAAAATAAATTGATTAGAATATAAATATTGTACTTGCATGTCAGTGCGTAGTATATAGAGCACAGTATAAACAAGTCATTGTCTGTATGAAATTTTAGTTTTTACTGACTTTGTTGGTGCTTTATAGGTAGTCTGTTGTAAAACTAGGTAACTGTCTAAATGAGTTGATGTACTCCCTAGAATACCTCTGCGTACCCCCAGGATACGTGTACCCCTAGCTGAGAACCACTATCATAGACCAAGCATTGGTGACACCTAACATGCATGATAGAAGCTGGCAAGCAAAGCTACCTAACATAGGAATTACTATAATTTAGATTGCCAATTCTGTTTTTTCCAATATTACTCATGCCTTGAGGAAGTAGAAGCAGTTTCCTGAAACTTACCTAAAAGCACATTCAGTAACCAGGTATAAAAATATTGTGTTCTGCGTGAGTGTTGACAGATGCTCACTGCTGATCCAGCTGCTGTTCTACGGATGGTAGGAGAACTGGATTTAAGATTAGAAATGAAAGCCTTCAATAAAACCTAAAAGGTTACAAAAAATAAAAAATCATAAAAGTTACTTAAAGACAGGCAGAAGTCAGTAAGCAAGCAAACAAGAAAATTATTCCCCTCCATCCACCCAAAAAATAATTTTGATTTAAAATTTACTATCAACAATCCAAGGGGTAGAGGAAAATATAAATAATGCATGTTTTAATAATTCAAATCTGGTAGCTGTTACACTGCCGTCTGTAACATCTGATTAATGGTTGATTAACTATGTTCTCATGTGTAATATAAATGTTTCTTAATAGTTTAAAACAGCTGTACCTTGATTTCATTGTCATTTGCAAAGTTGCCAAATGCTGCCATGATTTTTGGTATTGCTGCAGCCAGTGTCTCTTGTACCGATTCTTCAGGCCGCTTACTTATTCGTGTTAGACAGGGCAATAGGTTGACTAAGTATGGCCTAGTTATAGCACAGGAAGAAGAATTCTTTCGGCAAATAACGTATTATCTAATCATAAGCATTTGATACATTCTTTCTAATGCACCCCCCATTAAATCTTGGAATGCTATACAACAATACTATATACACACATACATAAAGATATAATATATCAGCAATCCAGCATATACACCATTATAGTGATTAGAAGTGGAAGGAGTTAAAAGGAGTACACAACGATGAACTAAAATTTTGGGGCAGGAACCATTGTCTTCATGAGGGTTTGTATAGAGCAAAACACAATGCGGCGTGTTGTATTAATTTCAATAGACTACATACAATCAAAGTGTTAAAGGTGTTAACGTAACTGTTACTGTCCAACATTAAATAGTTTCATACAAGCTTCAGATTTTGGTATACAGAGACCTCTGCCTGCTTAGTACCATGGCAAACACTCCATTAATTTTTTTTTTTTTTTAACATTTCATTGAAGATATAGAAAAGAAAGAAAAACAGTTAAAGCATTTGAAATGTAAAGGGTTAAATAAGGCTTTCATTTCATAACCCTTGTTCCCTTTCTCTTTAGCTATACAGAGTTTTTATAAGGAACAAACCTTTTTTAACAGTCTTTCGATAGTATCAAAGATGGTAATAACAGTCTCTTTTTTCTGGAAAGGACAAAGTTAGAGACTAAGTTCCAATGGGCTGGAACGGTTATTAAAGTCCAATCCTGTTTTTTGTTTGTTTGTTTTGTAAGACAAAACAAGACAAATGCACACAAAAGGGAAGAGGAAAAAAACCCAGCAGAGATAGAAAAATACTACTGCTTCCATCTCTGGTGTTCACTTTTACTAGCTACCTCACTGCTGGAGAAACACATGCACATCATTTTATTAGCTACTTTGAGACCTGGCAAACTTGTACCAGCATTGGGCTGTTTAGACATTGCTTGTCTTTTCGGTCACAGGCTTACAGCAGTGTTGTAAAATATGCAGTCTTGGCCAGCTAAGCCAGACTCTTATACAGAAGGCAAAAGAAGAGGGATAGGGAAGAGAAAGAAATAAGGTTGGGAAGAAAAAGACACACAAGAGGGTGACAAAGTCTCAGATCTCTGACGGTGTTTGGGGTTTAAATCAGAGCCAATGGGGGTGGCCATGTAATCTGGCCCGGTCTGGTCAGGGCATCTTTTAGGATCAGGACAATGAAGGCCCAACAGTTCCATGGTAGATTCCAAGGTCCCAGGAAATGGTGGAGGTGGCAGCCAGAATGATGAAGCTCGCGCCTTCCCCTTCTCTCCGCCAGGCAATGTCTGCATGCACCAATCTTCCTCACAAAGTCTCTTTGTTTAAGGACCCCAAAAGGAAGTGATGGGTGTAATAACCCATCCCTTCATTAACATATCCACCAATTAGGCCTAATTTCCAACACACCAGTTTTGGCACATTAATTTCCAGTCCCACAGATTAAGTTTTTGTTCAGATTAAGTCTTTTTGCTTAGATTAAGTCAGTCTGTTTTTCACCTTTACAAATTTTTCTAAACAAATTTTATTTAACAGATTGAGTTGGATTTGTTACTTTTCCCGCCCATCAACATTTGTTATTATAGAGATTGGACTATTTCATAAGCTTCCATCCACTTTCCCTCAGTTAGCTCACAACTAGGGTAGTCCTACTAAGCCCCAATTATTGCTAAAAGCCCCAATCCTTAATGGGATCTTTGGGTTATACAATAATAAATAGTTATTAGAAATAACTATAGAAAGATGCTCACAAGGTAAGAATAGGAAGCAGTGTGGTCTAGCAGTTACAGAAAGACAGGAAGTCAGGAGACTTGGGTCCTCAGTTTATAACTCTGCCATGTGTGGCTTAGGTAACCTCGGGCAAGTAATTATTTCATATCTGTGACTTGGATTCCTCATCTGAAAACTGGGGATCATCATTTTTGTAAAGTTCGAGATTAGATGCACAGCGCTATGCAAGTATTTTGTGTGACTCTATATTGCATAGATTTTTTTCAGTTAACACATTTAACGCAGTGAAACACAATAAGGCTGGAGGGGTTGTCAATAAATTACCTTAAAAATTATATTCTCTGGTAAAAATACAGCTAAATAGATACCACTGAATTATGCACAACATATAGAATTTCAAAGGACCATAAAGGAATCCCACTGAATCCCAGCCAACAGCTTTATTAAATGAACATGTCCGTTTGGATTATGAAGCAGCACTGCCACCAGTGACATTGTATTTACTTTTTCAGTTTTATGTTTGTGTATGGTAGACAGATAATGCTTCTACATACCAAAAATGTGAATCACCTACCTGCACTTCTGAGGTCGAACTAGATGGGCAAGCTCAGCAAACCTCCAAACTGCAGCACGTAGGCTTCGAGAAGCACCATTCTAGATAGATCGAATGTATAGTTTGTTACATATCAGCACTCACAAACATCCTTTAAAACTGGATAAAGTGATTTTGACTGTATATGGATTTTAACTACAAAAAGAGATTCAATTCCCTAACATCTCATGCTTGTAAATCTGACTATGGCTTCCAGAGAGGAAGTGAAATTAAAAACAAAGAACAGCCTAAACTCTTGCCTTGCTGAAAAGGAACATAAAAATGTGTTCTAAAAAGCACAATTTTTTAGTCTCTTCCTGGCGTTTTATCAAGTGGTCAAAAATAGGGACCAGAGGAGGTAGTCATAATCAAGTGAATAGCTCTGCCAAGATCAACTTCAGTGATAAGAAAGCGTCCAGTCACAGGTAACAGCAGATTGTTCTTGCTCCTTGTTTCCCCTCCTGCATCACACAGCACAACGGCAGAATGATAAAATGCCAACGTTTACTAGCTCTGGGACAAGAGTCATAAATTCAGGCTTCACTCCACAGCCCAAGATGGCAGGGCCATTTCAGTTTAAGATTTAAGCCTGCAATGTGCACGTTGCTGGAGGGAGAGGTGATTTTTGTTTGTTGTTTTTTTTAAAAGCAAAACCTTAACTGAAGTATGGTCCTCATCCATAAGAGAATTGGTTCAAAACAGTAAACTCACAAGAAAAGACATATAGGAGAACTTTTAAAGCAATTTTGAATACTGTGGGGAAAAAATTCACTATTTAGCAATGTTAAATTAATAATATGAGACACTACAATCAGGGCTCTTTGCAAGGACAGAAGTACAATTTAGCATAAATGGACAAGACTGAAAGTACAAGGTATATAATCTTAGGATCCTGGAAATGCCAGAAAATTCCAGACAAAGTTATCTGTATTATTTAGTAAATGCCTACAATACATGCATCTTGAAATGTGTAGATGTTTCATATTCTTCTTCAGCAGGTCATTAAGAGCAAGTGCTTTCAAGAATATCAACTGCATGAGAATCCCATAATGTTAGAAACCAAACAGATCAAAGACTGAACTGAAGAATTCTTGAATTGGTTTCTCATGTGTGAATTCTTCCTGAATATATACAAGCTGCCTATCATGGTGGTATTGAAGGAACAAGATTATACTTAACCCTGTAAAAAACTGTAGTAAAAACTTTACCTGAAATCCAAACTATGTACCTCTTGGAATTTGGGTTATTGTCCTGAACCAAGCAATGGAAAATAGGGAGAGTACCATATGCTTTTTTTTTTTTTTAAGCAGACAGGCCCCTGCTAGACAGGGCTTCTTGTGACTCAGGATAAAGGGAACACATTGGTTTAAATCTGTTCTATTTTTTAGAAGTGGAAGTTAAATCCTTTGCCAAATAGCATTTGGAGTCTAAAAGTAATGTAACAAATGGTAATTTACTGTAACTGTGGTTCTTCAAGGTGTGATGGAGATGTGTATTCCGCTTAGATGTGTGGATGCTCAGGATGCCAGAGCCAGATAACTTTGTCTAGCAGTGCCCAAAGAGGGATGGTGCTCACACCCCATGGCCATAGCCCTTCATCTGGCTATATGAGGTGGAGCTGACCTGACCCTCTTAAGTTCCTTTGCACCTAACACCCAGAGTCAATACTCGATGCAGAGGGGATGGATGCTGGGTTGTGAAATACCCACTTACATTGTGTCTCAAAAAACCACAGTTACAGTAAGTAGTGTATTCCACTTTGGTGACTCACAAGCAATACCCAGCCCAGGAGGCAGGGCTTGGAGTCTACCTAAACAAGGATTGCAGGACTGCCTAGGAAAGCTTGTATCCAACCCTGGAAGCTGCAGTAATGGTATATTTTTCAGAGTAACAGCCGTGTTAGTCTGTATTCGCAAAAAGAAAAGGAGTACTTGTGGCACCTTAGAGACTAACCAATTTATTTGAGCATGAGCTTTCGTGAGCTACAGCTCAATCAATCCATCAATCCTTGGATCAATGGTATAATGATTCGTTAATGCATGTATGGAACGAACACACAGCAGCCCTGCAAATGTAGAGTACTGAGATGTCAATGAGGAATGCTATTAACATTCCTCAAGCTCTTGTAGAATGAGCTCACACCGGTTAAGGAGGCTTAGCCAAAGCTATTTCATATGCAGTCTTGATACAGGACATTATCCATTTAGAGACTGTCTATGAAGAAACCACTTGCCCCGTCATACAAACTTCATATGACAAACAGGCAAGGCAAATCGTGAAACAATTTAGTCCTGTCCAGATAGAAAGCTAGACATCGCCCAACATCTAACATATGGAGACGCTGCTCCCCCGGAGAGGAACGCGGCTGAAGAAAGAATACAGGTAAATATACTACCTCGTTCAAATTAAACTGAAAATTTTGGGTGTAGTCGTAAAGTCACTTTATCATTGGGGAACTCTGTATAAGGAGTGTCACACTCTTCTTGCGGATATTATCCCTACCAGGAATGCAGCTGTCTGACACAAAAGGAGAAAGGGACAAGATGCCAGGGACTCAAATAGAGCCTGATTCCTGCTGGATAGCAATCTGCATCTGCAAGGAAAATGTGGAATAAATCTTCCTACACATCAGGTCTATTCATTTTGAGTCCCTATCCTTGCGGGAATGGACTTAAATCTGCCCTACTGGGCCCTACCTGTTCACCAGTTATGATCAGGGAATTTGGGGCTGGATGGAATCTCTCAAATCTCTGCACTGGAATCAAATACCATTTCTCCATGTGCTTTGCTGCAGGCAATACCAAATCCAGCATGCTCCAGAGGACCTTAGCAGGCTCAAGGAGCACATCGTTAATAGGGAAGGCAACTCTCCCAGCGGCAGACAGCTGCAGGATATCCAATATCTTATGGGTGTTCTCCTGCAGGAACTCCACTTGAATACCCAGGGACGCAACCATGTGCTGCAAAAGGTTCTGGTTGCCTTGAAATCTCTGGTACAAGGAGAGAAAGAGCCAGGAACCACAGAATCAATCATGGGATGAAGATGAAGCGGTTAACTGTGCCAGAGCCGGATCCTCTTCCAGGACAGACAGACCTGGATGGGACAATTGTGGAGGCTGAGAGAGGGGAAGGCTCACCAGTGTCTGGGCCTGTAATAGACTGACAGTCACTGCCACAGACCTGGACGGTGATCTCGCCTTCAAGCAAGATGTGGAGTGGGACCTCAGAGACCGAGGAGCATCCCATGGAGGCCACTGGTATGGATAGGACTTTGGTGGTCAGTGGGAGCCATGCCAAGGACCCCTGTCCTGACCATGAGATGGGCACCAACCTTGTACCCACAGCGCTCCATGAACAGCTCCCGATGTGGGTCAGGTAGAGAGTGAGAGAAGGAAGATTCCAACCCAGACACTGAAGAATCCTGAACTTCAGAGGATAATGTTGGAGCCAACCATGACTCCAGTCTGACTGATCTGTAGCCCAGAATGAAGAGGGAGCTGGTGCGAACTGTCGGGTCTGATGCTGAAAGCTGTATTGACCAAAAGTCAGCAGTGGTACAAAGATAGCTGATGATACCAAAGAACAGGTGAGTGCTTCCCTGGTAACACTGGTGGCATTGGCCATAGGGGTGCTGAAGAAGCTCCTGGTGCTGAGGAGATCCCTTGTGCTGAGCCCCACTTCCACCAACTGCAAAAGGGAAACATCGGGGCATAGTGTTGACTGACCCACAGGTTCAGCAGCCCACCCAGCCAAAGGGGCTATAAAGGACACAGCCCTGGAAAATTCCTGAACCAAGGGAGAGGTCACGATAGAGAGGCAGAAGAAGTCTGTTGCCACTGTGTAACGATGCTGGTTCTGGTGTGACCAAACAGAGTGCCAATTCAGACCAAATTTCTTCAAGCAGACCAGTTACAGCCCAAGGCTGGGGTTCTTCTGCACACCAAGGCAAACCAAACCAGCCAGCCAGAGGAGACTTTGGTTTTACCCCACTGGCTAACCACAAGTCACACAAGCAATTCCCTTAGACACTCCAGTTTCCCAGTGTCAGACCAGTGCCACTCATAATGGGGATGAATGGTTATGAAAACCGATACCCCAGTAAAAGAAAAAAGGTTCTCTCGATCCCAAAGGACCAAGCCCCAGACCCAGGTCAATATACAAATCAGATCTTACCCACAAATCATGCTGTTGCCAATCCTTTAGAATCTAAAATCTAAAGGTTTATTCATAAAAGGAAACAGATATAGATGAGAGCTAAAATTGGTTAAATGGAATCAATTACATACAGTAACGGCAAAATTCTTGGTTCAGGCTTGTAGCAGTGATTGAATAAACTGCAGGTTCAAATCAAGTCTCTCGAGTACACGCATAGCTGGGATGGGTCTTCAGTTCTTTGTGTAGAGCTTCTGTTTGTAGCGAAGTCCCTCCAGAAGCAAGATTGAAGACAAGATGGAGGAGCTGCAGCAGCTTTTTATATTCTCTTTTCAGGTGGTCTTTCTTTCTTTTTCCCCCACAGAAAAGCTGTCCATCAAATGGCATGGAAAAACCTCAGACTTCTGTCCGTAGGCATGCCCCTGCATGTCACAAGGTGTATCTGCCTTCTCTCAATTGGTCAATTGTATAGCTGATGGTCCTTAATGGGCCATCAAGCAGACTAGGCAGAGCTGACACCAACTTGTCTGGGGTGTCACCCAGAAGCATAGCATATGTTTGAAATACAGACAGTATAGAGCCAATATTCATAACTTCAACTACAAAAATGATACACATATACATATAACATAACCAACAAACCATAACCTTGTCTTACACCCCCTATTTGACCCCCTTTATACAAGATTTGGTGCCACTACAGGACTTTGGTTGCAACAATGATCTATACGATCCCAGTTCATGTCAATAATGTCACACACTGATACACTCATGGTACAGAAACAGCCAATACCTTCATCAGTATCAAACTCAACTGACACCCTGGGACCAGAACCGGAGTCAAGCTCTGACCTCCCCACATAGCACTGGGGAGTGGCTGACAGGACCCACTCCCTCCCACGCACTGGCATTCACACTATGCCAATCCACACTTCTGGAGGAGAGAGATGGGTCCCCACAGGATCTAGACTAGATGTGACCTTTTCCTTGGCACACTTGACAGGGAACAACTCCTCCATCTCTTCAGAAAGGCGCCAGCTCCAAAGGACAAAGCAGCAGCACTTTCAGAACCCAGGGTGATCTCCAATCTGTTGAAGGCGTTGGTGCTGAAGCAGACTACACGGCCTGTTCGTGCTGCTTTAGACAAAGATCCCTTGCCACCTGAGTCTATTTGGTGAACTATTTGCAAATTAAACTCCACTCCTTGACATGGGCTTCTCTCCTAAGCACAAGCACCACATGTGGGGATCGCTCCCGCCCACGATGGACAATGTTTAAACCCTGATGAGGAGATCACCACAGAAGTACTTAAGCTAACTAATACCAATCTAACAAGTGCTACACTAAGGGTACTAATTAACTACATACAACTAGCAAAAATCACTAAAATCGAGGGCTTGTGAGGTGAAAAGCATACAGAGCTCCAACTCCAGCCACAGGCAGTAAGAAGGAACTGAAGAGGGTCGGGACGGCAACACCTCATATCGCGCAGAGGGGGTGGGGGAAGGCGCTATGGCACACACAGACACAGACACACACACGTACGTGGGTACTGCTAGTCAAAATTCTCCAGCTCCAGTGCAACGAAAGTACAAGTGTAATACATGGCTGCATCTACTCAAAGAACAAATGGGAGTGTTTCAAACTTCAGTTGAAACACATTTTCCCTTCTCTTTTTGTGTGTCTATAATCTATCCCTGTAGACAAGATTGATATTCACAAGTCATTAATAGCATAGGTTAGGAGGAAAGTGGAACAGTTAGAACAACAACATCTCAATACACATAAAATCCTTTCATACTGGGAGAGTCTCCTTAGAAGGAATATCTCAAGTTTTTGGGGTTTTTTTTTAACTAATAAAGGTAATAGGGTTTATTTTTTACTCATAGTTCTGGTCAAGATGCAAGAGCACCTACATATAACATGGCCAATAATGAGAGACTTGCATGGGGTTCCACAGGGTGTTTTAGTCTTCAGCAGAGAAGAGCTGCTGAAGTCCTGAATAGAACTTCTGTCTCTCCTGAACACTATTCCAGTGAGTTATATTTCCCCTTCCTCCCATAAGAAATATATAAAAAGCATTAACAATGTGTTAGAAATGATTAATGATAATATTGGTTCCGCTATAAATTCGCTTCATGTGTATGTCTTCACAGGTGCTGTAAGCAGTCACCCAATGATACAGTGTTCTGCATTTAACATTTGATTGATTTCTTCTTCCTTATTTTACAGGCACCTGCTACAGAAGGTACCACCGACTAAAATAATTAGCTTGCATATATAATACAAGTGTAGCCTTCAGTGGTAAGAAACGTGTTTGCCATGCTATATGGAGATGCACGTCACCTGAGCAGCTGTTAACAAGGGACATTTTTATGTTTAACATCCACACATACAAAAATATACATTAAAAAGCCAGTAAACACAGCTCTTGCAGCAGCTCAAATGTCAAAGAGAAATTTACACTTTAAAAACAAAAAATCACTTCACAGATCAATATATAACAATAATCTAACAGAATACTTAAAAATATTAAATATCAGACATGTCCAAAAAGATAAAAGGGAAGACCTACACTCACCTTTTTAATTTCTTTATAGAGTTCTAACTGTAACCTAGGAAGGTTAGAATCCATCAAAGCCTGTAACAAAATGCAAACGGAGTTTATTGTACCATAGCAGACTGTGATTTTCAGCCAAAAAGGTTACCTTTGTACTGGAACAGCTTCTGAAAATACTAGGCAATCTGACCAAATGCTCTTTTATTTTTTATTGGGGGGGGGGGGGGGTTTGCAGGAGGAGAGTAGCAAGTGTTAGATGCTGCAAGACTCTCCTTTTTGAGAAAGCTTTGTACCACAGCCAAAAAGGAAGAGGAAGGAAGGAGACAGAAGGGGGAAAAAACACTATTCATCTCAAAAAGAGTCTCCAATACAAAGGAAGGGAAAAGAGTAGAAGACTCCATCAAGTCTATTAGTTCCCTTGTCATGAAAACCTAACTTATCTAGGAACTGCTTACACACAGTCGTGATGGATGTTTGCTATTGAAGACAAATATCTTAAGGAAAAGCCAGCAGCCCTATCCTACACAGTGAACAGTTGCTTCAACTTCTGTCAACTTAGATGGAAATCTAAAGTGTTTGGCAGCTTACAAGATCAAATCCAATGCTAGTTATCTGAAGCAGGCTGATTTTGCAAGGCATAAAACAAATTAAAACTTAATTCTTGAAGGCATTGCCATTAAAGATTACACATTACGAGGCACTAATTCTAAATCTGTTTTACCCATATATTCATTTCAAAATCATAATTAGTTTATAAACCCATTATAACAAGGGTCATGATAAAGGACTTATTTTTAGTTTATTACAACAATAAGAAAGAAATTCTAATTAATTGCTGTTAAGGTTACAGAGTGAGATGTACTTTTGACCCTCCACTCAAGCTCTCCATCGCAATTCTTTCCAAGTTACAGGCCAACATCTGTAAGAGCAGGATTTTATAATTGTACTATAAGAGTAGAGGTACTAATGTATGTCTTGATTTCATTTTACCAGCCACCCTTTTTGAATAGCAGAAAGAAATGACCCTCTGGATCATTGGTAGGAATGCATCTGACAGATTGCCAGTGTCTGTACTGATGTTAAGGCAGGGACAGACCAGAACAATCTGTATGACTGATTATGGTCACCCTTTTGTTTTAGGATAAGTTATAATGTCTACTATGGTTTCCTATATGTATTACAAATTAGGCATTCTAGTTAAATATACATTTCTTTGTTTTAAGGTTTAGTAAGTAAAAGACAGGATTTGGTATTGTGTCTATGATAAATAAATTAGAGAAATGTTGAGGGCCTGAAGCCCCAATGTGAACTGTTTTAGTTATAAGATTTAGCAAGACTTAATTTACAATGTATTCTGTATACTTTTGAAGGTTTCTGTGAGAGACTGTTTGTGTGAATGAGGAATGCATGCATCAGGAAAAGAGAAGGTGTGAAAGCCATCACAAATGTCCAGATGGTCAAGAAAAAGTGAGAGACTTGGAAACACCAGCAGACAATCAGAAAATATCCATTGTATCCGAGGCTAAACATGTTAGCAGCACTGAGGACCTCAGAGGTGAGGCAGGCACCCCTGAAGGCAAGGCAACAAATAGGAGATAACGATGGGAAGCCCTACAATAACCATCAAATGATAACAGCAGAAAACCCCAAGATTAACACCACTTAAGGACTAATGATTACAGGATGACATTGCAAAATGCATGGACTCAAATGGAAATTTACAACTATAAAGTTGGGATGTTTTGCCAAGGAACTCTGGGTTCAGTCCTGCAAAGCCTCGGAGCATCGGATCACAACAGACAGAGCCGAGCTCCTCACCAACTGGCCATTAGATTGACTTGAGCTACAACAGACCAGTAACTATAAAGACCATCTGCAGGGTGGGGGTGCGTGTGCATGTGTGCGAGCGATGTGACTGAAAAGCATATGCTAACTGTTGTATTTTAAATAAAGATGGCATATTTGCCTTCTCTCTTATAAAAGATCCCATGTACTTTGTATAGCATAACACATCCACACCTCTCTCATGGTGGAATCCCATGATTCACCCCCCACTCTGACTGGGTCATCAAATTACAGTATTCATTTGCCAACTGTAGTCTTAGCAGGGCTAGCTAGGTTATAGCCCATGCTTAGACTTTCCTCTGGGAGTCTAGACCAGTCCAAGAATGCAGTCACAGAAGACGCTTATTCAGAATCAAGTAACATTTATTTACCCATAGGACACAACAGAGAAAAAGGTCAACAACAAAAACCGCAACATATACAGTTTTAGCTAAGCTTAGTATTTCCTTCAAGTAGTTGGGCAGGTTCAGCTTAGCCTTGGGGACCAACCCTCTCCTCTGCAGACCCTCTCCCTCCTCAGCAGCTCAGCTTTTCATCACTTTCACAGAATCACATACATACAGGGCTAGAAGGGACCCTGAGAGGTCAAAGTACAACCCCCTGCACTGAGGCAGAACCATGTATACCTAGATCATCCCTGACAGGTGTTTGTCAAACTGTTCTTAAATTGTCCAGTGATGGGGAATCCACAACCTTCCTTGGAAGCCTATTCCAGAGCTTAACTACCCTTATCATTAGAAGCCTTTTGGCCTGAAAGCATCAAAGTAAAGAAACAGCGCCAACAGTATATTAGAAAGTCTCTTACATCCAATGATATTTTTCTTTTGTTCTTAAGGAATGTGTTGAGCTTGGTGATAAGCAAGGTTAGCAAGCATACTTGAGCTCTCAATGTGTTAAGAGAAATGTCAAGAACCAGGGAAACAGATGATGAAATGAATAATATCAATTTAACTTCATATAGAACAATGTATTAAAGAAAGATATAGAATGATAAAATACATACATTACATAATTCTTACTTTTATAACTTTATTGAGACATTCATCAGCAACCATCCTGACATCAGACTCTGCATCATCACTGCAGAGAAGAAAGAGTTCCATAGCAATACCAAGCAGTTTCTGAAATTCCGGAGAATTCCTAAGTTTAAAAAAAAAGTTAACGTTAAAAAGTACACTATGGAAAGTTAAATGAATATTACTCTTTGTGAAGACAGGCTGAAGACTGGAGTCCATATTTATAGTTTTCACTTTTCCTGTTGACATGGTTTGGAAATAAAATAATATTACAAATGTCCTTTTGCAATTGAATTGAATTTCCCATGCCAAATATTCTGAATGTGAGACGGGTCAATATAGCATCATATTGTTTACTTATAACTGGAGTTGTGTAGCCAGACAGCCAGCCCCCCCCCCCCCCCAGACCAGCATTGCTGGAAACACAGGAGGAAGCCGGAACAGGGCACTTAACATATATTCCAGCACAGCCTTTGAAGCTGTGAAAGCACAGGTGTGCTGCTACAGTGTGCCTCTGGGGGCAGATACAACGATTAAGCTCACAGCAGGCAGAGGCCCTGTGACAGACATGGCTTTTAGCCCCTACTAAATAGCGTGATGCACACACACCAACATCCTAGTTGGGAAAATATTTACCCTGATAAAAGAAATGTCCAGTAGTCAACACTTATTGTTTCTCTCCCTTGCAAGTGTAAACTACTCTTGCGAAAGCTGGCGTCACCCAGACAGACCAGCCTCAATTTGGCATAAGAAAGGAGAAAGAGAATAAAGGAGTACAGAGGTATAAGTAGGGGACCTACAGCACCATGATTTTTGAGTGCTTTTCACTATCTATCTGCTGGTCAGATAAGTGACAGCCTCCCAAGGCTTCTGCAGCTAAGAGAGTCCCTACGCCTTGTCCCTTATTCGTCTTTCCGCGGAATTGAGTGACCGATCCTGGCTTGGCACCGCTGGAATGGAGAGATGCAAGGAGGGTAAGAAGCACCCACACCTGATCTCCTATCTTTAGTGTACACATATTTTGAAATAGAGCTCTATACTTTGTTTTCTTTCTTTGGGATTGTGGCTTCAGTTTTGTAACTTGTTTTTGTGTGTAACATCTCTACATTTAAATAAGTAGGCACTAGCAATTTTGTAACCACATGATTAGAATCTAGCTTAATAAATTTTGGTAACCATTAATGCATAAGCCTGACTTGTTTTCTCTGGTTTACTGTAAAGCAGCCAACACAATTAAAGAACCTCAGCCATTTTGGCTCTAAAGCCTGGCCATTAGGTGAGAGTACTAAGAGCCTAGCGTTGAGTTGTGCCGCCTCCACGGGGCAAACTCTTGGGGCACCTGTCAGTCAATCCTGGCTGCCCGCTGCGAAGGAGCTCTGAGCTCTAGCAGTTAAAGTCACGGGTGTGGAGAGGCTCTCAGTGCTGCCATTGGGGCACCTGTCAGTCAGTATTGACTGCCCGCTGCGAAGGAGCTCTGAGCTCTAGCAGTTAAAATCACGGGTGGTTAGGACCTTGGGGCATCCGTCAGCCTAGCCCGGGCTGCCCGCCGCGAAGGGACAGTGCGTCCTAGCGGTTAAAGTCACGGATGGTATAAACGGGCATAGCTGGCACCTCACCAAACATCCTTGGCCGTCGGCTAACAAGTTGTCACCCATTCTCTTTTCACCCCAGGATGACCCTGCATCTTACATACAACATGTTAAAGCAATACAGCATTCCAATGCTCAGAAGACACAGTCCTTGCACCAGAGTCACCCACTACATCAGAAGTGTGTGTAAACTGCTCTTACTGAACCAGCATAAACAACAAAGCACAGCACTTTGTGTACGTCCCAAAAACCAGCATATAGATTGCAAAGCTCACTCTAAATTGCAAAGACATATTATTTAGAATCCAGGGAGCATTCCTCCATGAGACTAATTTCTTTAAAGCAGCCTTCCAAAATACAACACAGATTACCTGGGGCAAGCAAAATTTTTTTTCCCCCTATTCCTCATCGTAAGGATAAGCTAGTAGATGTAGTGCAGGAACAGATGTATTCATCATAATTTTACAAATCAAACTTGGATTTGAACCACTCTGGAAAATTTAAGAACATGCATACTTTTTATTCTTCTCTAGAATTCTGCAATTTTAATGGGATATTTTCAAAGAATTCTTCTGATTCTGTAAAAATGTTTTCTTCACATTAAATTCAATGAATAATTCCCCAAAACCCCATAAAAGAGCAATGAAGACTCTTACATTCAGAATCCAAGCAGGTGTATAAGTCACACACAAAAATGTGAAAGGAAGGATAGTTCACTGATCAAGGCCATTTGCCTGGGACATGTCAGTCCTGGTTCTTTTCCATGCTCAACCACAGACTGCCTGTGTAACTGGGGTAAGTCACTCAAGCCTCAGTTCCTCATTTTTAAAATGCAGATAAAAGTACTTCTCTACCTCACAGAAATGTTGTACGGATAACCACATTAAAAAAAAAAAAAAAAAAGAGAGAGAGATTGTGAGCTGCTCAGATATTATGGTAAAGGGAGCTGTAGATGAGTCTAATATAGGCAAAAAATACTTCCTTTGGTATTTGTCAGCTGCTTACCAATGGCTAGGATTATTTTACCATCTGTCCCCCACCTTTCTCAGGGAAGGCAACATATCAAGTTAAAAAAGTCAGAAGGGCAAAAAAACATGGTAATTCAAACAAAATCTATACAGCATTTAAAGTTAATAGACTAAACTCTACCTTCCCTATTAAATTATTAAATGAATATTAACATGTAGTAGACAATTTTAGCCCAAGTTTGTAAGCAACAGAAATGCATGGCAAAAATTACACAGAAGTTATGTATTTGCCAAACTCATTTAAAATGTAATCTTTTAAGATGAAACTATACTTTTGATCAATATTCTGTATTTTTTTTACAAGATATTGTTTCAAAAATAAAACTTATTTCACCTTACTGTATAACATTCAAGGGTACTGTCAAATAGCGTAGGACCAAATTGCGAAAATAATTAAATGTGAACAAAAATATTTACACGGAACTTTTTTTTAAAGACACTGAAAAGATTGTCATGGATGTTATTACCGTACTACCTATGAGCCCTAGTTATGCACCAGGTTTCTAATGTGTTAGGTGCTGTACAACCAGAACAGAAAGACCATCTCTGCCCCAAGGAGTTTACTTTGCCTGCAGTTTTGTCAACACCAACTACAAACGAAGACCCAAATCCTGTCACTGGAACCACATGCAGGATCTGGTCCAAAGTATAGCTTCACTCTGATCTTAGGGAAATGCAACGAGTAAACAAACAGTAAACAAGTATATATTTGGGCCAAGATTTTTTCAGAGCAATTACAAATTTTCAATGTCCAATGTGAGACAACTTAAAAAGGGCCCTTAAAAAGGGCCCAAGTGTGGGCCCTAAGCCAATTTCTTAATTGCAGAGCTTAAGCTTTCATTTTAAAAAATGAAGTCACTAAACGGGAAACGAAAGTAAATTAAAGCAGTGTTTTCTTTGGAGTCTGCACATGTACAGTTCCAGTGCCCATACTACTCTCTTACCCCTGCCAAGCAACATCTGAATGAAAAAGACCTGGTCAATTCCTATACTATTATATTATTAATCATACTTATACCGTGGAAAAGGCTTGAGGCCCCAATCAGTGGTCATCATGCTAGGACCGCACACGCAATAAAAGACAGCATATTCTCCAAACAGCTTACAACCTAAGTAAATATTGCTATAAAGAAGTCACTGGGAAACAATGAAACTGTCAAGAACCATGTCACTTTCACGCTGTTCCTTGAGAATGCCACCAAATGCAGCTGAGACAGACACACTGGGGAGAATGAGACAAAGGATGGAAGTTGGAGGAATATAATAAGGGCAAAGTGTAGCTCTTGCAAGGCCAGCAGGCCCTGAAGGAGAGAAAAGAGATGTAATTTCTGCATGCTTGCACCTATACAGGAACAAATTCAAATTGTAAGTAAGCCAAACTGAGTGATATGAAAGATTAAGCTCCCAAGCAGAATCTGGGGACTAACTCCAGGTAGAAATCTCAGCACCTTCCCAGTAGCTGAAGAAAACTGGAGGACTAGGGTTTTCACCAGGGCATTTCTCCTGGATCTCAGTTATAGCAAGGTCTCATAACAACCTTTGGATAATCGGTTTGGTCCTCCAGAGAGTCTGCTTGGTAAATTTTTCAAGCCCTTGAATGTCCTGTTTAAAAGAGTACGTTCAACATTTAGAATTAAAGATCAATTAAAATGAAAAAGCCATAAAAAGTTAAAGTAACTTTACCAACATTAATAAAATGAGTTCAGAAATAACGTTTTATTACCTTAGAGACTGAGCAACTATGTTTTCACATATTGTCAGGCAGTGATTCACTCGATCTTTCTTGGTAGTTGAAAGTTCTTTTTTTCTAAAATTAAGAAGAGAATGTACTTTGAATAAATCCAAACATGCCAAACCAATCACTGTTAGTTTGTGTGGTATGACAACTTAAATACTGCATTCCTTACTGTAATTCAAGTCTGACAGATACACAGTCAGCTATTTTATTTGCCAACATAGCCTAAATGAATACGGTAATGTCTACACTACACAGCTCTTAGTGACATGGCTGTGTCACTACAGCCGTGTCGCTAAAAGTCGTACTGCGTAGCTGCTGTTTGTCGGCTTTCCTACCGATAAAAAACTTCCACCCCCCAACGAGAGGCATTTGCGTTGTCAGCAGGAGCGCACAGTTCACACTGGCGCTTGTCATCAGCAAATCTTTCGGGGGGTCGGGGGGGGGGGAAAGAAGGGTGTTTAACACCTCTGAAAGACAAAAGTTTTGTCATTCAATAGCCTTATAACAACCCCAAAGACTGATCTCCCTTCCTCCCTCTCCCTGCCACCTTAGCCTCAATTTGTCTCTATTTTAAAACACAGCACTCTTACAGACGTGCATCACAGCTAGCATCCATTCCAGCCAAAGAAAGCGGATCAGAACTCCCTATGAAGCCCATAAGTGGCATTAAAATCAACCACATTTTACCTGAAGGAGATAGAAGTCATCGTACCATACTGGCACTTCCGGATTATGAGAAACTGAGGCACAGTATTGCGTTAATTACTTTTTTCTATCGTGAAATCCTCTACCAGCCCCAAAGAGTTTACAATATAAAGAGACAAGACAGACCAAGAGTGGTAAGGGAAACAAGGTCTCATAGAAAGTTAGCTGCAGAATCAAAAAGTGTAACCCTGAGTCCCTAACTCTCACAGTGCAGTGTTCCTATCTAGTATGCCACACTGACTTGCTAGTTTCCCGCACCTTGTTTATAAGCTAGCTGCACTGATCATACATTACACAACTGTTTGAGCAAATGACAAAAAATTCAGGCAAAATTATATTGGTTGATTAAGCATTTGGAAAGCAAGGGTAGACAGAAAGTCTCAGTAAAACAGATTCATAGATATATAAAATGAAGTATATTTCTATTTTTTGCAGTTCAATACAACACTGTCAAAATGAGAAAGCACAGACTGCCAACAAGAGACATTCTAGGAAATTGTAGTCCAAAAAGCCAGATTCATCTTACTTCCCCATCCAATCATATATGATGTTGGTAGATTTTCATATAAACCGCAAACAAGGCTAAAAGATAAAATATACACGAAGAGCAAGCTCTCACTTTCAGAATACTAATTTGTCTTTTTGCATAAAAATGTAATTGCCTTGCCACTAAGATGTACTGAAGTAAATCACAATACAAAAGTTGAACCCCTCACTGAAAAAGAGAAACTATATTAAATGTAATAAGTTATACTGATGCAATCGTTATGTTGAGATTTTAGATATTAAGGTCAGGAAATTCAAAGTTAGGTTTTCTGTGGCATTTTGAAGAAGAAAAGTTGTGAATGGAGAATGACAAAAATTGGTAGAAGCAGGTAGTACCTAAAAAACTACTTTTACCTTGGTAAGATTTTAAAGTTGACAGCATGTCTCTAACCAAATTTGTAACAATTAGTTTCTACAGTGACACAAAAATTTCAGCTACCTATTTCTTGTCAGTAAGTGACATCCAATTTTCCACAAACATAGGTTGAAATAGTTAATCCATTTTTTTCACATTTCTCAAAAAACTTCCCTTTTGGGATGAAGTTCCTCATATTTCATCTCAAACCAAGGTTTTGGGGTTTTTTGAGGAAAGAGTGAATAAAGAAGAGGGTTAATAATAAAATCTTATTTTGAAAGCACCTTACTTTCTTCAGAATGCTAAAATATCTTACAAATTTATATAAATCGTTTCAAGCGCCCCTTACACACACACACACACACACACACACGCTTAAATGCAACCACACATGGAATAAAAAAGCAGCAGATTAACATCAACACTGCATAATAGTTTAAGACAAAAATAGCGAAAAATGTCATGGCCAAATTACACAGTAGGCAGAATGAGTGACCAAGTTGAAATTTGGCCAAAAGGACCATGGTAAACACCAGTAACTCTTGGAAAGGTGTCACAGGACCTTTAATGACCACTGTCAGAATCTCCATTTCACATCACTTAAGACAGCAGGTTAAAATACTCAGAATCACTTAAGTGACTTAGTGTCTAAGCCCAGCTAAAGTCAACAAGCTCTTAAATCAAACTCCTAAACCCTTAAGTACTTTTGAAAATTTTACCAAACATCTCTAGCAGCACAGTGCCTTTTAGCACTATAGAAGCCAATGGTTCAGTACTGACACAGAGGAAGAGTGCAATTTATTGAATCAACTTCCATTTGGACATGCATGTAGACTCACTAAATATAAAGTATGCCAATTAAGTTGCTGAATATGGTTACCTTTGTATTTTAATTATTAAACCAAAGACACTTCAGCCCCAACCAAAACTCAGCACGGCTTCAAAGTTAGTTGAACTAGCATAGGCTAATCCAATCTCTATGAAAGTCAATCCACTGTAAAAATCTACAATCAATGAGTTGAGCTAAAAATGGAACAATCTACCTGAAAAGAATGATTCATACTGTATTTTGGTTTATGCTCAGATTTTAAAAGGAGAAAGTCTACAAAGAATGCTAACACTTCACTAGCTACCATTTGGGTAATCTAACTAATGTAAAACTTGGAACTATGGGCCATTTCCAGTTGCCAACCCTTTCTTCATTCATCATCACTAATTTACAATATTTTCTTGGTTTGTAATACAGCTTTGTGTGATGTTTAAAAATGAATCTCTATTAAAGAACTACTTTTCTGGGAACCTGAGTTGTTGATGACAAGTGTCACTGTGCATAATCTTGTTCAGTAAGGATTGTGATGAGGAGAGCTAGGAGGTACTGGTATGGAGGAATGAATAACTTTGAAACAGCTAGCATTTTTTGTTTTCCTTAAATATTATCAAGTGCGTTTGAGAAATATGCAGGAAAAATTTCAGGGATTGTTCTCCCTCATGAACTTTTATCTCTTAGATCAGATCACCTTTCTCTTGGATGTGGTTACTATCATTATCAACATCTACAGCATGACGAAAGATAACATTTGTCACCGGGGTTACAGGATTCCATGACTTTCAGGGACATCTGTGACATTTTCTGCTTCAACCCTAGGGTTGCAGGAGGCCCCAGAGCGGTCAGCCAGCAGGGCCTGTGGGTGCCGGACATCCCCCAGCAGGCTTGGGCTCTCTTCCCTCCACCCCTTGGGCTTCAGTCATCTCTCCGTCATTCCCCCACACGCCCATTATTTTTAGTAAAAGTAACAGACAGGTCCCAGGCGTCTGTGAATTTCTGTTTATTGCCCGGGACTTTTGTTAAAAATAACCATGACAAAAGCTTAACCTTAATCATGACTGTTCTGGAGTCTAACCATAGTGCTGTGGTGGAGGATGAGGGCACGGAGCAGTTCAGCGTCACAGTGCTGTAGCATCCCATCACTGTGATGGTCTCCTGTGAAGGTCTTGATGGAGCAGGTGTAGAAGGCCCCAAATTAAAATCTTTATTGTCTGAACACTGAATGTACAGAATTTTCTTCCTGATTCCCAGAGCATTAGCGAAAACAGAAAGGCTGTGGGTTAAGTGATTTCTGACTTGTATGCAGTGATGTCGTAGCTGGTGTTGTTCCCAGGATATGAGAGAGAAAGTGGGTGATGTAATCTCTTTTACTGAACCAACTTCTGTTCTGTCCAATAAAAGATATAACCTCATCTATCTTGTCTCTCTAATTTCTGACTTGCCAAAAGTCACTGAACTGCCAGAAGGCAGTCTGCAAACCTAGCACACACCCTGATGTGGGACCAGGTAAACAATCATCTTTCACATTTGGAGGGAGTTTTACCAAATGATCCCAACCCATTTTCATTTTTCCAGGGAAGTCTGTGAAGAAGCTAGCCCATAACCCTGTCCTGGGGTATCTTGTCCCTAGTTGCCTTCTCATGTGGCAGTGGCATGATCCCAGTGTTTGTATATTTGTTGCGCTGGTGTTTCTTACTATCTGGAGAGTAGACTGAAAGTTGATTTTACCATTGAATAACACTGTCCAGAAAACTTTAACATATCCAGTTAAGTTTCTCCACAGAGTCTACTAATAAGATAGTTTCTTATAATAGTAGCTTTTTCACAAAAGATCTGTTAAAGTATTGGGTACAAATACCCACAAGTGGATATTAAAATATGATGTAAGAGTCTGAATTTAAACTTACAAAATAAGAACAGTGAAAACTCAGGCTTCTGATCTAACCTTATTGACTCTGCTTTTAAAAACAGGCTCTATGGTATGCCAGGTAAGTGGTTGGATAGTTCTTGGTGGCACCCAAAACAAATACAGTTGCAAAACTAAAACACACTAAGGCCACATAGGATGTGGTGACGTTGTTTGGAAATTCATAAAAGCATTTAAAAACATAAGCAGAGACATCCTCAACTTAAATCATACTTTTACCTGCAATATTTTGACCTAAGAATACTATAATTTAGAGACTCGAAAGAAAAAATGTCTCGTTTGGTGTGTTCACTTTGCATTTGACAGACATTTGTGTATGGTCTCTTTCACTACCTCAGCTCTGCAGCTGGTCAACTTCCTCAATCATTTGTGTCTTTCACTTAAAAATAGGAAAATGTGGTAAAACCACAAAGTGGCAGAGGGACTTGGGCATATGTGGTGAAGGAAGATTGGTCTCATGGTTTCGGCACTGGACCACTGGGGCTTAGGAGATGTCTTGTGTGACCCTTCTCTAAATCATCTCTTATTCCTGTCTCTTTTTCCATTTGTAAAATGGGGATAGTACTTAATTATTTGCCAGGTGTTTGAGAATAAATTTGTTGAGATATCACAGAAGAGCCTATAAACGAAAGAAATAGCACCCTAAACGACTACTACTATTTTTCTTTTAAATGGCCCAGTTGCCATTGCCCTTTTAAGTTTTAACTCTGTCATCTTTTATCATCTAAGTTGTTAACATCAGTGTAAATGATTGGTCAGCTAACATTCACAGGATACTCCTTTTATTATTCATTTATGTGATGCAGTAATAACTTTTTCTTCCCAGTAAGAATTTTGCTATGCAATATTACAGGTAAATGAATGGAGACCTTTGGGGTTTGTGAGTTCATATTGTAAAAATATTTAAAACTATAGGGAAACTATCAGTAACTGTAGGTACAAAATTACATGTATTAATGCCCAAGACAATGTTTTTTTAATTGGAATACGTAGTATAATACACACAGGGGGTCACTGATTTTCTTCTTCTGTGTTTTGTGAAAAACATATACTTGAGGATCTAAATAATCAATGTAATAAATAATGTTTTAATAAAACTCCACCTGAATAAGAACTAGCTTTGTTTGGGATTTAAATACTCTCTAGCAGTTTCTAATATTGCAACATGAAGTAGAACATAAAACTGACAAAACTGAAATAACTAATCGCTTTTCACTGTTCAGGTTTTTTAAGAAATTGTTACATATAATTCAAACAATAAATTATTACTTCTACAAGATTAAAAAAGTTCCCCTAAAAGAATCAGATTCTGACATACTGGACAAATAAGTGTCAGCACTTTTGGTAAAAGCTGAGTGATAGACTACTGAACTTTTTGCACCCCCCTAGAGAACTGGTTCTAATAAGAAAAAAAGGAGTGCTTGTGGCACCTTAGAGACTAACCAATTTATCTGAGCGTGAACTGCGGCTCACGAAAGCTTATGCTCAAATAAATTGGTTAGTCTCTAAGGTGCCACAACTACTCCTTTTCTTTTTGCGAATACAGACTAACACAGCTGTTACTCTGAAACCTGGTTCTAATAAGATATGTATCTAACGCCATATAATGTAATAAGATCCAGAAGGCCCGTGTTCAGAGAGATTTGAGTCCAGTAAAAAGTGTAGATGTTTGTATAAAGGAGTGGTTGTCTGTTAGTTTTTTCTTTGCACTTATTTGTCTAGGTTATCATAAGTACTATAATAATTTGTCTGCTCTTTAACCGTACTAGTGCTTTTTTTTAAAAAAAAAAAACCCACAACTACACAGTTTATTTCTCATTTCCTTTTTGAAGAGAAAAAAAAGCTTTCAGTATTTTCTAGATAGATACCCAGACAGTTACCAGAACAGACACGTTAATAAAGTATCTTCTTCCAGTGAGAAAGGGCCAGTTGAGAGTAGACCACCAGCCTTGCTTTGCTGGTACACACGTGGATTATTATTATTATTATTCCTGGAGTTTACCAGGGCTTGTGCGACAGGCTCTCTAGCCGTCACGAGGGATCACCGGTTGCAGCGGCCTGGAAACGAAGTCGCCTCGCTCACTGCGGAGCAGGTTAATGCTTTTGCTTCTGGTGAGAAAGGATTTTGCTGGTGGTCTTTAAGTGAAACCAAATGCTTCTGGAACCCGCCTTCAGACAACCCTTAGCTCAAGAGGCGGCAGCAGCAGGGGCCCATCCACCCCACCCGTGACAGGGCGCCCAGGGGCGTCTCCGCCAGCCCGCTCCCTCTGAGGGCAGCCGCTTCTCAGAAGCTCTAAGTTCCCTTCCTCCCCTGCCTAGTCTTCGCTACCGACCCAGCCTCGCCGCCCCGCGGCCGGACACTCACGCTCTCTGGAGCGGCTCCTCGGGGATGGCAGCCGGCCCCTGCTGCTGCTGAAAGGAGCGGAGGGACTCGAAGGCCTTCATCAGTTTCTCCATGGTGGCCATGTCCGCTCAGTCCGTGCCGCGCGCCGCAGGGGCCAGTCGACCGCAGCGCCCGGGGACCGGACTCCGTCTCTTCTCCTCACAGCGCCTGAGCCGCTCGCTTGGACCCGGAGCCGCCTCGCCGCTCACAGCGCCCGGGAGCCTGGAGCCCCTCCCGTCTCAGCGCACGAGCTGCCCGCTCCTGGAGCCCCGGAGACTCCCCGTTCGCCGCGCCCGGGCCGCCGCGGCACTGTCCCTGCCGCCGTCGGGATCCCAGCGCCGCCGCTCGTTACTGCAATGAATGAAGAAGACGCTGCAGGGGGCCGCGATCACTCTGAAGCCGCCTCGCCGCCATCTTGGAAGCCTCCCATCATCCCCCACGCTACCCCCTGCCTGGCCTAGAGCAAAGTTCCCTACGCAGGTGACTGGGGCCGGCGTACCCGCGAGGGGGGAGTGGAAAATGAAAGAGCGACAGCCTCACGCACCAATCAGAAAGGAGTTCCGCCCGCTGCCCAAACCAGCTAGCAAAGCAGTAGGCTTTGGGGCGGTGTCACCGTTCAGACAAACACAAGCTTGGTTGAGGAAGCACAAATTCATCCACACGCTCGCTTCACCGCGCTCCGCCTCCTCTCGGGAAGATGGCTGTCAGGTCCTAGTGCCCCTTGGATCGCTGTCAAGCTCCGGCCGGTCCGCCAGCTTCCGCCTGTGGAATGGTGGGGGCGCCTCATGGCCTGCGGCGCTCCACGCCCGGCAGGCTCCAGCGGAATGCAGAAGGGTCGGGCTCACGTAGCAGGTCCATAGGGCAGCAGGCCCTAGCTCCGTGGGGACAGGGCACGCAGAGCAACCTCCAGGTCTGTCCACTCCCAGCTCTTGGGCTACAGTTGCTACTTGGGCTCCAGTCCCGAGGCTTTGTCCGTTAACGCTCAAGAGCATGTAAGGGGAATTAATGACAACAGCTGTGAAGTTAATGCATATTAAACCCTGGGTCTGGCTAGCCCACTACAAAAGCAGTTTCTCCTCCGTTGGTGTTCACACCTCAACTGCTAGAAGAGGGCCTCATCCTGCCTGATTGAACTAACCTCGTTATCCCTTGCCTCATTCTTGCTTGCATATTTATACCTGCCTCTGGAAATTTCCACTACATGCATCCGATGAAGCGGGTATTCACCCACGAAAGCTCAGGCGCCAATATGTCTGGTAATCTATAAGGTGCCACTATAAGGTGCAGCTTTTATAGATCCCGACTAACAGGGCTACTCCTCTGATATTAAACCCTGGTGTGGCGTGTGGTCACTCCCATTCAGAAGTGAAGTGGACTTCATTCACATTAACTTAAGGGATTCAGATAAAGCAAACTAAGGTCTGGTCTACATCTAAAATTTAGGTTAACTTAGTGATGTTGCTCAGGGCTGTGCACAGTTTTGTGTCCATCAACCAAGCTCTGCCATCTCTTGCAGAAGTGAATTATCTACGTGAGTGGTTCTTAAAAAAAAAAAAAAATTACATGGATCGAGGAAGCATATACGCTACAGCACTGTAGTGGCATACCTGTGCTGCTGTAGTGCAGACATATCCTAAGGTTGAATTGAATGACAGTATCCCTGTAGGTTTAATGTTCTTCAGAAACTTCAGATCATCTTTAAGGTCCTGAGTATCCCTCCATTAACAAGCCCTAATGCAGCTAAACTGGTTCCACCCTTGCAAGGTATGATGAACTGTTTTTAAACTGTTTTAGTTAAATTGGGACAACATACATTCACCCAAGGCCTAAGGTATAGACATCTCACAGGGTATATCTGCACCGTAAGCACTACAGTGGCATAACTGCAGCTACTTCGCTGTAGCACTGTAATGTAGACACTTGCTAAAGCACTGGAAGGGGGTTTTCTGTTACTGCGGTAAATCCACCCCCAGGGAAGGCAGGAGTTAAGTTGATAGAATAATTCTTCCATTGAGCTAGTGGTATCAATAACAGATCTTAGGATAGCTTAACTGGGTCTCTGAGGGGTGTGAGTGACGTAGCTAGGTTGACCTAAGTTTTAAGAACAGACCAGGAGATGGAGATAAGGGATAGCAGTATAAGCGGAGCTCTGTGCTCTATCTTCCCCTTTAAAGGAAAATATCCATGAAGTAAAAAATTCTACATCCCTAAAAATCCTTTCACTTTTTTCAGATTCACTTTTCATCAATCCTTTCATTCGCTTCCTGCTTGAAAGCAGGAGCTGGGCACACTCTACTGATTATGGTGGACCAGACAAGCTGAGCTCAGACATTGCCACAGAGGAGAAAGCAGTTGCTCCTGTGGGACTACACCCACCAAATGCAATCATGTCAGTCCTTTGTCTCCTCCTCTAAGGGTTCAGGTAGCTGGAAGAGAGGACCAGACTGTGCTTAACACTTACAGAAACTGAGTACGGAGAAAGAGAGGCTTGACTTCTCTTTGACCACAGAGACAACAATCCTTTGATCTCAGAAAGACACTTCTGAAAAGCAGTTTTTCTTTGGAATCAACAGGCACAGGTATTAAAAAAAAACTTAATTGTAAGAATATACTCAGAACTCCACAAGATCAAATGATATTTTATATACAACTTGCACACTACAAATTATACATGCCAAACACTACCAGTGCTATCAGTACTTAAAATACTTTTACAGAACAAATACACAAATTTCCAATAAGTGCACTTAATATACATTTACTTCCCAAGTAGTAGTCCCTCTTGATATTTATTCTGTTGAAATGGAAAAACCAATTAGGTTTCTCCACGTTTCCACTCTAATAGCACATGCACTACAGAAAAAAAGACATTGACATAGGCTGAAAGGAGACATTTATTACAAGAACTCAAAAGATTGAAAAGAACCAGTGACGCACTGGCACACAGAATATTTTCATCTGAATTAGGTCCCATTTTTCTGTTTTCCAACCTCTTTGTTTTGAGACAGATGTAGGTTACAGTTAAACTAGGTTTATATTAAGACTGGACTTTACAACTGTATTTCACGCCAGCATGACATTTTGCATTCATATAGACCTATTTACTTGTGCATCATTCATCCTTGTACATATTCAGTGTTACTTGGGCTTCAGCCGTGGGCTTTCCGAAGCTAAAACTTGTTCCAAGTACTCTGATTTACATGAAGGCGCTCCTCTTCTTCCTATAATTTTCTGTGTCAAGGGTACCTTTGTTCTTCTGTGCAAAATTAATTAATACTAACTTTATAACCTACTGTTGTGAACTAGGTTTTTTTAAGTCAATACTTCTATCAATATAAATCTAATTTGGGGGGTGGGGGAGAAATCAATGAATTGTTGCACTAAATTTTCCATACAGTTACAACTGCTGGCTTTAATATAACTGGTTGCTTGAACCCAATTAACTGAAATCTTTTGATTATGCAAATTAAAGTAGATAGAAAAAGTAAGGAAAAATTAATCAATATAATAAAAATCTGAAATGCTGTATGCAGCTTTTGGAAAACTAGCTGCTGAAGTTTGCCTAGATTAGGAAAGCTAAATGGCTAATATAAGCTCCACCTCCTAAGAAAAGAGATTTTTAAATAGATTTTCACACTACACAAGTTAAGCCTTTTCATCTTCTCTGAGAAAGATGTTTAACACAAGATTGAAGATTCTCCAGGGAGTCTTTCTAGAACTATATCTGAAGTTAGGGATAAAATTTTCTTTAGTTCTGTCCATTCATTATTTAACTTCTTTTCATTACAAAGCAAGGTTTTCAGAGGTGCAGATAATTTTAGAAAGGAATTTGTGTTCATTTACTGCAGGTGCACACTGAACTGTGGTACCTGGTAAATTGTTCCAATGGTTAATTACACTCTCCGTTAAAAATATATGCTTTATTTCTAGCATGAATTTGTCTAGCTTCAACTTCCACTCACTGGATCATTTTATACCTTTCTCAGCTAGATTGAAGAGACATTTATTAAATATTTCTTCCCTGTAGATAGATATGTGTAGACCAGAGGCTCTCAAACTGTGGTCCGCAAGCTCCACTTAGGTGATCTGCAGATAGTGCCCGCTAAGGTGCACACCTGAATGGCCACACACGAGAAAATGAAGGGCCACCCACCTAATTAGTGGAGCTGCACAGGTGTGGCTCCACTAATTAGGTACCTGGACCCTGGAGAAGACACACATGTAAGGTGAGGTGGTGGCCTTGGGGGGAATAGGGGGCTGAGGGGCAAGAAGAGGGGTTTGGGGGAATTTGGGACGTGCAGGGCTGCGGCTGCCAGAGAAAGAGGCGACTTTCCCACATCTAGGGCTGCAGCTGCCGGGGAGAGACCCCCCCACTCCTTCTCAGCCTCAGCTCTGTGGCTGCTACGGCAGGGGAGAGTATTTGCACTACAATCATTGCACCTTCATTTGCAGTTTAGGCATACTCAGAGTGACATAAAATCTTTGTCACTTCAGACCAACATTGCATAATTTTTAACAAAAAGGTTATTTACACTTTCAATCCATTAACAAAATTATTGTTAACATTTTTATAAATTGGCCAAACTATTCAAAGTAAGGCTTTTATACCCGTATTTTCAAGAGCACATAAGTAATTTAGGAGCATGCATCCCGCTGACTTCAAACTATAAACCCTGCTGGAGAAGCAAAGCCTGTTTGAAGAATTTTAACTTTTTTGACTTGTGGAAGTTTAATATATTGGAAGGTGATATTAGTTGTAACTATAGCAAGTATGAACATGTAGTGTTATCACAGCAAGGCTGTTCATGAAGACCAGGTTTTTTTTTTTTTTTTTTAAGTATAAATGAGCATTTTAAGTGTGAAATTTCCTTAGTGTTAAAAAAAAAAAAATCTGAAATTCTATAACAATTGGAAACCAAACAAGTACATAACATTCACTTCACTTTCTTCCCAATTTAATATCTTAAATTGCTAAAGAACTACCAATATGTAAATAAAAAAATCTAATTATATTAAAATGGATTTAAATAAAAATTGATTTAAAAATTATTATTTTATCCACCTTGGTTCCCATGAAAGACTCATTACATAGATCAAAAGATGAGACAACAAGACATATGATCTGTTTATGTGGCAGTGTTTTACTTTTATTTCAGTCATAAAAAATGCTTGATAGAACATAAAGCTGCTGATACAAGAACATTTTAGTGGTTGGAAGACACTTTTATAACTTACGTTGCTCACATTTAGCAATGAAAATGGTTATACTTTGAACAATAATTCTGATACATTAGCATCATTATGCAAAGAAGAAAGGAGAGCTACCTACACGTGTTCAAAACTTAGTAAAAAGAAAAGGAGTACCAGTGGCACCTTAGAGACTAACCAATTTATCAGAGCATAAGCTTTCGTGAGCTACAGCTCACTTCATCGAATGCATCCAACGAAGTGAGCTGTAGCTCACGAAAGCTTATGCTCAAATAAATTGGTCAGTCTCTAAGGTGCCACTAGTACTCCTTTTCTTTTTGCGAATACAGACTAACACGGCTGCTAGTCTGAAAACTTAGTAAGTTACTCCATGTGGACAATACAATAAATATGGACAATGTGCAGACATTCATAAGAGATAACATTACCATCAGAAAGCATTCAGGTCATTCAAGTCAGACAGAACCAGAATTCAGTTTAATGCTTTTTCTGTTAACGTATTAGAAGAAGCTGTTGTGCTGATTGGTCAAGTATGTAACAAAAGAAAGTTACTCTAGTTTTTCTGGAAACTGAAACAAATACAGCTCTTCATACAGTTGCTCGCTTAATATTAAGTTCATGTTACAGAACTAAAACAAAGATCTAATGTCTCTGTTGACATGTTTCTAGAATCTTGTGAACAGTACTTTTTGATTTCATTAGTGACAAAATGAGAAGTTTCTTTACACTGCGCAAAGTTGGATTCAGCATTTATAATGCAGTCACAACAAATACCACACTGGAACCAATTGGCACAGTTTAATTAGTTACACCCTTTAAGAATCACCTTCAGTATGTATAATTTTCTGGAAAGTCTATAACTGGTTTCTCAAATTAGCTAACTAAAGCAATTCTCTTTCATATATGGGAATAGGGCTGCATAACTAAAGCTTAAAACTAACTTGAGGAAAATACGCAGCATTCACCAATAGCTACTACATTATGTTGCCTGAAATACCACAATTTTTTTCATATACTGTGGTGCAGTAATTTTAAGTGCTTTTTAAATGGAGAGTTTTGTATAGATATTGTGAACACAGACATATAGTGCTATATCAACAACTAACAACAAAGAAGCTGAAGAACACTTTATAGAAACAAAAACAGCCTGAGACATGAAGACTCCATTTTGTTGGTCACAGAATAGGATAATGAAAACTTCTGAGTTACTAGCACATTATTTCACTGCTTTGAAAATACAAGTTAAACATGTATATTAACATATGGACATTAAGAAATTAAGGGCATACAGGAACAAACACTAGAGAACACAAAACAAAGACAAAAGGAGACTGATTGTGTTCTCACACTGGTGTAACTCCACTGAAATCAATTACACAATATAAGAGCACGATCAGGCCCAGTATTTTAGATCCTTAGCTTGCCATTATTATAGCCTTGGGGGTAACACAGGGGTTTTGAATTGGAGATCGTATACTAGCTTTACATGAAAGTACTCCTAATCTACAACTGTGTAAGATTGGAATTTGCTTTGGCTTTTGTACAACTTCACAGTAAAAGCTAAAGGGACATGTTCATATAAACAAACAGAATTCTTCAGTCCTTCCTTCCTTTATTTGTCATGAAGTTCTACGTACTGCGTGAGCTGTGAATCAAGGCAAAGTTCACAGAAAAAAATTGTAATTTATCACACCATGAGTATTCTGCCTTCAGTGCTTTTCAAAATTTACCTCCAAGAAGTGTTAAAACAAGAAATTCAATGAGAACATTAATCAATATTACTACCTAATGATAAACAGAGGAAGATGATATCAGTGTACCATATGTAAACGGGTTACATTTATACTTATGGTTTGTGACTTTCTAATTCATGAATGGAATTCTATTAGGCAATATCTGTTCACTAGTATTTTGTCATATTTTATGTCGTCTTAGTTACTTTTACTATCTTAGATGTTTGCAATGGTGACAGTTTTAGTTTACTAATTCCTTATATAAAGTGCTGAGGCTCGTGCTCTGCCATGATAAATGATACAAAAGTCAGACTGCTCTCTGCATAAGAGGCAAAAAGACAAATTCATGTCTTTTGTCACAAAATGTCAATTTAAACACACTGAAAAGTGATTTAGGCCCCAATCTTGGCAACACTTATGCCTATGTTTAACTTTACAGCTTTGAGCAGTCCCAGTGGGGAAATTCAGAGTAATGAAGCTTAGCATATGCATAAGTGTTTATAGAAACAGGACAGAAGAGTAAAACCCGTTTAGAACCATTTCCCCTTGCTTGCCCACTAGAGCCCCAACCTTGTTCCGACTGAAGTCAACAATAAAACTTCTACTGACTTAAATGGCACAAGATCAGGCCCTCAGTGCACAGAAGTAGCATAGAAAGATGGGCAGGCAAGAGACTCTAAATGCTGCCTTTATGGCACAATTTGCTAGTCTCTGCAAAGGCAGGAGGGACAGCAGCACTGTATAGGTTCCTCGATAGTATTGGATTTCCATCTGTCTCTACCTCCCTTTACAGATGAAGTTTTAAATTTGACGACTAAGTTTTTAGTAAAAATGATTCAACTGTTCATTGTTACATCCATCTATCCACAAGCCTCAGAAATCATGGATATAATGTTAAAAACCTATGACTGCCTCATGGCAAAAAATACAGCCTTCACTGTAGGTGAAATTCATTAGTATGATTGTGCCATTGTATGCCACTCTGGCAATGCAAAGCAGCTGCAAACCCAATTTAAGTGGTCAGTTACACCAGGTTTTCAGCTGCTTTGTATTGCTTGAATGGCGTATAGTAGCCAGAATGCACTAGTGAATTTGGCCCTATAAATATATATTTTAAAATGGACCTTGCAAACAATAAGAGTGCAACAACACACAAGTTAAAGAAATTTAATGAATGCTCAAATAAATTTAATTTACTGCTTAGGTAAATGAACGAGGTGCTCATTTGGAAAGCTATGAAAATTTGACAATTTATCTGACAAGACACAGCAGCCTTTGGGATAAGGAAAAAAAGATGGTACTTCTCACTTCAGATAAAATGAGATATAGCATCTTCCATCCACAGATCTCACAAGCATTACAATGTTAGACCTCAACACTACTTTACAGTAGATAGCATGCACATTTTATAGAGATTTATACAGATTAGTCATTTGCTAAAGGTTAGATTCTGACATAGTTAGGAATAAAACCCAGGAATCTTGACAGTTAGACCCTTGCTCAAAACATTAGACTTTAGATAAAACTCCCATTTATAAAAACAACATGCTGTTGCTTGAAAAGAATGCCTCTTTACCAATGGCCTAAAATTTCCACAGGCGCCAAAGGTTTAAACAATTATGATTAAAAACTAAATTTTCCTTGTTTGCCCAAATGTGAACAATATTTCCTTTTTTGAGCAAATTTACAGTAGGTATGTGTTGGTCCATATTAAGAATGAACACATCAGTGGGTGGGAGTGCAGTAGGAAGTAGCAGTAATGTTCATCTGATTGAGATGTTAAAAACTAGAACAGGACAGGACAGCCAATTCTTTTTAAAGGTTGCTTGTAAACATAGCCTCTCTCTCTGAGGGAGGCCCAAGAGTGGGCAGGGCATCCTCCCAACCAACTGGTGTCATTAACTGTCAGTCTGAGTGAGGAACTGCAATTTTTTTTTTCTTAATTGGTGGAACTGAGAGAACAGAAGCACAGTTTAGGTTACAATTGCCCTAATTTTGAAACTTTGCTCATACAGATACTTTTTTAGTTACACCACAAGGTCCAAATTCTGCAGGAGTGCCTGAGCACAGGTCCCACTGAAGTCAATGGAAGCCTTGCATGCATCTTGCCTCGTTTTCCCAACTTAGGTGAGTAATGGCTAAGAACTCAGATTATTGAGAATGTTGATGTCACTTGCTATTTACTATGGATAGTTATAAGTCACTGTTGTACTTTCTGCAAATCTTTCAGTTCTCCAACATTTTTAACACTCTTATTTCCTTAGCTGCTGTCCTGTGTTATGGAAATATAACTTTGTTTAGATCAGATAGAGTAAGGGTGTTATAGTAGTTGATTTCCTAATTAAGGTATTGTCTATATAAAAAAGATAGTATCTTATTTGATTTTGAGAGCTTGACATGCATGGCAAATAAAAATATACTATTTTCTTTACTCTATTTAAAGCTGATACCTGTGGTTTCATCATTTAAAACCTCTCAGGCTGGGGCCGTGGTATTCTTACCCAACTTGCTCTAAACTGCTATTAAGTCCATACCTCACTGCATATGTCCACCATTGTTAATGATACCTTTGTATCACTACACTAAAAACCAGAAGTTTTAACGTAACATTTATATTAATCAAATCAGAGAAGCAAAACCACTGTTCTCTATCTGGTAAATGTCCCAAATTCTCCAATGGTTATGCCCTTACTCCTATACCCCTTGCCTCTCTGTGTCCCTCTGCTCCTGTGTGCACCATCCCAGCTCATTCTCCATCTGAGTCTATCCACACTCCAGTCCCCTGGCTCCTGTCCCCTTTGTCCTCTGCTTCCCCAAGCCTCTGGTTCCTGCAACCCCCTCACATTCCTTCTTGCTCCCATTTCCCACTTCTGTGCATTCCAATGTGGCCATTTTCTACTTCTCATACTAACTGGGTGCCAGCAATGGGAGTATTGAGAGCAAAGGAGAGTGTCCCTGATTTCAGTTCATGTGCCCACGGGTTACAACTACCCCCAGCAGCCAGGAGCAGCATTTACAGGAAAAGTCCTGTTCTGAGTCTTGGGTTGAAGCATGCTCAGTTGCTCTGTGCAAATGTCATATATGCAGTCCAGTTGTCACAGAAGCTGTGAAGGGAATGGAGCATGCTCAGCGCAGATGGAATCTTCAGAAAATTTAGCTGTCAAGGAAGTCTCTGAGCATGCACAAACTTCAATTTTTCAAAGGCGTATAACTTGGTCAAATGTGGGTAAGTTTTTCTGGGGATGGCAAAGGCACATTCCTGACTCTGGGGTAAACTGCGCTGCCCAGATTTCAAGTTCCTGATCCAACGTGTGGAAACACTACAGCCTCTCAATGAAACAGTTGTAAGAATATTTATAACATGGGCAAAATGTGTTGTTTGGATCTTAATGTGATCTTAGAAACATCTGAACAATTTTAGTAGGTAGATAAAAAGAGTCAGGCAGACATCTGAGTTGGATAGGTTCAGCCGAGAAGGTTAAAAGTTGGCGAAGTTATAAGCAACAAAAATAGTGTCTTAGAATGGGAAGTCTTGAACAATCATATCTACAGGCAGCAGTACCAATTCCACCTTTATGAAAGAATATCAGTGGGGCTTGTTTCTTATGGAATTATTCTTTTCTGATGTGTTTAAGAATTCATACAGAAAAATTCTTAATTATTAGTTTTATTTTTACTCAGTAGTCATGATCACAGTCAACGCTGTCATCAGAATGTAAGAATCTACAATAGCAATAAGCAAGGAGGTATTGTGTGGTAGATCAGATCATACCATTTCGTGATTCTGACTTACCAGCACATGCTATAAATGAAAGCCTATAGCATGGAGTTGGCTGACAATTGCAGGAAAAAATGTTCTGTCCACAGTGCTTAGGGAAATCCTGTTAGCAATAACCATGAAATATTCAAAACATAGTCAAGTTGTATAGCTGGCATGGTTCTGATTCCAGTGTAGACAAAGGCCTTACTCAGATAAGCTATATCTAAAGTTGGGAAGGGGAAAGCTATGGACCAAAATCATAAATTACTACTTCTAAAAAAATCTGGAATTCCTGTTATGTTCACTCTGACAAAGATATGAATAGAAAGGCAAGATACAGAGAAATGATTTATCTTTCTGATAAATGGGGGAATACTTACATACTTAGTCAGAAATCTATTACTGCTTCTGATATCAACATTTGCAGAAATTAAGTTTGTTGCAAAAACAAGGCAATACATATTACACACAATATACAAAACAAGAACTACTTGAGACAAACAAATAGTCTTTAAATCCAAACTTCTAAAAAGTATTTTACAGAAACCGGTCACAGTGCACTGAACTCATTCCTTCTTTTCCTTGCCGTTTCATTTTAAATGACTTGGGAACTACATTAGGGTGCAATCTAACAGCAAACAGAAATGAAGTGTTATTAACACCAGAAATATTAATACTAATCAGTATAACAAGTCTACTGTTGAGAACAAACCTAAATAATATTCTGAGGAATAAGAAACATAGTGCCATTCAGTAGAGTTGCCAGGAACAACAACAAAATCATCCCCAAAGCCAAGTAGCATCCATATCACAGATAGCATAAGTTTCTGTACTTTAAAACCCTTAAGTATTTCCAGATTCATTCCAGTTAAAATACATAATATATCACACACTTACACTTAAGTGGCACTCATGTCTTTTTTACAATAAAGATTTAGTGAAAATATACATCTTAACACTTTAAAGTACAAATATACAATATCTGAAAGCCCATACATAATTTTTTAAATTTATAATACACTTTACATAGATAAAAACATTCAGAGTTCATTCATCCTTTTATTTTTGGACTATAATTCTCTGATTTAGAGTCTAGAGGACTCCTCTTCATCATCAATGTAACCAGATTTAAAACAGACCTGAGAAAGAGACAAGACAAAATGGCTGCATTTAGTTAAATAAGTAGCACAGCTGGTGTTTTGTGGCTTATTTGTTTTTTTGTTTGTTTTAAATAGAGTCCATATAATTTTTCTGCTAAATAAGTAGTTTTGTGGATATCAAAAGGAAGCAGCAGGCACCTCAAACCAAAGCTGAGACCGTTTTCACTTCGTCTGACTTTATTTTAATTCTTTCCTTGTGAAGTCAGTAATAGAAGACAAGATTTATAAACAGTATTTCATAGCCAATTGAAGGACCTCAACCCATAAAACATTTGCAAACATTCTTCATCAATACAAAGCCCAGTTTTTGAGGATAGCTTAGGCAAAAGAAAAATTATAATCAGCAATAAAAATGCAAAGTAAAACTGTGGTCAAAAGACCAACATTTTGACTGCAACCATGCTAGCCTAGGAACTATTGGTACATTTGCAAATTAGTTTTCATTCACCAGATGGGATAGCACAGTGCCTGCAAAAGCTGAAAACAGTATTTTGTTAGGTAGTCTCCTGTATATCAGCCAGAGACAAATGTACTGGATGAATCAGTAACAAAATGTCATATTACTGTGTAAATTAGCCTACATATTTTGGTTCTATGTTTTAAGGCCTCAGTGGATTTTCTGATACTCAGACAGTGTAGGTATTAAAATATTTCTTCTTTTATATTTTTCATATGAATAGCTGAATGTTCACATTCAGTGGAAACAGTTTCAAATCAAAATAATGCAGATGTATAGTCTTCCCTCAGTGTAGATATCTAGCTCTCAATAACTTAAAAGGGATTCATGCATAGGCATCCAAAGAAGACTAGATTCCTGAATAACGTATAATCGGGTAACACATCATTCCTACATTAAAAACAAACTGGAAATTTTCTTATAGGTACAGATCAAATATATTTTCTAAAAATGGTACTCTGTTGTTTTTCCTTGCTTAAAGTGTCTTTTTTATTGTAACCAAAAGGTCAGTTCACACCAACATTCAAATGCCCAACTGATGACAAAAATGTTTAATATGCAATTATATTGCACAGCTATATTGTAGATGCTTCATGATTTGTTCCTAGCAATTTAAAATAACAATCTCTATTGAAAGCCAACATTATTTCTATGGTTCTTTACTGGGATGAACTCATCCTTCTCAAAACAATTTCACTCCGAATTTGTATGTGCTGGTCTGCATGTGGAACACACTAACAAACAGCCTATATCGTTCAAATCTATATGCAACAGACTATATTAAGACAAACTATGTTTCTCATGTCTTTTATGATAAATATTTTGGGGTACAATTCCTAAAGATTGCTCAATTTTAAGATATTTTAATATATTTATTAAACATTAGGTCTTAGAAGTGGAGTCAACTTGTTTGGGAGATGGTGTAGCTATACATGGGTTTCCCAGTGAACAACAACTTATCTCAAAATCTACACACCCTTAAAATATCCTGATGTTTGTCTCCTAACATTTTTTTCTTTAGAGTCACTGTCCATTCAGTGATCATATCAGACATCGACATTTAGTCCAATCTACAGTTTTGATGATTTTTTTCCATTATAAGCCTTTTTATGCATAGTGATAGATGATAATTTGATAAACATTTTAAATTAATTTAAAAAGCAAAGGCAAAAAAGTAATATGTTATATATATATATATATTTGTATTGTATAAGAAAAACAAAAAGCCATAGGCAGTACTCTTACCCCTCTCCTGAAAAGTCTGTGAAAGAAGCCTCTCTTTGGTCTAGGAGTATCTTTGCTCGTATCTAGGTCTGTTGACAAGGTGACATCAGTTTCATATATATTGAGCTCTTGAAAGCATTCTGTTTCAATCATCTAGATGGAAAGAGAAGAGATACAAATGAAAAACTCAGTCATATAAAGACCTCCAGACATTATTCCAGTTCATGTAAGTTAAGAGTGGCCGGTGGACTAATGGCAAGTTGCCAGCATAACAACTGGATTCTTTGCTGAACCAGGGCCACATAGAGGAAGACACAAAGTAGCTTTAACCACCTTTGTTCAACCTAACAGGTATTTTATTTTACAATTAGCTATCCTCAGTCCCCAAAAGCCAGCACGGCTGCCAGGGATCAGCCGGAGACAGCTGCTTTCCTTGCCGCATGATCTCTATTGCACAGGCCGGTCCACTGGATTTATGGCTCCTTTGTGACAGTGATCAGGCAAAAAGCAGACACAGCATAACCATATATTTGGGCCCTTATGTGAAGAAACTAAGACCAGCTTTCTATAATTCTTGCTTGAACCATAACATAAAAGCACTCATATAAGCGTACCCCACATCCCCCCACCCCAACACACACACACACACACACACACACACACTCTTACACTTTGCTGCTGAATTTCCATTGCCCAAACTGCAACATGCACAACTTCTTGAACTGGAACTGGATTTAATCCATGCCAGATACATAAACATGGATATCTCTTTCTCCCTGTTTCAGGGCAGCCTAACCTGGAGCAGGTGAAGCTGCATATGAAATCTCATTAATTACAATCAATCCAGTGTGCCCACCACATTGGTAGGGCGAATTAACTCTAAACATGGTCCTAAATGAATACATTCATTAGTCAGTTTGGAATACTTATTTAGGAAGCAATATCAAGTAATGTTTGACTAAAGTAATAACTGCTTTTCTGAAAACCTAGAGCAAGGAGAGTCCACAGAGTTCTACACTGTGGCTCTTGGCTGTTCTCAACATGAATACACAGGTAAGATCTATTTGAGATGCCTGTAAAAACAGCTAACGTTGAGTACATTTATTTTTTTGTACTTTGAATGGCACTCCTTCAGGTCCCACTGCTTTGAATGATAATATTAGAAATCTTTCAGAGACAGGGTAAAAACAAGAAATGTGCTCATTGTAGCGGATGCTATTGTTTTCTAGGCAGCATTCACTAAAGCATAGGGTGGTGCAGCTTCCATCTGTTCAATTTTATGCAAGTTACATGTGGCTCTTGGACTCCTGTCAAATCATCAGTGGGGCTGTTGGGAACATTCTGGAGCAAATGCTTGAAGTAAAAAGGAAGTTTCATTATAAAGTCTGATAAGGAAGTTAAACCGTTTTGTATTTTTTAAATGTTCATTATTGTTACACTAACACAAACAGGACTTGTTCAAAGTACAGTACCTCATTTTGCCAAGGGATTGAGACACAGCCTGTAACAAATTTGGAATAGAAATCGTCATCTGTATTATCCAGGTTCACTCCTTTTACTGTGGAGAATTGCTCTATATCCAAGACATCCTTACAATACACCGCACGTGGCTGCAATATGAAACAATGTTTGCTTCTTTGAGATAATTTTTATTTTCAGAGAAAATTGGGCAATTAAAAAAAAAATCTTCAGTTCACATTGTTTCCTATTCACTATTTATTTACCTGAACACCAAAAGGATACCACTACACCCTCTAGACTAGTACAGCTTAACCAGTGGTGTGAGACCTGTAGGGGGTCATGAAAGGACACCCAGTGAGTTGCATGCAACCAAGAGCAGCAAAATTAATGGTCACTAGGACCCATGGGAAGCCCTGACAAAGGAAGTAATATATAAGCTTGCTCCCTTTCACTTCTTGAGGCTGTGGTAGTTGACTCCTGCTCTGCTCACTCACTCCCAATCCCAGAGATGTTTCTCAGTGCCCAACCTTCATTTGTCAGGATAGGGGAAGTAGTGATTTAAAGAGCTGGGGAACCAACTTCACAGCCCCTTGGAGCTGTACTTTATTCCATGGATCTCAAAACCCTTTACAAAAGGAAGTGCCATATAAACAGTTAAATACCATCATTAAACAATACTGAATTACATTTGCATTGTGTTACCCATTTAAATAATTTTGTTAGGACTCTCTTGAGATAGGGCTCTCCTAAGTCTTTGCACAAAATTCAGGTCAATCATCTACAAATATTGCCACCTCCCTATTCAACCCCTTTTGCAGATAATAACTAGCTTCTGCACCCTTTCTATTTTCCAGTGCAAATTGATTTAATTAGCATAGAAGTATATTGTGTCTATTTAAGTACTAGACACATCTGTCTCATCTACTTACATCTGGTAAAAACGGAGGTTCTAACATGTTTGCTTCCAGTCTCTTGAAGTTAATATTCTTGAAAATGGGATGCTGCTTTACAGCAGCAGCTCCATCTCCAGTGCACCCCAATCGTTCCTTTGGATCTTTGGCAAGTAACTGCACAGACATAGTAAACAGATCATTGAATTCGTCCTTTATACGTGCCCTTTTAAAAGTTATCTTTACAGCATTTTTCAATAGAAAAATATATATTAGTTTTATTTGGCTCCTTTGCTTACTGAAATCTGCAATTGAAAGCTGTACCAAAATGTTAACTTTTAAAGAACTGGAAATCTGAAATATGTGGCTTAAGAGCATTAAAGTATTTTCATTAGACTAGTTTAAATTAAAAACATTCTGTTTTTTAATTATTATAGATTCTACCCATAGAGATAGCTTAGCAGCTCATTAAACTACATAGTTATGTTTATATGCTTGGTGATCATATATGCTTTGCCACATATCTCGCTTTTCTCAAATGCACATCTAAAATTGGTACATATCTTAGTAATTCTAGACAAGACATTTTTGTAAATCAACCAGAACAGATATAAATATTATTTTTCTAAAGAACTCTTCAACTGTGTAACTGCATGTTATCTACCACATTTAACTGGATTTTACTTCAGTCGATAAAGGTTAAAAAAAAAAAATCAAGCTGTCCTATTATGTGGTCTTTTTCTTTACACAAGAGAACTAATATGCTGCTTTTCTATCACATCTTCCCCATATTAAATCCCAGGGTTTTTGTCTTGAGAAGGCTTAACTCTGCCCTTGGTTATGCTATGTTCAAAGTGTGGTTTAGCTTGAGGATATGGACTACCACACTTATAAAGTGCACCATTTTGTAAGTTACGCTGCAACAAACATGATCTTCCTTCAAGCATTAAGAGAAGTCCTCAGTTCCTAAGTCTGACAACAACAGCATGGAATTGTTTATGGACTTCTAATCACAAAAAGAGATGAAAACAACCTATGCAGGTCACCTAAGCCATGAAGTATGAAAAATTTCCAACATAATAAAGACACTAAAATTTAAAATTTCAGCTCTTTAAAGAGTTAGAAATTTAATTTCCAAACCTCTACGTCTCTTCACCCACCATCCTGCAGATGGATTTTGTCTCCTCTGAGAATTTGTCCGAGTACACTTCCTGGTCTTCCTTCACTCTTCGGTCTATCTCATTCAGTTTTATCTTTTCCTTACGCTTCCTGAATGGTGATTGTCCCTGAATCATTTCATAAATTAAGCAGCCAAGACCCCACCAGTCAGGGCTGAATGTATAGCTTTCATTGTTGAGGATTTCTGGAGCTACCAAAAATAAAAAAATAGAAAGATTAATGTGTTTTAGTTGTTTTCCATTATTTGATCAGTAAAACAAATCCACTAAGCTAACATTGCACTCTGCCTAAAAACAGACTGTACAGTAATAGTGGATATCCAGACTTACAGAAAGTCCTTATTCCCATATTAAGGGCTCTTTTGCTCAGCTAACTGTAGGTCCTTAATTGCTTCTTTTCTAAATCAATATGAGCCTTAAGCCATTTTTTAAATGAAGATAAAATTTTCACAAGCTAAGCACCTAAGATTTAGGAGTCCAAGCCACATTTTCAAAAGTGACTTATGCACTTAGGAGCCTAGAGTCTAACTGAATGTCAATGAGATTTAGGTGCTTTTGAAAATTTTACCCAGAATAATTAACTTTTTGAGATGGCTATATATAAAATTTAATTTTGTAGTTTTATCAGACATGACCTTGTGAAGCTGGCAGACCAGGTGCCAGCTCATGCCAAGGTCTCTAAGCCTCACTGAACACTTTCAAGTGCATCGCCGGAAACCAGCCTTGCTTACTTGTTTGTTAGCACTATCAGAATAAATATTAGAGTTATAACAATGCGTTTAGACTTTATGGAATGTTTGTAGGATGCTGCATGCATTAATCCTACTTATATCTGTATCCCATGTTATAAGGTAACGTTTAAACGTTTTCTCTGTAACTATAAAAATATTTGTTAGGACTGTAAATTTCCCACAGTCAGGAGACAAGCATTACCATGTGTGAAATATTCGTTTACCCCAAGAGGTGTTATTTCCTGGCCATCTGGAAGGACTACTGAATCCAAATGGGCCATTTCGGAACACAGACTTTGTCAATTGTCCCCCCACCCGCCCACAAAGAGGTTATGTGCAGGAGCGCTCATCCTATCAGCTTGGATTCTGTGGTGAGGGGGGATAAAAATCCCTGACAAGGAGAAACTGGATTTTTTTATGCTGTCTGGACTCTCAGGGACAAATATTCCTAAACATAAGCAAGAGATCCCCATGCTGCCTGGCATGGGTCAGCCTGAAAGGACATGCAGAGCTGCTTATTATAGAAGCTTATAGTACCTTTTTAACCCTAAGACTAACTCATTTCTGTACATGTTTTTTAACCTTGTTAAAAAAAGAACTCTTATTTTCTTAGTTAATAAATCTTTAGTTAGTTTATTACAGGATTAACTACAGGCATTGTACTCTGATCTCAGCCCAAAGACTACTGACCTGAGGTAAGTGACTAGTCCTTTGAGACTGGAAGTAACCTGAATATTCTGATTTTTGGTATAAAATGACCATCTATCACATACTTGCCTGGGTGGCAAGATAGACTGGAATGCCCAAGGGGACTGTCTGTGTCTGCATAGTAAGACTGGTTATTGTGCTAGTAGTTCACGCTTGTTACCGGGTTGGTGAAATCTAATTATATAATATACAGTCTGCCCTGCTTTTTGACAGTCTGCCCAGAGGCTGGAACCATTACAGACAGCATGACACACCTATTCACATACTGTACCCTTTCTTCACACTAAGAACGTCCCAAAACCAAATCAAACCCAGTATGATTCTGTATTCTAGAGTCACCTATAATTAAGCAAGTGTAATCGACCTCACTAGTATGGTTTAGCTAGTTAAAGACATTTTACATACCCATGTATCCAACTGTTCCAACCCGCCCTCGGACTGTTTCTCTTTCTGGGATCTGCACAGCTAATCCAAGATCTGAAATCCTGATGTGTCCTATTTACATTGAAATTAATTGCACAAATTCAACAAGGAATGAAATATTAGCATTTTCAAATATATGGGATTTCCATAATATCCTTAACCCTCCATCCCCCCTGAAAAAGTAAAAAAAAAAAAAATCACTTATTAGGCCTAAGACATTACCTACACCGATGGAAGGGCTTCTCCCATGGGCATAGATAGTATATCTCCCCGAGAGGCGGTATTTAGTTCAACCGAAGAATTCTTCGGTGTACCTAGCGCTGGTCTATAAGGGGGGTTAGGTTAGTATGGCTACATCTATGAGGGGTATGGATTTTTCACACCCCTGACAGACTACGTGATCCTGAAGTAAATTCCACACCCCCCAAGAGACATAGCCATAAGCTCTTCAATCAATTTCATCAAAAAACACATTTGTGTGGTCTTATCCTTCCATTTAGCAAATTGGAAAAAAATGAGGCACAGAACTAATATGCTCAAGTTCACACAAGAAATTTGTGGCTGAGCGTGGAACAGAATACTTCACATGAAAACATGACTGTAGGCTGAATAGGCTTTATGAGTTTCCATTTCAAGTCCTATGTTTATTCAGCAGCCACAGGAACGGCAATATAGTATCATATTTAAGTCTTATTATACTGTATTAAGCTTCTTGACTTCTTAGCAGAACACTGGAGCTTGCTCCATTTCATTCCTTACATGAGAAAGACTATGCAAAATTATCAGTTTCCTCTCAAAGACATTGTAATAAGTAGAACAGAGTGAAAACCAGAATATCCATCCCACAGGAAATTCTGGTATTTCAACATTTGTTTCACATACTGAATCAAAATTTTTCAAAGAACAAGTTCCAAATCAAAAATTTTTGAAAGGGTAAAATTAAATTAAATATTTTCAAGTCAGTTCAACATTAAACTGCATCAGCCAATGGTTCTGCAGTGCCTCAAGGAGTTGTAATTCAGATGCGTCATGCCCTTATTCCTCTGCATAGGCCAGGCTCCCTAATCAGATTACAGCTACTTTGATACACTACACTCATTTAACTCCCATAAGGCACCATGTTGCTTGGTGAGAGGGGAGACCACAGTGCATCATCGGAGAGAGTCCACCCACGGAGCCAATTCCATAGGGAAAAATGGGAGCAACACAAATTACCCAAACCACTACTTTCACGAGATACTGTGTCACCATAGGTAGTTGCAGCTTAATGTTGAACTGACTCAAAATTAAATATTTTAGTTCAGTTCAACAAACCAAAATATTTTGATTTGGGTTGGATCTATTCCTAACAAACTAATTGATTTTTGTGCTGGGTGATAAAAATCAAAATAATCAGGCAAAAATCTAAATTTTGCCACACACACACAAAAAAAATCAGTTCAGTAGAAATTTGTATTTTCCACTGAAAAAAATCATTTAAATGGAAAATTTCCAACCAGCTTTAGTAATAAGATAAAGAAAACACATTTTGATAGCTTTTAGGACACGGGCAGTGTCTTCATACATGTTTGTACAGTGCCTAGAATAGTAGGGCAATCTCAGTACAGGTCTCTAAGCTCAACTGCAGTATGAATATTACATAATTTTGCATAGAACATTTAGAAGCAACTGATAAAAATGAAGAATATCATATATAAATTAGCACACAAGTGGAAGATCCTAGATACAAACTAGTCTTTCACAAAAAATTCTTGTAAATGAGAAGACAGTGATAAAAATAGATTTTATATAAATGATGATGTCCCATTTTATAAGTGTCTCAGACTAAGTCTTTTACTCCTGGGGGAAATCTGTGCTACTGTGTACACCTGTATGAATCCTTGTTTGCAGAATTCAGGTAAAATTGTCTTCCAGTCAACCCTGTGAAGACCTCAATTAGCTACATTAGGTCCAGTACTAAAAGCTGTCTGAAAGAATCAAAGAATGAAATTGCAGTGTGTTCTATTACTTTCGGTAAAGCAAGAACAGCTAATTTTTTCCCACTCATATAAGCACACTTGCATGCTAATATTTTATTGATTATGTCTAGTATTATAGAGAAATTGCTAAACCCCCTTAAATTTCTTTGCACTGTACTCAGAATACATTTATACGTTTTTAGTGTACATGCCAAGAAGTTTATGTTTATTTACCACGGTCATCAAGGAGAATATTTTCAGGCTTCAAGTCTCTACAAAGCAAACAAAACAAAAACCGAGTTATCTAAAAAGGAAAATTATAGCCACTATCAGGTGTAGTTTTTGCAGAAACTACAAAATTGCTTTCCTTACAAAAGCAGGACTTGCGTGTGAAGAGACTATAAGAATCTCAAGTTTTGCAACTTTATCTTTTATAATACATATTTAAACAAAAACCTGATGAACTATAGATTAGGAAGCTTAACAGTAGAAATTGTCAGAAACTGATCCCTTCCCTCCCTGCAGAAGACTATGATGAATCCAAAACAAAATTTCCCTGGAAAATGTTGACTTCGGGGGGATGGAGGAAAATCTAAACACATCAACACACACACACACACTTTAGGCAAAACCCTGGTGTTCAGTGTTTTGACAGAAAAGTTGACTTTTCTTTGGAAAGCAGATACTCTTCAGGAAAAATTTAATGTAGCTGATTTGCAATGAAACATTGGGTTTTCAGCTACATTAATTTTTTTTAACTTGAATCTGATCCCAATATAGGTAGAGAGGAAAGTTTTCAACCAGCCCTAGTCAAGATATCTCTCTACCTATATTGGTTTCAGATACATGACAGCTACTACCATTTTAAAAATACATTTGTTGTAAACAGCATTCTTATAGATTCATAGATATTTAGGTCAGACGGGACCATTATGATCATCTAGTCTGACCTCCTGCACAACGCAGGCCACAGAATTTCACCCACCACTCCTACAAAAAAACCCTCACACCTATATCTGTGCTATTGAAATCCTCAAATCGTAGTTAAAAGACTTCAAGGAGCTGAGAATCCTCCAGCAAGTGACCTGTGCCCCATGCTACAGAGGAAGGCGAAAAACCTCCAGGGCCTCTTCCAATCTGCCCTGGAGGAAAATTCCTTCCCAACCCCAAATATGGCGATCAGCTAAACCCTGAGCATATGGGCAAGATTCATCAGCCAGATACTACAGAAAATTCTTTCCTGGGTAACTTGGATCTCACCCCATCTAATAGGCCCAATGGCCTGTGATGGGCTATTTATGAATATTTAATTACCAAAACCATGTTACCCTATCATACCATCTCCTCCATAAACTTATCGAGTTTAATCTTGAAGCCAGATAGATCTTTTTCCCCCACTGCTTCCCTTGGAAGGCTATTCCAAAACTTCACTCCTCTGATAGTTAAAAACCTTCGTCTAATTTCTAGTCTAAATTTCCTAGTGGCCAGTTTATATCCATTTGTTCTTGTGTCCACATTGGTACTGAGCTTAAAATAATTCCAGCTATCGGTGTCTAATTGCAGTGTAGACATACCCCTCAACTCCCTTTGCAGTTTCTGGGTTAGCTGTGTGTTTGTGTCCTACCACTGTTCTGAAGTGTGGCTTTATAATGTTAAGTAGTTGCTATTCAAGGTGTCTGAATTTCATTAGTGGAGGAAGAGATTCCAAAGAATATGTCTGAGCACATGCTGATGGTGACAATCATCAGAACCCGGATTCCTGCCTATTACACAAAATGAGGAAATTGACAAAATACAACTTCAAAAGCCTACTCAATGACTGCCGTTATGTTGGATTTATCTGCATTCACTTTCTACTTAACACAAATGTCTGAAGGATTTTTTCTGCTGAATGTATTAGCAAGTTTTGCATTAAATGTACTTCAGTTTGTTAAATTAAGAACATAGAATACTGAGTATTAGGGATGTCAAGCAATTAAAAAAATTAATTGTGATTAATCGCGCTGTTAAACATAATAAAATACCATTTATTTAAATATTTTGGGTGTTTTCTACATTTTCAAATATACTGATTTCAATTATAACAGAATACAAAGTGTACAGTGCTCACTTTATATTTATTTTGATTACAAATATTTGCACTGTAAAAAACAAAAGAGATAGTATTTTTCAATTCACCTAATACAAGTACTGTAGTACAATCTCTTTATCATGAAAGTTGAACTTAAAAATGTAGAATTATGGACAAAAAAATAACTGCATTCAAAAATAAAACAAAGTCCACTCTGCCCTATTTTTTGTTCAGCTAATCGCTCAGACAAACAAGTTTGTTTACATTTGCAGGAGATAATGCTGCCCGCTTCTTGTTCACAATGTCACCTGAAAGTGAGAACACGTGTTCTCATAGCACTGTTGTAGTTGGCGATTCATATGTCCCTTCATGCTTCAACTATGATTCCAGAGGACATGTGTCCATGCTGATGATGGGTTCTGCTCGATAACAATCCAAAGCAGTGCAGACCGACGCATGTTCACTTTCATCACCTGAGTCAGATGCCACCAGCAGAAGGTTGATTTTCTTTTTTGGTGGTTCAGGGTCTTTAGTTTCTGCATCAGAGTGTTGCTCTTTTAAGACTTCTGAACGCATGATCCACACCTCATCCCTCTCAGATTTTGGAAGGCACTTCAGATTCTTAAACCTTGGGTCATGGGCTGTAGCTATCTTTAGAAATCTTACATTGATACCTTCTTTGTGTTTTGTCAAATCTGCAGTGAAAGTGTTCTTAAAATGAACAACATGTGCAGAGTCATCCTCTGAGACTACTATGACATGAAATATATGGCAGAATGCGCATAAAATAGAGCTGGAGACATACAATTCTCCCCCAAGGAGTTCAGTCACCAATTTAATTAACGCATTATTTGTTTAATGAGCGTCATCAGCATGGAAGCCTGTCCTCTGGAATGGTGGCCAAAGCATGAAGGGGCATACGAATGTTTAGCATAACTGGCATGTAAAAATACCTTGCAATGCCGGCTACAAAAGTCCCATATGCACACCTGTTGTCACTTTCTGGTGACATTGCAAATAAGAAGTTGGCAGCATTATCTCCCATAAATATAAACAAACTTGCTTGTCTTAGCAATTGGCTAAACAAGCAGGACTGAGTGAACTTGTAGGGTCTAAAGTTTTGCATGGTTTTCTTTCTGAGTGCACTTATAGAACAAAAACAAAATAAATCTATATTTGTAAGTTGCACTTTCACGATAAAGAGATTGCACTACAGTACTTGTATGAAGTGAATTGAAAAATACTGTTTATTTTTACAGTGCAAATATTTGTAATAAAAAATAAGAATATAAAGTGAGCACTGTACACTTTGTATTCTGTGTTGTAATTGAAATCAATATATTTGAAAATGTAGAAAAACACCCACAAATATTTAATAAATTTCAATTGGTATTCTATTGTTTAACAATGCAATTAAAACTGTGATTAATCATGATTAATTTTTTTCAGTTAATCGCGTGAGTTAACAGAGATTAATCGACATCCCTACTGAGTATACAAAATAGCAAAGAATTCTATTTTGTGTTGCAATTCTGTACTTAACCATAGTATGTTTTGCACTTGCCTTAAATACCATTGATAAACCATATGTAAAGATCTTCCCAATTAAAAAAAAAGAGATTTATAAAGACGCATAAAATGTTTGACAGGGTTCCTTCCCCACTCTGAACTTTAGGGTACAGATGTGGGGACCCGCATGAAAGACCCCCTAAGCTTATTCTTACCAGCTTAGGTTAAAAACTTCCCCAAGGTACAAATTTTGCCTTGTCCTTGAACCGTATGCTGCCACTACCAAGCGTTTTAAACAAAGAACAGGGAAAGAGACCACTTGGAGACATCTTCCTCCCAGAATATCCCCCCCAAGCCCTACACACCCCCTTTCCTGGAGAGGCTTGAGAATAATATCCTAACCAATTTGTTACAAAATCATCAGAGGCCCAAACTCCTGCATCTTGGAACAATAGAAAAATCAGTCAGGTTCTTAAAAGAAGGATATTATTTTTTTTAAAAAATGGTAAAAATCATTTCTGTAAAATCAGGATGGAAAATACTTTACAGGGTATTCAGATTCAAAACACAGAGGATCCCCCTCTGGGCAAAACCTTAAAGTTACAGAAAACAGGAATACACCTCCCTCTTAACACAGGGAAAATTCACATAAAACAACAGATAAACTAATCCGCCTTGCCTGTCTTACCTATACTGGTTGCAATATTGGAGACTTGGATTAGGATGGGTTGGAGAAGATGGATTTCTGTCTGGCCTCTCTCAGTCCCAAGAGAACAACCACGTAAACAAAGAGCACAAAACAAAAGCCTTCTCCCCCCCACCCCAAGATTTGAAAGTATTTTGTTCCCTTATTGGTCCTTTGGGTCAGGCGCCAGCCAGGTTAGCTGAGCTTCTTAACCCTTTACAGGTAACAGGATGTTGCCTCTGGCCAGGAGGGATTTTATAGCACTGTATACAGCAAGGTAGTTACCCTTCCCTTTATATTTATGACAATGTTAAGTTATGTTTTAAATTGATTCCACTTTTCATAGCATAAAGACAACACACAAACTAAAACAGAAAACTTAATATAGGTATAATTCTCATTAAGAGATAATATCTAAAACCATATCAACAGCACAAATTTTTAATAAATTGTAATAATTGTAATAAATAAGGACAATTCTGAATAAAAGAAGATGATGCATTGAACAATTTAGATCAAATTAAATCTGGTAACACTTCAAGATTCATATTCACAAATTAACCCATTTCTCGGCAGTACATCTTCATTTCATTATTCTTAGAATAATGGTGATGTACATTTGCTCATGTTCAAGTTTTACTGAGTATATAATCAGTGAGATCAGATAGATGAAGATTATTTACGAGATCAACAAATCAGTGTAGTCAGTGCAATATTTTTCTCTAAGTAAATGAAGATTAAAAACAAACACATGGCAAAGGATTAAGACAATGTGATTTAAAACCATGATTTTGAACCTGTGGTCCTTGGACACCTGGGGTTCCACAGACTATGTCTAAGGGATCCATGAAAGGTAACGATGAAAATAAAGTTTCAAATTCCACAAAAGACATTCAATTTTTCTGATCAATCAAAAGTATATGAATACCCCCACCTACCGGTCAAAATCTAGAAGTGTTGTCGTTACCATAGAAGCTCACAGTTTAGTGCCTTTTCTCACACTGTGTCAAATGCCATGCCTAGCACATGCAACATTTATAATTACATTTGGTTCAGTCAGTTTTAACCCTAAGACTTCTGTGGTAGGGGCCCATGCACCACTGGTTGAATTTCCAAAGAGGTCCTTGATTTGGAATTTTTTTAGGGGTCAACAAATGAAAAAAAAAAAAGGTTGAAAACCACAGATTAAAGAGACTACAAAGATAATGGTGGTCAGAAGGTAGTGATTTGGAAGGCATTTCTGTTTCACATAGAGAAAGTTAAGAATATTTTTTAAAGACTGCATAAATTTTAGGCTGAAAAATCTAATCTCCTTTAAGAATTCGAATCTGTTTAGAATTTACATGCCATAGTTTACACTATGGTACTACAAACACAGTACTCTCTGCCTAATTGGGACAACTCCCAGGGAACTGATTAAAACCTAACCATACTTAATAGCAATGACTGTTGTTTAATGGGGATAGTAATTAATTTCTGGCATGATTTTGACAGCCATTAGCTCAAGAACTACTGGAGCTACAATCCAGCTGTTGAATGGTGCCTAAGATGAGTTTCCAGGCCTGGTGGTTTATGAGATATTGGACTTTGGAGCTGATGGTGCTTTTTCTTCTTGGGCTGCTCTTATTTGAGACAGCAGCTTTTTTTTTATGCCGTGGCAACAGTCACCATCCTTGCTGGAAACACAGGCCCCAATCCTGCATTGTGATCCCTAAGTAAGTAACACTTCACTTGAATGGACCACAATGCCTCGTAAGAGGCATAGAAGTAAAACTGGATTTTAAAAAAATAAATACTAGAAATTACACAAGGGCTGGTTCTGTGGCCATTATGTTCTACATGGAAGCACACGTATAAAAACCCAAACCATCACAAAGACTACACAAAAACCCAGCTGCACCTTAATGTTGGATAAGTGAATTAAAATCCCTGGATGAAAGGTGCTGTAAGTACAGAATATTGTTAATATTCCTGCTTAATTGGGGCACATTTCAGTGATTTAGTGATATGCAAAGGACAGAACTAGCATGAGAAACATGGTAAAGATATAAGCATCACTAAAAGCAGTTTTCAGTCCTCCTTTGCTGTGATACGTGTACAGAGTGATCCCATGTCCTGGAAAACCAGGAATGTCCTTGTTTTCAGGGCCTGTGCATGTATGTTTTTTCAAAGCAGTGTTCTGTCCCAGTTTTTGTAACCCCGTGAAGACTCTGAGCAGCTGCAGGAGTTGTTAGCCAGCAAGGCTGGACACTAGGTTATCAAGTGCAGGGACCAGCTACCAACAGGCTGGCCACATACTGCCATGTTTCCTTCCTCTTCCATGAGCATGACAGACAGATCCTCTTGAAATCCTGGACTCTTTGAGGGCTAGTGCAGTTTCCTGGTCTTGTTTACAAAAGCTCTCTCTCCCCCTCCTTCCCAGGCACATAATCCTATTTCAAAGATGCTCGTAACCCTACTACACTGAACCAGGAACAGGACTGTAGGAGAGAAAGGGAAGCAAGTTGTAATCCTTTCTTTCATAAGTACAGCTTTTTCTCTTGGAAAAAATCTGGTCACCCTTATCTAGTCAGGAGATGTCAGAACAGCTTCATGACTGCTTAATCTTGGCTGTTAGCTTGCTTTTACGTGCCAACAACTTATGGTGATATGCTATGTAGAGAGTCTCACAGCTGCCACCAAGCAGGCTCATTCCCAATGCAGGTAGTGCCCTCCTCCCAACTCTGGGCTGTCCTTTAAAACACAATGGGCCCCTGTAGCTTGACAACAATATTACTATCACTCTCTAAAGAAAGAAAAGGAGTACTTGTGGCACCTTAGAGTGACTAACAAATTTATCTGAGCATAAGCTTTCGTGAGCTACAGCTCACTTCATCGGATGCATGTAGTGGAAAATACAGTGGGGGAGATTTTATATACATAGAGAACATGAAACAATGGGTGTTACCATACACACTGTAACAAGAATGATCAGGTAAGGTTAGCTATTACCAGCAGGAGAGCGGAGGGAGAAAAAACCTTTTGTAGTGAGGTTCCCTGCCCCTCCCCTCCCCTCCCGCTGGTCATAGCTCACCTGACCTGATCACTCTTGTTACAGTGTGTATGGTAATTTTGACCATTTAACATTTTATTTTAAAATATAAAGTTATTTGGAAATTGAATAAAATAAATTGAAATTTGCTGTGTTTCAGTGTTAGTGAATCTGCATTTTTTTTTTTTTTGCCAAAAACAAAAACAAAAAAACCCATGACTTTCAGTCAAAAAGTTTCACTCTGTCATTGGTGATGAGCAAGGTGTCCTAATAAAGAAAATTATATTGGTTCAAGTTAATCCTGCCACTTTAGAGACTAAGAAACGAACAGAACACCACAATGCTTTCAGCTCCTCCTGAAGGAATTGCATTAGCAATTGAAGATAAAATCATTCCCAGAGGTGTGTAGACATTGATTCTGGACATACAACAATGAATTTTGGCACTGCAAGTTGCTGTATAGGTCTAAGAGCAATTCTGGTTAAGCAAAATGTGTTAAGATCAGTTCAGTTTTCTTCCATTGCACACTACGGGCCCATCTGCACTGAGAAACTCAATTTAAGAGTGTTGAGCACCCTCACTGAACTCCATTTAAAGTGAATAGAAGCTACAAGAGTTTGCGAGCTCTGGAAAGTCAGGCTTTAGATAATTATACTAGATAAACAGCAGTAAAACCAATCTGGACTACAACATAACATTACTATTATTCGTCTTATCTGACTGCCTAGGAGTCCCAGTCATGGATCAGGCCCCATTGTGCCAGGCACTGTATGAACACAGAACAAAATGACAATCCCTGTTCCAAAGAGATTACAATCTTGATCTTGTTCCAGTTTTCAAGATCAGTTCTTGAAAAGCTTTTGAAGTGAAAAATGTTGCAGTTTTATTGTGTGTTAAGAATGGAGCTGAAGTTAACAGTTAATGGCCTCCAGAATGCTTTCCATGTAGCTAAAGGAGGAGCTCACTGTTTCATAAATTTATTGATGAACATTCCTCCCGTCCCAACCAAGTACAAGTCACCACTGGAAAATTCTTGTGATAGGTTATTGAAATAAAGTGGGCACAGTCCACTATCTAAAAAGAGGATGATTTTTTCAGTGTAGGTATGTATGCCTAAACAAGGTAATGCTACTGATTTCAATTTGATTCATATCAGGGATTACTCACATGTAGAGAGTGGCAATGCACAAGAAGATTCAAGCTCTCTCAAATGGTCAGCACAATTCTAGATGACAAATGAGTGAAGTAAAATATTTATGAATTAAATGGTCCAATTCTACAATGTGCTGAGCATCCTGAACTACCAATTAAATCCATGGCAGTTGAGGGCACTCTGTTTTTTCAGGGTCAGGATCATGGTTTGTGAAGAGTTGTGGCATCTTTAAGGCAGAAAAAGCATTAAGAAAGATAAATAGATTTTATGAAATTGGACTACGGATGTCTTAGTGTATAATAATCAATGTAAGCAGAAGATTTTAAGTGCACCCTGCCCCCCAACTCCTTGCACCTCGCACCCCTCCTGCACCCCAACTCCCTGCCCTGAGCCCCCTGCCACACCCTGCACCCCAACTCCCTGCTCTGAGTTCCACCGCATCCTGCACCCCAACTCCCTGCCCTGAGCCCCGTTGTACCCACACCCCTCCTGCACCCCAACCCCCTGCCCTGAGTTCCCTCCCACAGTCCACACCTCTCCTGTGCCCCTGCTGAGCCCCCTCCTGCACCCCAACCCCCTTCTCCGAGCACCCTCATACACCCCACACCCCTTCTCTGCCCCAATCCCTTGCCCTGAGCTCATTCCTGCACACTGCACCCCCTCCCACACCCCGCACTCCCTCCCACACCCCAACCCCCTGCCCCAGCCCTGCATACAATTTCCCCACCCAGATGTGGCCCTCGGCCCAAAAAGTTTGCCCACCCCGATCTACTCTCAGATATTATTTTAAAAGCTAACAGCAATAGAGGACCTTCTGTGCTGGAGGAAAGTGTAGAGAGGTAGAGCATGTTAATTATTGCAGTTGGAGAAGAAAACGAATTTGTAAAAAACAAACTGGACTCAACTGAAAACCAAGTCAAGTTACATGAGGAGGATTATGGATTTTTCCACCAAATCTTGTGTGGAGGAAGTCAAATTATCTGTATAAATTTCTTCAAACTGACTGCCTTACGTTTTAGGCTTTACCATTTCCACATAGATAGATTCCTATTAAGAAATCAGAAAGCTCAAGAATTAAACACAGGATTTTAATCACCACAAAATGCAAGTGACCTATGTTCTGAACATAGCTGTGGAAACGGATTATATTTTCTATATGATTTCTATAATCCGATTTTACAATTACTATATTCCTGATTCTATAAAGAAAAGCATTTGAAAACACTAATCAATTAACATTTTTTAGGGGTAGCTTCTTCCCTGACAGGTACAGTATATCAAAACAACAAACCTCTTTCTGCTTTAGATGAAACTGACCATTTTATATTGAAGAAGAGGAGAGAGATTTGACAGAGTCCACATTGCAGTCATAATATCATCCAGATATTTTCTAGTTTTATTCCACAGGGATCACTGAATGTCAGACCTTATTTCCAAATGCCTACTTTGTTGACCATTTACACTGCTTTACCAAGTCTTACACTGTGCTGCATAGATAGTATAAGTATTAGGACTGAACGTAAGTAGTTTTCCTGAATGTGTGCAAATTATCCAATATATGGATGTGTACTTATCTCTACTCATTGGTTCTCTTACATATGAAGAAATGCAGAAAGCAATAAGAATAGTTTTGGTTTCTGACTGGGACATAACTTTATCCTGAGTTATTTGCAGTGATATTCTGAAGGCACTGCACAGGAATGAGATTGTTGTTAAACATCGGACAGTTTTGCAAGACTGATGTCTCTAAGAAGCACTTATTTCATCAATTTCTATCATCATTTATTATATTGCATAAGGAAGGAGAGGGCTCAGACTCAAGCAAGAACATACAAGATTGTAGAATTTTTAACAGAAAATAACAAGCAGGGATCCAACAAGCAGGTAAGGCTCAATCTCTTTCAGGTTATGTTAATATTTAACAAACTAGGTTCAAACACTCATCACAGCTTTTTATTTAACCCTGAGTTAAAGGATCCAGCCACAGGCCCTGTTGAGGTGGCAGCACTTCAGAAATGAGTCTGGCAGTCTCAACCTAGCTCGCTTCTTATGGTCATCTCAGAAACCACTAGACAATTTCGCACAATTAACAGTGCCCGATCTATGACTCCGGGTGCTGTAGATTAGGATTAATATGTATCTGCAGATTTGGGTAGAAAAGAACATAACAATGGCCTTACTGGGTCAAACCATTAGTTCATCTAGCTTAGTATCCTTCCTTCTGACAGTGGCCAGTAACAAAAGTTTCAGAGGGAATGAACAGAATAGGGAAATTTATAGAGTCATCCCTGTCCTTCTGTCCCAGATTCTAGCAGTCAAAGATTTCGGGACACCCAGAGCATGGGGTTGCATCCCTGACCATCTTGGCCAATAGCTAATATCTTTCATGAACATGTCATTCTTTTTCCACCCTGTTATACTTTTGGCCTTCACAACATCCCCAGCAATGAGTTCCACAAGTTGCCTGAGCGTTGTGTGAAGTACTTCATTTTGTTTTTTTAAACCTGCTGTCTATTAATTTTATTAGGTGACCCCGGTTCTTGTGTTATGTTATTCACTTTCTCCACATCACTCATGATTTTATGGACCTCTACCATATCCCCCTTAATCATCTCTTTTCTAAACTAAACAGTCCACGACTTCTTAATCTCTCCTCATAGGGAAGTTGTTCCATACTCCTAATAATTTTTGTTGCCATTCTCTGTACTTTTTCCATTTCTAACGTATCTTTTTTGAGATGAGGTGATCAGAACGGCATGCAGTATTCAAGGTATGGGTATACCATGGATTTATATAGTGGCATTATGATATTTTCAGTCTTATTATCTATCCCTTTCCTAATGGTTCCTAACATTCTGTTAGCTTTTTTGACTGCTGCAGCACATAGAGCAGATGTTTTCAGAGAGCTATCCACAATGACTCCAAGATCTCTTTCTTGAGCAGTAACATAATTTAGACCCCACCACCTTGTATGTATAGTTGGGATTATGTTTTCCAATGTGAATTACTTTGTATTTATCAACACTGAATTTCATCTGCCATTTTGTTGCCCAGTTACAAAGGGATCTCACAAAACTGGGTAACCCTTTGGTCAGCTTTGGAGTGAACTATCTTGAGTAATTTGGTATCATCTGCATATTTGCTACTTCACTGTTTACCCCCTTTTCCAGATCATTTATGAATATGTTGATCTGCCCTGGTTCCAGTACAGATCCTTGGGGGATCCCGCTATTTACCAATCTCCATTGTGAAAACTGACCATTTATTCCTTCACTTTAACCAAATATTTGTTTTAACCCTATCTTTTAATCAGTTACTGATCCATGAGAGAACCTTTCCTATTAGCCATGATTACTTATTTTGCTTAAGAGGCTTTGATGTGGGACCTTGTCAAAGGCTTTCTGAAACTCCAATTACACTATATCAACTGGATCACCTTGTTCGCATGTTTACCGATACCCTGAAAGAATTCTCGTGAACTTGTGAGGCATAATTTCTCTTTACATGCCTCTTTCCCAAAATATCATGTTAATATGTGTCTGAAATGATCATAATGAACAGAATTATCAACCAGTTTGTCTGGCAATGAAGTTAGGCTTACTAGCCTGTAACTGCCAGGATTGAATCTCAAACCTTTTTAAAAAAATCAGTGTTGCATTAGTTACCCGCCAGTCATCTGGTACACAAAGCTGATTTAATAATAGGGTACGTACCACAGTTAGTAGTTCAATTACATGCATGAGTTCCTTCCGAACTCTTCAGAGAATACCATTTGGTCCTGGTGACTTATTACCATTTAATTTAAAACTTGCTCAGCATCTAATGAAAGCTATTGCAATTGTCATCCACTTCCATAAATGCTCTTTTCACTCAAACCATTTAAAAAAGGAAAAGGATTCAAATGATGTTTATGAATAATTGACAGACTACTGCTTAATTAACTGAGAAACACACTAGTATAGATATAGACAGTAGAAAAGCCTATTCGTTGTTAGGATAAACTAACCCAGTATGGAAGAAACCTCAATAGTTATATACTATTAAAGAAAATAAGTTAAGTACTTTCAAATTAAAAGTAATATTAAGGGAAGAAGGATGATTCTGTAGTCAAGCCACAAGTCTGAAAGACCTGGATTTTATCTCTGACTCTGCCATTGACTTCCTGTAATACCTTGGGCAAGTCATTTGACCTTTGCATGTCTCAGTGTCTTCCCCTTTCCCAACACTTTATCTATGAGGAAAAGATCCCCCTTTTTTATAATTTTATGCACACATTCACAATCCCAGGTTATACTAGGTGCTTTACAGAACAAATAAAGAAGTAAGAGCCTTGATCCAAAGTGTTTACAATTGAGTTTATCCTCATTCATTGCAGCACATCTGAAGTACAGCAGAGGTTAATGACAGACACAGATCATAGCAATAAAGTCACATGGTTATTCAGTTATGCTAGGTGCACATCTTGATGGTTCAGTTAATTTAATAAAAACAATGTTTTGTGTGAGACAGAGCCTGGCCTAGGAATTATATAAGAGATATTTCAGATGGGTGCCATGGTAAGTGGCATTCCCCAGTTGTACAGCATTCCCCACCACTGAATTTGTACTTGCAGGGATCTCCTCTCTCTACATCTGAATATTGCTATGTCCCTGACACGCATCATTTTCCAGGGAGAATTCTTCCATTATTTTATAATAGTCAACCATGGATTGATGCTTATTTTAAATGTATACAGACTTTTTGGATAAGAATTTTAACAGAAGAGGGATTAGGAAACAGAATTTCCAATTCCAATTCCCACCACAGTCAGAAAAAAAAATAATGCACAATTCAATGGAACTACTAGATCATTAGCACACAGAAATAGGTATACAAAATAACTTAACAGCTTTGAAGCAAGAAAAGTCAATTTAATCCTATATGCAAACATGCAGAGTTGACAAGTTTCAAGGCATACATTATTGCAGTTAACACTTACCTGTAAACAATTCTCTCTCTGTGTAAGTCCTCCAAGCCGCAGCACAGCTCTGCAGCATAGAAAACAGCCCTTTCTTCATCAAAGCCAGGATTTCCCATGTTGTAAATGTGAAACTTCAAATCCCCTCCATTCATAATGGTTAATACTAAACAAAGGGCATCTTTAGTCTCATAGGTGTAGGATAAACTAACCTAAAGACAAAAAATACTTGTTGGTTCATTCATGACCCCCAATTTCATCCCTTCTTTCTAATTCAGTCAGTAGATAGTACTTTTATAATCAACCAATTAGGCAATAGGTTAACTCTGCTAATGTTATGTTTTGGACAACCAGCCATTTTAATTTTCCAGAGAATATGGGAAAAACCCCAAACAATCACCATTGTTAATTTTGGGGCAAAAGAATCCAAGCTGATCATCAACCAAGACCAATACAGACTAACACGGCTGTTACTCTGAAACCTGACAGTATGATAAAAACTTGTACAGGAGAATGGCTTATGCCCCCTGAAACACCACCCAGACACTGGATCTCTTATTGACAGTGCTCTTCAGTTTTCAGTCCACATGGATGAAGATAATAACTTGCACACAGAATACCTTTCCATGTACACTCAGAAATGAGTAATCACTGTTTCTAAAACGTGAGACTTAGAGAAGCACAGAGAGCTGTAAATTGCCCCAAGTCCGACAGAGTCAATGACAGACCAAGGTATATAACCCAGAATGCCCAACTTCAAGTCCCTTACTCTAGTGGCTAGAGTAGTAATTTCCTTTCTTGATAACAGCACCCTTTAACTGTGAAATGAAGAGCTGCACGAAGCCAAGCATAGTATCTCCTCTCATTGGTTAGCTGGAGGCACAGTATCCAGAATGAGGCACCAGCAGGGCAGACAGAGAAGTGAAAAAGTCATAGGGGGAAGAGGAGACAAACGAAATAAAAATACAAAAAGTGGAAAAAAGCTACATCAGAACTGCCACAGGAGTCTGTATAGCATCCTGCATACAAAATACATCTCAAAATGTTTGCTTAAATTCAGTACAAACAGAAACACACATCATACATTGTCCAAGAAGTGAGGTGTGGACAGTATGTGGACAGTAAATAAAAGTGAAACACTCAGTTATAAAGCCAATATAAAGCCAGACACTTAAGGTATGTCTACACTGCAATTAAAAACCCACAGCTGGCCTGTGCCAGCTGACTCAGGCTCATGGGGCTTGCGCTGCAAGGCTGTTTCATTGCAGTGTAGACTTCCAGGTTCAGGCTGGAGTCCAGGCTCAAGGACCCTGCAAGGTGGGAGAGTCCTAGAGACTGGGCTCCAACCTGAACCCGGAAGTCTACGCTACAATGAAACAGCCCTGTGGCCCGAGCCCTGCAAGCCTGAGTCAACTGGCACAGGCCAGCTGCACGTGTCTAATTGCAGTGTAGACAGACCTTAAGAGCCACAAACAAGAAGTGATTATGTGCTTTCAGAGATCTTTCCAGAGATAAAAAGTTGATGAGATGAAGAAATATAGGGACGTTGTTCCAGACCACAGAACTGAAGAAGGAAGCCTAGTATCTATGGCAAGATTGTGTGAAAAAGAGGTAAAACGAGAGACACACCCTGTGGCTATTTCTAGACTAGAATTCTTGCTGAGGCTGGTACTCAAGTTAACTGGCAATTAAATGACTTGACACCACAAATATCTGTTCCAGTAAACAGAACATTGTGGCTTACCCTAGAATTCAGTGGGTCTTGATTAGCATTTACAAAGTAGAGATAACTGGCAGTTGATTAACTTGCAGTAAAATCTCTAGCCTAGACATAGCCTGTGTGTGAAGCAACTCTGTGGAAATATTTAAAAATGCAGAAGGCAGTTTTAAACTGGATCCTATTCAATGTACATGTGCAGTGGCAATTTTCCTATCAAAACTGTGTCTCATTCATATTCCTCATCCTGCCCATGTGCTATATGTGTTGATGTTAGTGCATGTTTGGGAAACTCAGCTATTCTTTAGTTCCTCAAGGTGCAGCAAGTCAGAAGATTGTTTCGCACATGAAGCAAATAAACTTTGAGATGTCTTCCTACACAAAAACCTGGGCAATAAGGTGACTGGCTAACAGAGGTACAGATGGTTAGGCTGATATATCTATGCAACAGATGAACTAAGTTAGAACCAAGTTGCAGCCTGATAATCCCATTCTAGCCCTGACTGTAAGTAGAGTTGACATGTGATACAACCACATATTAGAAATAGTGTGTCAAATAAGGGCAAAAGTCAAATCCAGAGTCAGTCATCTTATAACCTTATATCTGCAATGTAGACAGGTCTTTACGGTGCTCTGCTATTCCCACTAGACAAATGCAACTCCCAAGTGAAATGAAGTTGGAACTACCCTCTAATTCTTTCACGTATAAATCCCATGAGAGGGAGATTCAATATTACGTATTTTATTTCTCAGAGACAGACAGAATGGTGGCTACCCTTATCAATTTTTCAGGATTCTATATTGACAAATTCTATGATGCATGAGTTAGTCTTTAAAGTTAACTGGCCTTCATTTTAAAGGACTTGAACATTTTAGCTTTTATAGGTAGCTAAATGCTCATTACTATGAACAGATGGGATTAGCATTGGTCACAGAATGGAAAGAGAGTCAATATTAATAGATTAAAGGCAGAGGGAACATTATCTAATTTACTCTCCGGCATAAAAAACACCATAGAATTTTTCCTGTGATTCTTGTATCAAATCCAATAACATCTGTTTGAGCAAAAGCATATATTTTTGAAAGACATATTTATTCTTGTCAAAAGATGGATAATCTATCACATCCCCAGGTAAATTGTTCTAACAGTAAATTATGCTCACTTAAAAATGTGCACCTTATTTCTAGTCTGAAGTTGTCTAGCTTCAGGTTTCCAGCCATTATATTATACCTGGTCTACTAAATTAAAGAGCAATTTTTTTCCCCATGTAGATACTTTTAAAGTGTGATCAAATTACCTTTAAAACCTTTTATTGGATAAACTAAACTGATTGAGCTTCTTTAATCTCTCATTTTAAGGCTGCTTTTTAATTTTTTTTTTCCAGTTTGCCAACATAGTTTTTAAAAAGTGTTGAGACCAGACTGGACATAATCAGAGTAGATAAAAAATATTTTTTAATTTGAAAATTGGATTTGTTTAAAATGAAATTAATTTCTTTTTAAAAAATAAACCTGTTTAAAATTATATTTGAAATGACAATCTCTGTTAAGGTCTAAACTTAATATAATGTATTCAAATAAAAAAATATACTGCATTAATGAACCCTTCTTTAGTTATACACATCAGAGAAAACCTCTAAATTCTGAGGTCAACTCAGCCTGCATTAAGTAAGTATTTGTATTATTTTCAGTCTTTACAATGGAAGTGAATCTGGATATTTACACTTTTCCAAATGCAAGTTCTTTTAGTTTCTGTTGTGTACAAAAGCTTTTGCCTTAATTATTTTTGGTTTCAGTTTAGCTAGTAGGTGTAGAGAGAATGTTTTCTTCATTTGTACTATTTCCTTTGAAGTCAAGTAACCAACTGAGAGATGATGAAGCAGGAAAGCTTGTTTTCCTCTTCCAACCTATAAACAAAAATCAGGTGGGAAGAGGATGAAATCTATTACTTCTAAAAACTTGATGGATATGTGGTCAAATTTTCAAAGAGATATTTAAGTACCTGATGAAATCTTCAAAAGTCTCTGAACAGATTACGTGCCTAATGTCCATTGATTTCAATAGTAGTTAGGCACCTCCCCCAGTTTAGGCACTTTTGAAAAGCCCACTACGCAGCTAAGTTTTTAGGCACCTAAATACCTTTGAAAGCTGGCCCATTGTGATCAGAAACAGTCAATTCACTAAACTACTGTAAATATTTCATTTAATATAACAGGGGTGATCAAACTGTGGCTCAGGAGCCGCATGCGGCTCTTTTAGAATTAAAGTGCGGCTCGCGGAGCTCCCAGTGCCCCCACCATTCTCCACCTACCAGACTTGGGAAAGGGAGGGGGAACTTGGATCCTCTGCCTTGAAGTAGGGTGGTGGGGTATGGGCTTCTGCCCAGTGGGAAGGGGATTGTCAGGGCTTCTGTCCCACAGGAAACCCCTGCCAGGGCTCAGGGCTTCAGCAGGGGGCAGCTGAAGCCCCGAGCCCCAGCAGGCACCTCCAGTGGGACAGAAGCCCCAAGCCCCAGCAGGCACGCCCCGGCTCTCCAACTTCTGAAGATTGTCTTATGTGGCTCGGGGGGGGTGGGGTGGGGTGGGGAGGTGGGTCATAAAGTTTGGCTATCCCTGTAATAAGTTAATTTTCCAACATATTTAAGGTAGTTTTATTTATCTAGATATAAATATCTAGGGAACTTTTAGCACACAGCATCAGGTGCATGACGGCAGTTAGTGCATGACACATTGGAGGACTATAGATTTATACCCCAGTCTACTGCACGCTAACTGTTCACCTAAACATAAAAAAACAAAAGCAAACCACACTTTTAAATGTTGGCTCTGTGCAATTTCAATTGAATTCCAATGTCCATCTTGACACAAATGAGTAAAAGAGGTCATCTAGTAAAAACAGAAAGGTGGCATTCACTATTCTAACATAATAAAAATGTAAAAAAAAAAAATCACAATTAAGAATTTGCATAAATGTATGTTAAAGCATTATACTTTCTTAAATACACGTGTACCTATGTAAAGCAGTGGTTCTCAACGTGCAGACTGCACGTGGCCCAATTAGCACACAGCTGTGGCCCAGCCAGTCCACTGGCTGCTTTCTGGCTCTGCATGGTAGGCTCAGGGTCCAGGCTGCAGGCTCCTGCCTGCCCTACACAGCACCACACCAAGGTCGGGGTCCAGGCTGTGGGCTCTGGGCTGCCCGCCCAGCCCTGCACAGCAGCAGAGTCCCCAACCCTGCACTGTCTCCCGGCCCCGCATAGTGGGGTCAGGGTCCCTGCCACCTGCCCTGCACCCAGCGCTTTGCTCCTGGCCCCACTCTGTGGAGGGGACTCTGGGCACTGTGGTTCTCAACCTGCAGCCTAGGTAACACTTTGTGGGCCGCATATGCATATGATGGGTCTTCACAGATCTAAAGCTAGATTCACAAAGGGTCTTAGGCACCTAGAAAAACCACAGGAACAACACTGCAATCCACAAAGCCTGAGTTAGGCATCCAGGCTCCCAGTACAATGAATGGGGAGAGAGAAGTGCCTTAGACTACGATTCACAAAAGTCAGCCTGCTAGGTGGGGAGCTGCCTAAGCTAGCAAATGCGAGATGCTGGTGAGAGGGGTGTGTGCTAAGCCCTGCCACTCTCACAGAGATAGGCACCTAAGTCAGAACTGTAGGAGGGTGTCTATATCTGTGATTCTAAGCTGTGAATCCTCTCCTGAAGGGAAGCACCTAAGGCCTGTTTTTGCAAGAAGCCAGGGGGAAAGAGGGTAGAAGAAAAGAAGGAGGAGCACCTCCCTTATAACTTTTAGTCCAAGCAGGGATGTGGGAGCGCTCCGGTTCAAGTCACCCCTACATCTGAGGAGAAGGGATTTGAACAGAGATCTGCTACCTCTCAAGTGAGTGCCCTAACCACTGGGCTATAGGATATTCTGATGAGGCTCACCCTCAGTCTCTCCTATTGAAGCTGTTGTACTTTGGATAAACAACTGAATAGTAATTGGGCTAGACAGAGAGAGAAAAAAGCACCAGTATAAGAATGACTCAATAGCCCGGATTAATGTTCTAGCCACCAAACAGCACCCATCCTCCCACCCATGGAATTAGGACCCAGTCTTATGAGGTACTGGGCACACTGTGCTAGTCCCATTTTTTTCTTTTGGGGCTGGGAAGGAAATTTTCCTCTCACTGCCAGATTGGCCCAGGCGGCCTGGGTTTTTTTTCCACCTTCCCCAAAGCTCATTAGGGACCCAGTGGAGTAGGTAAGAAAGTTAGGTCAAGATGTCACATCTTAGTAGGGAGCAGGTGTCCAGTGTCCAATTAGCTGATAAACCAGAGTTGGAAGGGGATTTAAGGGAAGGTCTCCTGTAAAGAAGCCTGGGGCTTCTAAAGTCTGATACAGTGGGGAAACAACCCTCCCTTTTCCCAGCGTCCCTTAACTTTCACATGAGGGGCAGGCAGCAGGGTCCCAGCAATAGCCTGGGACCAGGTTGGGAAAGGGAAGTCCCAAATAGAAGGAAATAGAGGAAAGAATGAAGACCTGAACTGATTTATTGCTGAGTAATCCCACATAAATTAATACAGCTGCCACCTAATTAAGCTAAATCCTTTGCATCCTCATCCTGAGTGGCCATCCACCTCTCAAGGATGGTCTAGAGAATACTTATCTTTGAAAAGTCATGGACGATGGGAGAAATTCCAGAAGACTGGAAAAGGGCAAATGTAGTGCCAATCTATAAAAAAAGGGACATAAGGACAAACCAGGGAATTACAGACCAGTCAGCTTAACTTCTGTACCCAGGAAGATAACGGAGCAATTACTTAAGCAATCAATTTGCAAACATCTAGAAGATAATAGGGTGGTAAGTAATAGTCAGCATGGATTTGTCAAGAACAAATTGTGTCAAACCAACCCGACACCTTTCTTTGACAGGGTAACAAACCTTGTGGATGGGGGCAGGGAGAAGCAGTCGATACTGTCTCCCATGACCTTCTCAGAAACAAACTAGGGAAATGCAACCTAGATGGAGCTACTATAAGGTGGGTGCATAACTGGTTGGAAAACTGTTCCCAAAGAGTAGTTATCAGTGGTTCACAGTCATGCTGGAAGGGCATAATGAGTGGGGTCCCACAGGGATCAATTCTGAGTCCAGTTCTGTTGAACATCTTCATCAATGATTTAGAAGATGGCACAGAGTACACTGAAAGTTTGCGGACAATACCAAGCTGGGAGGGAGGAGTTGCAAGTGCTTTGGAGGATAGGATTATAATTCAAAATGATCTGGACGAAATGGTCTGAAGTAAATAGGATGAAATTCAATAAGGACAAATGCAAAATACTCCATTTAGGAAGGAACAATCAATTGCACACATACAAAATAAGAAATAATTGTGTAGGAAGGAGTACTGCGGAAAGGGATCTGGGGGTCATAGTGGACCACAAGCTAAATATGGGTCAACAGTGTAACACTATTGCAAAAAAAGCAAACATCATTCTGGGATGTATTAGCAGGAGTGTTGTAAACACAACACGAAAAGTAATTCTTCTGCTTTACTCTGCGCTGATTAGGCCCCAACTGGAGTATTGTATCCAGTTCTGGGCACCACATTTCAGGAAAGGTGTGGACAAATTGGAGAAAGCCAAGAGAAGAGCAACAAAAATGATTAAAGATCTAGAAAACATGACCTATGAGGGAAGATTGAAAAAATTGAGTTTGTTTAGTCTGGAAAAGAGAAGACTGAGAGGGTACATGATAAAAGGTTTTCAAGTACATAAAAGGTTGTTACAAGGAAGAAGGAGAAAAATCATTCTTCGTAACTGCTGAGGATAGGACAAGAAGCAATGAGCTTAAATTGCAGCAAGGAAGGTTTAGGTTGGACATTAGGAAAAACTTCTTAACTGTCAGTGTGGCTGAGCACTGGAATAAATTGCCCAGGGAGGTTGTGGAATCTCCATCATTGGAGATTTTTGAGAACAGGTTAGACAAATATCTCTCAGGGATGATCTAGAGAATACTTAGTCCTGCCATGAGTGCAGGGGACTGGACTAGATGACCTCTTGAGGTCCCTTCCAGTCCTAGGATTATATGAATTAAAGTCACATTAGCATTTTAAAACTTTCATACAGGGAAGAGTGTTACGGTATAGGTGGATGTAGCAAGATCAAATAAAGTTTCAGTTTTAATATCCAGTGCAGCCTTATAACTTATACTTGCGGGAAAATGATTGTGGATTGTGAGCCTTGTCTTCACAGGCGGAAAAATATTATCCTTTATACAGGAATCTATTTACGCATGGCTTAAGATGCTAATGAGATTTCTTTGGCCAGCATGGTTTCCCTTCTCTAAGCTACCAGAATTCTATGTTTGTTTAGAATAAAGTTTATCTTCTCCTATGCAGAATCTATAAAAGCAAAAACTTAGAAGCTCAAGCACTTTACAACTCTCTCTGAAATATAAAACAAAATACATCTATTAATGGATTTTAACTAGACATTTACCGATAGCTAATCTTTAAATAATAGCAATTCACTAATAAAGATAGATGATCCTAGCTGGAAAAACAGTTTTCTTAGCATATGTATTCCTTGTATTTTAGGCCATCACATCTGTTATTTAGTGATCAGGGCTGTGAGTTGATCATAATTTATTGGGAAATGTCATGGTGAAAGAGTTGAGACATGGAAATGATGTTGAGTTAAAAACCATCAGCACTCATACTTTTTATTTTATACCCAACACAGCTTTTCAATTTACCTCCCTTTCAACTGTATTGCATAGGCAGTGAGAACTTTCTGACATCGAAACTGCTGTAGAGCAGCTACTTTTCATAATTCTCTTAGCATGTATATGGCATTATAGTGATGAATGTGATTGAAATAGCTACAGATATAAGAAACAAATATATACATTTAAAAACTTAAATAGGTGATCTTATAGACCTTCGGGGAATTATAGTTCTCATTAGTATAGTATATTGTACTACCACTGTGTTGTCATTGACCTCCTGGTTCCCATGCAGTCTATGGTTGAACTCTGCAGCTCTCCATTATGACCTCTCAGTATTCATCCACTTACCATACTATTCACCCACAGCATTCAAAAGTCTTAAGAAGTTAAAAGTTGTGTATTTTTGTTGGGGAAAAAACTGATAGAATGGAAACCATGATTCCAATGAAAGTCAAAATAAAGGTCTAACCTCCCAAGTTGCTCAGGAATAGCAGTAGGATTCAGAAGAAGCAAGTATAGATTTGGGGAGAGGTGTGGAGCAATAAGATTAAGGAGAACATTACTAAATTGAGTGGCCATATTAGCAACCATTGGCTGCAGCAAAACTAGGATCACATTCCTCATTCAGATCACAGTCTGGCCCTCTTTTAAATAGGGAGAAATTTACCAGAATTATATACATTAACATAAGACAAAGCACCTTGGCTGTAGACTAGACAAAACTGATAGGCCAGAAATAACACATACATCCCACGCAGACCTAAAATGTACAGGGTAACATTGCAAAGATAATTGTGTAACTGAACTATTAAGCACAGTTGAGCCGATTTTAATTATGGAAGAGTATTGCTGACCAGCTGCCACTGGAAGAGATATGAATAAAGACAGGCCTATGAGAGACAAACTTGTATATTTCACAAGGCCAGAAATATATACTTACTACAAATCTACTATTCACTTTTTCTAAAATTCTTTTTTCATTTAATGCCATCGATTCTCCTTTTCTCTTCTTTATTCTCTTTTTTTCTAGCTTTTTACAAGCATACATTTTTCCTGTTGCTCGCACTTGGCAAGCACATACCTAATGGAAAGAGGAAAGATATGTCAGATGTATCAGATTTTAATACTGGAACAAAACCAGTTTTCTCTTTTCTAAACCCCCTCTGGAGCCAGAGGACAAGTAAAATACAGGAGAATCAACTAAACTGTTTCATGGGTGGACACACTGGGTTGTTTGTTTTTTGGGGTTTTTTTTGTAATAACCATGAAAAAAGAATTGCTACACAAACCAACTGTCTTGTTAGGTGCAAGTGTTTAAAAGTAAAAATGCTGCCTGTTTGGTTTGGTAAATTGACAAATTACAAATGATCTAATCAAATCTGTTATTTATTCAAGGAACGAAGAGTGTAAGTCACCTTTTCCCCGTGTTCAAGGAGTTGCAAACACAAGTAGAGATCTCACAGTACTCACCTCTCCAAATCCTCCTTTGCCTAGTACTCGGTAATGTCTAAATGTGTTCTTGGTTACTGGTTGCCTAATTGACAGAATGGAATAATTACTGGTCTCACTTCCAATTATATTTCTTTTTGTTTTTCTTTCAGAGCCCTGTTTGTTTCTGTTTCTTCCCTCTTTTCCTATATAACTTCCATGACCACCAGACTACCCAATGCCTTTCCTTCAGCTGAGTGGATGAAAGGATTAGAATACAAACTGAATACCAAAGGAAAGGTACTTTTGCTCATGGACACTAGCTCCCCCTTGTGGGAAGCAAGCAGTCACTACAAGCAGAATGAACGAAAATTTAGGATCTATGCCACCCCACCGCCACGCATGTTAGTTGTTCTTCTCATGCATGGTTTGTGAGGAGACAATGTTTCAAGCTGGGATTTTCAAGTGTTCACCACTGACTCAATTCTGTTCCCACTGAAGCCAATACAATTTTTACCACCTTGCTTGTTCTATGTTTCAGAGGTATTTGGTCTAGTTTTCCTCCTGCATCTACGTCTAGCTTGCTTAAGGTTTTTCCAGTAATAGAAGCCTACAGTGAAAATTATGGTTAGGCACCTAGGAGCCTAAAGGAGCAGGCTTGATTGTTCACTACTTTTGACATTCAGCAACTGCCACTGACCTCCCTGGAGCTTCTAGGTGACAGCTCTTCTGAAAAAATTCAGGCCACTTATTTAATAGCTTAAAATATGGATATAGGATCCTAAACATAGGCCCCTCTTTTAAAAATCTTGGTTGGGCAAGTCACTTAACCTGTGCCTCAATTAACCCACCTGTAAAACCAGCTAATTATCTGATCGTACAGTTGTCTGTAATGATTAATATAATTGTATTAGAATAGCACCCAAGGCACCAATCAAGCTCAGAACCCCATTGGGGGCTATCACTATACAAACACATAGAAAGTTTTTTAAAAGTTTAGAGTAGTTAAATGTAAAATGCTTTGAGGTCATTAAACAGATGCTTTAATTATTAATACAATGTCTACTACAGCTCCACTTGTTTGTCATCTCATCAGCCCATTACACCTTGTCTTTTACACTGTATGTTCTTTAAGGCAGAGATTGTCATTTACTATATTTGTACAATGGGGCCCCAAGTTGGCTAGCTTTTGCGTACTACTGCAATAAGTGTTACGTATAAAAATACCTTACCTTTCCAACCATTTCCACTGTAAAAAATGGGAGAAATAGATGCTTTGTTGGTAAGCTTCAAATGGTGCTCCACTTAAATAATCCTGGATAACCCTGCAAAAACAATCCATGTTTATGTTGGTAGACTGGCGCTATCAGGGATGAGAAGCTAACCACTTCATTAGACACCAATTTAGATGTATCAGTCAATCTGGAGGAAGGTGGAGTGAACATATTACTGCACTACACAATGAGTTTACTGGTCCTGCCTCAGAGAGAGTGAGCAGTTAGTACAATTCCATTGAGAACTATGCCTGTAGGGTCACTAGTGAGTGCAGAGTAACAGATCTTGCTTATTTTAGCAGGAAAATTTAAAATAATTCTTGAGGAATTAGAGATCAAAATGACTGATGCACCAGTAGATCTAATTTTAAGGTGGCACGGGAGGTGAGACATCCCCGCATAAGCATGTCCTGTTTGGGGATTGCACGTAGAGGCCTGCACTCCCTTCCTGTTGACCATAAGGAGATCCAATTTTGGGACAAGAGGTGAGGGTGTCAGGTGTGGAGACAAAAACAGAAGCACTTCTGATCAGCTTTCCAAGGCAAGCCTGATCAGAGGATGTGGCTCACCTTGAGAGCTGGTATCATTGTCATATTATGAGTACAGATGCAGTGATTTTAAAAGATGTCTGTACATTAACAGCATGGTACTATTGAAAGAGGGATGAGATTGCAATTTAGCTAGATCAAAAATCCTTGAAGAGCTCCCACTGTGCTTCTATTTTTTACCCACATGCATTCCTTTCCCAGAAAGTCTCCATCACCTATACCTTTACCAGAGATAGCATCAACATTAAAAAGTACAGGAGTGGCACCTTAGAGACTAACAAATTTATTTGAGCATAAGCTTTCGTGGGCTACCGCCCACTTCATCGAATGCATGCAGTGGAAAATACAGTAGGACGATTTTATATACACAGAGAACATGAAACAATGGGTGTTACCATACACACTATAATGAGAGTGGTCAGTTAAGGTGAGCTATTACCAGCAGGAGGGGGGGGGGGGAAAATAACAAAAAAAAAACACACACAGTCTATCAGGTTACATTACAACTGCCAAAAAACTTCATTGCAAAATTAGATCTCTGAAGACTCACAGGACAACTGACAAACACCTTTTAAATCAGAATTATAAGCAGCACAGTTAACAAGGCCTTTGAATTCCCAGATGCAGGTCAATGATTCAAACGGAACAAAAGTATTTTGTGCCTTGAGATGAAACACTCTTTAAAGCACAGACTCTGGTTTGACATAGTTAACTGATTCAAAACAAGTACACTTAAAGGACTAATTGTTAATAGTTTAAACATGGATTTAAGGCAAAATTCTCCTTTTAAGATCAGTTTGCCACATTATAGAGAGAAATTATCTTTAAAATGTGATTAAGTACTCAATGATTTTTCCCGAATTCTTTTCCAGAATAATCCTGCTAGGCAGTGGGTGTGCTGAGAATGCCACTTATTAATACTAGACAATTGTTTCAGATGGGTTTTATCAAAACTGTTAAAGTGGTTTTGGAATACAAGTTCCATTGCTAAGGTGACAGGGTTGCAATGCACAGTTTTGCATCCACATCTTTCATTTACAGAATGCATGTAATTGTGCCCACTGAAGTAAATGCCTTTGCGTGGCGGGGAAAAAAATAAAAGCCCCTCTGTGTCTATGCAGAGCAGACAGGATCTCAATTTTTAAAGACCAATACAAAGTAATTGCCTAGCATACAAATTATCTGCCTCAGAAGAATATAGAGCTGAGTGGACCCTTTTCTGGGATTTGAACTTGGATCATTAAAACCACCCTTCCAAACCTGATGGTTAGGCCTCTACACCACTTCCCTCAAACTAAGCAACACAATGCAAGACAAGATAAAAGGTGAGAAAGCTTCATCTTCCTTGCTGAACACAGACATTCACTCAAAGTCCAAAAAAAGAGGTGGTCATCTGTTTAACTTCTTAGTAGTGTGTATTCTGTGTGTCTTTTTTATTCTCAAATTATGCAGAGTATTTAGTTTTCAGTTGCATAAGCTGTGACTCAAATGTTGCAGGCTTTCAGGCAGACATGATCAAGCATGCATAGAAGAACCAGTAATATTAGAAGTGTAAGGGCTCTAGGAGACCAAACATTTGTAAATATGTACAATCCTTTCAAGAAGAGTCCTTTGCCTGGTGTAGGTATCTGCAGTGTCACTGTATTACTTGAGAACAAAACAAGTTGTGGTAAATAGTCAGTAATATTAATCATGATCGCTCATTTAAAACGGATTTTCAACCACAATGTTGAAATACTGTTGTTGGCCACAGTCACATGGATTCTAAATAGGTATCCCTTTGTTTATCCCTGGACACTGCCAACTTGAAGTCTAGACAGTTTCCAAAAAAATTACTTAATAGAAGTTTGGGTATTACACAAGTCTTGATTTATGATTTTATACTTTTTTTTTTTTTTAAAGGAAAGGAAAAATAGTTTCTCTCCTTTACTGAAGTAAAAAATAGTCCCCTACAAATGGGGGAGGGGGGGATGGGGGACAATGAAACTATACACAAAGTAAAACTGGAATAAAGAGAAATATTTTTCTCATCTATTTCAGATATAAAATCTTAGCTGTTACCATTAACATTTGGGTACAAAATTTCAGGAAGTAGTGTGATTTTTTTCTTAATCTGAGGTTTTTTAAATGCAGTAAATCAGAATATTTCCCTATCAATTTGATTGGTTCACAAGAACAAAAGAATTAAGAGAAATAGAAAGGCAGGTTAACTCTGCTGCCATGAACAGCCCTAAAGACTTCAGTTGGACATTGTGCAATCAGAATGCTCTGCCTCCATTAGATCACTTTAAAGAACAGGAGCCTTTATCCCTTCCCACCTTTTCCACAAATATATGGGATTCATACAGCTAAATTCCAGAAACGTAGTTATTCATCCCCTGAAGTTCAAAGAAATTTGTCCTAAACCACATTTAAATGTTTAGGATTTTTTTTATTTTAAATGATGAGCACTCCATCCCCTCCAGACTCCCCTTCCACCAGCAACTCAGACAGATCCCAAGTCATGATGCGCAGTGAGGAGGCCTTCGATCCTCACCAACTGTGTCTGCAAAAGGAACATTTGCCTAGGTAAAGGTCTTCTAGCTTCCACCAGCCAATTTATTCTGATATACTGCTTTGTTTCAATAGAGGTGTAAGTTGCCACCATTTCCCACAGCCAGCCACTAGCGCAGGAGTGGCCAACCTGAGCCTGAGAAGGAGCCAGAATTTACTAATGTACATTGCCAAAGAGGCACAGTAACACATCAACAGCCCCCAATCAGCTCCCCCACCCTGCTCCCAGCACCTTCCACCCACTGGCAGCTGCCAATCAGCACCTCCCAATCAGCTGTTTTGTGGCATGCAGGAGGCTTGGATGGGGAGGGAGAGGAGCAAGGGCATAGCAGACTCAGGGGAGGGGACAGGAAGGGGTGGAGTGGGGGCAGAGCCTGTGGCAGAGACAGGGGTTGAGCAGTAAGCATCCCTCGGCACCTTGGAAAGTTGGTGCCTGTAGCTCCAGACCCGGAGTCGGTGCCTAGACAAGGAGCCGCATATTAACTTCCAAAGAGCTGCATGTGGCTCCGGAGCCACAGGTTGGCCACCCCTGCACTAGTGGGTTCTTCAAGAACAGTAAAAACTATTGCTTCTTAAGTGACAATCTCAGCTTCCAGAAACATATCTTCTCCTGTTTGTCTGCTATCTTGAGATCAGAGCACTTCAAGGACAACCTAATGACTCTTGAGCTAGCAATGTAATTAGTATTGCCATCTGTCCTGAAAATTGTAGGACCATCCTGCTGTGTAAGCATTGGGCCTGCAATTCTTTCATAAACAGGCTGCTCCAATAAAGGATTTCCTAGCACAGTCTAAAAACAAGACAAGGAAACTGCCCTCAACACGTCTCTGTACATCTAAAATCCTGACTTGTAAGAGGAAAAATATACAGTTCTCCCACACTCAGCTTTTTGAACTTGTGAAAATACTTGCCTGGTAGCGTAGTGTGCTAAGTCATTATGGAGACTCCAAAAATGACTCCTAATTTAAAAAACGAAAGAGGGGATTTAACTCTGTTTTTAAGTGCAAATTTCATCAGTTTTAAAAGTGGAATCATTACTGAATCCTCAATAAATACTAAAAGGGGGCTGCAAACAACAACAGTTGCAGAACTTCCAGAAACCAAAAAACCTAGTTTTAGCTTGATAAATATGTTTTTGGTCTGTATGTATTCTGCTCTCGCATTGTATTAGTGTCCCAGATTATGTCTTTGGACACATTTGTGCAACTCCCATCAAAGTCAAAGGCACAGTAATAATCTCACTTCTGTTACAGCACAAAAGCAACTCTAAGAGCAACATGAGTGCTGAATACACTACACAGGAAAACAAAGAGCACTAGATTCCTGGTTGTGTCCTCACCAGAATTTCATCTGATATGTCCCTTTAAACTTTCCCTGTGACCTCCCTGGAAATACAAATTTTCAGTGTACTTTTAACCAACATTTTTAGTCAACATTCATCACGTACCTAGTGCAGTCATTAAAAAGATCTTTGCAAGGGTTCTGCTCCAGTCTTGTTTTACATTCATTCACTGCATCCTGAGGTATTTCTGGTAAGTGGGCTTCAGACTTTACATGATACAAACCAAAAACAATAATAAAAACAATTAGTAATCTAACAAAGATAAAGAATCATAAAAATGTAGGGCTGTAAGGGACCCTCCAGAGGTCAACTAGTCCATCCCCCTGCACCCAGGCAGGATCAAGTATATATAGACGATCCCTGAGGTCTTTGTCCAACAGGTTCTTAAAAACCTTCACTGATGGGGATTCCACAACCTCCTTTGGTAACCTAGCCCAGTAGGTAATTAGCCTTTATAATTAGAAAGTTCTTCCTAATATCTAACCTAATATCTCCTTTGCTACAGATTAAGCCCATTGCTTCTTGGCCCGTCTCCAGTGGACATGGAGAACAATGGATCACCATCCTCTTTATAAACAGGCCTTACAATACTTGAAGGCTTATCAGGTCCCCCAATCAGTCTTCTTTCCTCAAGAATAAAATATGCCCAGTTTTTTTAACCTTTCCTCATAGACTTGTTTTTAATAATATCATTTTTGTTGCTCTGGATTATCTCCAATTTGTCCACATCCTTCCTAACATGTGGGACCCAAAACTGGACACAGTATTCCAGCAAAGGTCTCACTAATGCTGAGGATAGCCAGGACATTTACCACCCATGTCTTACACATGACACTCCTACTAATACATGGTATTAGGTTGTTTTTTTTTTTCCCCAGCTGCATCACATTGTTGGCTCATGTTTTATTTGTGATACACTATACTCCCCTGATCTTTTTCAGTAGACTACAGTAAAAGCTGTTTTATCTGGAATGTTGGGGAAATGGGGGGTGCCAGTAAGTGAAAAATGCCAGTTAACAAAAAGGGAGGGAGTTCGGGTGCAGGAGGGGGTGCGGTGAGGGTTGGAGCACCCTCATTCTTTGCAGTTCATCCTAATTGAATGACCTCAGTTGGCTCCCCTGGAAATCCGGTCACACTGGTTCAGAGAGCTTTCTAGTTGGTGAAGTGCCGGATAAAACAGCTTTTACTGTACCTCCCAGCCAATTATTCTCCATTTTCTATTTGCACATTTGATTTTTGTTTCTTAAGGCTATGTCTATATTTACAACAGTGTGCAGTGTACATACACGGCATGCCCTTGAGCACAGGTACAAATAGCAGTGTAGAAAGTGAGGCACTGCTTAGATGAGTTGAGTACAGACAGGATGCCAGAACAGTATGGTCTTTCAACCAGTTTTGCACCCACCTTATATTTATTTCATCCAGACCTCATTTCCCCAGTTTGCTTATGAGTATGTCATGTTGGACTGTGTCAAAGGCCTTACCAAAAATCAATATATATTACTCCTGCTGCTTCCCCCCCATCCACTAGGCCGGTAACCTTATCAGGTTTGTTTGGCATGATTTGTTCTTGACAAATTCATGTTGGCTATTACTTATTATCCTGTTATCATTTTGTAGGCACGTAGAGAATTGTTTAATAATTTGTTCCACTATCTTTCCAGGAATTGAAGTTAAGCTGACTGGCCCATAATTCCCCAGTCATCTTTAAAAAGGGGAACAAGAGATGTGCTGTGTTTGCCTTTCTCCAGTCCTCACCCATCCTCCACAAGTTCTCAAAGATAATTGCTAAGAGTTACGAGGCTGCTGCAGCTAGTTTCCTAAGTACCCTAGGGTGAATTTCATCAGGCCCTATCAACTTGACTACATCTAACTTATCTAAATAATATTCTTTAACTTTATCTTTCCCTAATCTGGCTGGGTTTCTTCCCCTTTGTTGTTAATATTAATTGTGTTATGCATCTGGTCACAATTAACCTTTTAGCGAAGACTGAAGCAAAACAGGCATTAAACACCTCAGCCTTCTTGATATCATCTGTAGCTCTCCTTTTCTGCTAAGCAGAGGACCTACACTTTCCTTCATCTTTCTCTCATTCCTAATGTATTTAAAGAACCTCTTCTTATTGGCCTTTTATTTCCCTTGCCAGGCACAACTCATTTTGTGCCTTAGCTTTTCTGATTTTGTCCCTTCATACTTGTGCCATTTTTTCTGTACTCCTTAGCAATTCACCCATATTTCTACTCTTGTGAGACAGTTTTTCACTTTCAGGTTATTAAAGAGTTCCTGATGCAGCCATATTGGCTTCTAACTATTCTTCCTATCTTTTCTTTGAATTGGGATAGTTTGCAGTTGTACTTTCAATATTCTGTCTTTGAGAAACTGCCAGCTTTCCTGATCTACTTAATCCCTTAGATTTTCTTCCCATGGGACCTTGCCTACCAGTGCTCTGAGTTTGTTAAAGTATGTTTTCTGAAGTCCATTGTGCTTATTCTGCTGTTCTCATTCCTTCCTCTCCTTAGAGTTCATTAAATCTATCATTTCATGATCATTTTCACCCAAATTGCCTTTCACCTTCAGATTCGCAACCAATACTGCTCTCTTCATCAGAGGAAGTTTTCTAACTGGTTTAAAAAACAAATAACTTCAGCTAAATAAATTTTAAAACCAGTTAGGGACATGGTGGTTAAGTGGCTTAAGAGGCCTGACCAGTTTTCACTGGTTTAAAGACCATGCCAGCTGTTAAATAAGTTTCCAGAGAAGATGAGACTAATCCAGAGCCTGAGCATTTTTAGGACACCCGCAAGATCCAGATCTTCCTTAAGATAAAGCTTCCTCAACATAAGCAGAACAATTGGAGGGGATAGGGAGAAAAGAGGATGTAAGTTATATCCCGGGCAGAACTTCCAATAGACAGAATAGGGAAAAGAACAGAGACTCCTTGAATTCTACTGGGGACATCTCTAGGCAGATCTAATTTACCAGGGCAGTAATCAGATATTAATAAACTCAGTAGGAGCTGTGGGTGCCCAGCATCTTCTGAAAAATCAACTCCTATGTTTCTGAAGCTGGGCAGACAAAACCTGAAACACTTTTGAAAATTTAGACCTAATTTCTCAAGGCCACACAACATGTCAGCTGCAAAGCCAGATCTAGAACTCAAGAGCTCCTTGCATTCTGATGATTCTCATGTCTCTAAACCACACTACTTTAAAGTAATATGCTAAAACAGCAATTTAGCTACTTTTTGACATTTAGATGTCAATGGGTTTTAGTCCAATCTCACAAAATTCTGCTTGCCCAGGACTAGTGATCTAAAAAAAAAAAAAAAAAAAAAATTACCATACATAGAGAAACGTTAAATGTCATAGTGCTAATGAAAAAATAATGGTAGAGGGCAGTCAAGCTTTGTGCTTGAGTTAATGAAGTTTCACAACAATCTTGAAAGGAAGTGCTAGTCCACATTCCAGAATGACTTGCAAAATTTTGTTAGAGTTTCTCATTTTGAAAGAGATTTACTTCTTAATATATAGAAAACTAAAACAGCATCTGAAATTGTTGCAGTTTTGAGCTCTAATTTGGTCAGCTATTACAATGCAGTTTGACAAAATATTTTGCAACAGGATATATTTACCCCGTTAGTGAAGTATGTGTCTAAAACTTTCAGACCACAATCTTTACGCTTTTCATCTGAAGACACTTCATACTCGGCCTAGGGAAAAGGAATGAAAATTAAATTAGATCCATTGTTACCTAGTACTGCAATAGTAACTGTGATGCCATGTGATTTCTATCACAAATATTGGGAGGCATCTCACCTATGGATTATAAAATGTTCTCATCTATGGAGTTCAAGAATTTTGGGATTTTTTAGGATGCATACTGAAACGGATAATTATCCACACCATTTTATAAAAAGGTAAGTATGCCAAAACTGTACCTTTCCTAAAACATACTGAAACTGGAGATTTGATTTGTAAAATCCCAGAAGCTGTGTCTTAGAAGTATGCATAATTACACTGAAATTATATTTCACATAATAGGAAGCCTTACACAGCAGGAGGAAGATATGCATAATCTTAGGCTGGTTAGTCTGACATCACTTCTGGGCAAAATAATGGAAAAGCTGATATGAGATTCAATTAAGAAAGAATTAAAGGATGGGACTATAATCAACACCAGTCAACACTGTTTTATGGATAATAGGTTTTCAACCTGATTTCACTTTTTGAGATTACAAATTTGGTTGATAAAAGGTAACTGCATACAGATAATAAGACTATGTCAGGCATTTCACTTAGTACTGCACAACAACATTTTGACGGAAAATTAGCACTATGCAGTATCAACCAAGCACATGTTAAATGGAATAAAAACTGGCTTAGTGATGGATCTAAAAAGGTAGTCGTCAACCTCATTGAATGGAGATGTTTCTAGTGAGATTCTGCAAGATTGGTCTTAGGCCCAACATGTTTGATCAGCAATCAAGAAGCAAACATAAGAATCACTGCCAATAAAATTTGTGGTTGACACAAAGATTGGTGGAGTGGTAAATATTAGCTAGGACAAGGCAATCATACAGAGTGATCAAGATTCCATAGTAAATTAGTTCCATTCAAACAAAGTGTATTTTAATACAGACAAATGCAAGATCACACATATAGGAACCAATCTATATATATATAGATATATATATAGGACATACCTACAGAATGGTTGACTCTATTCCGGAAAACAATAACTCTGAAAAAAAGATTTAGGGGTGACAATGGACAAGCAATTGTACATGAGCTCCCAGAGCGATGCTATGGCAAAAAGAGCTACCACAATCCTTGGATGTATAAACAGGAGAATAATGAGTAGGCATAGGGAGGTGACTTTACCTCTGTATACAGCACTGAGGACACATACTAGAATAATGCATGCAGTTCTGGTGTCCCCATTTTTAAAAGGATGGGGAAAAATTGGAGAGAGAGTACAGAAAAGAGCCACAAAAAATTGATTCAAGGGCTAGAGAAAATGTCTTTCACATGGGGAGCTTAAATCTCTCAATCTGTTTGGTTTATCAGAAAAGATAAGAAGTGACTTCATTACAGTACCTTCATGGGGAGAAAATATTAGGTAATAAAGGAGTCTTTAATCTAGCAGAGAAAGGCCTAACAAGAACCAGTAGCTGAAAGTTGATGCTAGATACTCGGCACAATTTTATAAAAAAGCAGTATGATTACTCCTTGGAACCAACTACCAAGGGAACTTGTAGATTCCCCTTCTTTTGAGGTCTGCACATCTAGACTGGATAGCTTTCTGGAAGGTATTCTTTAGTCAAACAAGTTACTGGAGTAACTTGGAGAAATGTAATGGCATGTGATATACAGAAGGTCAGACTAGAGGAGCTAATGGTCCTTTTTGACATTTAAACCTCTCCTCCCCCAAACTATGAATACAGAGCTTCATCAGTTCAAAGATAACTGGTATCACTCCCTGTAAGACAAGAAGGTATTATCCCTACCGTACACAGAGACGGACTTCTCAAGATAAAAGTTAAAGGGACACACAACAAGAATCTTGTTCAACCAACTAATGATAGAGAAACAAGCCGCGTGAGGTAATATCTTTTATTGGACCAACTTCTCGTCTCTCTCACCAACAAAAGTTGGTCCAATAAAAGGTATTAAGAGACAAGGTGGGTGAGGTAATATCTTGGGACCGATATGGCTACAACAACAATAGAGAATTCAGATTTCTGATACAGCACCCACTAAATAGTAGATCTTGAATTTAAAAACAAATTAATATCTAAATGAATGTCTCTGAAATAATTTTCTGCTCTCCTGTTGACATTTATGAGGGTCTATTCAGCAAAAGAGAAACTGAGTGAATGAGTGAGGGAAACATCAAGACTACATATAAAATGCAGTTAAAAAGCACAAGGTAAAACATGGAAAGAAAAAAAATTGCTAACAATACAGTTACTGAAAGCTTAGGTGTTATTAATGACTATAGCAGGTACATTTTCAAACAAGTGTTATTTCATGTTCAGTGGTATCTCTAAGGGTCACATTTTCAAAGGAAGTTTGAATTGTGTGCACTTAACTTGAAATATCTAGGTGGCTCATTTTCAGAAGCACTAATACCTATGACTTCAAATGAAGTCAGTGTGTACAGGCGCTACACTTCTCTGGAATAAATATACATCAGGTTCTTCAGTGTCTCAAGTTGAGCACCCAAATATTAAGACACCCAAAATTATAAGCTATTTTTTAAAATTTGGTTCTAAATGACTTATCTAAAGTCACAATCAGCAGCACAAGCAGGACTGGAAATCCAGACTCCCTGGAATCCAGTCCCATTAACAATCTAATAAATTATCCTCAAGACATAGCTTTTCTGCTTGAATATTTTGATCTTGATCACTTCAAAAAAGTTCAACCATTAAACAAGTAAGTCAGTCCTTTTGCATGAAATTAAAATAATACCTAGAGTGGAAATAAATTCTGCAGCAATGATTGATCAACTACAGCAACATATTTGGTATCTTAACATTTTTATATTATGCCAAAGAAGTTAGTCACATAATATAAACTTTTAGCCTTATGATTTTATTTCCACTAATCAGGGACAAGCATTTCATTTAATTTAGAGGAAGTTAAATAAAGCTTGCTTCAATGTCATCTAATTTCAAATATTCTGCATAACAAAAAAGTTCAGAAGGAAGTTTGAGTCACTACCCCAAAGTACAATTTCTTCACACTTTAGTAACCCCCACTCTGGATATTGGAATGGATTTATGGTAAGGTGAGGACTACTTTTGAGGTGACTAAAACCTAGTCAATCAATCATTTTCTCAACTCTTCCTTTTCTAAAGCCATACAACTGCCATAGGTGCTGGAACTAGGGGTGCGAGGGATGCTGTAGCACCCCCTGGCTTGAAGTGGTTTCCATTATATGCAGGGTTTACAGTTTGGTTCAATGGCTCTCAGCATCCCCACTGTAAAAACTGTCCCAGCACCCTTGCAACTGCCTGAAGATTTTTCAGACTATTATCCATCTTAAAACTGTAACAATACATAAACTATGTAGCATGGCTTAATACTACCTTGCACTTGCCATTTCATCCTCCCAACATATTTATGTTGTAGAAATCAAGTTGTCCCTAGGATAACAACAGAGAATACACTAAATTGAGAGATGCATTAGGCTCTTAGAGTTTTTTTTTTTTTTCTTTTTGAACATGGATCCTCCTTCCCTGACTCTATACTGTATTTCTGTGTCTCAAAAGTAGTACCTGCCTGAATATGAGGAAAAATTAAAATCCTATGCTGGACAGCATATGCTGAAAAACTTTGATACAGCTTGTGTTCTCAGGACTCTGTGTAATTATGATATGCCAAAGGAGAAAGTTTATAGAAAATTAGGCCATTATTTGACTACAAGAAAACTGGCTTGTCTACTTCACACCATTACTTTTGTCTGTTTTAAGAACTTGAGTTAGCTGGCTGAAGCTCAATCCAGAAAAGAAAGAGGGGATCCTGGATGGTTGAGGACCTATCTGGAAGAGATGGAAGATATCATAACTGACCCCTTTGACTAAGAAGATATGACAGCCCTTAGACTGTAAGATTCATAATTTGGGGGTCATGTTAGATTCTGAGATGCTTCTGGTTTTATCTGGCAACAGCAAGTCTCAAGAATACTTCCTCTCCACCACTTTTCGACTGGGGGAAAAAATTGCCAACTCTCTCCTCAGATCAGGGGCTCACAACAGCTATCCATGCCTTTGTGAGATCCAGACTAATTTAATAGGAACAATATATACAAAGCTATACAAATATACTTCGAGACCACTCAGAAGATACAGCTAGTGCTGAAAATGGCTAGTGCTTAATTAGCAGCATGGGTCTCACATGAAGGATGACATGTGTGGCAAAGACAGCACTGCCTTAAAGCGTTAGTTTCTAGGAATTGGTTTTGTTCCTGTTATCTTAGGTATCATCTATACTACAAAGTTAGGTCAACACAAACTGCCTTGAATCCATGTGTCTACACTTCAAATTTGTCTCCCATCGATGTAAGTTCTCCATTACACAGACAAAGTAACACCACCTCCCCAAGCAGCATTGAGCCATGGTCAATCTACTGACGTCAACAAGCCCAATGTAGACACTGCATTACCTATGTCAACCCTAACAGTCCTCCAGTAGCTGTCCTACAACGCCCAACACTGACCACTCTGGTCACAATTGTGAACTCCACTGCACAGGAGACACGGAGACTGGAAGCCCAACCCACCCCCTTTAAAAGCCTGCATTTTCTTGAAATGCCCTTTCCTAATTGCAGGTTTCAGAGTAGCAGCCATGTTAGTCTGTATCTGCAAAATGAAAAGGAGGACTTGTGGCACCTTAGAGACTAACAAATTTATTTGAGCATAAGCTTTCATGAGCTACAGCTCACTTCGTCAGATAAATTTGTTAGTCTCTAAGGTGCCACAAGTCCTCCTTTCCTTTTCTAAGTGTTCATCAAGATGAACACAACTGGCAACTCTCCATTGTTGTATGCAACTGCACAGCTGGCTGTACCAACTACACGCTCCAGATGCGCTCCAGCCTGGAGTAGACAGGAGATATTGGCTCTCGGCCTGGAGGGAGAAAAGGCTGTTCCGAGCACAGCTACGGACCAGACATAGAAACATGTACAACTATGAGCAGATTGCACACGGGATGTAGGAGAAGGGTATGACAGCAATCAGCAGCAGTGCCACTTGAAAGCAAAGGAACTATGGCAGGCATATCAGAAGGCCAGGGAGGCCAACGATTGATCTGGTGCCAAGCTGCAGAGCTGCCACATTTACAAAGAGCTGCATGCCATACTTACAGACACCCCTCTCCCCCCCCCGCACCCCCCCCACACCTCCGAGTCACAGGCCCCTGGCATGAACAGCAAGGAGGAGATAGAGGAGGAGGTTGTAGGACATGTGACCAATGGGGGGTGAGGGGCCCGCTATGCTCTGATCCAAGACCTGTTTGAGGCTCTACCACAGCCCAGTCAGTCCCAGCAGTTGAACATGGGTGAGCCCAATGCAAGGCAAGAAACCTCAGGAAAACAAATGTACATTTATTTCCCATTAGTGATGGTGCCCCACAATTTAGCAGGAAACAGCTATTGATTTTTTGTTAATTTACTCATACTAAAAGAGGTAGAGTAGCTATCTACTTTTCACTCCCTTGTAGAGTTAAGCACAGTGGCCATGAGGAGCAGTTTTTTTATGTACACAGGTATGGCCCTTGAATCTTCCTGAAATATCTTGATGACACTTTCATGAGGTACACTGCAATCCTCTCCCGAAGGTTTCTAGGGATGGCACCCTTCTTTCTTTCTCCTCAGTAGGAGGCTTTTCCACATCAGTTGGAGAACTTCGGCAGGCACCATTACAATATGCTGTTACCTACTCAGAGGCCCCAGGATGTCAGCAGCAGCTGTGTTCTCTGTGCCTTTGTTACCCTCAGGAATGACATATCAGCTAAAATTACCACTGCCTGTGTAAAATGGCGCCCATTTTCAGTGCCATTGCCCTGTTCTCATAGTTTCATGCAACTGAGCAATTCCCACCTCATTTCCCTCACCCGTGGCAGGCCATCCTCGCCATGGTTAGTGCTATTAGTGGCACCAAGTACAAGCACTCCAAAGTAGAAGTGCCAATAAGCATGTCTTGCTTAAACCTTTAGGGGAACAAGGGAAGGGAGTTCTGAAACTTAACTTCCATTTTCCATAGCAACTATACCGACAATGATACCTCTGTATGTTTTATCCATAGCTGCTGCCATTGCGGCCTTGAGGAGTTTCCCCTCCACACCTATGGAATGCCTAAAGAAGAGAACGATTTGGGATGACTTAGTCGGCAAGATTCTGCAAGTCAGTGATGCATCAGACCATGACCAGAGCGCCTGGAGGATGAATACTGTATGGAGGAGGAAAGGAGGAAAGAGTGGACAGGAGTACCAGCAGAAAAATGAGAGGGAGATGCAACAAGACATAATGGGCTTCTTTGGCAGAAAACACAGATGCTGCAGATTCTTGTGGATTTACAGGTTCAGCAATCATGGGCTAGCATTCCTTTGCAGTCCATGGAGAACTCCAGTATAGCACCTCACTACACCCCACCTCAACCTTCGATGTGGGATCAGGCGCTACATTCCTACCCCTGCCACTACACTCAGGGGAGCACTAAGGACAATCACAGCTTTACATATACTGACCTATGAGAGCCACAGTTTATGTATGTGTAGCTAAAATGGATATGAATGTTCCTTCCCCTTCTTTAACTTCAGTTCCATACATTTATGAAGGTTCTAAAGTATCTGCTTTTAACTTGCACCGAATTTTTTTTTAAGTGTTTATGTTACTCAATGAAATTCTATTGTTTGGGAAATTATTCATGGTATTCGTTCTCAACATATGCTGCAGAATGCTTAGCAGTAGCGAATCCACTTACTTTCTTGCTACTGTACAATGTGAGAACTCATAGGATCAGTGACAGAACCATGTAATAATCATAAATGTACACCAAGCACCACAAAATTAATAGGTGCATTGTCAATGTCATATGCTTAGATGTACTTCAAGCACCACACAATTCATAACAGGCCCCCAAACAGCAGGGCCACATACAGCACAGTACACCACAACACATTACTGTGGCTTGCTGTTAAAGTGTTCTTTCAAAGCCTCCCTGAGCCATATAGCTCTGTGTTGAGCATGTCTAATAGCCCTTGTGTGCCTATTCAAACTCAGTGGACAGCCACTCCACCTCAACCTCATGGCAACTTTCCCCCCTTTGCTTCACGGACATTATGCAGGACACAACAAGCAGCTATAACCATTGGGAGATTTTTCTCAATCTGAGTCAACCTTGTGAGTAAATAACGTCAGCACCTCTTCAATCTATCAAAAGCATGTTTAACTTTCTGCATCTGCTAAGCCAGCAGTTGAATATTTCCTTGGTGCTGCTGAGGTGCTAGTATACTGCTTCGTGAGCTAGAGGAATAAGGGGTAGACTGGGTCCCCCAAGATCACTATTGGCATTTCAACATCGCCAATAGTAATCTATCGGTCGGGAAAGGAAGTCCATGCTTGTAGCTTTCTGAACTGTCCTGTGTTCTTAAAGATATAAGCATCATGCACTTTGCTTGACCAGCCACCTTTGATGTTGATGAAGCATCCCTAGAAATCCACTAGTTCTCAATAGTGATAGAAAAGTAGCCATTTTGTTGATGTACTCTTGTGGCAACATGGTCTGGTGCCAAAATAGGAATATGCATGCCATCTATCGCTTCACGCAGTTTGGAAATCCCACTGCTGCAAATCCATCCACTATATCCCACACATTGCCAATAATCACCATCCTACATAGCAGGAGATGATTAATGGCCCTGCACACTTGCATCACAACGGCCCCCCACAGTGGATTTTGCAACTCCAAAATGACTTCCTACTGACCGGTAGCAACCTGGCATTGCAAGTTTCCACAGCGGAGAAGTAAACGACAATAGCTCTGTCAGTACAGCTCTCATTCTGGTGTTCCAGCTCTGGGGCAAACTCAGTATACAGATCCAGGACTGTGGGCTTGAGCATCCAAAAGTTCTGCAGCCACTGCTTATCATCCCAAACCTGCATTATAATACAATCTCACCAATCAGTACTCATTTCTCAGGCCCAGAAATGGCACTCCATCATTTACAGCTGCTCCATGAATGCCTCCAACAATCTTGAATTGGTTCTTGCTATGTCCCACAGCAATCTGCCCTTCAAGAAATTATCATGTTCCCTCATCTCTTCTTGCAGCTCTGCAAATACCAGAGTAATTGCATGTCCTGTGTTTGCAATATTCATGGCAATAGTTCAGAGCTCTGCAGGCTCCTTGCTTTTATCAGTGATGGTGGAGAGTGACAAGTCCCACATGGGTTTGAGGGATTTTCAAAATAGGCATGAAAATTATAGGATAGAGATGACATTATGCAGTGGAGAAAGTTGCATAATAGGAGCTTGTCCCCCACAGTCCCAGTCACCCCGTGTGACTCATTTCTGCTCCACTATGCGTTGCCAAAACTTCCTGAAAGACACGGTGTTGGAGAACAGTGAGCTGAACACCGGGCTACCTAGGCATGGTGCATTGCACTGTGCATCAGCACAATCATTCCTGGGAACTACATGCAGTACCAATGCAAGAAGACAAGTGCGCACAGCAATATACTAACTGCGGAAGCTTTATGTCAAGGTAACTGGGGTCGGCAAAAGTTTGTAGTGTAGACTTACCTTTAGGCTATGTCTACACATACAGCTGTGCAATTGTAGTGCTAAACTGTAGACACGACAGCAATGGGAAGCATTCTCCTATCACAGTTAATCCATCTCCCTGAGAGGCAGTAGCTAGGTCACCGGAAGAATTCTTCCATCAACGTAGCGCTGTCTATGCTGGGGATTAGGTCAGCAAAGATATGTCTCTCAGAGGTGTGGACTTTTCACGCTCCTTAGAGAAGCATATATCAATGTAAGTTTTTAGTGCTGATCAGCTTTCAGAGAGCACCTAATTCAACTGATATCAAGTGAGATACTGAAACCTAGATCTGTACATAAACAGGAAGAGCATTTTCAGTGAACTTAAGGTTTCCCCCAATGGAGCCCAAATTTATTGACTTCTAAGGCACACTACAAGACGTACAAATTTACTCCAGATTTTGTCAGAAGTTGTAGCCCTTAAGGGCAATGAGTTTCTTTTGCTGAGCTCTCTTTAGTTGACACTGAATAAGTTTTGCTACATTTTAATGGCTGTGGTATTAGTATTCATTTGGAGCTAGAGAATGTGGCAGGCACATTTTATAAAACTTAAAAATTCCCTACTTGCACCAGTTCCTAAATCCTCAGAAGAACAAGGCTGGAGGCCTTCTGGCAGAGTCTACTGCTTACCACCGCATCCAGGAATTCAATGCATGTCTTCAGATCTGGCCTAGTGTCACAGAACTGTCTGAAGAGAAGTCTCCCTATTGGCTGCTTGTCACAGAGCTGGTTATAGTTTTTTTCTGGGTAAAAGAAGAGATTAAACAAATGACATCATTACAAGCCAGAGTGCTGTTCTTGTCAGCCTCCACCCCAAACCCTGCTTTGCCTCCAGCATTTATAATGGCGTTAAATAAATATATAAAAAGGTGTTTTTAATTTATAAGGGGCAGGGGGTCGCACTCAGGGCCTTGCTATGTAAAAGGGGTCACCAGTACAAAAGTTTGAGAAACACTGATTTAGAGCATTTATATTGCAGCTTCCCATTCAGGTAGGACCACCAAGATTTCATGCAATCATCATTAACATGTCAAAGGAGCAGGGCTAAACCACCTGTAAGGTCACAAAGGAAAGTGACAGAGACTTGCTTACCACCACCGCTGCCTCCAACATCCCACCACACACACACAAAATAGTGTAACACTTTTATATTAAATTAGCTGCTAGTTGCCTATATATTAAGGAAAAACACTTACTAAGGTCCTGTATATTACATAGTGGAGTGCCAGCCACAATGCAAACAAAAGCAAGCTGATTCTGTAGACCTTACTCACATGAAGAGTCTCATTACCATAAACAGCACTACTCATGTGACCACGTACTGTGGGATCAGCTTCCCTATTGAATTCCACTATAATCATTTGACCAAAATACCTGTGGTCCATATATTCAACATCAGATAGGATTAGTAAATCATCAACAACAATTATTTGTATTATTGTAGCAGCTAGAAACACTAGCCATGGACCAGGGCCCCATTGTGCAAGGTGCTGTACAATCAGTGAACAGAAAGATTTTCTCTGTCAAAACAGTCTTACACTCTTAGTAATGCTTGGAGGAAAGTGTAAAAACCCCCATAATGAACTATTATGAACAACAAGTCCATCGGAAAGCTTCTTCCTAAACCAAGCAGTTGGCCAACATCCTGGAACAAATACGAAATCAGCATCTCTACCCTTCCTTCAGAGTGTATGCACACTAATGATGCACATTAAGGAAAAGGGTGTGTTTTTTTAAATAGGCATGTCCAAGGACAACTGGATCTTGAATTTGGGAGCCTGCCAAAGTGGGTTTGGTATGTTTTTCTGGTGGGCAAGGGAATAAAGACCAAAGAGAGAAAAGGGAGGCAGGGAGGACAAGAGAAGGAAAGAGAGAGAGAGAAAGACCAAAAGCAGAACAAGAGGGGGGGAAAATGTGGATTACAGTATTAAACAGTATAGTTAAATTTTGTGGGTGGGGAAAGAAAGCTGATAGTTCCTGTTTGTCTTACAGATGCCAAAGCTGATTAAGAAGTTTCGTCTTGATAGTTTTATTTGCAACATCTGTGTCCAAAGAAAGAATTAATGCACTTTCATGGTAGCTTGATGCTTACACAGAAGCTTTTCAGTTCAAAAGGTTTCCCACTGAAGGGGTTTACATTTTAATTTCAGTTCTTCAGAGCTGATTTAAAGAGGCTTTAAAAACATAAACAAAAGAAATATCCAATCTGAGGCAATTATAGGTTATTGCTTCAGAAAGGCATGTTGTCACAGTCACAGCAGTATACCCAGATTTCCTTGAACAGGCCACTCTAACATTGTTGCTAGTAACTCGTTAGCATCTGCAATTTTAACATTCTGATGAAGATGCTTCGTTTTTGTGATTTAAACCAGAACATAACAATGTCTTTAAATCACAAGTTAATGAGATTTCAGGAACAGTTTTCTTGGGCACAAATCAACAGTAGCTGTGACGTTTGGTTTCCCCTCAAGAATTCTCAATTAAATTAGAGGACTTGAGGTAGGATTACAAACTAGCAAAATATCTACTCAGAAGCAAGAAGAAACACCTTCATTGGATAATGACATACTCCCACAAGAAATCAGACTTGTGTATTATATACACACACACACACACACACCTACCGATTGAATGTCTAAGATCTTCACAGAAACTGAGATGTGGTAACTTTAGCATTTCCTTCCATTTCTTACTGCGTCCATTCCGTTTGCCACACCCTCCTAAAAGGAAAACAAAGCCCTATGTAAACAAGAGTGGTCTACAGGTCGATCCAATGCTACAATATGCTCTCTTTCCTCTGCAGAGCATATATTGTGATCTTGGGTCATTCTCATTTCTACAGAGAGGTGCCAGATATTTTGCAAGTGGATTGGACTATTTTTTCCTGCAAGCAAGATTATCTAAACAAGCAAATGTGAGTCTCATAACAATTCCCTCATTGTCTTTAATATCTCTGGTGTATTCCAATTTTCTACCATGTGCAAAAATGTTTAGCATCCAGGCACTTTGTACTTGCATGCAGAACATCATCCTTCTGAACCCATAATTCAAATTAACTCTTAAAATTAGACATAGGATTGTGACCCACCCACAAGATCAGAAAAACTTCCATCTATCCAGCTGTGCATATTTTATAAGAAAATTCACAGCTTTGGAGAATCTGAAAATATCTAGGTATATCCAGCAGGTTCAGGATAGGCCAGAAGTCTATAGTGGATTTCCTTCCTTTATTAGCATCACAATTTCAATATCATATTAACAAGTGTGTTTCTATCATTAATCTTTAAAGTAAATATAATCCCACATGTATATTCTGATGCCATACAGAGTTCAATCAACATCTTGAAGGTGCAATTTCAAAGGGTCTTCAAATGCATCTGGCTCCCTTTACCTCCCAAATGGTTTTTGGTTTTATTTTTGTTTTGTTTTTTTTTAAAAAAAGGAAGCAAAAAAGTTACAGAATAAGGAAACAATGCAAGACTGAAGAAGTCAAGAAATTATGACCATTAAAGTTAAGGAATTAAGCACACAAAACTCAGGTTTTACTGCAATGTTAAAAAAACAAATTGTACATGAATAGCCTTTTCTATTCCATTTTCCATGTAAGAATAAGCATTAATACTATCACTATTATGACAGCACACAGGGGCCCAAGTCATGGACCAGGATCTCGTTCACCACTGTACAAATACATACTGTATGTTTTATCGTACAGACTATATAATATACAGGGTAACCAACATGATAGAATTAACCGCTGTAGAAACTGAACCTTTTGAAGGCTATCAACTTTGTTGTTATATCAAGAGTAGTTTTTCACATTTCATAAATACAAACAGGATTTCTTTATTAATTATCTCATGAAAGTATATTTAATTCACTTATTGTAAGATGAAGGTAACAATATAAGAGATTTTAACTTCTCTACACTTAGACCTTAAGATGTCTATTTTCTTAACACAGTGAAGATGTGTATATGTATACATTTTGTGGAGAGGCTGAATGATCAATAAATATGATCATTTTAAAAGATTGTTATGAAATGTATCAGTTTAGGTATATCAAAATATTTTACAGATATTAAATTTCATGCTTCACAGAGGTTTTTAAAAAGCATTTAATTTTACATACTGAACCAATACAAATGTGTATCTGCATGACAGAGCAGAAGCAGACAGTGAGACATTTTCGAAGCCATATCCTTTAGCAATGAAAATATCACAAGATACCATTAACCACACTTGGGAGGAGACAGGAAGGGTAGCTGCGCACAACACAGTTACAGGATGCATTAGATTTACCGCAGTGTTCTGTTTTTCTCTAGCTCTGCCCAGCCTCAAAATTCACCACAAAAAGGTGCAATATTTACAAGTATCTTCCCTACCAACCATCCCAGTTTAGGAGGATATCTTCAATGCTCCAGTAAAAAAAGTTTAACATGTCTGTCTGTCTGTGTAATCTGATCTTTGAAAGAGACCCATCTCTAGTGGGAGAAGTGGGGGGCCTGTGAATCCAGGGGAGGTCAACTTTGAAGAAAAAAGGGCCAAGTGGGGCAAGACTATGTATAGTAACATGTCTAGGAACCCTAACAGCCATGCATGCGCTAGGTTCCCAAATGCCCCGTTGGTCTTGGGTCCTGCTGAACTAGTTCTCTGTTGGCATTCTATTGTTAATTTTCTAAAGTGGGACTGACAAGACAAAGATACTGCAATTGCAGTTTTGAACAGGCAATGTTGTATGAGGTATCAAACAACCCAGTTAGTGTGTTTGATGGCACACTGTCCACCTATAGCAAATGGGGAGGAGACATGCTTTGTGATTGCAACATTTTGTTGCAGAAAACTTCTGATCTAGGACGTATGCTAAATAAACCAGCTTCTAAAGACACAAAAAAAGTAAGGTTTCAGAGTAGCAGCAGTGTTAGTCTGTATCCGCAAAAAGACGACCAATAAGACCATTGCACTGATCACCGTAGTTCAGGCCTCAATACTGGTAAATAATCAAGAATGCCTACTGGTACTTTGCCCCAAATATTGTGAGAAATTTGTAAGTCCTTTGTTCCTCAGTTTACAAAAAAGGGAATTTTTTAAAGATCACCATCCAGTCACATTCATCCTCCTTTATAAAGTTGAACATCTTGTTCATGATATACTACAGTCAACAGCTTATTTGATTCACTGCAACCAGCCTGGTTCTATGTGCTCTGGTTCCTATTATAATTAGGAACATATCTATAATAACATGCAAAGAACAAGTCAGGCTATCCAGTGTTGAGAATGCCGAATGCATCAACAGAGGATCCAACAAGGTTTTTTGGTTTTATTTTTTAAAAACAACTCTCTTAAATACGCTGTTTCTGTTAAAAATTGTGCAGGAGGGCAATTTACTTTTCAGCTGAAGACTCATCTTATTGTGCATCTTGTTACACTTCTGTAGCAATTCAAAACCAGCTATAACTGAGGCTGCAACGATTATGGTGTGTGACAATATCTATTGATTCCAGAGCTCCTGCCCTGAAATCTCACTGAGAGGTGCTTCAGATAAATTCTTATAGAAAGACATGTGCTCTGCTTTGCCAAACAGAAATGATGAAACTGACAGGTTCTGAAATCTCTGCTTTATGGCTGAGCAACAGGCTTCAAATGTAAGAGAGTCCTAGTTAAACATAACACATGAAGGAAGCAACTGAATACTGACAAAATGTGCAAGTGCTTATATACAGAGTCTAAATACTAAGATGGGCGAACTAGAATGCCTGGCATTAAATGAGAACATTGATATAATAGGCATTAAGGAAACTTGGTGGAATGAGGATAATTAATGGTGCATGGTAATACCAGGATACAAAATACACAGGAATGACAGAGTGGCACCATATGTGAAAGAAAGCAGAGTCAAATAAGTAAAACATCTTCAGTGAATCCAACAGTACCACAGAATTTCTACAGATAGAAATTCCATGCCTGAACAATAAGAGGATAGCAGTAGAAATATTCTACTGAAGACACAACCAGTACCGTGACAGAGACTGTGAAATGCTCAAGATTATTATTGCATTTTCTGCCTTTGTAGCCACTCTAATGGAGGATTTCAAAATAACCCCATATTAACTGGATGTGTGTCATCTCAGGATGGAATGCAGAAATAAGGTTTCTAGACACAATAAGTGACAGCTTCTTGGAGAAGCTTTGCCTGCAACCCACAAGGAGAGAGGCCATTCTTGATCTAGTCCTAAGTGTAGCACAGGATCTGGTACAAGAGGTGACTATGATCGCTGTTACTGAGCAGTTCACCTGTAATGTAATTGAATTTAACATCTTTATAGGGGCAAAAAATTCCAAAGAAGCCCATCACAGTAGCATTTAACTTCAAAAAGGGAAACCACACAAATACGAGAAAGCTGGTTAAATGGAAATTAAAAGGAACAGTCACAACGGTGAAATGCCTGCAAATAGTATGGAGACTATTTAAAAATATCTTAGAGACCCAAATGAAATGAAATTGCATTGGTCTTCACGACTGAGGATATGAGGGAGATTCCCAAACCTGAGCCATTCTTTTTAGGTGACACATCTGAGGAACTGTCCCAGATTGAAGTGTCATTAGAGGAGATTTTGGAACAAACTGATAAACTAAACAGTAATAAGTCACTAGGACCAGATGGTATTCACCCAGAAGTTCTGAAGGAACTCAAATGTGAAATTGAATAACTACTAACTGTAGTCTGTAACCTATCATTTAAATCAGCTTCTGCACCAAAATGACTGGAGGATAGCTAACGTGATGCCAATTTTTTAAAAGGGCTCCAGAGGTGATCCCGCAATTACAGGCCGGTAAGCCTGACTTCAGTATCGGGCAAACTGGTTGAAACAACAGTAAAGAACAAAATTGTCAGACATACAGATGAACATAATTTGTTGGGGAAAAGTCAACATGGTTTGTGTAAAGGGAAATTGTGCCTCACCAGTCTACTAGAATTCTTTGAGGGGGTGGGTCAACAAGCATGTGGACAAGGGTCATCCAGTGGCTATCGAGTACTTAGATTTTCAGAAAGCCTTGACAAGGTCCCTCACCAAAGGTTCTTCAGCAAAATAAGCTGTCATGGGATAAGAGGGAAGGTCCTCTCATGGATCGGTAACTAGTTAAAAGATAGGAAATAAATGGTCAGTTTTCAGAATGGAGAGAGGTAAATAGTGGTGTCCCCTTGGGCTCTATACTGGGACCAGTCCTATTCAACATATTCATAAATGATCTGGAAAAAGGGGTAAACAGTGAAGTGACAAAATTTGCAGATGATACAAAACTACTCAAGATAGTTAAGTCTGAGGCAGTCTGCGAAGAACTACAAAAGTATCTCTCAAAGCTAGGTGTCAGGGCAACAAAATAGGAGATGAAATTCAATGTTGATAAATGCAAAGTAATGCACATTGGAAAACATAATCCCAACTATACATATACAATGATGGGGTCTAAATTGGCTGTCACCACTCAAGAAAGATGTTGGAGTCATCGTGGTTAGTTCTCTGAAAACATCCACTCAATGTGCAGCGGCAGTCAAAAAAACAAACAGAATGTTGGAAATCATTAAGAAAGGGATAGATAAGACAGAAAATATCATATTGCCTCTATATAAATCCATGGTATGCCCATATCTTGAATACTGCATGCAGATGTGGTAGCCGCATCTCAAAAAAGATATATTGGACTTGGAAAAGGTTCAGAAAAGGGCAACAAAAATTATTAGGGGTATGGAATGGCTACTATATGAGAAGAGATTAATAAGACTGGGACTTTTCAGCTTGGAAAAGAGACAACAAAGGGGGGATATGATTGAGGTCTATAAAATCATGACTGCTGTGGAGAAATTAAATAAGGAAGTGTTATTTACTCCTTCTCATAACACAAGAACTAGGGGTCACCAAATGAAATTAATTGGCAGCAGATTTAAAATGAACAAAAGAAAGTATTTTTTCACACAACGCAGTCAACCTGTGGAACTCTTTGCCAGAGGATGTTGTGAAGGCCAAGACTATAACAGTGTTCAAAAAAGAACTAGATAAATTCATGGAAGATAGGTCCATTAATGGCTATTAGCCAGGATGGACAGGGATGGTGTCCCCCGACTCAGTTTTCCAGAAGCTGGGAATGAGCGACAGTGAATGGATCACTTCATGATAACCTGTTCTGTTCATTCCCTCTGGAGCACCTGGCATTGGCCACTGTCAAAAGACGGCATACCGGACTAGATGGACCTTTGGTCTGACACAGTATGGCAGTTCTTATGTATGCTCCAATGAAACAAAAACCACACACACACACAAAAAGAAAAAAAAAAAAAAACCACCCACCACCACACACACAAGCATACACAGAGTCAGAGGACCACAAAAAAAAGCCATAATGGCAAAACAGAGTAAAGAAATGGTTAGAGGCAAAAAGGCATCCTTTAAAAATTGGAAGTCAAATCCTAGTGAGGAAAATAGAGAAGATCATAAACTCTAGCAAGTCAAGTATAAAAAGGCAGGCCAGGAAAGAATATGAAGACCAACCAGCTAAGGACACAAAAACTAAACAGCAAAACCTTTTCAATATATCAGAAGTAGGAAGTGGAGAAAGTGATAAGGAAGTGTTATTCACCCCTTCACACAAAACACAAATCAGAGGTCACCCAAGGAAATTAATAGGCAGCAGTTTTAAAACAAACATGTGGAAGTATTCCACACATCATACCATTAAGCCGTGGAATGCATTTGCCAGGGATGTTGTGAAGGCGAAGAGTATAACTGGGTTAAAAAAAGAATGAGAAATTCATGGAAGATAGGTCCATCAATGGCTATTAACCAAGACGGTCAGGGACGCACACACTCTGTCTCCCCCTAAACCTCCAACTGCTACAAGCTGAGACTGGATGACAGGGGAATTGTTCACTCAATAGTTGCCCTGTTCTTTTCATTGCCACAGAAGCACCTGGCATTGGCCACTGTCAGAAGACAGGATACTGGGCTACATGGACCATTGGTTTGACCCAATATGTCCATTCTTCTGTTCTAATTAGCCACTAGTTTAGCCTCTCTCAGATGTATCTATGGGCTAGATAGGTCTCCAACAGCAAGTGATACACCTTCATATGGGGGGGAAAGAGGGGGGAACTGTTGTGAGAATGACACTATGGTTATGACTGAAAAGGCACTTTAATAAGAACAAGTTTTCAAGCACTTAAGAGTTTCCCAAAAAACATTACCCCTTGGGATGAAATTTCTCATGTTTACTTTCAGTGTAAAGAGGCAGAGAGGGGGGTGCAGACTCTGGGGTGGGGCCAAAAATGAGGAGTTCAGGGTGCAGGAGGGGGCTCCAGGCTGGGGCAGTGGGTTGGGTTGTCGCGGGGGGGGGTGAGGGCTCCGGCTGGGGCTGAAGGGTTGTGGGTACAGGAGGGTGCTTTGGGTTGGAACCGAAGGCGGGAGGGGGATCAGGGCTGGGGGTTGGGGTGCAGGAGGGGGTCGGGGTGCAAGCTCTGGGCGGTGTTTAACTCAAGCAGCTCCCAGAAGCAGTGGCATGTCCCCCCTCCGGCTCCTACACAGAGGCGCAGCCAGGCAGCTCTGCGCGCTGCTCTGTCCGCAGGTGTTGCCCCTGCAGCTCCCATTGGCTGTTGTTCCCAGCCAATGGGAGCTGTGGGGGTGCCACTTGGGGTGGGGGCAGTGTGCAGAGCCCCTTGACTGCCCTCATGCATAGGAGCTGGAGGGGGGACATGCCACGGCTTCCAGAAGCTGCGTGGAGTGGGCAAGCCCCCAATCCTACTCCCCAGCTGGAGCTTGAAGGCTGGATTAAAACATCTGGAGGGCCAGATGCGGCCCCCGGGCTGCAGTTTGCCCACCCTTGCATTAGATCATTTTTGAGTTATCAAGGCATGATACATTAAATGTTTCCAGCTGTTTTTTTAAACATTCAACTAATCATTTTTTGAAGAAAAGATGGCTGGTTTTTTTGTCTACCTTATATGAGTCCTCAGTGAAAAAACAAAGATGTTTGTTGCAAAGAAGTCTTATACGTGACAATGAAGAAATCTTGTTTGGAAATAAAGTTTAGGAAGCTGAGCATATTTTTCAAAGCAGCAGATGATTTTCCTCTATACAGTCAGCCAGAAGGTGGTCACATTAATGTGCATTTATTTCAGTGATTACACTACTCCTTGTCTTTCTGGCGATAGGCAAAAGTAAAGAAATTGGACTCTGTACTATATGATCAAAGTCTTTATTAGCAAAGTAATGGTAAGATGCTCCTAAGTAAATCCATAAGATCTATGCGATAGGATTCAGTGACTAGCGCAGGGGTGGCCAACCTAAGCCTGAGAAGGTACCAGAATTTACCAATGTACATTGCCAAAGAGCCATAGTAATACGTCAGCAGCTCCACATCCACTTCCCAGCCCCCAGCACCTCCCACCTGCGGGCGGCCCCTACCAATCAGCGCCTACTCCCCCCACAATCAGCTGTTTCATGTGCGCAGGAGGCTAAGGGGGGGGAGGGGAGAGGAGTGAGGGCATTGCAGGCTCAGGGGAAGGGGCAGAGTAAGGGCAGGGCTTGGGGCAGAGCAGGGGGTTGAACAGCGAGCACCCTTCAGCACATTGGAAAGTTAGCATCTATAGCTCCAGCCCCAGAATCACTGCCTAGGTAAGGAGCCACAGATTAACCTATGAAGAGTCACATGCAGCTCAGGAGCCACAGGTTGGCCACCCCTGGATTACAGCACTAGAAGACTTTGGGCAAGTCACAATATCTATTTCTCTCTTAGTTTAGCCACCTGTATATTGCAGATAAAGATCCTATCCATCTTTGAAAAATACTTGAACTCTATGGTTCAAGAGCACTCAGGAAGTGCAATACTATGGGTTCATGTTTGCTTCCACAGAAATACTTGCATAACTAACTCCAAAAGCCAAACAATCAGATAACATTAGATGAGAAAGCCAAGTCAGCCCCACCCAGCAGAGCTCTGAAAGCACACAACTGTATCAAAAACACACTACGTGCCTTTATCTGAATGTGATCGAAGGCTTGGTCTTCATCATTTTTGAAAAAGTTCAGTGACAGGAGATATAAGGAGAACACAGATACAGAGTTACAATTCCCCTCCATCAGCCATAAACTTGCATAGTACATGATTTACAGGCTCAAACCCAAGAGTATATAGTAATACACAGCACTTTGGATACCCACATGGCCCCACAGCATGCCAACATTTAATGGCTGACTTAGAACAACGCTTCCTCAGCTCTCGTCCCCTAACGCCCCTACTCTACTTGCGCTATATTGATGACATCTTCATCATCCATGGGAAAGAGGCCCTTGAGGAAGTCCACCAGGATTTCAAAAATTTCCACCCCACCATCAACCTCAGCCTGGACCAGTCCACACAAGAGATCCACTTCCTGGACACTACAGTGCAAATAAGTGATGGTCACATAAACACCACCCTAAACTGGAAACCTACTGACCACTATACTTACCTACATGCCTCCAGCTTTCATCCAGATCACATCACATGATTAATTGTCTACAGCCAAGGTCAAAGATACAACCGCATTTGTTCCAATCCCTCAGAGAGAGACAAACACCTACAGGATCTCTATCAAGCGTTCTTAAAACTACAATACCCACCTGCTGAAGTGAAGAAACAGATTGACAGAGCCAGAAGGGTTCCGAGAAGTCACCTACCACAGGACAGGCCCAACAAAGAAAACAGAACACCACTAGCCATCACCTTCAGTCCCCAACTAAAACCTCTCCAGCACATCATCAAGGATCTACAACCTATCCTGAAGAACAATCCCTCACTCTCACAGACCTTGGGAGACAGGCCAGTCATTGCATACAGGCAGCCCCCCAACCTGAAGCAAATACTCACCAGCAACTACACACCACACAACAAAAACACTAACCTAGGAACCTATCCCTGCAACAAACCCCGTTGCCAACTCTGTCCACATATCTATTCAAGGCACACCATAATAGGACCTAACCACATCAGCCACACCATGAGGGACTCATTCACCTGCACATCTACGGATGTGATATATGCCATCATGTGCCAGCAATGCCCCTCTGCCATGTACGTATTTTTCTCTACGCAAAAGAATAAATGGACACAAATCAGACATCAAGAATTATAACATTCAAAAAACAGTCAGAGAACACTTCAACCTCCGTGGACACTCAACAACAGATTTGAAAGAGGCAACTCTTCAACAAAAAAACTTCAAAAATAGACTCCAACGAGAAACTGCAGAACCGGAATTAATTTCCAAACTGGACACCATCAAATTAGGCCTGAATAAAGACTGGGAGTGGATGGGTCACTTCAAAAACTAAAAACGAATTTCACCATGCTAATTTCCCCCTACTGTTACTCACACTTTCTTGTCAACTGTTTGAAATGGGCCGCCCTGATTACCACTACAAAAGAGATTTTTCCTCCTGTTGAAAATAGCTCACTTTAATTGAATTGTCTCCTTAGAACTTACCCCTCAGTTGGTAAGGCAACTCCCATCTTTTCATGTACTGTGTATATATATCTTCCTACTGTATTTTCCACTCCATGCATCTGATGAAGTGGGTTTTAGCCCACGAAAGCGTATGCCCAAATAAATTTATTAGTCTCTAAAGGTATGTCTACACTACAAAATTAGGTCCAATTTACAGAAGTCGACTTTTATAGAAGCAATTTTATACAGTCGATTGTGTGTCCCCCCACTAAGCGCATTAAGTCGGCGGAGTGCATCCACAGTACCGTGGCTAGCATCGACTTTCAGAGCGTTGCACTGTGGGTAGCTATGCCACAGTTCCAGCAGTCTCCGCCACCCATTGGAATTCTGGGTTAAGCTCCCAATGCCTGATGGGGCAAAAACATTGTCGCGGATGGTTTTGGGTACATGTCATCAGTCGCCCCTTCCTCTGTGAAAGCAATGGCAGACAATCATTTCGCGCTTTTTTTGTGGGGGGGGGGGCGATGCCTGCAGACAAGAGCCGTGTGGAGCCGCTTGCGTACTTCCGCCTAGGAGACGGACCTGCTACTGGCTGCTTCCAGGGCACAGCATGGTCCACAGTGCCAGGACAGGCAGGAAGCCTGCCTTAGCACCCCCGCTGCGCCACTGACCAGGAGCCACCCGAGGTAAAACTATGCCCCAACCCTACGCCCCAATCCCCTGCCCCAGCCCTGAGCCCCTTCCGGTACTCCAAACACCGCACTCTCATCCCCACCCCAGAGCCTGCAAAGCCAACTCAGAGCCCTGACCCCCTCCTGCACCCCAACCCCCTGCCCCAGCCCTGAGCCCCCCCAACCCAGAGCCCCCTCCTGCACCCTAAGCCCTCATCCCTGGCCCCACCCCACAGCCCTCACCCCAACCCTCTGCCCCAGCCCTGAGCCCCTTCCACACCCCAAGCCCCTCATCCCCAGCTCCGTTGCTTCACGGGCATCAACAATTTTCTTCAACTGGGTCGCCAGAAAAAAAGTTTGAAAACCACTGCTCTAGATTAACATTAATTTACTCATCTCACACATCAATTCCTTATTATCCCCTCAGAACGGAGAAATAGCTACTTCTCCCAACAATCCCTTACAACAGGGGTGGGCAAACTTTTTGGCCCAAGGGCCACATGTGGGTGAGAAAATTGATTGCAGGGCCAGGGCAGGAGGTTGGGGTGCGGGGGCGGTGTGCGGGTGCGGTGTGCAAGAAGGGGCTCAGGGCAAGAGGTTGGGGCAGAGGAGGGGTGCAGGAGGTATGAGGGGGCTCAGGTCAGGGGGTTGGCGTGCAGGAGAGGTGTGGGATGCGGCAGGGGACTCAGGGCAGGGAGTTGGGGTGCAGGGTGCAGGAGGGGTTCAGGCTCCGGCCCAGCACCGCTTACCTAGAGCAACTCTGGGGTGGCAGCGGCGCGCACTGCGGCCAGGGCCAGCTCCCTGCCTGCCCCGGCCCCGCACCACACCACCCCGGCCAGCACCACATCCTTGCGCGGCCCCTGGTGGGGGTGGGGGGAGCAGCACGGAGAGCTCCACATGTTTCCCTCGCCTGTGGGTACTTTTCCCGAAGCTCCCATTGGCCACAGTAACCCGTTCCTGGCCAATGGGAACTTTTAGGGGAGGTACCCACAGGCAAGAGCAACATGCGGAGCTCTCTGTCCCCCCACTCCCACGGGCTGCAGGGACATGGTGTGGCCGCTTCCCAGAGTGGCGCAGTGCCACGGTGGTGGCAATCCCGCGGGCCGGATCCAAAGTCCTGAGGGACCGGATCCGGCCCACAGGCCGTAGTTTGCCCACCCCTGCCTTACAAGGACAGAAAGAAGAGAGTGAAATTGCTTTTTCAAACTGATCAAACTTTCTAACATCTTTTATCTCAGAATATTCAATAGGTATTCACTTGCCTTGACCAGAAGATTTCTGCAGGCTGTGAAGCTATAGAGATAATCCACAGTATGACCAAGGCCACAATTTAAGACAGACACTGTAGAATTATTCTGTTTGTAGACGTCAAGTTTGAGACTATTTGAGTGTTAAGAACAGCAAAAAATTGGCAGATGTACCAGTCCCTCTTGTATAAGCAAAATGTGTGCTAGAAGCAGAATATGTTAAAAGCAATAATGAAACCAACACCGAAGAAACAGAAGCATCAGGGAAGGCAAGTTAATTTCTCTCTTTCTATTTCACATTACTCGGTATGGTCTTTGATGAACTGACAGGATGGAATAGTTGTGTGAATCGGATACTTCCTTACAAAAGCCAGAAAGGGAAAAAAAAAAAAAAAAAAAAAAATCAGGAAGTGACCTTTTTAGGCTCAAACTTTTTGGGACAGCCTGTAGAAAGGCTGCTGTATTTGATTTTTTTTTTTTTTTAAAACAAAGAACTAGAAAAAAATTTATCCCATCTTCGATCTGGATTGTAGAGACTTAGTGCATTAGATTTTCAAAAAAATTTGTATAAAATGATGTGCACAATAACTCACAGAACCCACAGCTGAAGCCGTGAGAACAAGTAATTGGTCCTTTACATCAACTGCATGTCCAATCTCACTAATCATGTGAACAGTTAGAAATGCTAATGCATAAACATTTTAGTTTGTGCAACCACTATACATAATTTACAACTCTCCCATATTCCCTCAGACCTGCTCATCCAGTAAATTTACTTAAGTTGAAACTAGGGTTAGCTGATCTGACCTAGAATTTAGTATTGTTATTTTACAATAGGATATAAACTAACGTAACTGTGGACCACATTCTATTGTAATGCATCCAGCAGAGATATTTAATTAACAGGATGAAGTGGAACAAAACAGACGCAATTTCAACTTTATATAGATAATCTCTCACCCTCCCAATTATTTTTTAAAAGTGTTTTAAAATCCCAAATCTGATTCTGTACCTATGCTCTCAGGCATTTATAATAATTTATATTATGCTAGTATTGCAGGCCCCAAGCAGGCTTAGAGCCAGTCATGTAGAGCAATGGCTCTCAACCTTTCCAGACTACAGTACCCCTTTCAGGAATCTGATTTGTCTTGTGTACCCTAAGTTTCACCTCACTTCAAAACCACTTGCTTACAAAATCAGACATAAAAATACAAAAGTATCACAGCACACTATTACTGAAAAATTGCTTATTTCCTCATTTTTACCATATAGTTATAAAATAAATTAGAATATAGAATACAGATTCTAAAAAAATCAATATAAATATAAGTACTTACATTTCAGTGTATAGTATGTAAAGCAGTATAAACAAGTATGAAATTTTAGTTTGTAGTAACTTCGCTAGTGCTTTTTATACAGCCTGTTGTAAAACTAGGCAAATATCTAGATGAGTTATTGTACCCCTGGAAGGTCTCTGCATACCCCCAGGGGTACATGAACCCCTGGTTGAAAACCACTGATTTAGAGAATAGGGTAGTATCTCTTTAAATAGATTGGGAGACTTCTCTGAAACATATAGCACAGTGAGCACCACTAGAACACCCAGAGCAGCAATGTGCATAGGTAACTAGGCCTTGTATATTGTGTATATTTAGTAAACATATTTATTTGGACCCCACTATGCCCTTGTAATTTCTTCTTACTCTTATTGTCATAAAAAAGGGCAAAAGTCAAGACAGCCCCATTGTGCATAGTGCTGTACAAACACAGGAAGACAGGTTCTCTGCCACAAAGAGCTTACAGTCTATTTTAAAACATGATGCAAATAAGTGAGTATAACAATTATTATTAGATGCTCTTATGCCTTCTGACACAAGGCAACCCAGTCTTTCCACCTCCTTCTGTCAAATGCCAAGTTTCTTACTTATAGACAGCTCCATCTTACTCAATGGTTTGCTTATATGTCATCTGTTGTCCTTTCCCTGCTTCCCTCATCTTCCACCAGGTGATAGCCAATCAAGTACTTGCCTAGGAATGCAGTTTTCTGACATTTACACATGTCCGAATCACTTCAGCCTTCTTTCTTGAATCATTGTCTCTGCAGTCTACTGGCCGGTCCTTTATAACATATCAGCATTGGTTATTTTATCCCACCAGCTGACACCAAGGTTTCTTTACAAGCATCTCAGATAGAATGCATTAAGTTTTCTGTTGTGGGTTTCCTAACATTTGCCAAGTTTCAGAAACATAACAATATGGGTATCACAATAGCTTGCTCTTATAATTTGTGAGCCAACTTGTTCCCATTCTTGTAGAGCTTGTGCTGCCTTTTTGTTGAGAAGTACTCTAACCCAGTGCTAGCTACTCAAAGTCGTGGTCTGCAGTGCCTGGGACCCGAGGCAGCACGTTCTGCTCGCGCCGGCTCCGCTCCGCTCCCCACGCGCTGCCCCAGCTCATGCTAGTTTGACCCCAGCCACCGCAGCAGCAGCTGCCAGCGACTCTGCTGCGGCCGCTGCCATTGACGGGGTCACCCCCCCTTCTCTCACCCTTATGCCGCAGAGAGAAATAGGCGCTGCCTAAGCTGCAACATGTGTAATGTATGTGCATGTTTCCTGCACATTGTGCCATCCATTCACGCTGCCCCCGCCCAGCCCCGAGCAGACAAAGCCCACGGACACACTAATAAGGAGAAGACTTGTTAATCTCTAGCAATTTCTTGGGCTTGGCTGCCACCCCCTCTCTTTCCTTACCCCCTCCACCCCACTCCAAAAAATAAAATAAAATAAAATAAAATAAAATAAAATAAAATAAAATAAAATAAAGTAGCCCCTTGATGCTGGAAGACAGTTTAGTACAGGTTTGGGGAGAGGAGGATTAATTATTATTGTTGGTGGCGGTGTTGTTCCGTGAAATTTGACAGCATTTGCACTGATCAGCGGAGCTGGTGGAGTAAAAAGACACTGTGACAGGTTGTCGGGTGGAGCGGATAAGCCCCCTAAAAAATGTCTGCAAACTTTTATTATATTCATTATATTGTTTCCAACATAAATTAATATTACTATGAATGCTCAAATAATATTTTCTTGGATCGTAAACGAATAATGGTCATTTTATACTATCCGCACAGACATACCACCTTTCAGTCAGTCTTCAATATATTTAAATGGGAACATCTCTGCGAGTACGCCACACTCTCATTCCAATTAATACAGTGAAGAATGTTAGTTTTTCTGATCTGATGTGCTACGTGCCTATGCAAATACAATAATAATATGGCACAAATATGTTAACAGTCCCCGACACATTGGAAAAAAAATTGCAGTCCGCCACATCAGATAGTTTGAGAAGCACTGCTAACCTCCTCTATGAGAGTATAATCTTCCTGAATAGAGTACTGAGATACCATCAGAAAGGAGTCTTCCACATCCAGCCCATCTTACAGTTATTTCCATAACTGACATATATACATTTTAAAATATGTATGTATGTGTCAGTTATGGAAATAACCTTGAGATGGGCTGGGTCTGGAAGACACCTTTCTGATGGTATCTCAATACTCTATTCAGGAAGATTATACTTTGGATACGATGGCCTGACTCACAACCATGGGACCACAGGTCCTTATTCAATATATTCAGAGCTGCCCACTTTATGTATCAAGTATCCTCATCCATCACCTGAGGGATGCACTTGGTAGCTTAGGATACCCCAAACTATAGAAGGAAAAGGGGAAAGGGGAAAGGTAGCAGTATTTACAAGAGCTAAAAATGTCTTTTTTAAATGAAAGACTAGATTCTGCAGAAACTGATGACATTCACCACTGATAAGTGGATTTTCAAGACCTGTATGTTTTTATAATACAGATGATTAGAGTGTATGAATCTTTATTTACAGTCCCTGAAAGCACAAATTTGTGTATACCCCAGTCTCACGTGCCCATATGCTCTCAAGAAATAATATGAAAGGTTTTGTTCATTTTTCTGTCAGTTATTGGGGCTTAGAAGAAACCCTCCCCATTGGAATTTGTTTCCTACTTGCAAGGTCTAGTAGTGTGTACATGTCAGAAGATGTCTGCCCAGGTATCACCACCTATAGTATCTCGAGATAATAAGAAATACCTGCTTACCTGAGACAAAATCCTGCTTGCCTTAAATACAGTAGTCGTCCAATTGACTTCAAAGACACTTTTTGCATAGGAGATCAAATGTGTACTCTGGGGCAGGGGAGGGAGGGAGGTCATTTAGTCTTCAGAAATAGAGCACCTAAACTGGTAGAATTCCAACATCAAAACAAGGAAATGCACAGCCTTTAACCTCTTCCTACACTAATACTTTCCTAACAATTGGCCTTATGTTCAGTCAGACTTAGAGCTGGTCAATACTTAGATTGACCAGCTATGTTGCTCAAGACAGGTGTGAAAAATTCACATTTCTGAATGACATAATTAAGCCAACCTAAATCCCTGCATAGACAACGCTACATCGAGGGAAGAATTCTTCCATAGACTTAGCTACTGCCTCTTCAGAGGCCAATAACCTCCCATCAGCATAGGTAATGTCTACACTGAAGCACTACAGCACCGCAGCTGCAACACTGCTGCCGGAGCGGTGAGTTATATGGGCCCGTGGTGCCTGTGCTCCAGGAATATTCAGAGCTTGTGGGCACGCCTCCACCAATGTTCGGGGCCTCCTCCAATGTCTCTCCCCCGGCCCTGCCTGCCGCCCCCATGCGCCTGACCTGGAGCATCTCCTGGCCCTGCCTGCTGCCCCCAGGCAATTTAAAAGGGCCTGGGGGCCACTGCCACCACCATCGCTCCACGCCACTCCCAGAAGCAGCTGGCACATCCCTGCAGACCCTGGAGGGGAGTAGTGTCTCCATGCACTGCCCCCACCCCAAGCGCCGACTCTACAACTGCTGCCAATGGGAGCTGCGGGGGCAGTGCCTGCTGGCAGCGGCAAGCAGAGACCCCCCCCCCCCGGCCCTCACACCTAGGAGCTGCTGCCAGAGGGGTGTGCAGGTCACTATCGGGAGCCACTAGAGGTAAGCGAACCCCCTGCCCCAGCCCAGAGCCCACACCCCTCACACAAATTCCCTCCCAGAGCCTGTACCCCTCACCCCCCCCCGCACACCAAAACGCTGCCCCAGCCCAGAGCCCGCACCCCAAATCCCCTCACATACCCAAACTCCCTCCCAAAGCCTGTACCCCAACCCCCTGCCTCAGCCCAGAGCCTGCACCCAAACTCCCTCCCAGAGCCTTAGGCAGGTGGGGGCGGGGGCGGGACTTGGACCCGTTCTGGGCACCACCAAAAATTATACAAACCTGCCACCCCTGGCTGCTGCTGTGCCACTGTAGCGTTTCAAGTGTAGACAACACCTTAGACATCTAAGTTTTCTTCATACTGCTTTGGCTGTATGAAGTGAGTGTAAATGGGCCCAATGCATTTAAGAGGCACTCTGGGGGCCAGAACCTCAGCTGGTGTAAATGGATATTGATTTCAATGGAGCTATGACCATTTACACCAGCTGAGGATCTGCTCCTCTGGAGTATTTATACACCATATTACTTTAAGCAATGAAAAGAGGAGCAAGATGAAGATATACATTAGTGTCATGAAGGAAAGCATCTCTTTTTATTTGCCTTTTGGGAGACTGAAATGAATCTGAGGCCTACATATTTATATTTAAAAATGTAGCAAGCTAGTGAAAGACCCATAAAACTAACAAATTATCGACACAAAAAGCAGTAACAGAACAAGAGCTAAATGGCTTTTCTGAACTTCTACAAAATTCTTTCAGAATAATCAGTTTATATTTGATAAATTATTTTCCCCCCCTTGGATTCCCTCTTCATGTCTTCCAGGAAACCTAATATTTCATGAAACATTTTTGCTAGAAAAAGCAGTGTAAGTGTAAGGATTCATTTCCCCACTTTATTGTAAAGGTAGAAGTAATCCAACTATTTTTTTCTTTTAAATATTAAAATCCCTATAGGAAAGTTATGTATAAAAATTTACAATTTCTCATGAAATTACAAGCATTCTGGCTTTGCTCTCATAGCTCCCATAATTGATTTTACACTTGTACAGCCTTTTACCTCAGTTGCTTATATAGTACCTAATGTAGTGCCCACTACATTCAAAGCAGCTTTCTTTATAATTTCTCTTTTCAATAGCCCATTACTTCCACCAAACAAGGGGTTTTTTTTCCAGAAAAAAAAACAAAAAAAACCCAAACCCTAAATATCTGAAGTGTTATTTCTATTTCTTCTGATGATCATTTAAGTATTCTTAATGTGGGGGAGGGGGTTGGGGAGGGGGGGGGGTTGGGGGGGAAATCTCCTTACCCTCCCACATACGTATAAAGCCATGACACCCCAGTTTGATTTTTAAAAGAAATAAATAAAAGTATCACTGACACAGATATAAGCCAGGCAGATTTCTACAAGAATGTGAGGTAGGACCAAAGTACATAAGAATGGCCATACTGGGTCAGACAAAAGGTCCATCCAGACCAGTATCCAGTCTACAGAGAGTGGCCAATACCAGGTGCCCCAGAGACAGTGAACCTAACAATGATCTAATGTGTAATGATCAAGTGATCTCTCTCCTGCCATCCATCTCCACCCTCCAACAAACAGAGGCTAGGGACCCCTTTCCTTACCCATCCTGGCTAAAAGCCATTAATGGACTTAGCCTCCATGAATTTATCCAGTTCTCTTTTAAACCCTGTTATAGTCCTTGCCTGAGGAGGTTGTGAAGGCTAGGAGTTCCACAGGTTGACTGTGTGCTGTAGAGTAACAGGAAGTCCCGTCTGGACATAATGGCCAGACATAGCAGCTAGGCAATAGCTCATCTTGTAAGTTATGTTAAAAGAAGTTAAAAACTACAGTGAATATTTCCCCATATAAGGAATTGCTGTAGTTGCTACAGGGATGTTAAATAATCCTGAATGCAGAAGAGGTGGTCCACATGACCATATTTTATTAAAATGTGATCCATGCTGTTCCAAGGAACTCGTCCTCAATGACAAATTTGGAAGACAAATTTGGAGTTTCTAGACTCTGCTGTTTTTGGATATAATGTGAAAACATGAAGGTGCTAGGGGGAAAATTGGACTAGTGGATTAATAAAGACTGGCATCATTGTCAAGCAGACTGAATTATAAATTTAGCGATACACGTAAAGGCATATTATGCAAAGATCTCGGGAGACAATCAAAGTCTTTAGATATTCAGTGACTGGGATAATTGTGAGTTTAACTAAAATTCAGTTAATTTGATTTTATATTTTAAATTATTCCTTCTGATTCATTAAAGCAAACCATACTTTAAGCAGCAAGTGTTTCCATACCCACACATCTCTTCTAGATTGTCAACATAGCATCAGAAACACTTTACACTTATTTTGACAAACAACTGGCAGTACTTTTGTACTATCAACTGCCAACATCATTAGAGCCAGCCAAACAAAAAAGAGGAAAGAATTCAAAAGTTATTTTGTTTGAAGTCATTCTTAGAAGTCACAAAATCTGATAGGTTTCAGAGTAACAGCCATGTTAGCCTGTATTTGCAAAAAGAAAAGGAGTACTTGTGGCACCTTAGAGACTAACCAATTTATTTGAGCATAAGCTTTCGTGAGCTACAGCTCACTTCATAGTCACTCATAGTACTCATAGTAGCTCACGAAAGCTTATGCTCAAATAAATTGGTTAGTCTCTAAGGTGCCACAAGTACTCCTTTTGCATGTGAGCTGTAGCTCACGAAAGCTTATGCTCAAATAAATTGTTTAGTCTCTAAGGTGCCACATGTACTCCTTTTCTTTTTGCAAAATCTGATAGTTTCAAGCCAGCATGAAGCATGGTCGAGTGATCTGATTTAGAGTCTAAGGCTATGTCTATGCTACGGACCCTACAGTGGCACAGCTGTACCACTGCAGCTGCACCGCTGTAGGGTCTCCTGTGCAGCCGCTCTATGCCAGCAGGAGAGATCATTCCCACCAGCATAACTGAACCATCCCCAACAAGCAGTGGTGGCTATGTCTGCAGGAAATGCTCTCCCACCGATATAGTGATGTCCACACCAGTGCTTTTGTCAATGAAACTTGTGTCAGTCAGGGGTGTGTTTTCTTCACACCGCTGACTGACAAAAGTGCTCGTGTAGACACAGCCTGAGAGTCAGGAACTCCTGAATTTTAACAAATACTTTGAAGTAGACCTTTTCTATGGATTTGACCAAGGCATGCAACACCTCTGTTTCAATTTCTTTATCTGTGAAACACAGATAATAGCCATCTACCTCACAAGGGTGTGAAGGATTAGTGTCTATAAAGTGCTTTTAAGATTAATGTTTTGCCTATCCCTATCTGTCATGAGAAAGTCTCAAGTTAGAAGAGTTGTGCAGTCCATAATTAAGAACATAGTCCCTTTTCCTCTATCATGGCTTTGGGAAGTGGAAATGGGTTTAACTTTTCGCAAGAGCACAGTAGAGTAGGAAAAGTAATTAGCAAATTCAAGTGAAATATTTATGCTCTAATAAAAGTAATGTAACCTGCTCCTATCCAACTTCATGCAATTTCCCCATTTCACAGCATGAATTATTGATGTACTCCAACATTATCTGAAAGATCGTTGGAGCTATGCCACTTTAGACCAACTGAGGATTTGACCCTTTATGTAAAAAGCAGCAACTATGCACGTCCCTAGTCTCTCCTGCCCCTTCACACTATGCAATGAGAGATGAGACAAACCACAGCGGGAGGAGGAGATGTCTCAGAGATCTGGATGGTTTTTGCCCCACCTGTCCAGCTCTCTCCAAGTGAAAAGTTACTCTATTTCTTATGCATCCATCACCACAGTATCCGAGTCAGTTTCATGCACTGGCAGCCCTCACACCAACTCAGGATAAAGGGGACAGCAACTAAGCTAATGTGGGGTGTTCCTGATGAAAGCAACAAAAGAGATCTTCCCAGGACCAATGAGTGCACTCCACATGTGGCAAATACATTACTGTTTGAGCAGCACTTTGAAAAATGTAAGACACATCAGGATGCCTCCAGGACAAAGACCTAAGAGACTGAAGATAAGTGATCAGTGATCAGGATTCCAAGCCAAAATATGTTGTGCTTGCTCATCTCTATATAAGGGGGAAAGGGAGAAAAATACAAACATAATGTTTACCCACAGTCATTACTACTCACAATAAATTTAATCTTGGATAGGACTGGTCATATCAAGCCAGCTGCTGTCGAACTATAAATCTGAGAGTACAGTAAAAACTCTCATTCTGGTCAGTCATACCATCATAATTTATTCTATATTTAGTGGAATCTAAACTAAGGAGGCAACCCTATGTTAAGCAGCCACTTGAAAGTATTCCCAGTTACCACTCTATCCTTAGTGGGACCTGGCTCCAAGCTCTACTCTGACCACGTGCTGTCCACACGCTCCCCATTTCTTAGATCATTCCAATGCAAACTCCAAACCCAGGCTGCAACACCACAGATGTATATTTTCAGAGGAACTAATCACTCATCTAGGCTGAGGCAGTCTTTTTAACTAACACTGGGAGATGTATCAACATTGTAATCATTATTCTACTTTCTAAGCTCAATTTCAAAGCTGAAGACTGATTTTTTTTTTTTTTGGTTCAGGCTGCTTAAGACAAATTTCACCGGATACACATACAGTATACATGCCAAACCCATTTAGAGTGGGAGTGACTTGCAAAACTTATAGGGCCAGATTCCTCCACCCTTACTCACTTTGACTCATCCCACTGAAATCAGTGGGACTACTCAGTAAGCTACCCAATTAAAAGTAGGAGGATCAGGTCCAAAGAGAACAAGAACAGTGGAGCTCAGAGCCAGGATCTACTAAGGGCAAAGAGGGTAGTCTGAAAGCTTTCACATAGCCACTTATGCAAGTCTGGGGAAGCTTTCATGTAGCCACTTATGCAACCGTGCATTCAGGAAAAAAAAAAAAACTTTTTGAGAGAACAATATTTCAGACTTCTTTAAAATACGGTTGCTCATTGGAGAGGCCATCTCAGAGTTAGGAGACTCTCTGCAATTATACAGTCAGACACTTTCATACCAAGCAATGTAAGACACTCAACCTGAAACTGCAGGCGGCATTCATCAGTTACTTTTGAGGTTGTCAGGGATCTTGAGGACAAGGCAAAAGTTTCTTAAAGTTTTTGACAAAGTTAGACCCTATTTCAGATGAATAGATAGCGTCCTCCTGCTAGTAACCCACCTTCCCATAATCACTTTTTGAATTAAAAGTAAGGGTAAATATCTTTCTGAAGGGGCCGGCAAAGTCATTTGCACCCAGCCAGCAGCAGCCCCTGCTTCTCTTTACAACCCCGCCGCTCCCTGCCCCCTTCGAGTCCCCCCTTCCCAAACCCTCTCGCCTCAGTCCCCATCTCTCCTCCTTCCCTGGCACTGTGCTCCCCTCTGCCGCCTCCCTCTCGCGCGCCCACCTCTCTTCTCACCCTAAGTCCTCCCCTCGTGTCCCCCTCCTCCCCCAGCACCCCGTCCCCTCAGAGCCCCTCCTCGGCACGCACATCCCTCCTTCGTCCCCTCCCCTGCGCTCACCTTCCCTGGCTTTCAGCAGTACCGTGTTGGCCACGATGTTCTCGATCTCCATGATCAGGGCTCCAACCCCGCTGCCCCCTCAGAGCCACCACCTCCTTCGCCCCCTCCTCCTGCCCCGCCACCGCCGGGACACCCGGACTCCACTCATCCGGCCCCGAGGGCTAGTGCTGGGCTCGCCTCTCCCCTACCACCCGTCCCTCCTCACTCACTCACCGCCCTCTCCCTCTTCTGCTCAGGGGGGCGGAGAAAGGGGACGGGCGGGCCGGGGCCTGCCCACACTGGGCAGGACTATGCCGCGCTCCCCCGCTTCTCGCCCTTACAGCTCCGCCCCGAAGACTACAACTCCCAGCAGGCAATGCACTCCCCCAGCCGGCGGCAACTTGCGTCAAAGCTGGATCGTTGGTAGCTAAGAGTAGTAAGCACGCGCGCTCGGTGGAGTGTTCCCTGCTAGGATTGACAGAGGATTCCTCGCCTCTCACCTGCGAGGGTGGAACATTGCATGCCGGGATATATAGTCATGTAGTTCCTACCGCTCCGATCTCTTCTCCTACAGAGCCTAGCCGCTACTACCACTAAATCCCGCGGGATGTCGGAGTCAACTCTCGCGAGAGGTGTGGCCGCGTTCCTGCTTAGCTTGCTCTGTACGTAATGTGAGAGGTAATCAGTAGAGCAGCTGGACAGGCTGGTGAGGGACTCCGGTCGCCCCTTTAGATCTCACGTTACTTAGAAGCTCTCGCGCGAGGTGGTGCGTCCAGACAGCAGGGGGCAGCTTGGGGCTGTTTAAGGTCGGGCGCCCCTGGTCGCCATTTTGATTAGCGTGGCTTCCCCCACCCTCCCAGGCCTATTCCTCAGGAGCCTGTACAAGACTGTGGTCCCTGGTTCTTTATGCTGCTGACTGAGTATTGATCCCACCCGCGCGTTACGATGGGGAAACCAACTAAGCAGAGAAGAAAGGGCCAAGTGGCTGCCAGGGCCACGGGCCCGAGTGGGGCAGGGATGGCGTTGGTCAAGAACAACCCTTTCGAGGTGAAGGTCAACAAGCAGAAGTTTAATATCTTGGGGAGGAGAACCAAACATGACGTGGGGCTGCCGGGCGTGTCGCGGTCCAAGGCTGTCAAAAAGGTAAGACTGGTGGGAGGCCACTCAACAGATGAGGACAAGGTGCGTGGATCCTACCACTCTGGAGCAAGCCCCCGCTGCCAGATGGGGGCAGTGGTGTTGCACACCCACAGATTGTGCAAATGATGGCACGTGAACTGTCTTAACTCAGGATTCTATAGCGTGGCTCAAAGGGCTTGATGGTACAAACCTCACCAAGGCTGCCCTTATGTCATGTTGGGGTACAACCCCAGTCTCAAACTCTATAGCCCTGGAATAGAGTATAGGCCAGTGAGCAGGGATTTTTTTTCCAGCCTTTGTTATTTACTTGCTCTGTGACTTTTGATAAGCTACTTTATTCTGATAACAATGAACATTATCTAAGGGGCTCAGAGAGGACTGGAGGCCTATTTTGGTTAGTTGATAAACGTTGATAAACCATCCCTGCTCTGGAAAATTGTCAAGCAAAACGATTGTTCTGTACCTTGATTTATCTGACTTGAAAATGGCATTTACCTCACTCAGGGATTGTGAGACTTAATGTTATAAAGCCCTTTGAGACCCCCCAGATGAAAAATGCTATAGTCTAAAGAACTATACATCTTATACATTAACATCTTGAATGCTACATGCGGCTCTGTTGTGTCCCCCGTTCGCCCCCCCCATTTCAAAAAAGGATATATTGGAATTGGAAAATGTACAGAGAAGGGGAACAAAAATGATTAGGGGTATGGAACAACTTTTGTATGAGAAGAGAGCAAAAAGACTAGGGACTATTCAGCTTGGAAAAGAGATGACAAGTGGGAATATGATAGAAGTCTATAAAATCTTGACTGGTGTGGAGTAGGTGAATAAGAAATTTTACTCCTTCACATAACACAAGAAATTGGCATCACTCAAATTAATAGGCAGCAGGTTTAAAACAAACAGAAGTTCTTCACATAATGCACAGTCAACCTGTGGAACTTCATGCCGGGGATGTTGTGAAGGCCAAAACTATAGCAGGGTTCAAAAAGAATTTCTGGAGGATAGGTCTCTCAATGACTGTTAGCCAGGATGGGCAGGGATGCAACACCATGCTCTGAGTGTCCCTAGCTTCTGCCAGAAGCTGGGGGTGAACGACAGGAGATGGATCACTTGATGATTGCCTGTTTTGTTCATTTCCACTGAAGCACTTGGCATTAGCCACTGTTGGAAGACAGGATAGTAGGCTAGATGGACCATTGATCTGACCCAGTATGACCGTTCTTAAATATAAAATACTTTTTTGTGATTATTATGATGTTGATCCAAGCTACACTGGTCGAACTGGTGGTATGGAGTAGACAATGTCAGGATGCAATGTGATGATGCCTCAAAATGCCCCTTTAAGGGTGTTCATGAAAACTCAGAATGTCTCAGTGAGTTCTGTATGTCCCACACCCTGAGACCATCTCTGAAACTGGCTCCTAACACTGTTAGTGACTGTCCCTGCTGTTGATATCAAGGTCAGAGCTCTGCCTTCAGGATAAGGTGACTTAGTAATCACTGAAAACTACAGCCACGTTAGTTGAATGGTGAAAATACATGAGCCTTCATTTCCTTTCACCTTGCTAAGGATCATAGTCAGCATCTAATAAGTGTGGGAGATGTAACAAGTGTGGGAGATGTAACATAAATGCCCCCAAACTCCTTCATAAGTGATTCAGGCTTACTGTCCAAGAAAAGTAATACTGTAGCTTGCTGGACTTACAGGTGAGGGTATGTCTGTGCTACAGTGCCACAGATTCAGCTATGCCAGTGTAGTGTAGACACTTACTACAAAAAGAAAAGGAGTACTTGTGGCACCTTAGAGACTAACCAATTTTTTTGAGCATAAGCTACAGCTCACTTCATCGGATGCATACCGTGGAAACTGCAGCAGACATTATATACACAGAGACCATGAAACAATACCTCCTCCCACCCCACTCTCCTGCTGGTAATAGCCAGTACCTGGTATCAAAAAGGTTGAGAAACACTGGTTTATGTCGTAGTGGGAGTTTAGGCCCCAAGCCTGTCAAATGTTAACTTCATTAATATTTATAGTCTCTTTGATTTCAGTTTAAGGATGTGCTTAAGTCTTTGCGCTACCGGGCCTTAGACATTTTTTACTTTATGGGAAACACAGTTATCTGAGAAGACCAAGAGGCATAAGCCTGAATTACAAAGGACCTGTACTCAAAGTGAACGTTGGTATTTTGTGGGGTTTTTTTAAATATTACTTTAAAGTTTCCCGTCATTGGAAAGGAAATTGTTAGGCAAGTGCTGAGATAAGACTTCTGCTTTTCTTTTAAACTCTGTGTTGTTATCTCATCTATCAAACTACCCTTACCCAATTTGTCTATTTCATCTGTCAACTGCATCCTCTACTCTCTGTATCCTAGATTGAGAGCTCTGGGGGAAGGGACTATCGTCTTTGTTACTTCTTTGTATTGTGCTGTTCCTTGATTAGGATTCCATGGTGCTATTGTAATATAAATAACAGATCACCGACTGCAGCATCAGAGTGGTTATTCTGACTTGACACCAAGTCCATAGCCATAAGCACCACCACATTAGAGAACATCTTGACTACATACGTACTGTATATCTGGGAGCCCAGTAATCTGATGCATCCCTTACTGAAGGCACCAGAAGTACTTCCCAATCTGCCTCTGCAAATACAGCATGAGTGATGTAAGTGCAGTACTGGATTGTATTAAATCTGTGTTAAAAAATAAATTTCTTTTTCTTCACATTCTCACTGCTATGTATATACCAGTGGTGGCCAAACCACAGCTCATGAGCCACATATGGCTCTCTTACAGTTAAAGTGTGGTTCGCGGAACCTGCACACCCTCTCCCATTCTCCACCTACCAGACTGGGGGGCTCAGGGCTTCTGCCCTGCGGTGAGGGGTGATGGGGCTAGAGCAGAGATGGGCAGTTTTTTGGCCCGAGGGCCACATCTGGGTATGGAAATTGTATGGTGGGCCATGAATGCTCCTGAAATTGGGGGTTGGGGTGCAGGAGGGGGTGAGGGCTCCAGCTGGGGGATGCAGGCTCTGGAGTGGGGCCAGAAATGAGGAGTTCAGGGTGCAGGAAGGTGCGCTGGGCTGGGACCAAGGAGTTCAGAGGATGGGAGGGGGATCAGGGCTGGGGGTTAGGGTGTGGGAGGGTATCGGAGTGCAGGGTCTAGGCGGTGCTTACCTCAAGCAGCTCCCGGAAGCAGCGGCATTTCCCCCTCTCTGGATCCTACACGGACGCGTGGCCAGGCGGGTCCGCATGCTGCCCCGTCCACATGCGCTTCCCCTGCAGCTCCCATTGGCTGTGGTTTCTGGCCAATGGGAGCTGCGGGGGCGGCACTTGGAGTGGGGGCAACATGCAGATCCCCCTGGCTGCCCCTACGCGTAGGAGCTGGAGCGGGGACATGCTTCTGTTTCCGGGAGCAGGGCAAGCCATCGACCCTGCTCCCTAGCAGGAGCTCAAGGGCCGGATGTGGCCCCCGGGCTGTAGTTTGCCCACCCCTGGGCTAGAGGCTTCTCACCATCAGGGATGGGGGTGGTCTCAGGGCTTCAGTTCTGGAGGAGGCACCTGCCAGAGCTTGGGGCTTCAGCAGGCGCAGCGCTGAAGCCCTGAACCCCGGCAGGTGCACCCCAGCTTTTGAACTTCTGATGATTGTTGTATGCAGCTCAAAGAGTCAGTAAGTTTGGCCACCCCTGGTATATACCATCCATCAGCAAACAGAATTTAGAGATCTCCTTCAAAAGAAAAACAAATCTATCTGAGAAATACTTCAGCACAAGGGAAACTGTTGTTTAATTTATCATCGTGTATACTTTGAAAACCCTTGAGAAGCCCTGTATGAGATAAAGTTACTGTGAATAAAGGTAATCAATGAAAGGGTGCCTAATGCACCGCTACAGACTAGGGACTGAATGGCTAGGCAGCAGTTCTGCGGAAAAGGACCTAGGGGTGACAGTGGATGAGAAGCTGGATATGAGTCAACAGTGCGCCCTTGTTGCCAAGAAGGCCAATGGCATTTTGGGATGTATAAGTAAGGGCATAGCCAGCAGATCAAGGGACGTGATCGTTCCCCTCTATTCGACATTGGTGAGGCCTCATCTGGAGTACTGTGTCCAGTTTTGGGCCCCACGCTACAAGAAGGATGTGGAAAAATTGGAGTCCAGCAAAGGGCAACAAAAATGATTAGGGGTCTGGAACACATGACTTATGAGGAGAGGCTGAGGAAACTGGGATTGTTTAGTCTGCGGAAGAGAAGAATGAGGGGGGATTTGATAGCTGCTTTCAGCTACCTGAGAGGTGGTTCCAAAGAGGATGGTTCTAGACTATTCTCAGTGGTAGAAGGTGACAGGACAAGGAGTAATGGTCTCAAGTTGCAGTGGGGGAGGTTTAGGTTGGATATTAGGAAAAACTTTTTCACTAGGAGGGTGGTGAAACACTGGAATGCGTTACCTAGGGAGGTGATAGAATCTCCTTCCTTAGAAGTTTTAAGGTCAGGCTTGACAAAGCCCTGGCTGGGATGATTTAATTGGGGATTGCTCCTGCTTTGAGCAGGGGGGTTGGACTAGATGTCCTCCTGAGGTCCCTTCCAACCCTGATATTCTATGATTCTAATATGTGTCAAGATGGAGAAGTGTGGGGTTTTGGCCAAAAATATTACAAAGAGAAACTGCATCATGTTAAAAATTCCTTGAAAATTATATACATGTACATAAAATAAATGGATGGAAAGGGAACATAAATTCTACAGTATCTCATATGAAGTAAGACTTTCATTATTTAGTAATCCTTACATCAGCAGATTCTGCACCTGTGACATGAGTGTAAACGGCTGTAGCTAGAAACTTCAGCTATTTTGCTGCCCATAATAGTTTGAGAGTTCACAATAATAATAATAATTAATAATAGTATTTCTCCCCAAAAATCAGCTAAACTTTTTTTTAATGTTTTATATTGCCACTGACCTTTTTGAACCTAATATTGAAGGTAGCCAGCTTGATGAAAATGTATCGGTTGTGATATTGCAATGTGAGAGCAAGAGATGGTAAATTAGTTTCCCACCTCCTTTAATATTGGCCTGGGTTTTACAAAACTTTAAAATGGTTAATACTGGTAAACTAAATGTCTTGTTTAGTAAGCTCTTGAGGGTTTTTTTTCCTTTAAGAAAAAAGACAAATCAAGTCCTAATATAAGATACTGTATTAAAAGCACTAGAAAGAGGTGTAGCTCTCTGTTTATCTGCAAAACAGATACAATATAGACATCCCCACACCGGCTTGCCAAATTTCCCTCCTCTGACCTGCCAAATATACCTCACTGCTGACCTAGAGGGTCTGTTTTCAGGGTGAAATAGGTAGCTCAGTATCTGTACCCGTTCGATTACTGAGCTCTCCTCTGAGGCTGCCGACAATGGTTGCAGCTAGGACTCTGCTTGAGGTTTTTTATATATAGATAGATTCTTTCTTTTACATGATGAGCTGGACTGAGATGACTGTTCTTCATTGGTATTGTTTATAGTTGTTTTAGGAGTATAATAAAGTATACTAATCATTGAATTAAATAAGGGTAAAAAAAAATAATTTTACAGGATTGATTAGAATTGGTCTTTTTATAGTCAACAGTAGTGTTCTCATATTCAGTGTGTATATGTGTTTCTGTTTGAATAAATTAGGCCTTAATTCATTGGCTTCAGGTGTGCTTTTGTTAAGTTAATGCTTTGATCTCTTTTTCAGCGTACACAAACTTTGCTGAAAGAATACAAAGAACGGGAAAAGTCCAATGTATTTAAAGATAAGCGTTTTGGTGAATATAATACCAAAATAAGCCCAGAGGAGAAGATGATGAAGAGGTTCTCTTTGGAACGACAGGTAAAGTATAGGAATGAAAAATAATTTGTAAAAAGTAGATGTAGAAATTTTTAATTTGCCAAACAAAGTTTTCTGTAAATAATACATTGTTTGGCCCCTAAGGATTATACCAAAACCTATAACCTGTCAACCATACCTAACTTTCATTTTTTTACTCCAATACATTCTGTTTTCTGAAAGCCTATCTGCACCTTTTATTCGATCTAAATTAATTCCAGAATTAGAGCTCATAAAAAAAAATATAGAAAATTTCAGAATTTTTGGTGGAAATAAGAAAACCAAAAAATTTTGGCCAAAAACTGAAATAGTTTGGTTGTCGGGGATTTGGGGACTTTTAGAAAATTTTGATTTTTATATGTAAAGGAGACATTTTTCATGGAAAAAAATATTTTGTCAAAAATCAATTTTTGCATTAAAAAGGTTTTTGCCCAGAAAATTTTTGACCAGCCCAATCCAAAATAAAGATTTTAAAGCTGAATTATTTTAACATTTACAAAATTGTGATTTTTTTGGGGGGGGGTTAAACTAGACAAAATTCAATTTCATTCCCACAAAATGTAAATCCTTTCATTGTCATTAAACACTATTTCATGTTCTTACCGACACTCCTGAAAAAGGCCATTTCCCTTGATGGCCCATGAAGCTCATTTTATGATCTTACCACTCTAAGACAGTGATCCCCAAACTTTTTACCTCGTGCTCCCCCCTTCCCTTTGTTCTCCCCCCTCGCCAGGAGTGGGGCCAGTGCTCCGGGAGGGGAGGACGTGAACAGGGTAAGGGGGCTAAGACTGAGGCCACAGCTGAGGGCGGGGCCGACAGTGGAGCCAAGGCCAGCAGCTGGGGCCAGGACCAAAGCTCAGTGGTGCTCCCTCCCTGCTCCCTGTGGGGGCTGGCCCAGGCCTCAGCCGCACCCCCTGAACATTCCTCCATGCCCCCCTCTGGGAGCACACCCCACAGTTTGGGGACCTCTGCTCTAAGAAGTGGAATCGGTTTGGAATACTACTTCCATCTATATCGTGTTTGGACTCCTGAATTATGCAGAATGGTTCCATGTGCAGAAAATTCTAGGAATAAGATTGTTATTGGAAAGGTTAACTAATTTTTTAGTGGTTAAGTCTGAAACGTTTTATTTTAAAAAAAGTGGTTTTTTTTAACATATACAAAATCTAAGCTTGCTTTTGTAGTAATTTTACCATTTTTTAACTAATAAAATAAGCCCTTCCCCAGAATACTGTGCCTGATTCACCACTTACTTACACTCGTTTAATTCTGTAGTTTCTACGATGGATTTAATGGAGAGTAAAAACTGGTGTGAGATGCTCACAGTTTCTCGCTTTAATGTATCTGAATGAAATTGAAGGCTTGTTAATGTTGTTAAAGTAACAGAGAAATGAAATAGGGTTCTTCTGGTCTAACCTGAAAATATTAGCTTTTGGGGGGAATAAATCTTTGTTGACTAGCTGTCGTTAACTGATATTAATCTGAAAAATGTCTCATTACTAAATTGGTTGGTTTATTTTTCACAGCAAACTCATGAAAAGAAAAGTATCTATAATCTCAATGAAGATGAAGAATTGACCCATTATGGCCAATCTTTAGCAGATATTGAAAAACTTAATGATGTTATTGATAGCGACAGTGATAATGAAGAAAGAGGAATATTGTCAGGTAAGAAAAATCAAACTGATACCTTAATACATTTTTATCCAATGTAATTTTCATTGTTAATATAGCTGTGTGAATTGTTGTGTACCCTGCTTTCATTGAAAAATAATGTAAAGAAAAGGTTCAGATTTAAATTAGCCTTCTGTTCTCTTTAGTCTGATAGAAAATGGTGACTAGAACTGGATAAGTGCCAATATCGTTGAAATTTTTAACCATTCACGATTTTAAGAAATGTGTATAATATTTCATCACATCATAATTGACTTTTCACATATGGATTATCCTTAAAGTAAGTGCATTCAGAATTAAAATAAACTCTGGTTTAAAATCAACTATTTAGAGATGCCAGGATGCTTGCAAGTATGGTACATTATAGGTGGCACCAATAGGAACACCCGGAGTTGAGGCTGCCTGATATATTCCATTATAAGAAGACCATGTTTTCACTTGCTTTATAACTTTACACACACACACCTGGGGCTGAATTGTTTTTTGAGGGGAAATTTCAGCACAAACAGGGCAGCCATTTCTCAGAACAAAGTTAGGGGAAAATACATTGTTTTGTCCATGTTAAAACAAATAACATTTTGTTTCTTACATTTCTTTGGACCAGATTATGAACCCCCTACTTACAATAGTGAGCAGTTACTCACACAGATAGTCTAATTGAAGTCAGTGGGATTTCTTGTGTCAATAAGTGCTCACTAATGTGAGAGAGGGGTTTGCAATCTGGTCATTTGGGTATAGCTGTTCATAGGTAATGTAAATTAAAATTCTTTCCGTACTGATTTTTATCTTTTCTATTTGGCAAATCTAGAGCTAGTTTCTGCAACTCTTAGTCATTTGAGTAATCTATATTTATGCAAGTTTCTCCCTTGACTTGGAGAGGTCTAAATATATCAATAAATATTGCTCACTGAATAAAGGTTGTTTGCAGCTATGTTTCACTAGATAGATAGGTAAAAGCCAACCTGGCTGCTTTTTGTTTACTTCCTTTAGTTTATCTATGTCTTTTTAATATCAATAGAAATGCGCACACCTCTTGCAGTAGTGTTTGTGAATGTTATGCTAATGAGTAAGTGGTAGGAGTTCATGCAGTGTAGGCCCTATTGGACTACTGCACCTGAGCAAAGCAAATTGCAGGATCATGGCCTTAGTTGTGTTAAAACAGTAGCTGATTTCTTTTTAACTTGATGAAAGATAGCTTTAAAGAAAAAAATAGATATTTAATTCTGTAGCCCACTAGATTATAAACACATTACATAAAAAATTTTGTTTTAAACAGGTTTTCAGGTTATTTCTTTTTGGGGTAGTCGTTGAATAAAACCACTGAACACACAAATTGTCTTACATGAAAGTTAGGACAGTGAACACAAGCAAAAAAATCCGTTGCTGAGGCTAACATACTATCCTAGGTTCCTCTCATGGGGCTTATGTCCTTGTGATAGCTGAAGCCTTGGTCTGCCTGTTTGTAGTCCAGTGGAACTACCCGTGTTCTTAAAATTAATTGTTTCTAAATATCTGCGGGATCAGAGCCTAAGTTCATGTGCTCTTACAAATTAAACACAGTCAATGTCTGGTGATTAAAGCACATTCTATTCCTGGTATAGCCCTTTTCTGGAATGTTGCTCAAGTCACTTGACTTCTCTGTGCTCTGTCCGTAAAATAGGAATAATAATGCTTATCTTCAAATTAGTGTTGTGTGGTTTAATTTAATATATTAAAGTGCTTTGAGGCCATCAGATAAAAAGTGCTATATCGTTGTCTTAAATCAAAAAGTATCTTTTGCCTATGTGTATTTGAAAGGAATCTTAACAAAGTTTGGAAATCCAAGGTCATGGTGGGAATCCTTTTCTGAAAAGTCTTATCTTAACTTAGGCCAAACATCAAGCTTTATCAGCAGAAATGGGGTTTAAACCTTGGTTAACTAGCTATTTTATTCTTACATGGAATCCATCATTTGCTCCTGTGCCTTAATAATAGGGAAATAGCAACCCAATAGCTTAAGGAGAGCATAAATCTATAGATTCATTAATCCTTTCAATTCTCTTTTTTTCAGCTGAGCTAACTGCTGCTCACTTTGGAGGGGGTGGAGGTCTTCTTCGTAGGAAAGCACTCACTGGGGAAGAAGATGAAGAGGAGGAAAAACCTAAATCTCGCAAGGAGCTCATTGAAGAGCTGATTGCCAAATCCAAACAAGAGAAGGTGAGTTTATAGCCTTTGAATAAAAAAATCTGGACAGACAACATTAAGTACCACATCATTTTCCATGTGAAAACTTACAGAAGACAAAAAACATTCAATAAAACCATTATCCGCTTTAGGACCTGGAAACCACCCACTCCTCTCTCTTCACAGGAGAAGAATATTGGTGGCACAGTAAGCAGAGGGGATATGGCTTTTTAAATATATAGCCAAAAGATCATATACCTGACGCTGTTTACCTTGGGAAAACTGTATAGAGTGTCTGCCTCTCTGTAGGTTCCCAAATCCTCCACCGATGAACTCTGTTAGTGTGGCTGATTTGTTTGCCATGCTCTGCCCTTGAGTCACCCATTGCCTGTTTGTGCTACTTCCTTTGCCAAGGGTGCTTAACGCTGCAAAGTAGGAGTTGATATGAACTAATTTTTTATTATATAGTAGGTTTTGACTATATATGGACCTCATTTGCTCTTGATGCTGCAGGTGATCTTCCTTTACTCTTAGAGGAATTCTGCGCCACTGCACTTGCACAGAATTATGTCCCCTGCAGGTTTCTTTGCTTCCCCGCAGAAAAATGACTTTCTGACAGGGAAGCAAAGGGAAGCCCCAAGAGCGGTCATGAAACCCTCCCCAGCAGTAGGGTTTCGGGTGCCCAGGGCAGTCAGCAGAAGGGTAAATCACTGTGGGGCATGGGGTGGGACTGAGGAAGACCCCTACCCTACACCAGGCTCACCTGTTAGTCCTGGCTGGGCTGGGGAGGACAGGACTTCCTCTTCCCCTGAACGGCATCTGGGGCCGTGTGAGACCCACCCCCAGATTTCTACTCTGGCTGTAGGAAGGTCTGCAAACTCTCTTGCTTCCTGCGCCCATTGTTCTTCAGCTGCAGGGGGATCACTGTATAGGGAGCTGCTCCCCCATCCGCCCAACCCCCATGCATCCAGACCCCCCTCATACCCAGACCCTCCTGCTGAGCCTCACTCCCCCTGCACTTGGACCACGCCAGCGAGCCACCCGCACCTGGATCCACATCCTACCGAGCCCCAGCCACCTGGATCCCCGCCCCACTGAGCCCCACTCCCCCAGCATCTGGACCCCCTCACCAAGACCCTCCTGCCGAACTCTATCTTCCCCCCACTCAGACCCTTCCCCCACCCGCTGAGCCCCAATTACCTTCACTTGGACCCCCATGCAGAGTTGCATTACCATTGCACCCAGAACACCTCCAGCAAGCCCCTGTGCATCCAGATCCTGCCCAGACCCAGATTGCCCCACACAGAACCCTCTCAACCCACACCTGGATCCCCCCACACTAAGCCCCTCCATACTTGGAGCCTGCCTTGCTAAGCCTCCCTGTCCACAACTGATGCACCTGGCACGGAGGGGCAGGGCCCTGGGGTATTTCTGGGGCAGGCCCTGCGCTTGCACTATGTCTAGGTTGGGTGCAGCCTCATTGCTGAGTCTGTGTACCGGGGGGGAGCTGAACAGTGATCTCCCACCTCTGTGCAGCCAGTGGCCTGTGCTTCCCAATACTATGCTGGAGCCTCCACATTTATTTGACAAATAAAATTTGCAGAATTTTAAAATATTGTGTGTAAAATTTTTAATTATTTTGGCGCAGAATGCCCTCAGGAGTATTCCTTGTTCAGTTACATACATTACCAATTGAACAATAATTATGTTGTATACATATTTTTATTTTTCTAGAGAGAGAGACAAACTCAGAGAGAGAATGCCTTGGAACTCACAGAAAAACTTGACACTGACTGGAAAGAAATCCAAACCCTTCTCTCCCACAAAACCCCCAAGTCAGAGAGGAAAGATAAAGAAGAGGAGAAACCCAAGGTAAGGTTTTGGCAATACAGCTTGTTTTGTTGCAACTGATTTGATACCAGTACTGGAACCAAAGTAGTGATTGAGAGTGAAGGGGGAAGTTGATCACTAGTTATTTGTAGCTGATCATTTCTTTTTAAAATATTAAAAATACACCTCTACCCCGATATAACATGCCTCAATATAACATGAATTTGGGTATAACACTGTAAAGCAGCGCTCTGGGGGGGCGGTGCTGCGCACTCCGGTGGATCAGCGCGTCAGAGTGTCTGGCTCCCACACGCTGCTCTGAGCAGTGTGTTATGGGTGCCGGGTCGGGGCCGAGGGGTTGGATATGGGGCAGAGGGTCTCAGGAGGTGGTCAGGGAGCGGGGGGGTTGGATGGTTTGGAGGTTCTGGGGGCGGGGCGGTCAGGGGATGGGAAACGGGCAAATTGGATAGGGTGTGGGAGTCCTGGGGGGCCTGTCAGGGGGCAGGGGTGTGGATAGGGGACAGGGAGTGGGCAGGGCTTGGATGGGTCAGGAGTTCTGAGGGGTCAGTCAGGAGGCGGGAAGTGACTATTAATAATGGAAATGCTCGAGGTAAAGCAAGTTTGATATAACGCAGTTTCACCTATAACATGGTAAGTTTTTTTGGCTCCCGAGGACCATGTTATATCAGGGTAGAGGTGTAAATGCCCTGTGTTTTAGTTAAATTGAAAGAATTCTACAGCCTTTGAGGGAGTTTCATGTCAGAATTATGAGGTGGGAAGGATCTTAGTAGATACTAATTTTAGAGAAAAATAAAAGGATTCATATTAAGTATTTTAAGACTTATACTCCCAGTAAGTGCATCATAACTCTGGCTGCCCTTTGTCCTTTTTCATTAGCTGTTGAATTTGAGAGAGATTCCTTGTTGGATAAAAAGGCGAACAATATTCTGGTTTATTTTTAAGACCAACATTTTCCTGACAAGTTAACATCTGTTTGAAAAGGACATTGACTGACTTTGTAAATGCCTTTGATATGTCTTTTATACACAAATTCTCTAACTTAGCAATAGCTTTCTGTGGCAGTAACTTCACTTCTGCCTCAGTTGGCCTATGAAATCTCTCTTGAGACTTTAAAAAGGGTGAAAATACTAGTGATTTGGGTAGATTCATTGTGAAAGTGAACCCAGAAATTCTAACAGGTAGACAAATCTATTATTCCATGAATAACTGATCAGGTTTTTTGCTAGGGACAGGCATAATGGGTGTTAAATTGAGATGTGAGACCCCTGTGGATTTTGTTTTGAGATCTGTTGGATCTAGAGAAAATGTAAATCAGTGGTGTTCTGTTGCATTCGTATGCAGTTTGGGAGATAATTCATAATCTGGTTTAGTATAAGAGGAAAATTTTGTCAGACTTATTTCTCTAATTTTTTAGACAAGTGGCATGGTCCAGTGGGTTACAAGTGTGACTGGGAACTAGGAATTTTTGAATTCCAGTTTCATCTCTATCACTGATTTTGCAGTGTGGCTTTAGGCATGTTGATTAATTGTACCTCAGTTTTCCTATCTGTCAAATGAGGTTAATGCCTTCATAACAGAGATGTAACTCATGTTTTGTACAATGGTTTGAAGATATAAAGTGCTGTGTAAGTTATAATTGTATTTAAAAAATCTTGTCTGTATTTTTTAAGGGATATATTTTGTTATGACTTCATATTTTGAGAAGTATGTATGTTTTGTAGAATGAGAATTTTCCTGGAGGGGGAAGTCTTCATGAATTTCAATTGCCACCCATTAGTCTTTCCCTTAACCTTGTATTGTGTTGGCCTTCCTTCCTGCCTTCTCCAGAGCCAATCATAGTCATTTCTGAACGAGCCAGAGGGCTTTCTGTGGAGGAGCACAGAAAGTAATATATTTATTAATTATGAAATTGTGTATTTCTTTAGCCTGATGAGTATGATATGATTGTTCGAGAACTTGGGTTTGAGATGAAGGCGCAACCCTCTGACAGGATGAAGACTGAGGAAGAGTTGGCGAAAGAGGAGCAAGAAAGACTCCAGAAATTAGAGGTACCAGAGTGTTTCAGATTGTATTGTAGCCCTCCCATTGGTAGTGACCTCTTATAGTTTTTTGACATTGCTTAACCTCAATTTGAAAGCAGTCATACTAAAAATTGCAGGAGACAAATCTGAGAATAAGTCTCCTATTCTAATGGCACTATTTGCAACACTACACTGATCTCGTGATTTACCCTTTCTTTTTTTCATGGATTTTTAATTTGACCATTAAAAAAAAATGGGCTGAATACTTTGCTTGTGAGATTACATAGCAAGAGAACTAATTCCCTCCCCCTTCCCCCCAGTTAAAAACAAGTAGCACATTGGCTATCTTTTATATATCATTCAGACCAAAGATGTGCTTAAACTTTGTTAGATGAGCCTGTTTGGTGCACAGGAGCTGAGTTAACTTCTGGGCAAATCCTGCACGCTTCCCTCCTGTAGCTGCAAAGGGTCCCCTGGCAATTGCGCTGACGTGATTCTGCTCTGTGAAGGGGTAGGATTTGCTTGGGAAGGTTTGCATGTTCCTTACACAATATGGAGCTCAGTGCTCCCTGTGCATCAGTTTCCCAGAGAGTTAAAATTCCTTTCAAAGCTTATATTTTGTTCAAACCCATTTTAAATACAGGAAATACTCATGCACACTGCAGAAACATAAAACTCTAAAGAAGCTACTACTTTCTGGTAAATAATATGTTAACAGAAATATGTATTTAAGATAATATATGTAGATAAATAAATATTTCATTACCAAAGATACACAAGGCTTTTGATAAATGATCTATTTCAACACCTTCCAAGTACAATTTAGAATATATACAGTCAGACTAATTTACTAGTCCCACCCACCAAAACAAGGAAACTCAAGAGTTCAGGCTAATATGTTATCATGTCTCTGCTTTTTATTGTTCCTTCCTCCCTTCTGCTAGGTGAATAGTGGTAGTTAAGAATTTATTTTCTCTTTGATTTTCTTTTCTTAATTATCTGTATTTTCTCCAAAATTTTCATACAAAGTAATTTAGGTCGTGTACTATATTGTCCCTCCCCTGAATTTATTTTAAATCACAGGCTGATAGACTGCGTCGAATGCATGGAAAAGATGAACAGGAGAACAAAAAGAAACCCAAGCATATGTCAGCTGACGATTTAGCAGATGGCTTCATCCTGGATAAAGATGACAGACGTTTACTTTCTTATAAAGTAAGAATTTGATTGTTTTATAGTGACTTTCAAAATCACTGAAATGAAGAGAAAATCATTTCAGATGAAACAGAACCCTTTTCTGTTCACTTTTTATTATTTTTATCTAGGTGCTGCACTTTCCACCTGAACTTCATTCCCTGAAGTAGGGCTGCTTTGGTCATGCTGGCAATGTAAAGCAGCCTAAGGCCAGCATAGAGAACCACCCCTGTGTAGGGAGGTCACCTGGTGGTGTAATCAGCATTGTAGCTCCTATATCATCCACTTCTATGCAACCAGCATAAGGGCTATAGATGTGGTTTCCCTTCACCCAGAAGGAACGGACTGGTACACAACAGTTCTGGGAGATCATAAAAGTGACAACGCAAACTTTATTAAATGCCGCCTCCTCCTTCCCCTGAGTTGTGCTGTGTATCTCTTAGCTGCAGCGGAGGATCAGAGCTTTCATAAAGTCACCTTTGTCCTTCATATGGAGGGATCACTGTGTTTTGAGTGCATTGGTTTAGCTGAATGATTATACTCTCTGAAAAATGACCCTGTAAAAACAGCATAGTGGCGTTTCATGTTTGTCTTTCGTTTTCTCAACGTCAAATATACTTGGTTAACAAGAAAAAAAAGGGCTCGGTTGCTGCAAATTATACATGGCATCTGACAAACACCCTCATGTATAATCACCAGGAGTAAAGATCCTGTAACTAGGTATGGTGTATGAGGCAGATTCATCTCCAGGGTCAGTATTAGTTCTACACTTCCAACAGGAATAAAAGGTAGTAAAACTTTATTCTGGGGGCAAAGTTTTCCTTGTCTTACATCCTTTGTAATCTCATTGAGAACAGTTGAGTTACAAAATGTGCAAGTCAGAACAGAATTTGGCCCACCCTCAGCTCTTATTCAGGTCAAGTTGTTGGGGCTTCTGACATCTTGGGATCAAGCCCATATTAAGGGCCAAATCCCCCTTGTCCTATTCATACAAAAGTCCCACAGAAGGCACTTTTTAAATAGAGTTGAAGTCTTCCATTTGTGGTGCAACTCTTTGGCTACACACACTGCTCCCTGGATGCCCATCTTCCAACTTTTCCATGCCCAGCACTGCTTTTCCTGCATGTCACCTGACTGCTTGTCGCTCAATTGCTCCCAATCCGCCCCAGCTTTCTTCCTCTTGGTTTCTACTGATCCATCTTCCCTCTACAACTGGTACCCTGTCTTCTGTGTACTGTCTGAGCCAAACTTCCATCTATAACCATCTGATCCACCTGATATACCAGTGGATTTTAAATAAGGTTCAACTTGTATCAAATTCAGAGATGAGAGGGTCATAATCTGATGTATTTCTAGTAACACAAGTAAGGACGTTATTTTAAATTATAATTTTAAACCCAACGGTATTCCTGTAAGCTATTGTATGGTTTCTTTTCTCTGTTAATAGGGTGGAAAACTAAATGTTGGAAATGAAGAGGAAGAGGGTGGGAATGAAGAAGAGGAGGGAGAGTGTGAAGAAGAAAATGAGGGAGAACCTGGTAGAGAAGATGAGGAAGAAGCAATTGTTGAGGAAGATGATGCTACAGATAGTCCCTCTGACCTTGAATCTGACATGGGGAGTGAGGAAGAGGTCACTGCAAATGAAGAACAGAAGAAGAAACACAAAGGAAATGAAAAGAAATTGCAAAGTGAGGAAGAAGAAAATGCTAAGATAGAAGCTGCCAGATCTGAGCTTCCTTACACATTTACTGGTAAGATTCCGACAGACAAAATCCCCCTCTACCTGTTCAGTCAATTTGTTGGAGCCCTATGTATCTGGTGCCATCAGACTCCTTGTTGTTTTTGTGGATACAGACTAACACAGCTACCCCTGATATTATGTATCTGAGGCTCCACATCTTAATTGTACTCCTTCTGGCCAACGAGTACTGGACATGACTCTTCATGTCTTGAAAACGTGATTTGTTGTCAGCAAGCAGAATTTCTCTGAGTAGCATGAGAAAATCCTTTTCTGTCCAGGAGCTGAGTAGGCTATTTCTACTGCCCCTTTCATCCCTAGAAGTGAAAGACAGAAAGCCTTGACTGAAATCAAGTTTCATGTAAGATTGTGCCCAGTGTTGCCTCAAGACCAAACGTACAGCCTGCACAGAGTGGTGTTGTCTTGCAGAAAAGAATAGACAATAATTTTCTAGTATGTATTGAAAGCTAGGAACAGGTGTGCTTTGTGTCTGAAATAAAGTCTGCTCGTCTCAGAAGAAGCTCACAGAAGTGGTATGCTGCCCATTCTTAATGTATAGTGTCTGTAATAGAACACTGTGGGGCTTATCTTTAGAATAGATCTGTGGTTGTGGAGAAAGGAAACTATTCTGCATGCTGTACAGGATATTCATTCTTGTTAACTGAATATTTCACCAAATTAGTATGCCAGTAGGGAATACTGAAGTACAGTATTTAAACAAGCTATGCTGAAATTAGACAACCATTCACACCACTTTGCCAGAGTGTTTGCAGTTTCCATTTGATGGCAGGTGAAACAATAATATACATTGAATATAGTAGTTTAAATTGAATCCAGCAAAGAACTCTAAGGAAATAAAATGGTTAAGGTTTTATAAAACACTATGACTGGCATATGTGTATTTTTTTTTTCCATTAGTGAGTAGGCTCTTATATTTCTTATATGTTCCATAGAGAATGCTTGGTTATTGTGACTTTAAAATTACACAGTTAGTGCTATTATAAAAACACAAGTCAGAAAATATAGAATTATGGGTAAAAGGACACTGAGCTTTAGCTCTGCTCGTGTGTGTGTGTGTGTGGTGCAATCCAGTCTTTAACTATATGCTTGCATACTATGTCTCAAATAACACAATGTTAATGTTTTTATTAATGTTTAAAATATGTTAACTTAAAAATGTTTCCAGCAGTTTTATTGTTCTGTTCTGATTTGAAATAGAGTTATTTTCCAAAAGTTTGTTAACATAGTAAATATTTTCTAATTTATATTTAAGTTCAATTGGGTATGCTTGATTTTTGTTTTTATTTTTATCATAGTTCCAGAATCCTATGAGAAACTTAAATCTTTACTGTTTGGAAGAATAATAGAAGAACAACTAGTTATTCTAGAGAGGATTCAGAAGTGCAATCATCCAAGTCTTGCAGTGGGAAACAAAGCAAAGTTAGAAGTATGTTTGAGTTTTTAAATGAACTTTGAATGCTAAAGTGAATTTGCTAAGTATTTAAGGAGCCGTTTGAAATATATTGGTTTTGTATTCACATTATTTGAAGAAAACTTTATCCAAACTGTACATATGGGAGAACCTATACAGTGTTCGTTTGCTATGTTCTGTCTCATTATTTTTCTATGCTTTTAAAAATATCTATATTTAAATACATATCTGCACACATACAAAGAAAAAAAACTGTAATGGTTTTAAAATGGTATGTTTCTTGCAGAAACTGTTTGGCTTCCTTCTGGAATACGTTGGGGAATTAGCAACTGTGGAGCCACCAGAGCTCAGAACAATTGACAAATTGGTTCTGTAAGTAATAAAACATGTTGACTGTGGCCCCTTCATGGTGGTCCGAAGGGAAAAAATAGTTGCCTGGTAATAAAACACATAGTGCGTTACTTAATTTAAATTATCCTACTAACATTGAAAGCTACTGGCTTTCTATTTACTTCATTGTGTTTTAACGTTGTTTCTTTTAGTGCCTTAGTCATTAATTGTATTAAAAAGCTTCAAACGTTCCAGAAGGAAATTAATAGAATTCTCAGTTTGCATGAGACCTTCCATAGGTGTTAGAGCTATAGAATTATGTAATTACACACACACAAACTATTGTAAAGGAAAGTTATTTAGATTACTAAGTCAAGCATTTGAAAGTTAGGCAATGCCAGATTTATGGTTGCCCATGCAACATTAGTTTTGTCCTGTGTTCATTCTATGCACTCAATGAGGCGGGGGACCAAGTGCAAAATGTGATCAGGTAATTAGAGACTGTATCATAATGCATTCATGTAAATCTGGCATTACCTAACTTTTGAGTGATTGATCTTTCAACTTGAATAATTTTCTTTCAACATAGAGGTGGGTTTTGTGTACGTAATTTCCTGGTGTGTGCTTTTATTTTTATTATTTTTTTAAGGAAAGAGTAAAAATTTTATTCAGCTGAAACAATCTCCCCATCATGCATCATAAACAGGATTTGAACCTTGAACTGTCAGCATTGCAGTGCAGACTTGAGCTACAGTACTATGTGTGTTAGCTTGCAGCAGGAGAAGGTTGTTATCGCAGAGGGGAGGGTGGGCCTCTAGCACCATGTGCATGTCCTGGTGATGGTGGCAGAATCCTGGCCTGGTCTAGCACTCTTCTCCCTGGGAGATGGAGGGCTCCTGCCCCTAGAAGATAGAGATGGGATTCTAGAGCCATGTTCTTGGTCTGGAGTTTGTGGTCAGGGAAGGGGGAGCCTGGCTCTGCTCTCCTGTCACCTCACCACCTCAGTTGATCTGAGCACTCCCAGATGCTTCCTGTACAGCATACATGCTGCTGGCATCACTTTGGTGGTGGCATGGGCTAGACTATTTAGAAATGTTTAGTGTTGTTGTTTTGGCATGCTACAAATTTTTCCTGAGGCATGCCAGCAAGAGAGAAGAAATGATGATTATTAGCAGTTTACATCTCAGCTTAACCTGAATGGAATTTCATGGGACAAAAAAAGCACTTCTCTAGCCTGAGGACTTTGTCCCTACTCAGTTCCAAAACCCTGCTGCAAACAATGGTGGAGTTAAAGCTTTTTTGGGGGGAAGGGGGAGAGAAATCTTTTGTAATGGAAGGTGTAAGGCAACCTAAATACAAGGGTTGCTATCACCTTCTCCTTATAACAATATGACCTTAAAATGCCACATCTGGGAAAACACAAAAAGCTGATGAAACTGTCCCATTGCCTATTGAGCAGAGTCTAAGCATCAGAGCATTCTGAACACACATTCCATTTACTTCAATATCTAGACACAATAACTCTAAGGGTCCTGAAATTCAGAAATAAGTCTTCAGATCATGCTACCTTAACATACTTTTTGAATAAAACAGTATATTTATGCATTAGAAATTCATATTTAAAAACCCACAAACCTATAAGTGAGGGTATATTTCACAAGCCCTAATGAAAAATGTCAATCTAGTAAATCAAAAGCCTAGCAGCCACATGTGTGCACCCATTAATTGTCTTCTGTAGAAATAATTTTATTCAGAGTATTAATTGACATTTTGTGTTTAGCCTAGCACAAATAACATTTCCAAAGATGCATAAAAATCATAGTTCTTTATTAATATAAATGGTGTAACTTTTCCTGGTGACTTGTGTTTTCTTGTTAATAGGCCGTTGTACAGTCTTTGCCAGATGTTTCCTGAAGCTGCAAGTAACAGTGTTAAGTTTGTCCTCCAAGATGCTGCACATGACATGGAAGAAATGATTGAAGTCAAAGGCCGTGCAACTTTTCCAGGGCTAGACATGGTAATTAACACATTTTGTTTAGAAAAGTCTGTTGCCTTTTCCGTTAGTGTAAAATACCAGGGTGACATTAAATCTTGTTTTGCATTTCACAGCTTATAATTCAACACATTGCAGCTTCTGTGAGTTTTCTATGCCCTGAATTGCCTGTCCTGAAATAAATTAATATTACAGAACAGAAGCATGGCAGCAGAAATATTGAGAGGAGAAAACCCTGTTTGATTCTAAATGAACTGATTTGCAGGTTTCTTATCCAGTCTTAAAATAACTGAACATTGTTTTGCCTGAGACTTGAGCGTAGGATTCTGCGTGTTCCATGCAACACTTAATAACATTGCTAAAATTACTGCCACCTAGAGCAAGGCAAGGTTGTCCTTCCTATCTTTGATCAATGAATATTTTTTTTCTCAGTTAAATAAACTATTTAAAATAAAAAGTCTACACAGAGATTTAGTATCCTACAGTGCAAAAACTTTTCTGCATAATTAAGAAACAGAACTATGGATGTAATACAATAATATTTTGAGATGTAGATATGATAGACAATAAACTAGGGACCTTGGAATGAAATAGTTGATCATCACTCTTTACTAGTGCTTCACAGTTCTATTGGCTATTCTAAATCTATGAATAGACTCTTCAGCTATAGGCAGTTGGATATTTGGGAATTCAGGATGGGATGCATTTAAAATAGTGACAACTTATTGTTTGATAACGTGCTAAAAGGACAAGCTATAAGCCTTTGTTTGATTCAGAGGGAACTGCTTGCCTCATCTCTCCAGGCTTAATGGAGTAGTACAAGAGTGAAGACTGTAATTAGTGTACTGGAGTAAAACAGACTAAGAGGAGACAATTAGCAGACGCAAGAGATTTTTAAGATTGGGTAGGTTGGTTTTACTTGAGTTGTTATTCCAGTGTGGTTTGGGCAGTGCTTGTGGATGCATCAAGGAAGACTGTGTCCACTTCTAGCTTCTACGTTTACTATGTCACTGTCACAATTACCGGGTTAACTGAACCACTGACCTCTTCTCATCTTTTGGGATGGAATTCTTAGGCTGGGCCGTAGGCTGAAGTCCTCTCTGATCAACCATCATTGCCTCAGCAGGCCTGACTTATCTTCAGTGCTTGCAGTTCATTTTACTCTGAGATCCAGTAACCAAACAGCCTTATTAGAGCAAAGTATTATTTATTTAGAACAAAAGCATTATAGAGAAAACTATCCATTTTCCATATAGGAATCCTGGTAGGTCTGAGCTTCCAAACCTTCAAAGACCAACAGGGTGGTGGTCTCTTCTCTTAACTCACCAACCAGGTATCTGTCCAGCTACAAGGAGAGTGCTCATTAAAAGCTGTTTAGTCCTTTTGATCACCCACATTGTCTTTCAAATTTGTGCCATGATGTCCTTATCTGGGGAGCCATTGTATTGCCTGTTCGTTCTTCCAACAGCTCCCATTGAAGTAAAGCAGTATAGACACACAATAAATATTCTACTGCTCCAGTATGTTGTACAGTCTCTCGGTAACTAGGTTACATATCAATTATTACTTCTCAGTATTCTTGAGATTACTACATAGCAGGTCCATGTCAAGAGTCACATTATATGTAAAACCAATTAAGATACTCAGAAAGTTATTTACTGTATTCTAACTTCTTAATCTGTTTTATCCTTTCAGCTCATTTATTTGAAAATTACTGCAATACTATTTCCTACCTCTGATTTCTGTCACCCAGTAGTAACACCTGCATTGGTATATATGAGTCAGTTACTTACTAAGGTATGTCTGTAATATTTTACTTCAGTATAAAGTTCAATCCTTCCATTTCTGTCTTAGACTCCAATTTAAAATGCAATGAGATTAAGATATATATTTAGAACTTTTTTGAAAGAATAGCTAGGAATATGTTTTGGTAGTGTGTTATATCAGTAACTGTCAGGAAAATATTTTTAGTTGAGGAGTAAAGTCCCACTTAGAGAAAAGCCTTACTCTGACAAGATCACATCCATTGAGTTGTCATACAAAAACTCCACCCTTGAACTTGAGTGCCTGGTATTAAATGAGGATGTTGCTATAACAGGCATCATAGAAACTTGGTGGAACAATGATAATTAGTGGGACACGGTAAAGCCGAGAACAAAATATATATGACAGAATAGTTCGTGCTCTTGGGGGAGTGGCACTGTGTGTGAAAGGAAGTATAGAGTTAAATATAGAAAAATCACAAATGAATCAAACTGTACCATAGAATCTGTTATGGCTTGAAATTCCATACTTGAATAATATCAACCTCTTGACCGGGATGGTGATTATGAAATGCTCAGGAAGATTAGGGAGGCTACAAAAACAGAAAACCCAGTAATAATGGGGGATTTCTACTATCCCCATATTGACTAGGCACATGACCTCCAGATGGATGCAGAGATAAAATTTCTAGACATCACTAATGACTGCTTCTTGCAGCAGCTTGTCTTGGAACCTACAAGGAGAGGCAATTCTTAATTTAGTCCTAAGTGTAGCACAGGATCTGGTCCAAGGTGAATATAGCTGAACCACTCTGTAAAAGCGACCATAATGTAATTAAATTGAACCTCTTTGTAGGGGGGAAAATACCAAAGAAACCCACCAAAATAGCATTTAATTTCAAAAAGGTAACTACACAAAAATGAGGAAGCTAGTTAAAAGGAAATTAAAAGAAACAGTCACAAGAGTGAAATGCCTGCAAACTGAATGGAAACCATTTAAGAACATCATAATAGATGCTCAAACTAAATGTATACCCCTATGACATTTCAGGGTACAATCCAGACCAGTCGGAGGTTGTCTCACCACCTGCCCTGCAACCTCCGATGCATTACAGTGATTTGCTGTTGTAGCTTGCAACCTGGGTCCCTCAAACATCCAAACAGCTTGGAGGTCATACCCTGAGTGCCTTTGTATAGCCACAGCACGCTCCAGTTACACTGTGGCTTTACCAGTCTTGATTATCATTTACAGAGTGACTGCAACACACTTCCAGTCCTGAATTTTTCCCCAAAATGTGTGTTGTGCTTTGTCCAGCTCTTTCCTGGACAGTTCAGAAATTTTAGGTCTGTTGCCTCATGACAGAACAATATCCAACAGTTGGCTACTTTAAATGGAGTTACCCAAACAATTCAGTTTAAAGCCATTCTTCTGTTAGTATATAAAGTCTGTGAGAGTCATGGAATATAGTGGGTACATGATCCAATTCATTAGTGATACTATCTTCCATATATGCTAATAGCTCTTATTTAAGAGGGATAGTTGATTTTATTTATAAAATATCTATTCTGTCCCTCCAGAACTTGCCTAACTACATTAAAATATATTGAACAGAAGTGTCTCATTTTTCAATTTTAAAGCCCTATTTATATAATTGAAATGTCCAGATTCAGTTGCTCCTATCTCATAGGAAGTGCAGAGTTACTTTGAAATCTGGTTGTTCTTTAGTTCCTTTCTAAAAGTGGACATCACAGCCTTGCGATGCAAACTGTAGGACTGAAATTTAACAGACAAGCAAATAATAGAATAAGTATCACAGAAACAAGGCAAGATATAAAATGGAAGTAATTCTTGTTGCGCTTTAGTGCCCTCTAGTGGTTAAAAGTGGTTAAAGTAGTTTTGGCAAGGTTTCTACTGAATTCTGCACATCCTCCCTTCAATGAGGTAAGGTGTCAAATTTTCCTAGGGAGGAGCAACATGTATTAAAAATGACCCCAGTTAAAAATGTATTAGCTAATTTTTTAAAAGCTGCTAAAAATGACTGGTGGTTTAGATCATACATTTTTTGTGAAACTTATTAAAATCTATCAGAGGTTATTTTTGCTCGTGGCATAAAGCCTTAATTTTCATACTAATATGTTAATGCAGGGTTTTTTTTATTTTTTGTTAGTGCCAAGTCATGACACTACAAGATGTTGTTAAAGGATTGTTTGTGTGCTGTTTGTTCCTGGAATATGTATCACTGTCTAAAAGATTCATACCAGAACTTATCAATTTCCTCGTTGGAATGCTTCACATAGCTATACCCCAAAAACGACTACAGAGTAAGTTTGCTTGGAATGATAAATATGAATGTGCATTTGTTTTTATACCTCAAGCTTCCTTGCAATTAAAAATTCCACCTTCAGAGCTTCATGTTACAAATGAAAGGCCAAGTCATCTCCTAGATAGATCTCCTGAGCTGACCAGGAAACTAAGCTCTCAAATGCTGCAGTTCCCAGGAGATCCTCCAGACACAAGCGCCATCTGTGTGGAAGCCGCCTTCTTCCACACTGCTTCCCAGCCCCCATAGAAAAACAGCTCCTTCCCCTTTGGGCACCAGGGTGTAGTGAGGAAACCAGTGTGAGTTAATGCTGATAAAGTTAATTTCTGTGGAGTTGTGGGGGTAGCAATTGATGCTGCAGACTGCAGCTGATGCTACTCACTCCTCACCTGATAACCAGAATGCCAGAAGAACTGCAGTGGGACTTCCATGCAATCAGGATACAAGAAAGGTGTATGCCACAAAGCTGATATTCTGCCTCCTTGCATACCTGCCTGGATTTGCCTCCCCTTGCACTCATAGTAACAGAGTGGGAAATCTGGCCAGTAATGTAGAGCAATCTTCATATTTAACACTTTGCGACCACATCATCTCTGACTGTCTCTTTAATTTGGCCTTTTCTACTTGCTCATGATTTCCGTGCCAGCCTCTCTCTTTTTCTGGGCACTCTTCCTCAGTGCCCCATTTTGAAGTGCAAAGATGACACGTTTTTTTCTTTGTCAGGGAATTTAGTGACAGTAATTCACCAATAAGGGGAAGAGGAGAGTTGTTGCCGAATCATGGAAATCAAATGCTTGCTTGCAAAACTTTCTCCATTGTTCAAACTTTGATATGATTTATCACCGATAGGTCTGTAAATTGTTACCAGTGTGAAACTTCCCAACAAGTCGTGCTGGTTTCTAATTATGTGTGTGGTGAGGGAAAGTTAAATAAAATGTCTGTTAGTGGTATAGCAACACTAATCTATATAGATATTAATTACTTCCACATAGAATATCAACATTTTTGTGTGAGATATTTTAAAGCTTTGGTATTTGAAGCATGTATAAAAATCCAGTCATATTTTAGAAATTCACATTAGAACTATTGACATATTTGCTGTGCAATTTAATATGGCTTTGACACGTACCTGCCAAATACTTCCTTCATATGATTGTCCTGGCAGCTTGGTTGTCTGTTGACACAGGATATTTAAAAATGAGTTCACACCTAATTTTGTGATACATATTGATATGCTATCATACCAATAAATTCCTTGATATTTATTTTTAACAGCTAGTAACATAATTTAATATAACTCCATTATTTTAACATTGAGGGCCTGATCCATCTGCCTTTCATGTGAGGAAGAGATGTGGAACAGATCCTAAGAAAAGATTGAGCGAGTATGTCTCAAATGCAGATTCAGATGTACTTAAGGCTTTAGAAAAAATTGTTCCCCTTTTTTAAAAAAAAAAGTCTATTGTTCTTCCTTTGTGGGAGAAATGTCATTATTAGGCAGGTAACCTTTGGTAATATATTGATCAAACATACGAGTAGAATAAATACTGTCTGCCATTCTGTTAGAAGTAGAGCAGATAAGTATAATTTAAACATTCAGGCCCTGATCCTGTGGACAGTTATGCACATGCTTTACTTCACTACCATGAGTAGTCAGATTGACTTACTGGTACTACTTACAGTAGTAAAGTTAAGCATGAGCATTGGGGCCTTAAAGCCAAAACCTCATCTGTCTTTACCCCTGAGTCGTCTTTGTACTTTCATGGCACAGACTCTTCTTGCATACATATAAAGAGCCATTTGCATCAATGTCAATATAATATATAAATAACTTAATAGAATTATTTTTATTTTCATTGCTAAAAGGTTTTGAAATGAGCTCCTTTCTAAGCCTGCAGGGCTTAAAAACCTGTTCATTGCACAGATTTATTTTTCTTTATCAGGGTTGGCAATTTCCCAGGGAGAATTAGTTTAGGACAGGGTGCTGTGAAACTTTTCCTGACGTCACTGTCCCTACTGCTTTGCAAGTTCCCTCGTCCAGCTGATCTCTTATTCTGGTCCCTACAGGTACCACCATCTTTCTCCCCTACCCCCCGCTGACTTGATTACTGGGCTAATGTTTCTGTAAAAAGATTAGCGTTGTGTATATTTGAAATAGCCTAATTTTAATAAAGGATCTTTATAAAACTATAAATTTTCTATAAATCAACTTTTTCGTGTTTTAAGACTAAGTTTTAATTGTGAGAACTAATCTGCATATAACTGTTGTAACTGTGTTTTTAGGCTATACTCCAGTGCATCCTTTCAGACCAGCAGGAAAAAATTCAGAATTACTCTTGGTCTGTGATAAGAAGGATATGGAGACATGGCAAAAGCAAAATCTGCCACTCAATATTATGACTAAATTAAAGGAAAGCAGCAAAACAGAAATGAATCATTTCAGGTATGTGAAGAATATGTAAGGGGAAACTCCAAGTTATTTCTTGTGTAACTTCGGTGACAATGTTCTATCAAGCATGTTACCTTCTAGGACAAAAGCTGAGGGTGGACAAGTGTAATAAATTATTTTCATCATATGGTTCTTGTAACGTATTAAATAACAAAATATACCATTCTTAGGGTCTGATGCTGCAAAGTGCAGAGCACTTTCTGTGAGGGCTAAGCACCCCCAACTCTTTTTGGCTTCAGTGAGATTTGAGGATGCTCAGCACCCCACAGGAGTTGTTAAACATTTTGACGGGTCAGATCCTTAAGCAGCAAATAAATCTTGATTACATGAAAAAATAACCACATCAAAAGAACATTATTAGGATTGCAAAGTCAAGCGCTCAGAAGTTACGAGAGTTAAGATAGCCTGTGGAACCTTAATTCGACCCAGTTGTGGGTATGCATTGTGATTCAGTGTTCAGTTACATGATCACATTCTGTTTTTCCACAGAGTCCGAGCCTCATTCAGTGTACAGAATGGATGATATTTATGTAATGAGCAGCTACTGAATAGTTTCTCCTCGTTGTTCCTTGTGTGGCCATAGGCCTTATTTACTGCACATTATTCAAATCCTGCTCTGAAGACAGAATTATTAATTTCCTCCTGTGCTTTTCTGTGACACTCATCACTATTATATCTGAGTGCTTCACAAACATCAATGAATGTATCTTCACAAAATCCTTGTGAAGTGAGGGAGTGATATTACCCCCATTTTACAGGCAGGGAACTAAGGCACGGAGATTATGGTCAAAAGCTTCCACTAATTTTCTGTGCCAATTTGAGATTCCTGGGACCTGACTGTTTGGAGTAAGTTATAGTACTTTATATATTCAAAGCATAGCTCCTACTGACTTCAGTTGCAGCTGTGAGGGCTCAGAATAGATCAGAGCTGCCATGACCCAGTGCCTTACATTCTGTGACACAGTACTGGGTTGCGACTCACAGTTTGAAAATCACTGATCTAGTCTGACCTGCACATTGCAGGCCACAGAACCTCACCCACCCACTTCTGTAATTAGAGCCCTAACCTCTGGCTGAGTTACTGAAGTTCTCAAATAGTGGTTTAAAGACTTTGTTACAGAGAATCCACCATTTTACACTAGTTTAAACCTGCAAGTGCCTAATGCTACAGAGGAAGGTGAAAAACCCACAGGGTCTCTGCCAATCTGACCTTGGGTGAAATTCCTTCCCAACCCCAAATATGGCAGTCAGTTAGACCCTGAGCATGTGGGCAAGACCTACTAGGCAGATACCTGGGAAATAATTCTCTGTAGTAACTCAGAGGCCTCCCCATCTAGTATCCCATCATACCATCCCCTTGGCCATGTCTCCCCCCCCATCACTGTCTCCCTGTCCCAGTCTCTTTGCACAGCAAGTCTTAGTTCTTACCTGGCTCCTGGTTGGATCTGTCTCCCTTCCTCCCCGCCCGCCACCATTTTTCCTTCTCTGACTTCCAATACCAGTCTTCTTGGCCAACCAGTTCCAGCCTCCCCCATTTCTCCAGTCCTTGTCTCACCAGACCTCTTATCCCCTATCTAGTTCTTTCCTTCCCCTCAGTCCTGTTGTTGTCCCCTCTGCATTCAAATTAGACAGATTTCTCTTCCATGCTGCCTGAGAGCTAGGGAACATTGAGAGTTTAGGAGAGAGACACTCTCTGCTCTCACTTCCAGCCCTTGCCATCCCTCTGGTTGGGAGCAGTCATTGTAGGGAAAGTTGGGCTTTGCCACGTACAGCCCTAGGCTGGAGCATGCCCATCCACTCTGTGGGGATGGCACATGTGGAGTCCTGTCAGCATTAGAAGATGTAAGGGGATGGAGCCTGCTCAGTTGCTCTGTGTGAGGATGGTATGTGCATAGTGTAGTCAGCACTAGCAGTTCTAGGAAGCTTGGGCCATGCTCAGTCAAGACGGAATGTTCAGAAATTTAGCTACTACAATTGAAGTCTCTACTGAGCATGTGCAAACTGAAATTGTTCAGAGGCTTATAACTTGGCCAGTTTTGAGTGGATTTTCACAAAGATGTCAAATAGCACAACCCTGACACAAAAGCCAACCTCTGCTAAATTTTAAGTGCCTCCTCCAAAACATGAGGACACTAGAGCTCTTCAAATAAAAGGTTGCAAGAATATTTTACCATGGGCAAAACAAGCTATTTTTTCTAGCCTTAGTCGTGAAAATGACTGAACATATTTGGCCAAAATTTTCCAAAATAAAAAAAAAATCAGCCTGAAGCAGGCAGAAATGAGAAGAGAAAATTTCAGCCCAAACAGTTAGTTTGGCAAAGTTATAAGCAGCAGAAAACAAGGTTTTCTGATTAAGGTTGCGTGACGCTTCGCATTAAAATAGGTGGCACTATCGACACTGCCTATAATTTGTTTAGTTTGAAACTCTTGAAACTTTCATCTGCATATTCTAATTATGCAGTAAAATTATTGCAGATACGAATTTAACATGGCTGTATATATCTCTCTAACAGGTTATCATGTCTAGCTGTGTGTTTGGATCTCATTAAGAAATGTGCAGCTCTGTATGAATCTTTGTCATCCTTCCATGAAATAATGCAACCTATCAGAGCACTTCTTACAGAACATATACCAGTGAGTGAATACCCTAAACAACTGCAGGTAAATGTTCCCCAAAAACCTAATTGCTGATGTAAAAGTTAGTAAATTCTGGGATCTCAATATGTGCTAACAAAAAACGTAAAGCTAATTAAAAATAAAAACAAAGTGAAATATTTTTTCAAAGGTCAAGCATGTTCTCTTTTTAGGATTTGGTGTGCAGATATCTGGAGTATGAATCTATGATGCACTAGCCTGCCGCATCCTAAGTGCCCTAAGGTTGCTGCTGCTGCACACTAAAAATTCTGTGAGGCACATTGATCTACTACTGTTATACTATAAATTCTAACCTCAGCTTGCTGTGCACTAAGTTGGTGTATAGACAAGCCCTTAGACAATTTGAAGACTAGATGAGTGTTTCTGTGGAAAAGTTGGAATGTGTACATAATGTTTTGGATGGACATTTTTCATGGTGCAGCCAAACCCACCTTTTTAAGAGCAATTTCCCTCTAATTTTTTACATCCATGTGCAGAATGAATTTTGTTATGTGCACCAATATGGAGGTGATGTGTGGCAGGGGTGAGGGCCGAGGGCTTTGAAGTGTAGAAGGGGGTGTAGAGCTGGGCTCTGGGATGGGGCCGGGGATGAGAGGTTCAGGGTACTGGAGGGGGCTCAGGGCTAGAGCAGAGGGTTGGGGGGCGGTGAGGGCTCTGGCTTGGGGGATGCAGGCTCTGAGGTGGGGCCGGGGATGAGAGGTTCAGGGTGCAGGAGGGGGCTCAGGGCTAGGACAGAGGGTTGGGATGCGGGGATGGGGGGTGAGGGCTCTGGGGTGGGTCTGGGGATGAGGGTTTTGGGTTGCAGGCTGCCCCGGGGCTGCAGCAGGGGGAGGGGACTCCCCCCAGCCCTCTCTTGCTGCAGAAGCCTGAGGCTGGGGGAGAGGCGCCTCTCCCTGCCTACACAGCTCTTGATAGCCTGCTGCGCGGTCGCACAGCTTAGAGGGAACTTAAGTGGAGAGGGTAACATTTAAGGCATCTCCATTGTGGTAACTCTTTAAGTAGCTCCTTTTATAGGAATAGCATTCTGGCAGTGCTGTTCCTGAGGATCTTGTATGAATCTGTAAGTCACTGGTACAGTCAAACAAATGTATCAAATAAAGTAACAGATACCATGGGCATGGGCGCCTTAATAAAACCAGTATAAATATGTATTGTCAGCTTCACCAGTTAAAGTTAGTTAGCTCTTTCTTTTCCAGAGATGGAAGAATAAGATGATCTGAGTGTAGCCTGACTCTCTTTTGCATTCAATGAGGATGGACCCTCCTATTTAGCAGTAGCATCCTCTCTAGCAGAAGAGGCAGGATGAAATATGTTAAAGAATAAGATGTAATGTAGATGGCATGGAAAGGCCATGTTAGAGTCACAAAATGTAACCCTTAGAGCAATGAATATTCAGCCTTAGAGTTTTAAGTTGAGAAACAGGAGCTGAGTTAAACTAGGTTTTATCAATTGTCAGTCATGCCAACCTGGCCTCTTTTCTCTTTGGCCACAGACCCTTCCTGCTGTCCATCGCAGCACCCCCTATAGACCTTGGAAAGCCTTTTGAAACTAGCCAGACCTGAAGGTTTAAAACTCTTCAGGACTAGCAAATATCCTAAAGGTTAATTGTGATCTTACTAAGAGAGAAAGTAGCTTGTTGAGGATGCCTTAGCCAGGAAAACATTATTCCTGAGACAGCCGATAACTGGTTTGTAAAACGTGATATCTTTGATTAGCTTTTAAAATCCTAACCACCTCTGCATTTTCAGGAGTTGCATCAAAATGCTCTGAAAGAGATAGAGGACAAAGGAAAACACTATACCCCCTTGGTGTGTGAGAAAAAGAAGCCTGTGCCATTGAAATTGTACACACCCAAAATAGTGAAAGTGTAAGTACAGTAATCCTTATAGAAGTGAAGAAAGCAAAACTGCAGGTTAGGCATTGAGGAGCATAGAGAGAGGCTTCAGCTAAAGGCTCTTGGTCATTCTTTCCTAAATTTCCAAGCAGAGTAGGGAATGGAATTGCCATCTCCTACATTAGGTGCATACACTGCAAAGGATTGACTACCCAGAGAAAGGGAAGGAGGAATCCTGAGAAATTAAGGGCGGATTGTCTTGTTTTATGGCTAGAGTATAGGACTGGAAATCAGGGGATCTGGAGGCTATTCCTACTCTCTTATTCATTTCTCCCTCAATAATAGATTCATAGATCTTTAACACCAGAAAGGACCATTATGAGCATTTGATCTGACCTCCAGCACAACATAAAACACAATCTGGGTATCTGTTTAAACTGGTTCTTAATTTTGGGGGTCTGTCTAGACTTCTCAGCTTTCCTAGATTCCCAGATTGTCACAATGGCCAGAAACACGTTTTTTATCTTTGGCTGACCAAGAAATATCACCCCTTCCTATCAGATATAGACCTTTCCACATACACATCATGTGTATCTTTTTGTGTTCTGGGTTAGATTATAGCAACATGGGATTAACTTTGAAAAGTATTTGGTAGCTTTTACTAATACCGAATGCAGTTACACTCTGACTCAGGTAGACTGGCAAGGGCATATTACACACATACTCTTCACTGGCTGGTGCTTCATTTCCAGACAGAGGCACTAGTTACTATCATAAATTATCTTACTTGTTGGTCTCCGTTAAGATACTGCATTTGCTCCACCATTTGCATTCATACTAAATTCCCTCTGGCTATTTGCCGAAATGGTGAAACAAATCAGGTATCCGCCGTTCCCCCCCCCACACAGACACATCTCTCCTCTCCCCCCCCCCCCCCGCCCCCCTTAGAATTTATCATGAGAAATATTAACCTTAACACATTGTGAGAATCCATTTTTGTCCAGGTTTCCCACAAACTACAGATGCTGACAACTGGATTTAGCCAGCTAGTATGGTTTTCTCAGCCTCTATACTTCTGAGTATAGTGCTACATGTGGAAGGTTGCTCTCTGGAAAATGTTGTCTGCTCTTTATCTAAATTATGTAATATAGTCAGTTACTTTTTTCTATGGTATCCTATAAATATGTAATTATAAGTGAGACTGTTAACCCTTGGTATTGAGAGTTGCCATAGGAGTGTGCAAAGACGTAGAATATCAAGAAGTAACATCTATATAAAAGCTAGTTCCTGTGAAGTATAAAAGAGTACGCTTGACATAATAATTTATGCTTGTTCATACATGCATTCTAATTTCAGCCTGGAGTTTGGGAGGAAACAGGGAGGCAGCAAGGAGGAGCAGGAAAGAAAGAGGCTGATTCACAAACACAAACGTGAATTTAAAGGAGCTGTTCGGGAGATCCGCAAAGATAACCAGTTCCTGGCTAGAATGCAGCTTTCAGAAATTATGGAAAGGTAATAATATATGGTTACTGGCAGTTGAGTTACTCTGTATGCTGGCCAGTGTTCACTCTTAGTCCCTATCAGGACTGGCATGTTGGTCAACCATATTTTGAGGTCCAAACAGTTGTCTGACAACTTGGGAGCAACCACTACAAGACTTGCAATGAAAGTTACCTGATGTGTATTGCTCATCAACCTCTATATATTTTGCATGTGTTTGAATGTTGCTGTTTCATTCGTATAGTCACATAATGTATATTTCTAAGTATCATATCTATAATATTTGTAATTTAAACTGTAGCAGAGGCAGTATTTCAAAAATGTAGCTTTTTATAAATATTAAAATACATATTGTTTTGCTATTTTATCTGATGTCAGAATAAAGATTTAAACATGTGTTTGTTTTTATAGGGATTCTGACAGAAAAAGAAAAGTGAAAAATCTTTTCAATAGCCTTGCTACACAGGAAGGTGAATGGAAGGCAATGAAGCGGAAGAAGTTTAAAAATTAGACATTGACATTCTACAACAGGAAACCCTGGGACATTATACTTTTACTTTCAGGTAAAATATAAACTGATGGGTTTCGAGGAGACATTATATCTAGGTGCATTCCTTTTGTGGAAAACAAGTGCCTTCAAGAACGGTCTGAAAAAGGATTCTGATAAGTTGGTTAGCTGGCTGTATTTTTTTCATGTGAAAAATGAAGATAACATCCTTTTGTATTTGTTGTACTTATTGTCATATTAATGAGAAATATTTTGGTGAATAGGTGTTCAGAAAACTGTACAGATTGTGCGTTCTTGACAGGAACTTCTGACCAATTCTGAGTGTCCATATTATGGTGCATTGTATGGGTATTCTAAAAATCAAGTAACAGGCATAGACTTTTTTGTGTATTTTTGATATTGCAAAATTGCTGACGTTGAATTAGCATCACAACTATATAATACTTGGAGTTCAAGCAGTAATGTTTTAATTAGGATTTAGCTTCAGGAAAGTAGGATTCCTGTACTCTAGGGCTTAATGGAACTAGTTTATTGACAGTTGGTGCCTGGTTAAAGCTCAACATCCATTTATCAATTCAGTAACTTGACATTTGCTTCATATGTACTGAATCTTAATGTTGACCTCAATTTACTGTTCTAACACTCTGTGTAACATGGGTCAGTTAAACAGACTAGCTCAGCACCTTCATAACTATCTGATTACTCTCCCAGCTTTAAATCGTATTTACATATTTCATCATAAAACAAGTTCAGTTACTGAGAATGGGTACCTGAATGACCATTGGAAAATATTTGTACTCTATGTTCCATCCGCTACATTTGTGGAGAAACACTTTACTGTGTAAAGTTGGTCACTTGAATTGGATCAACATCCCAACATTCATCCCAATCTGCCTATATCCTAAATCCATCCATGGCTAATTATATGTGCAGTGAAGAAATAATTGTAACTTTTCCCGCAAAAACTATTTTCTTTTTAACTACATACCCTCTATAATTACTTTCCAGTTTCAAAATGCTTAAAGTTGTTCTAAAGAAGAGGCTAATAAGGGTTCTAAAGAACCTCTGCAAAATGAAACCATTTTTACTTCACGGCTGCACAAACACGAAACCCTTAAAGTGCAGCTCTACTTTGAAAAGTAGCTATGTAAAAATGGCAACTTTTTCCTCAACCTGCTGCTCCTCATGTGTAGTTAATGACTTCAGAGACAGTAAATATTTACTGGTTTCAGAGTAGCAGCCATGTTAGTCTGTATCTGCAAAAAGAAAAGGAGTACTTGTGGCACCTTAGCGACTAACAAATTTATTTGAGCATCAGCTTTCGTGAGCTACAGCTCACTCCGATGAAGTGAGCTGTAGCTCACGAAAGCTTATGCTCAAATAAATTTTAGTCTCTAAGGTGCCACAAGTACTCCTTTTTTTAAAAATATTTATTGTTTTACACTGTACTTACTAGTAGCCTTACAGAGACAGCAGAGCTGTGGGAGAGTGAGTTGGATTCTTTTCTGTATGTATCATTCATAGAATTGTTCCTCTAGGACCACTCATGTGAGAAGTTACTCATATGTGCAATGCTTTTGCTGGATCAGGGTTTAAATTCCAGTACGAAGGACGGATTCTAGCCTCAGATCCCTCTATGCAATCCCATTCTTTTCTGTCTATATATTTATACCATGCTTGTCACAACGGTTGTCACAGTGGTATATAGAATCCAGGATGGATCTCCCTACACATAAATATACAGTCTACTTTCTTCTCCCCTTTTAAAAACCTGAAAACTAATTTTTTCCAATATTCTGCACTCAGCTATACCTGTACATAAGGACAGTGTTGCACAGGTGATGTCAACATCGGTCCTGCAGGATTTTTATTAATGGTGGTGACGTCCATGAGCCAGAAAAAATACAGCTTATTCTTAAATGCCAAGTTGAGTTTGCCAGGCTAGTGGTTAGAATAAACAACTTTTTACTTTTAAAGTAAGATGATTTGATTTGATATATAAACACAGAACTTCACAATGCCATATTTAAATTTCCATTTCAAAGTTGAATACATAGTTTTCTGAACTGTGTGTAATTGCATAGTCAAAACCAGAGTTTTAATATGCACATGTATTTACCATGATTGTGCATCTATATAGTTCCTAACTCTTCACTTCTGTGATTGTGTAAGTGTACAGTGTACACGCAAATTAGAAATGGAATCACATGTTCATTTTTAAACAGAGTTCTGGAGAACTGTCATTTTATAATTTGGCCAATTTGTGAATGAAAAATGGTGGTTTTGACTTTAACTTTTTCTTGAAAAACAAAGTAACTCCAATCAATCCAGATGCAAAATTTATACTAAGCTGCCTCAAACTAGCCACAATGTTTTCTTTTTACCTTCTCGAATTAGATTTACAATGAAAGCACCAATAGACCCTGAAATATGAGGGTACAAATGAAAAACTGTGCTGATACTTATATTTTTCCCTTTAACGCCAAGAAAAGCATACTTCATTTTTGCAAAATGAGACTTTTTTGTGTATCAAAAGATACAAAAGAGATGTCACCTTATTTGGGAAAGTTAATTTTTACTAAATCTCAAAATTAATGTTGCAATATAACTGATGAGTATAAGTATAATATAAGTAGCATAATGATGCATCAATTTTCTGCATTTAAAAAAGTTTATTCGGTGTTAAAAATCCAGTGCATAATATGTACATGCACTCATGCTGCATAAAAGATGAAGATTTCCTGATGTGAAATAGTTTTTCATTGTTTGAAATGTCAGATGTTTAGTTAACCATTCCAAGAATCAACAAGGGCTGCAGTCTTCAAAGGCATTTTAAGCAGTTGGTGTACATGTTTGTGTTTCCACCAGATGCATCATGGAAATTCTCCTTTTTTGTATTCTCCTGATCTTTAAAAACAAGACATTTTGTATAAGACAGCAAAAAATTAAAAATGAACAATTTTTTTCATACTAACTTGCTTGCCTTAACCCTGCTGCGCCGCTGGACATTTAGCGGCCGGAGATTGTGCTTGACAGGCAGAGGCTGGGATGGTAACCACTGCACTAGCTCTTATTAAAATATGCTGTTTTAAACCCTGATCAGATTTGTCATTTTGTAAGAGGGAGCAACCAGTGCTGTTATAACTATATTATTCTAATATTTTAAACCTGTCAGTAATAATAGCACAACATATATATGGCACTTTACATGTACAGAGCACTGTACAGACATTAAACAATCCTCAGGACACACTGTGATAGTGGCTAGTAAATACCCTCATTTTACAGACAAGGAAACAGTGTAGAAGTGACTTGTCCAGTGCCACTCCTCAAGCAAGTAGGAATTCATGTCCTCTTTATTACCATTCCAGGGCAAGCTATACATACATTGTATATTACATTAGTGTTGACTATACATCTGCTTAGAAAAGCAGCTTGTAATGTCAGCATGTTCATATAACTTTCTTAGGTTGTCCTCTTTCACAGACCAAGCATGCCAGATTCAGGAGGTTTCAAACTGTTGCTTGTTACACTGATATTATAATGCATGTACAACACTATACTGACAATATACTGTATTATATTTGTGGTCTGTCCTTCAGGCTCTTGAGGTTGAGTTTGTTTAGTTACTTTGGTCATTAAACCATTATAAAGCAGTGTTTCCTGAAAAATTGTCTTGCCTGGTCACCACAGGGCATCTGTACAGTAGAAGAATTCCTCATAAATTGTATCTGTCTGGGACCTATTTGCCAAAAAGCTCCAGACACCATACAAAATATAATATGTAAACAATGGTTTAAAAACACAGTTCTATCACTGAGGACAGAGATCAAGTTGGGGTGTGTTCTTGGGTGCACTCAGTTTTGGGCAGTTGAGTTGTGGAAAGTTTCTTCCACGTCTATGTATCTAAGGCAAACTACTCCACAGTAGTGTTATTTTTAGGCTGCAGAACTTGGTGTGAATAGTCCTAATGTAACAAATGAGTACCTAATTTCTTGTGCAGAGTGATTGTTTCTCTTATTAGGGAATACATTAAATACCTGCCAGGATCGTATTCATAGGTATCTTATTTCTAATGGGACCTATCACCACAGTCAGCAGGAATATCCAGTCTCTGCTGCTGCTCCTCCAGGAATTTCCTGTAGACTGCAACCTCTGCATCCAACTACAGCTTGATACTCAGTAGGGTCTGGTAGTCTTACAGATACATGGACAAATGAGTTTTGGTCTCTAGTAGCTCACATTCTAACTGGACAGTGATTGCCTGGAACCCAGCCACCTTCTCCAGTTGACGAGCCTCTTTCTCCTCAAGTTGTTTGATGCTCTGAGGGCCCAGAATGAAGCTTTGGAGAAACAATGTGGTTTTCCAGGTCAGTTACCGGAAATGAATACTTGTTGACCTCTTCTCATGATCTTAATATCTTCATATTTGGAAGCTTGACTCTTGAGTGTGTCATACTTTGCTTTATATCATTTCTCTGCTTTAGAGTTGGTTGTGATTTGGGCTCTGATATCATGCAGGGCAACAGCATGGTCTGGGCAGATGGACTCCAGGTCTACAGAGAGTTTGGATCCCTGGATCTGTTTCTGAAGGTCAGTGATCTCATCCTCATGAAGTTTCGTAAGAAATGCAGTCTCATCCACCAACAGCTGCACCCTCTCTCCAGGTCAAGTTTCTGCACTGTGCATTGTCTACATCCTGGCAGAACTCTCTCGGGGTCCTGTCAGCCTTATCTGTTATGGAAGATATTAGCTGTAATATGTAAATTACAGTCTGGCTTAAGTGACAGACTATTATTCACTTAACACAAGGTCAATTCATTTTAGTTTTCTAACTTGGTGTGAGAGATTCCAGGAAGGAAAATCACAGAGTTACAACTAATCTTTCCCTTTGTTCAGCTGAATGTTCATCCCTCAAAGTCAACCCATCCCAGAAAATAAATAAATGTTTTGTTACACATTGAGATTGGAGTTCATAAAGTGTGTTCTCCCTTCATCAGAAGGACTTTGATATTAGCCACCACACACGTATGGAGGCCGTAAGCAACAAATAAAACCCCTTTGAGCTGGAGATAATGCTTGAAATCAGTTTTGATCCTATGCACCACATTATCATTTATCACAGTGTCTAAAAGTTTGCTGCCTTTGACCCCAGGCAGCCTCATTGACTTCAGCAAGAGTGGGAAGATGAAAGCTGGTGCAGAATTTGGCTAGCTATACTCTCCGTGCATATTGTGATTTGTGTAATATCCTTAGTAGAGAAATTTTTACTATATCTGCCCAGTACCTACTTTGATGAGGCCATGCTCTCTGATTGGGGCCTCTGTCCATTACTGTTATGCAAACAATAATATGATTCCCAAATCAAATCATTCGATCCTTCCTCTGAGTTTAGGGGAACTTCTTATCTGCATTTTGCAACACTAACCCTAAGGATGCTGAATTGCCTGAACATTTCCCTTACCTTTCAGTGCCGGTGGTTCTTCACATCTCACCCTCCAGAGCACAGACTGCCACTACAGCCCCTGTGTAACCAACCGCCCTCCTCCCCAAGTTCCATAGCCTCCACACCCAGACGCCCAAGAACGCGGTGGGGGGGCCTCCGGCCAACCAGCCACTCCACCACAGAGGATTGCCCAAAAAAAAGAAGGCTGTCATTCAATAAATTTTAAAGTTGTAATCTTTTAAAGTGTTGTGTGGCATTTTCCTTCCCTCCTCTACCACCCCTCCTGGGCTACCTTGGTAGTCATCCCCCTATTTGTGTGATGAATGAATAAAGAATGCATGAATGTGAAGCAACAATGACTTTATTGCCTCTGCAAGCGGTGATTGAAGGGAGGAGGGGAGGGTGGTTAGCTTACAGGGAAGTAGAGTGAACCAAGGGGTGGGGGATTTCATCAAGGAGAAACAAACAGAACTTTCACACCGTAGCCTGGCCAGTCATGAAACTGGTTTTCAAAGCTTCTCTGATGCGTACCGTGCCCTCCTGTGCTCTTCTAACCGCCCTTGTGTCTGGTTGCGCGTAACCAGCAGCCAGGCGATTTGCGTCAACCTCCCACCCCGCCATAAACGTCTCCCCCTTATTCCAGGCGCGGAATGATTGTCTGCCGTTGCTCTGACGGAGGGAGGGGCGACTGACGACACAGCTTACAGGGTTGGCTTCAGGGAGCTAAAATCAACAAAGGGGGTGGCTTTACATCAAGGAGTATTTCAGGCAGGACTTCATGGAGGGTTCCAATAAGAAATGGTGCACCTAAGTTATTGTTCTTATTGGAACAAGGAGGTTAGCCTGGCCTCTGATTGATACATGGCTAGATTTACCTCGCTGCACCTTCTCTGTGAGTGACTGCAGTGTGACCTACAGGAATGAGTCCCCTAGACAGGGGAGGAGGCAAATGAGTACAAAACAAATCTGGTCTATTTCTTGTTTTGATCCACTCCATCTATCTTGTACATCTTTGGCTAGCAGCAGACGGTACAGAAGGACTGCATGCCATCCACATCTCATGGCTGCTCGGCAGAAGATGGTACAGTACGACTGCTAGCCATCCTCATCTCTTGCCTGCCCGGCAGAAGATGGTACAGTACGACTGCTAGCAATCCGTATCGCCTGCCTGCTCACCATAAGACGGTTCAATAGGACTGACTGCAGGACTAAAGAGAATGACCTGGTCAAGTCACTCCAAATTTAGTCCCTGCGCCCATGTCTGCCCAGGCACTCCCAGCCGACGTGGCCAGGAGCACCTCGGACATGACGATGACAGCTACCAGTTGTATTGTACCGTCTGCTGCCATAAGGCAAGGGGTTACTACTACTGTGTAGCAATGCCGTACCACGTCTGCCAGCATCCAGGAGACATAGGGTGATGGTTACCTGAGCGGGCTCCATGCTTGCCGTGGTATGGCGTCTGCACAGGTAACTCAGGAAAAAAGGCGCAAAACGATTGTCTGCCCTTGCTTTCACGGAGGAAGGGAGGGAAGGGGGGCCTGACGATATGTACCCAGAACCACCCGCGACAATGTTTTAGCCCCATCAGGCATTGGGATCTCAACCCAGAATTCCAATGGGCAGCGGAGACTGCGGGAACTGTGGGATAGCTATCCACAGTGCAATGCTCCGGAAGTCGACTCTAGCCTCGGTACTGTGGAAGCACTCCGCCGAGTTAATGCACTTAATGCACTTAGAGCATTTTCTGTGGGGACACACACACTCACTGTGGGGACACACATGCTACTCTGAAATCTGGGTCCATTTATACAGCCAAAAAAAAAAAAAAAAAAGCAAAACCCAAAGCCAGTCTCAAAGCCCTAGTCAACTGACCTGTAGATGTCTGGGCTCTGGCTAAAGCCTAGGTTTCAGCAAACACGTACACTGCTATTTTTAGCCCTATAGTGTAAGCCCAAGTCAGTTGACCTGTGCTCTGAGACTTGCTGCCACAGGTCTTTTTGTTGTTGTTGTGTTTGTTTTGTTGGCAAACTTGTACCAAGATCAACTGTAGAGATGTGAGGAAAGAAGGCAGAAATATAGGAAGTTAAGTGTGGGGGAGAGGGAAGTTACTAAAGGGAAGCAGGAGGAGCTGCCGAGACAGTGAGAAAAGAAAAGGTTTCTGAGGAAGAGCAGGAGGGGTTGTTCAGAGAGTTGGAGGAACCGCTGGGGGAGGACTTTTATGAGTCAGAGTTTGGCAGCCTCACTGGATTCTGTTGTGAACCATGTAAATATTCATTCAACAGGGACAACATTTGGATTAGGTTAGCCCTGTGGCAGAAAGCAATTCCATCACAGTATGAACAGTGCTGAGAAATGCAGATTAAACCAGAGTTAAGGCTGAGGCAGAAAACAATAGAAGGAAGGAAGTGCACATTTAAAGAGGGGACATACTTGCAGAACCAGAACATTTCTATAGAAAGCAGTTTACTGGGACAGACATTTTGTGTGATGCCTTCGATATTACAACAACTCTGGGAGAATAAGAGATTTCTCCTCTCTTTCACCAGATTCTACAGAAAACTCCTAAGATTTTGTGACAGCATCTTGTCACCATGCGAATGCTGGATGTTTCTGGCCAAATTCTGAATTTGAATGCATTTGTTTCAATGGCAGCCTCATGCACAGAGGAAAGAATACAGTTTGGTAATGTGACTTCACCTTAGGATCAGAGAGGAAGCAAAAATGGGATGAATGGCTCAAGTCCTTTTAAAAACTCAAATATATTTGATGAGTGCGGGAAAAACACATTGGACAGCTATGAAACGTGTGCAAGTAGAATATATGTTAATGTGCTCCATGCTGTGAAACCTGCTCCCCTATGCAATTTCTGTGCTTTATGCTTAGCAGAGGTTAGAGAGGGACAAATATTCCCCTCCTGCACGCCACATAGGCTATGGAGCAACAGCAGAGTTGTTCTGTGGTCATTATTGCAAACTGACAGTACAACAGGACCCACAGACCCTGCATTTCTTTGCTAACGTTTGAACAGAACTAGATGAAACCATAGTCAAAATGCCTACTCCTGATCTACACCAGAGCTTATATTATTGGTAGTACTGATGCAGCTACTCTTTTGTTTAAAAAATGAGAAAGGGGATTACCTACTGTACATCAACCCTTTGCCTGCTTTTTTGGGCTGGGGGGGATGGTGTCCTGCAGCCAATGCAGAGAGCTTCATATTAAGCTGTGAACTGCCTTGTTTTTCTTATTCTCTGTTGCAAGATTAATGTTCCCCCAATGTAGTTCATTTTGAGTGATTATTTGCATACATATCATGAAGTCCTTCAGTGAGATTCCTGTGATGGCTCCCAGAATCTGACTCACCACAATGACACTTAATTCTCCATGATCATCCTCAGTTAAGGTCTCAGAGCTTTTTTAACTAAAAAGTTTAACTCTTAGAACAGCCTCTTGCTGGCAAGTGTGACAGTGACAGGAATAGAACCCTGGAGTCCTGACCTCCATCCAAGAGTGTAAACGCTATTGTATTATCAGAGCTCAGCAAACATGGACAGAAATTGAAACAACCAATGTGTAGTTAGGGTGGGTTTTTTTTAGAATACTATTCTATCTAGGCTATTATACCAAATTTTCATCATAGTATCTGAATACCTATGGCAGTGAGGCCAGGTTTGGTGGTATAGTGAAGCTATTTAAACATTTTGTGTAAAAAAAAAATCTTTTTTCTCAAAAATTTAACATTTAAGTTGTTAGAATAGATGGTTCTTCTCATGAGGAAATTCTCATGCATTGTTCTGGAGTTCCTCTGAAATAATGAAATATTCAAGAAGAGTGTTGAATGGAGTGGTCAGGACTTAAGAAAAAGCCACTGTAGGATATAGGGTGGGTTGGAACTGAACCAGGCCAGAAGTTCCAGACTGTAGGAACAGAGGCAGTGCTGCAAGCAGCAGAACAGGACTGCAGATTATATTGATTTGGAGGTTTATGAAGCCAGTAGCAAACAGGGTCACAGGTAGGATCATGTCTCCTTATCTTGCTACCCAAGGTAACACACTTGCAATGATATAGAATTCAAATCCCACTGAATCATTTGGATTCTGATTAGATTTCTGTCAAGAGGGTCTTTGAACTGGATTAGCTTCAAACTGAACACTCCATTGAAATGAATAAGGGAAATTCATGTCTTGGGGCTTGGTCCTGTAGAATTATTCTACACAGTACCCCTCATTCTCTAATAATCTAGAAGGACCTTGTTTCCTTGTGCTCCCCATCTACCTGTCTGTATCCATTTGTCTCTTGTCTTTAAGTGTCAGCTTTTTGGGGCAGGGACCATCTTTTTGTTGTGCATCTGTACATTGCCTAGTACAATGGGGTACCAGTCAATGACTAGGGTCTTAGGAGCTAACCCAATATAAATAACAAAAATAAGGAACCATATCCATGATCAATAGCGGTTTGCAAGTCCACTCTTTTTTCTTTCACACACACTGAACCTGGTAATGAACCACGCATCTCAACAACTGAATCTCAAGATGCTGTGTGAGACAGTGATATCCTGACAGATTAATCCTGATGTTTAGACTAATTCCTCCAAAACTAATCTTGTGGGGAATAAATGCCAGGCATACGATTGTTGGGAGAATGTGAAAACCTTGCCAGAGTTCTGATGGGCATAAATCCAGACCACAGAGGGTATTGTATTACCTTTGAAGAGAACAAAAATCCTTCCAAAGGCTATACGGCTAGACTTGATTTAGACTTCCACTTTGTGCCTGAGTCCCTTCTTATTTAAAATCGCCCATGCTATGAGAAACCATTATAAGCCTATTCATAATTACACACTCCCAGTTTGATTTTGGCAGGCCAAATACTATAGCTGGATTTTGTCAAGGATTAAACAAGCTGGTGTAGATATCAGCCTATCCAAACCCTCTCAGTCTGAAATGGAGCAATAACTTAACGTTTTCAAAGAAAGGAGCATGTTATGACAGGTACTTACTGGTCTTTCACAAGGACCTTTTTATGTTTGTACTGCTGTCCGTCAGACTCTGAGAGAGATTGGTTTATTAAAGCCACAACTAACTGCTGCTATGCAGCAAACTCATAGCACAACAAGTTGTGTAGCAATCAGTGATCCACAGTTCCTTTCTTCTCAAAGGAACTGTCCATCATAAACATTTCTGTTTGCGTTCTTTACTACTACTGCTGCACTGGGCGGGATAGGGTAAAATGGGACCCAGCTGCGGCTGCCCTCTGATCCAGCACTCTTCAGACCCAGAACTCTGTTGGGGAGACCCCCTCTGGGATAACAGAAACCATATGATATACCACCTTCTCCCCTGCAATGCGGCCTTTTGGAAAGACACTGCTGGAAGCTGGCACAGCAGGTGAAGAAAGCAGTGCAAGCAGGGTCCAACGGACACTGGTGATAGCATCAGAGTGCTTTCTGCAGCATGAACTCAGAGCATTCTCTCACGCCTGTGCTGCTTGGCAGTTTACTCCAGTCCCTCCTGTCTCCTCCTCCACAGTCTCCAGTCCCCTTCTTTCCTTCCCCCTTTCTAGCTAATTCCCTCCTGACATAACCACACTGAAAGAATTTAAATAACCAAACCAACCAACATGACATTTGGAGCTTAGTCCTGGACTCATGAGCCCATTGAGTCATCGCACTGTTCATATTGCTTGTATGGTCTATCCATTTCTCCTACCTTGTATGTGTCTTGTCTAGTTAGAAGGTAAGATTTGGGGGCAGGGGTTGTCTCTTATTGTCCCTAGCACAATGAGGCTCTATTCTTGGTGGACCCCTAAGCTCTACTGTAATAATTATGAACAATGAAAAATAATTGATTACATCCACAGCTTCATAAATCGTACATTTAAAATATAATTTCTTATTTTTTACCTTACAGGCCAGAACTTCCCTCCTTTCGTTGAGGATTTTGGCAAACTTTGGAGAACCAGGATGGTGACATCATAACTTAAGGCTGAAATCTGAGCTACAGCTCTCCAAATGCCCAGCTATTACTCAGCCACCTTCATTTTATTTCTTTTTCCTTGTGGTTTTCTGTCACAAGAATCCAGAGTTTATTTGTAAGAGATTAAACTTTTTCTTAATAAAAACAAGCATGTGCGCACACTAAAAAGTCACATTCTGTTAGCCTTGATTACACTAGGGAAATTTTGCAAATATTTCCTGCTGAAGCTAACACGGGTGGTAGTAACAGAAGGGCTTGTGTAGACAGGAGGTTGTTATTTTAAGTACTGTGTCTTAAACACCAACACCAGCATCAGCCCCTGACCCATTTATACCAGGGCTTCCAAGATTGCTACTGATGTTGGAGCTGAACTGGTGGGCAACAAAGGGAAATGTCTGCAAACTTTCCCTAATGTAGACAAGCCTACTGCAAGAGAGAAATGTGCCTGAGCACAGAATTAGGAGTCAAAAACTTCTGTGTGTATTCCAGCTCCAATACTAACTCTATGGCCTTGAGGGTACTGTCTGCCTCAGTTTTTCCTGCTGTAAAAAGGAGATAAAATAATTATCTTACAGGGATTTTATATTATCATTGGTTTTCATATGACCTGCATTACATTTGGCATCTATAACTCACATGTTTGTACAGTTGACGTTGTATGACAACCCTAATACCCTCAGTGAGTCATACGTGAAAAATCGAAACATTTCCTTTTAGATAAGGATGTAACCTCAACATTTTTAACCAAGACCTTTATAAATTCTTTGCTGGATGTTGAAATGTTTGGCCAACATTAACCTTAGATTGAAGCTACAGTCTCAAGCTTAAGGTAGGGTACCCGGCCGTCTCAGGGGAGGAGCAGTTAACAGGCTGGGGCAATTTGTGGGGCTGTCTCGGCTTTGGGGGCCAGTTTGTGGATGTCTTGGGTTTGGCTGGTGAGTTAACAGGCTGGGGCAATTTGTGGGGCTGTCTCGGCTTTGGGGGCCAGTTTGTGGATGTCTTGGGTTTGGCTGGTGAGTTAACAGGCTGGGGCAATTTGGGGGTCTGTCTTGGCTTTGGGGGCCAGTTTGTGGATGTCTTGGGTTTGGCTGGTGAGTTAACAGGCTGGGGCAATTTGTGGGGCTCTCTCGGCTTTGGGGGCCAGTTTGTGGATGTCTTGGGTTTGGCTGGTGAGTTAACAGGCTGGGGCAATTTGTGGGGCTCTCTCGGCTTTGGGGGCCAGTTTGTGGATGTCTTGGGTTTGGCTGGTGAGTTAACAGGCTGGGGCAATTTGGGGGTCTGTCTTGGCTTTGGGGGCCAGTTTGTGGATGTCTTGGGTTTGGCTGGTGAGTTAACAGGCTGGGGCAATTTGTGGGGCTGTCCCGGCTTTGGGGGCCAGTTTGTGGATGTCTTGGGTTTGGCTGGTGAGTTAACAGGCTGAGGCAATTTGGGGGGCTGTCCCGGCTTTGGGGGCCAGTTTGTGGATGTCTTGGGTTTGGCTGGGGAGTTAACAGGCTGGGGCAATTTGTGGGGCTGTCTCGGCTTTGGGGGCCAGTTTGTGGATGTCTTGGGTTTGGCTGGTGAGTTAACAGGCTGGGGCAATTTGTGGGGCTGTCCCGGCTTTGGGGGCCAGTTTGTGGATGTCTTGGGTTTGGCTGGTGAGTTAACAGGCTGGGGCAATTTGTGGGGCGTCTCCTTTTTTTTTGGGGGGGGGGTATCTGAATGAATCGGGGGCTCTAAAAAAGAGCTGCTGAGGGGGACTTGACACACTGCCAACTCGTCCCTCCGCAGAGTTCTCCTCTGAGGGCGTTTCCCTCCCCGGGGAGTGAGGCTGGGGGCCCAGTGGCACCCATGGAAGATGTTCCCTCGGCAGGACTCAGCCCCCTCCAGCCCAGCCGCCGCCGCCGCAGCCCGGAAGAGGAAGCGCCGCGGCCCTGTGGCGCGCTCTTCGGCTGAGCAGCCGCTGGTCCCTCTGCCCCGGGCGGCTCGCGGCGCCCCCTCGCTTCACCGGCCGGCCTCGCGCGGGGAGCAAGCGGCGGGTAGGAGCGCGCCGGGGCGGAGGGACTGGGACAGGGGAGGGCTCTGTGCCGGGTGGGTGGGGCGCGCGCGCGGGGAGGATCCGGGCTGGGCACAGCGAGCAGGCTGTGGGGCTGCCTCGGATGGGGCGGGCGGCAGTTTGCCGAGGGTGTGTCCCGGACGTGGGGGTGGCTACCGCTCACACCTGGGGTCGGGGGCAGTGACGAGTACCGCAGCCTCCAGCAGCCCAAGCCAGAATAACTTCCCCGTAAGTGATGCTTCGGGCTCTGCGTCCCCCTCCCCTCGCCCCCCCGGACCCCCTGCTCCCTTCCCTCCTGTGTCTCTTTTCACTCTGACAGGTTTCAGAGGAGCAGCCGTGTTAGTCTGTGTGCGCAAAAAGAAAAGGAGGACTTGTGGCACCTTAGAGACTAACCAATTTATTTGAGCCCATATGGGCTTTATGGGCTAGCTAGCATCTATGCTCAAATAAATTGGTTAGTCTCTAAGGTGCCACAAGTCCTCCTTTTCTTTTCACTCTGGGGCTCAGAGGAGGTTAAGTAGTGAGTGATGGACCGGGTCAGCTTCCAAGTCAGTTCTTTGACTGGACCCGGGAGGCTGGCGTCCCTGGCAGGGGACTGAATAGGTGTAATGAGGGCTGGAAAGGGAAGGAGGAAGCAAGCAACAAAGAGGGGAAGACAGAGGGGATTTGTGAGGAAACTCAAAGAGGGAGAGGTTCAGGTGGGCTGCACGCAAATTGGTTCCAGTAAGTGCAGAGATTTCTGTCACAGTTCTTGAGGGAATTGCACCTCGGACCCCTTCATGGGGGAGGCCTCTGAGATCTGAGACCTCTAGCCATCACCTTTCTTGGGGCAGCATCCCACCATCTGTTCCCTCCAGACAGGGGACTCAAGCTGCAGTTCCTCCTGCTTCACTGTGATTCTCTCAGCAGGTCTGACTTCAGTTCAGCACCCACACTTCGGACAAGAACAGTGACCAGCCTACTCTCATAAAGTGAAGTAGTGTTTATTTAGAACAAAGGCTTTATAGAGGAAGCATATTTTAAAGAAAAGAAAAAGTTTATAGGCGTGCCTAGCTTATCGGGTGTCACCCATCTTCCGCATGAAGACCCTGGCAAGTTCCAAAGTACTTCTAGTCCTGCACAGGATCTGTACCTTTTGGTCACACAGTCTCATGTCCATTTGTGGATCAAGGGTGACTGACCTCTCTCCCGGGTCAGAGTTGTTTCTTTATACAGTTTTCAGTTCTTTGTTTGCCAGGCCTCTTGAACCATTATATGCTCTTTTCTCAGGGGGTAAAACTTCCACAGACTTCTTACCTGCATGAGAGATTTGCATTAATTACCCCCAGTGCTGTAACTAGGCATAGTGGCGCCGGGGGCGAGCAAGTATATTTGCGTTCTCTACCATTTTTTTTCATTTTTCCACCCAGAGGTGACACATGTATGTATGTGGGGGGGGGGGGGAATGCAGGGTTACGTGCCCTTCGCCCCCAGATTTTTTGGTTGCTTCGCCCCTTCCCCCCCCCAACCCAGACATGCTGGGTGGTCTGCTGAGGTGAGTCAGAGGGTGGAGGTGGTGTCCCTTCCCCCCCGACCAAGCCCTCAGCATGCCTCTATTTCTGCCCCATTATTTCGCTCCTGCAGTTTGGCTGCCCTGGTTATGGCTCTGATTACCCCTCAGTGATTTGAGTTCCTGCATGGAGCCAGAAATGCAATCACTAGCTAGCCCATAAAGATACATATAACATTTATAAAAAGCTGATACAATTGTCTTTGACTATTCCATGTGTTCATATTATCTGTCACATCTCCGCATAACAGTCTTTGAATGTTCCATGCTTCTAGAGCATTGCATCCATCACTATTTCCTTGAACTAAAATATCCCCTACTATAGAATGGCCATTGCAGGAAGCAAGGTGGGCTGCCATGGCAGAGATGCAGTGTTGCTTGTATTGAATGAAGAAGGCCAGTATGTTTATGTATTATAAAGTGCAGTTTGGCTTGCTTGTGGAGAAGAAGGTGAAGGCTTGAACAACAACCTCTCCTGACCACTAACCAGAGAAGAATGAGAATGAAAAATTCCTGGCCCAGGTTTCAAGGCCTAAACTAATGCTCACAGTTGACTTCAACTATCCGGCTATCTTTTAGGTAAACAAATAATCAGGGCTCTTGATTTTTGTCTTTATGTGATAAACATCCCAGTTTTAAAAAAAAACCCTGAAACTGGCATTTATCCAATAAACATCAGTAATGGTTACTTGTATCTAAGGGCTTGTCTTTGGGGAGTAGTATGTGGACTGCTGGGGTGTGATTTCTAAAGTGCACTAATGTGGCACATTAATTGGTCCATGATAACACTGCCGGTGTTCCCTAAAGTGTAGCAGTATTTGAAACAATGCTACATTAAAGTGCACTAGAGAACATTACAAAGAGATTACTCATTACAATATATATATTACTTGTTACAATATATTCAAAGAGCCATAAATCCTATGATTTTTTGGTCATCTACACAAAACTCAAAAGTTGCGAATAAAAAACCTGGGAAAACAGAGCCCCTACAAATAATGCTAAAAGTTATAATTAGAGTGACTTGCAATTTTTTTAAAAAAGTGTCATATACTCTTATACATAAAGAAATAAACTGTTACATGTAGCAGTAGGTTCAGCTGCATTATGGCAACAATTGTTGTTACAATAAATGGATTGTAAGTGTCCTCTTTTGTTTACCCGAGAATGTTAGTTCTTTAATTTAGCTGCAATAATCAATAACGCAGTACTAAAGAATTGTAGAGAAAATATCTATCTGTGAACACAAATAGTTTTAAAATCTCCAGTGAGTGTTACTTGGTTTAGCACAATTTTATATCTCCAGTGGTTTGTACCTGGAATACAGATTATCTCCTTAATATAGAACTTATGCCAGACATTATTCAGTGGGCCCGATCCTAAGCAATGGAAGTCAATCGTAGTTTGGCTATTAACTGAAGGAGGATAAAGAGGTAGTTTTTCCCATTTTTACTGCTTGATTCAGTAAACACAGAATCTGAATTTAAATTTTTTTTTTTTTTTTTTTTGGGGTTGTCGGGACCTTGGGAGGGAAGATTGTTATGTGAGTGTAGAGAAATTGTGCTGCAGTGTTTTGACAACACCATGGACAAAAATAGATTTTTTTTAAAGGATATCTTAATTTAACAATTTTTCTTATAAATTAAATACATTTTTCCTTTAAAAATGAACCTGTTTTAAAATTAAATTTGAAATTGTGGCAGCCTATGGTAAGGCCTAAACATACTATAATCTATTAAACTCACTAAAATAAAAATAATAAAATGCTACATCAATGAGGCCTCCTAAAATTTTAAAGATGTTAAAAGGGGCTGCATTTTTAACTATGTACAGAATCAAGGGGAATATCTTTAAATTTACAGAATAAGAGGAAGCCTATTTAATTTTTGAGGTCAACTCAGGCTTTATAAATGTGTCACAATGTCATTAACTGTATTAAGTGTATATGTTATTTTCAGCCTTTACAATTGAATGATGGTATTTGCATTTTCACAAATGTGAGTACTTTCCATTTCTGTTGTGCAGAAAAGCTTCTGCCTTAATTGTGTTTGATTTCAATTTAGCTAGCAGAGAGAATATTTTCTTCATTTGGATCAGTTTAGGCAAAGTTGAAAACCCTGATTGGGAATTGAAAAAGCTGGAAAGCTTGTTTTCCTCTTCTAACCTCTGAAGAAAAACCAGGTGCGAGAGGATGAGATCTATTCATTCTAATATCTTGAAGGACATGTGGTCAGATATTCAAAGGTATCTAGGTGTCTAAAGATGCCAGTAGGCACCTAGTGCTTTGGTACTCTTGAAATCCTACTTGGGACCCATCTGCATCTTTATGCATCTAAATACCGTTTAAAAATCTGATCCATAGTTACCAGAAACAATCCGTCAATTCACTAACGTCAGTTAATACTATCTTTATTTAATAAATAATTTAAATGCAAAACATGTTATGATACATTTTAATTATTTTATATTCAGCACATTTAAGGTAGCGTAATTTAACTAAGAAAGAAAATTTTGAAATGTTGTTGTACATTTTTATTGATTCCCAGTTTTCATCCAAATGCAGCTTGACACAAATCCCAAATAAAAAATTATTATCTAGTAAATAAGAAATGCATTAGTCACCATTTTCTAATATTAAAATATTAAAAATCTGAATAAATGTAAACATTAAGAATATGAATAAATGTAAGCGAAACTATGTAATTGCTTAAATGAATGTATATAGATGCACGATATCTTCCTCATTACCAAAAAGAAGTGCCAAATTTAGTGTAAAGACTATATTTGTTTGCAAATCAACATAATTAAATGGTTATACCAACTAATGAGAAAAACTTTCTTTAGGGAAATAACTAAAGTACAAATACAAAACAAGTTTAAAAACAATTATTTAAATTGATGTTTCATGCTTGCTGATTTAAAACACTTTAATTTAAAACACTCCACCTTGTTTGACAAACTGCTAACTTTTTGTATTATATCGCAGACAGACATATAGACAGACTGTAAATTCTTTAGGACATAGACGGTCTTCTGTGTTTTTATAGTACCAAGCATAATGGGGCCCCAACCCTGGCTGGGGTCTTTAGGTGCTCCCAGAATACAAATAATAAAAATATTTTGCTGATAGTTATGCTAGCAGTACAAGAAATTAAAATAAGATCCTTGAAAAGTGTCAGTTGCCTTACAGTTATGCCCCTCCTATGGTTTTGTATAGATTTAAAGACATACTAGTAATTTCAAATCGAACTTTGTTTTACAGTGTTTCTTGAGCTGCCATTGCTGAGCATAACACCCTCCCTGAAGTGATCAGTGAGTCATGCTGTTGTAGGTGTTTATACAGCACTAATCACTGTGGTATCTACTGTAGACATAAATGCTGTTAGATACCTGCCTGAGGAGACATTTCCATTCCATGGTTATACTTTAATTCTGGATTGAAAACATTTTTACAAAACAAGTCCAGAAAAATTGTTTGTATTTAAACATGAAAGAGGTATAGTTAGTGACACTATGACTTAGCACCTTTTATCCTGTTAAGACACAGATTCATTTATCTGGGACTGATTGTACCGAATGCTTGAAGTTTTTCTTTGAACAGTGGTTCTTGCCATCATGCCCCACTTTTACCAGAACAAATGAGCTGCGTGACTAAGGACCAGGAATTGTGAGGCCGGGGGCCTGTTCTGTTTTACAAAACAGCCCCCTCCCTAGTGAACCAGGATTCTAAACTAGCAATTGCTATATGGTTGCACTGGGGGAAATGGAGTAAGAATGAGTCAGCAAGTTCTTCCCCTTTGGGTGAAATAACCTCAGTGCCTGAAATGCTTCAGAGTGAGTGCTGTTATTCTGTTTCAGAAGTGCAACGCCTGACAACATGGCCACAGAAACGGGGGAAAGTAGCTGCCCCACCAAGGGCAAGTCAGAGGCTGAAGATAGCTCTGGTCGGGTGATCACCATTGTCTTCCTGGCACTCCTTATAGACCTGCTGGGATTCACTCTCATTTTGCCACTCCTTCCTTCAATCCTTGAGTATTACAGCAAGAATGATGTAAGTAAGAACTAAACTCTACCTGCTGAAAATACAATCTGGGCACAAGGTGATCTCAAAAAAGGGGATACAGAGGGGGGGGATGTGTGGGGTTCCCGTTCCCCTGACACAGCTCAAAAGCTACATGCAGAATAAACCCCACCCGCAAATCTGGGGTGTATTTAGATTGTTCTTATGGATTTGATTGGTTTGTTTTGCTCTGCCCAGTAAGACTTTCTCACGTTTGCCACTGAGTCAGGGTCAGGTGTCTATGTTTGGGAAAATCCAGAGATTACTGAGTGGCTACTTCTTGTAATTGTCCTGAATTTGCCCTCCGCCTTGCTGTTCTTTTATTAACATGTGGCTGTGGCTGCCTGGTCTCCAGTGATGAGTAGTCAGATCTAACGCTGGGCTTCCTGCTGCTGTGTGGCTCAGCCAGCTGAGTGAATCTCCATGAGGCGTGAAGCCCATCTCTTGGTAACAAAGTCTGCAGTCTCTACCCTGTCTCTCTTGGCTGTGTGAGTGAGGGGGCCAGAACTGTCTCTCAAGCTCTGTAGGGTAGAAGGAGCTTTACTTTGGCTTCTTAATCCAGCCTTAAGTGTCCTTTACAGCACAAACCCATCGAGGTGTGGTGCTGTGCATCCATTGTTCCTCCTCCGTCTCTTGCGACCTGTCTGGCTGACTTGCCATTTCTCTCTCGGCTATATTCTCCTCTCTTCCCCAATGTTCAAATCTATTTACATGACTACTCGATTACCAGTGCCAGCAACTAGGTTGTAATGGAAAATATTGAATTCTTTGTTGGCAGTAGGTTTTATGGGTAAGTAGATGCCTCTGATTAAAGCAATACACAGAGCTAGCTCTTCTGGTGATCTTTTTTTTGAGATAGTCCCCCCACCTCATTCTGTCATTGCCTTAAGCCCTCTTACTCTATCTCCACCATTCTAATTCCCTTTCCTGTGGCTGCCCTCTTACCCTGCGCTATTTGGGTGGAGATGGGACATGTGCTCCTGGTCCCCAAGCACTCACACACTTATGATCAGCAGGAGGGAGAAGTCGCCACTACTGGGTCTTCTTCAGAGCAGATTAGCAGAAAGCACATTGGTGGAGCAATGAGCATCTGGATACAGCTAGCAAAATGCCAGTCAGCATGCTGCTGAGGTAGCACTGAACACCATGATTCCATGTCAAATTTGGTACTGTTTGTGTAAACTGGGGACCCTCTTGAAGCTTTGCTTCCCCCCACCCTCACTCCAAAGGAAGGATTCATGAACCCCCAAAGCCATCTATGGCTAGACAGTCTGTACCTGTCAAAAACCAACGCCTTGATTGACAGAGTCATGAAGAAACATGTCACAGATCCACAGGATCTGTGCTACACCCCAGCTTTTAAACAGTCTCTTGGAAGAACTCCTTCAGCATGGCTGACCCCAGGGAGTCCCACTTTTCCTTCAGGGGAGGTCCTGCAGTCTTACTGCCTCCTAGACTGTAGTCTCTGGCCTACAGCACTCCTGCTTTATACTGAGCTCTGCCCAGTAAGTGCAATTTAAATAGACTTTTACGCTCTTCAGGGTCTAATACACCCTTGCAAGTATTTGCAGTGACACCTAAGCAACATCTTCAAAACAGGATAAGCGTTATTAGTCAACTGGAACACAGCACTGGAATTCCTTAGGTTATCATGGAGAAATAAAGGTTAAAGCATAGTCCATTCTGATCAAGCCAGAGCAATTCACCAGGCCAAACTTTGTAGTGAACTTCATTTTCCAGCTCACTCTCTCTAATTTCCTCACTCAGTCCCAGTGGAGAGCCCACCTCCTTCAGAACCAGAAGCCCACACTTATTCTCTGTCTCTGTCCTTTGTTCTCAAGGTCAGGTCTCTGCTCAGCTTCTCTGCTGAGAATGTCAATTCATGAGTCATTGGCGCTTTACTGCTGTGGGGAATTCTGCACCAAAAAAATTCTGTGCACAATATTTTAAAATTCTGCAAAATTCTGCGTATTTTATTTGTCAAAATAACACATTATAATCATGCCAGTTTCAATTATTTTGGTAATTTATTTCAAAATACCTGTCAACAAGTATGTCTGTAACAATACAGACAACAAAAAAAGATTCAGGAAATGTTTTTGACAAATAGATTATTTACTAGGTATATTTTATTCATATAGAACTTTGAGTAATAATTCATTTAAACTACAATATAGAAACATATTTCCCACATCCCTCAGAAGCAGTACAAAGGCCTGGGAGAGCCAGGGGTAATGCAGGAGCTAAGGAAAAGGGAAATAATTGCTGTGAAGGCACCTGGGATTGAACCTGGAAGGTTGTTGGGTGTGGATGGGAGAAGTACGAAACAGTTTTTTTTTGGCGGGGGGGGGGATTGTTAGGGAGTTGGGGAATCTTCCCCATGCAGACTGTGGCTGACTCCTAGCCTCTCCCAATCAGTCAGGCACATCTGCTCCTTTCCCCATATGTCCGTGTCCTTACACTCCCACTCAGCCACCCCTTGTCCCCTATCCCCATGTATCCCTGCACCCTCACTCAGCCACCCCTCCTCCTCCTGCCCCCATGTGTTCCTGCTCCCCCTTCTCTCCATCCCCATGTGTCCCTGCACCCCCACTCAGCCCCCTCTCCGCCATGTGTCTCTTCACTCCCATTCAGCTATCCCTCCCCCATCCCCATGTATCCTTGTACCCCTACTCAGCCACCCCCTTCCCTGTCCCCATGTGTTTCTGAACCCCCCCCATGCACCCCCGTCCCCATGTGTCCCTGAAGCACCTCTCAGCCACCCCACCCTCCATTCCTACGTGTCTCTGCGCCGCCACTGAACAACACCCACCCCCATGTGGCCATGCACACCCACTCCCTTTCAGTCCCCACTCCAGTCTATCTAGCCCTTCTGAACCCCAGTGTATGTGACCCCGCAGCAGCCCCATGTGTCCTGCTCTCTCTGTCCTCTCCACATCCAGTGCTCTCTCACCTGGCCCCACGGGCAGGGTGCTGTCAGGAACACAGTCTCTGCTCTCTCCCTATCAGATGCTGACTGCTATGGCTGGGGAGCAGTGAGCCATCTGCCTCTGTTCTGGCACCACAGCAGCCCCTGGTAGCCAAAAGGCGTAACTGCAGGTCCTCTTCAGCAGAATGTATTTTCTGTGGAGAAAAAAAGTCTGGGGGACACATGAATTCTGCGCATGTGCAGTGGCACAGAATTCCCCCGGGAGTAGAGCTTGCATTGTCTCTCTGGACCCCGTGTTGATCTGGGTCAGTTTCAGTCAGTTTCTTAACAACTCTGTTCTGTTCACCCAGACAGCAAGGTGACGCGCACACCCATGTCTCTTAATCTTCCCTGAGAACAAACTTAATCCCTTTTCCCTCTATTGGGCAGCAAAGCAAATTATGGGAGAAAACGGAGGCACACAAAGCCTCATAAAAATATTACAAAAAGTTCCTACTTTGTCGCAACATGTTCCTCACTCAAGTAAAATATGAGGAATTTGGGCTGGGTTGGTGGCCTAGTGCTTTGAATAGTGAAGTGTAAACCTTGGGTCTCCTTCCTACTCCCAGTCTATTGGTCCCTGAGTCTAGGAGGTGGGAAGGAGACACAGAGCCTTGTGTTGTTCATCAGCATCCCTCCCGGTTAACTGAGTATCTTTAATGAGGGGCTGTGAAGCTGTTCATAGCCCCTTTCTCTTTGGTAGGAGGCTGGTGATGGAGACACATGGTTTCTAGGGTGGGTGTGCAATGTGGAAGATAAACAGGGAGAGTCTCAGGACTCTAACAGGAATGTAGAAGACCTGGCTGGGATGAGATATGAGTTTGTAACTCAAATTGTGGCTTTATTATGTATAAAATCCAGGCTTAGCAAGTGTAGGAGTTAGTGCCTAGCTCAGTAGCATTTATTCACCATCTTCTGCTCTGTGTTCCAGTCATATGTTTCCATAGGGCATGATGGGGCAAATTCTACCCCTGCTGTATGGTTGCCAAGGACTCTACCTGGAGTGGAACCAGCCTGGCTCTGCTGTGTAGGGAGGGACTGGATGCTAGGAGCCAGCACATGGGCTTTGCATCCCATTCATGCTTCAGAACCCTGCATTGGTCTATGGGAGTCTGTCTGTGCCACCGTGGAAGAGATTTTGAGAGAGAGAGGAAAGGTCAATGGCAGAGTAAATATATCTGTGACTACACTGATCCATCAGGCATATACCCCATACATACACCTGGGGAAGGAAGTTGTCTCAAGTGGCATTTCAGAGACAAAGCAATGCTACATTTTTGCAAATAAAGTCAAAGCCTGCAAGAGAGAGTTTGTTCCCTAAGAACGATTAACTGTATGACTTATGACTCTCTTTTGTAGGATGGTTTCTATCTATCACTTCAGCATGGTGTGGACTGGTTTGCTGCAGTGGTTGGGGTACCTCTGGAGAGGAAGTACAACACTGTCTTGTTTGGAGGTATGAATGAACCTGCAATCTAGTATCGTTTTCCGGCTCTCTTCTATGGTAATGTTTTTATTTGTAAACATATGTCACCATTATTAAATTGGACTTAGATACCACAGTAAAAGATGCCCTAGAAGTACCCAAGAGAAGCAGATTATAAATATTTGGTAAATGATACTGCTTATATGGAACTGATAGCTCTGACTGGTCAGGCAAACAGTTCAACCTATTCCTCAGTCATGCTTCTTAGGCCACGCCTGCTGTGCTTTACTACTTTAGCACTGAGTTTCCCAGGAATGGAGACAAATCAGCAGGGGTTGTTGAGTGACTAGAGGCTCACCATTTATACCTCAGCCGGCAGCCACACTCCAGTGTCTATGGAAGGGACATGGCAGCTGTTCTGCAGAGTGCAGTACTATTTGTTGCCACCAGGGCACTTCTGTTGTGACTGGTTTCAGAGTATCAGCCGTGTTAGTCTGTATTCGCAAAAAAAAAAAAAAGGAGTACTTGTGGCACCTTAGAGACTAACCAATTTATTTGAGCATAAGCTTTCGTGAGCTACAGCTCACTTCATTGGATGTATACTCCGATGAATGCATCCCATGAAGTGAGCTGTAGCTCACGAAAGCTTTATGCTCAAATAAATTGGTTAGTCTCTAAGGTGCCACAAGTACTCCTTTTCTGTTGTGACTGAGTCTTCTCCAGCTCCTCCATAAGTCATTGCAGGCAGCAAAGCAGTGAATCAAGGACTCTGAAAGGCTAATTCAGATTTGTTAATAGTGAGCAAGGGAAGGCAAGAGGCCTGTGTGTTGGGCCAGATGTGTAAACAACCAAGTTTACATTCTTGGCATAGGCTGTGATGTTGTGGTTTAAGCTGCACCATCTGCATTACAGTACCCTTCAGTAGTGCTTCACACTTCATACATCCAAGAGACACGAGTGAACATTTCAGGATTCTGGCTGAGAAGGGGGAGCAACTGTTTTCCCCTGCCTTCTTCCTCCCTTCCCTGTATGAGACAGAGGTAGTGAGGAAGGGGCACACTTGTAGGCACAGCAATCATTTTGGGCACCAGCTGCCACAGCTGATGTTGGCAGCCATCTGTGGAGACCACTGCTTATCATAGCAAATGTAATCATCTCCTTATTGCTTCGTACTTCCATCCTGCACCTGCCTCGTACCCACCTGTTGTCTCTTGTCTCATACTTGGATTGTAAATCTCTTCAGGATAGGAACCAACTGTCTGAAATATGTTTGTACAGTGCTTAGCATAATGGAATTGAAGCTCATAGTTGCTCCTTCAATGCAAATAATAATAATTAATGTCCATCCAAATGAGAATTAACCTTGCCGCCTTCATTTGTGAGCTAAAGTTGTAAGTAGGTGTACGGCTTTTGTTTTGTTTTGTTTTTTTGTTTCATTTTTTTACTTTTTTGTTGTTGAGCAACCACAAAGAAATTATTCTCCCCCAGATACCCAAATACTTGATGTGAAATCCTGACTCCTTTAAAGTCAAGGGGAGTTTTACAGTTTTACCATTCAGTGGTACAAAATTTAACCCATGGTCTCTGTGCATTTTCAGCCTTGATAGGTTCTCTAAGTAAGACATATAAGCCAGCTCTCTCCTTTAAAGAAAAAAGCTATAACAACAAAGCATTTTCTTGGCAGTCTGTCACAAAGGTATTACAAATTAATGGGGGCACTGAGTTAGAGATGGCAAGAGAAGAGAGGAACCGAAGATCACAGGGACAGAATGTAGGTTTCAAGGAATCTCCTCAGATATGTAGACTCACTGCCATTTATGTGAGGGAGTCACATATCCCGATATGTCTCACTGCTGCCTTTGATACCAAGGGCAGAAAAGATAAGCTAATTAAATGTGACAGATCCAAATTCAGTTAATCAAAAAATTACTTAAAAGAATGGTGTGTTATACTGACTGGCTGTTAAATCCTATATTATCCTCTCTCCATGAACAGGAAGAGTTTGCAGTCAGAGATAGAAAATATCAGAGAATTTGCATTTTACTGACACACCCCTTCTTCCCCCATAAGTCTCATAGCTTTCCCATCTTGTTCTGGTTTGTCTGCATTTCCGTTTCCCTTGAAAACCCAGTTAAATTCAGTTAAATAAGAACATAGCCCCAATATTTTGGGGGTGTTTGCATTCCAGGGAGATAACTGCTGTTCATGGCCACAGTCTGACATTATAATTGCATATCTTTTATATGTGTTTGAGTTGTTGGTTTTTTTAAGGGCCATAGTGAAGTGATAGGCCTTAAGCAGTTAGGCTGCCTTTGTGTTTAAGACTGAGGCAGCATGTCTTATGATTAAGTCTAATGATCATCTTTTCTAGGTCTGATTGGCTCCATCTTTTCCATCCTGCAGTTTTTTTCCTCTCCGCTCACGGGTGCTGCGTCTGACTGCTTGGGGAGAAGGCCGATCATGTTGTTGACAGTGGTATGTCTGGCAGCCTGACTAGAATCAGCATAAATCAGATGTACAGAGGGAGGCCAGTGTGATTAGTGCACAGCACTACTCCTGGCCATTGCTGCCTCCTCTGGCCAAGTCACTTGATCAAACTTGGGGGTCTAACATTAGGTACTTAGGGCCAGATTTTAAAAGGTATTTAGGTGCCTAAAGGTGCAAATAGGTACCTAGTGGGATTTTCAAAAGTGCTTATTTGTATCATTTAGGCAACTCAATACCATTGACATTCTAACATGTAAGATCACACCACCTGTACAAGTGCCTACATGTAGATTTAGATGCTTGGCTTTAGGCACTCAGTCTGAAAATGTTGGACTTAATCTTTTTGTCCCTGAGTTCTCCATCTGTATAACAGGGATAATAATATTATGTACTCCAGCCCCTTGTAAAGTACCTTGGGATCTTTGACTGGAAAGTATTTGATGGAAGTACAACATATCATTTATTTATTGTATTAATGAACATTCACCAAACAGTTTCTCTCTTTGGTAGCTGTTACAAATTCAAATTTAGGGCTCTGATTATAGGTATAATACAGCGCAAGTATGAACATACATAAGGGATCTCGGCAGCAAACAACATACACAACCCATCATCCAATAAAGTCTTTGCAGATTAATGCATTAAGCACGTGTGAGTTCAATTATTATTCACCAAAACTGAGGGCTAAAATTGACTTTCAGATCAGTGGATTTTGTCTCTTCTTTTTGTCTTAGAATTTTTCTGGGTTGCAGATTTTATTTAAATATTTTAATTATACTGGAAACCATTTCAGTGGCTGTCTTGTAAACAAAATGGAGCAAGTTGTACAAAGGTGTTCTAAACACCTTTCAAAGCATAAAAAGAATAGATTTTGTATCGGACAAACTTCCTCTTAACATAATGTACAATAGTGGATTATGTGAAATGATTACAGATGGGTTCTCCTTATCGGATTTTTACTGTCTGACATTCAGAGTAGTACATGTCTGGTGAAATGCCAGTTTATTCAAGAAAGCCTTTGTTGTTTCATGACTAATGGAGCAGACATTGATTTTGCTTTTCAAACACTAGTCTAGCTAGAAAATAATCCTAAAATGATGCTGATTTTACTGTTTTATGTAAGAGAAATCTCCTCTTCTCTCTGCAGGTGGGGTTGATAGCATCGTATGCACTCTGGGCTATCTCTAGGAGTTTTGGTATTTTTCTTCTCTCCAGAGTCCTAGGTGGAATAAGTAAAGGGAATGTCAGCCTGTCCGCTGCTGTAATTGCTGACCTGCACTCTCCAAAAACTAGGAGCAAGGGCATGGTGAGTTACAAATGCTGGCTATACAGATGGGATTTCTTGTTAATTTTTCATAAGAGTTGCATGTTTTGTTAGTTCTGATATATTTTCACTGATCAAGTGATAATGATGACTTACATTTGTAGAGTGTCTTTCTTCCAGAAGGATGCCAAAGCACTTTACAAATTGACTTACCAACTTTATTTAGGAGTCATTTCACTCGCTGGTGAAATGCAACCAACTCTGGTGTGGAAAGCAATACTTGTATAGCATTGTAGCAACTGTTAAAGTGTCAGTACACTTCCTGTACTATAATGTTTATCTAACTGAAACTATAGGGTGAATTTTTGGTAGGCAGAATGTTATAATCTCTGGCTAACTTGCACTTGGGGAAAATATGTGGAGATTTTTAAATTCAGCAATAATATTGAGTGCTGATACGGTGCTTTTCATTTTCAAAGCACTTTCCACACCATAATCCTCACTATACTTCTGTGTGGTAAGCAAGCCAGTAGTACTATTCTTATTTTACAGATTATGAATTTGAGGCAGAAATACTAAGAGGCTGGTCTCAGGCCCAAGGTGGATTCAATTGCAAACAGGGTTAGAACTCTGGTGTTCCTGTTTCAGTCCTGTATTCAGACAGCAAGTGGTCAAGCCCTGGATTTTTTTTTTTTTTTATGTTTCCTCTTAAAGACCCTGCACTAAATTCTGTGCTAAATTCTATTGAAGCCAGAATGCGTGCACAGGGTATAAATTGTCACAGTATTTAGCCTCCTTCCTCCAGCATTATAGCCCCAATCTGGTGCATTGATTTAATGCTGAACCGGAGAGAAGACAGCTACCTAATGAATCATAGAATAGAATATCAGGGTTGGAAGGGACCTCAGGAGGTCATCTAGTCCAACCTCCTGCTCAAAGCAGGACCAATCCCCAATTTTTGCCACAGATCCCAAATGGCCCCCTCAAGGATTGAACTCACAACCCTGGGTTTAGCAGGCCAATGCTCAAACCACTGAGCTATCCCTCCCCGTATGAGGCACCTTTACTATTTCCTGCACCATCATGGGTTTTTCTTAGAATCCACCAATCCTAATTCTGCCCTGGCCCAAGCCTGCTCACCTTTATCTAACTTGTATTTATAGGGCAGTAGCTGGGAATTGCAAAAGAACCATGAGGGATGAGAAACAACATTATTACCACCAAGGTGGTACACATGATGCCCTGACACCATCCTACACTGAGCAGCTTTACAATCTAAAAGCACATCACAGGGTGAATAAGTCCTGAACTGCATAAGCACATAATTCACAAGCTTCAGCTCTGTTGCTGTTATCTCTGCCTTGCCATTCATTGCTGTTTGCCACACACTTGCCCCTTCCCTCAAGGTGGTTGTGGAGTTTTTTGGCATTTGCTTCATGGATGTTTAGCAAGAGACAGAATCGCTTTAGAACTGTCTTTCTGAACTGGATCAAAAGGTGTTTAATTCCATTACCTGCATAATTGATCACGCTTGATGTTGTGTTAGCATTTGGCACTACAATTTAGCTTCTATTAGAGTATGACAGACTTAACAGTTATCCAGTTTTACAAAAGAAAAAAGAAAAAATCTTGGTCATGAATAAACCTATGTCTAAAACTGCAAGTTTACTATATCTCAACAGGCAATGATTGGTGTTGCTTTCTCACTTGGATTTACCATGGGGCCTATGATTGGAGCTTACCTTGCCATGGAAACAGGGAAAGGAGAAGTCTTCTATCTTCGGTCAGCTTTGCTTGCGCTCATGTTTGCTGTTACTGACTTAATTTTCATCTTCTTCCTGCTTCCGGAGACACTCCCCAAAGAAAAACGGGTAAAATATGCTGAAAGTGGCTCTGAAAATCCATATTTCCTACAGGCAAGGGCAGGACTTGAAAATTATTGAAACAGTGGAAATGTATGGGGAGGGACACAAACTCAGGGATTTGGTTCAGTCCTTAGACCAGAAGTTAAACCCACCTAAACTGGCAATGACAGAAAGTAGCAATTGCGATTAGCAATCATGTCCTAGGTACTGCACTGCATCAAAAATGCTTAGATAGTTACCACTGAATTTCTGTTGGCTACACTAAACTTCAAATTCTTCAGAAACTGATGGGGCCAATAGATAAACCCTAGAATACTATGTCACCCTGAGCTGGTCCAATCTAATTTGAAAATTTCAGACAACATTCTAACTCAATCATGAAAATACAGTGAAATTTCTTTAAGACATGATTTCTTCAATTAGCCAAAGCAGGCCATAAATTGGTTGTCTAATCTAAACTAATCAGGATACAGCTGTCAATAACAGTCTGGGAATCTCTTTCTAATTGTCAATATTTATAATGTGCTCATCATTGTAGTACCTAAGCAATGTACCGGACTAAAAATACCATGAATGCTCTACTTGGTGTGGGAAGGATTGAAATTTCTGTGTCTCACTCGAACTATGAACAAGAACTCCAACTTTGAGTGCATTATTAATTCTCCATTACTGCTGCACCAACAACACCCATGGGACTGGAGCACCCATGGGGAAAATTTAGTGGGTGCAGAGCACTTGCTGGCGCCAAGCTCCTCCCCTCTGCCCCCCTCCCCCTGTGCCTCTTGTGTGCCGGCGGCCCCGCACTTACCAACTCCTCCCCTTCCCTCCCAGCGCTTCCTGTGTTCAAGCTCCAGGAGGGAGGGAGAGGAGCGGGCATGGGGCGTGCTCAGGGGAGGAGGTGGGGAAGAGGAGGGGTGAGGGTGGAGCAGGGGTGGGAAGAGGCAGGGCGGGGCTTGGGGGAAGGGGTGGAGTGGGTACAGGCCTGGAGTGAAGTGTGGGGAAGTCGAGCACCCCTGGCAATATGAGAAGTCAGCGCCTATGGTCCCAATGATGCCCCAAATTTTTGGGTGCCCTACACAGCCATGTATGCTGCATATGCCTAAGGACGGCCCTGAAACAGGTTCCTCTGTAAGTCCGTGGAGACAGAAACTTGTAGCATTGGACCAAATTCAGCCCTGGGTGTAAGTAGGTAAAACTCCATTGACTTTAGGGCTTGCAGCAGGGCTTATGCAGTGTCATTGTCTCTGTCCCTCCCACTAAGTAGCACCCAGCCCTTCAAACATACCCTCCATTTACAAGGCACTTGTGGAATGGAGAACCCTCTGTCTCTATATTTGGGCATTTAGAATAGCATAGGAAAGTTTGCCTGTGCTATTCCAGCCATGGCAAAAACTTTAGACCTTCCCTAAGTGATGCCAGCAGGGTGTGTCGTGTGAAATGGCGGTTCCTTTATTCCCCCGCTGTGATTTTTTATGGCTCTTTCATGCATCATGTCGTCTGAAATCCTAGCTAAAGACTTTGACACTTTTTCCCTGTGTACTTTTAAAAATTCAAACTATTCCTTTTGCATGTTTATGGCGGTCTGTTAGGGCTATGGACTCTCTTTGTAGACAGAGATGGTGTGAGAGTTCATTAGCTAAGGTCTGGACAGTGCTTTGAAGATATAAAGTGCATCCGTATTATTATGTAGGGATCTTCAATCCATCTTGTGACTCCCCCATGCCTGCCTCATGAAATTATGATTCAGACCTGCCTTAAAGAAACCACTCCATTTAGCAATGGTGATTTCATATATTTAATAGTTTTCTCTAATTCGCCCCACCTTGATTTTTAAATCCAAATGCTTTGATGGTGAGATAGTAATTGACTCCACAGAGCAATCTATTGTGGGATCACAGAAGGCTCTGGCTAAGGTGAGGCATAAGCAGCAAGGGTAGATGAAGTCTTAAAAAGCAGAGATTCCCCTGAGTGAAAAATTAGCAGATAAAAAATACAGACCACATTAGCACAATGTTTCTAGAAAGGATTTTTTTTTTCTCATGGTTTCCCAGTAGGTGTCAGTGGCTGGTTAAAAGGGTTGCAAATGCAAACAACAAAGAAGTTGCTTATATGCTACACATTGGGTCATTGGGTGTGATACAGATCGTATAGCTGATTGCACATGTTGCATGTATTTCAATAGCCCTAGGGAACCTGATCTTTGGGGCTTCTATGTGCTAGTGTAATACAAACAAATAATAATGTATGCCTTATAAATATGCAAGGCCTGTGGAGCCCATCTGGACAACAGGGAAGTGAAGATTGGTGAATGGAATAGAGGCAAACTTGTCCTGTCCATTCTTAATAACAAAACTAAGAGAGGTAAAGTAAAAGCGGAGAAATGCTGTTATCTGCTGGTTATTTTTATTTGGTCCCTGACATATCCTGGCTTCAGGGTGATATGGGTATAAGCTAACCAACAGCCAAAATCAGTCTGTAGGTGCTTGGGGTAAAATTGTGCACACAAACCCGTTGTTTATATGTGTGTATCTGGTAGACATGCCATTAGCTGATTGCAGAGTTTGTGTATGCACCTGTGTATGGAGAACATTTGCTCATGTGGCCTGTGTCAAGTCTGGTTAGAGGTAAAAACCTTGCATTCTGCTTTCTGTGAAAGGTTTTGGTATTTTTTGTTTTTGTTAGAAATGTTCCACCTTTTGGCTACCAAGGGCCAGTTTTGAAGCACATTTATATCCATTCAAAACATTAGGATTGTTGGCAGTGGGTTGTGCAAACCTAATTCATCCTGCTCTAGTTCATACAAGCTAGCCACAGTTGCCTCTCTCTTCTTAGGTATCCTCCATGATGTGTGGATTTCAGGCAGGGATTGACTTGCTTAGTCCGCTGGCTTTGTTTCAGTTCTCTGCAGTCACCAGAGGAAAGGACTCACCTTCGAGGGAGAGTAAGTGCTGCTTGTTTTTTCACGTTATGCCATATGTGTTCCCTTGATGTGGCGGTGATTTCTAAATACACTTTTTCTCCCTTTATCTTGACCATTTCAGAAGCAACCCCACCCCTCCCCTTGATCTTTCAGACCTATGTTAACTATTTACAAAATGGGAGTTGCAAGCTGCATTGGGTGTTGACCAGGGCTTTGTTATCTCCAAGGGATGGCTTTGAGGTTTATGTCAGGGGTCTAGAGCCACTCTCCTTTCCATCATTCCTTCTCCGTTCTGCGTGGGCATTAGCTGTAGGTACGTCACAGCAAATTAAATGACCTAAAGAGACAGATCAAGCCATGAGTTAGGTAACCTTGTTTCCACAGTGCCAGGCTGGAAACCAGGAATGCCAGATCCTGAGGCATAGGTGCAGACTCTGTTGGCCTTGGAGTACCCATGGGAAAAAATAGTGGGTGCTAAGCACCCACCAGCCACTGCTGTTTGGCCACACTACCAAACAGCTGTTTGGCAGCTCAGGGAGGAGTTTGGGAGACAGTGGTGGGCGGGGGCCTCAGGGAGGAGGTAGAGCAGGCGTGGGGCAGGGAGGGGGCGTGGCAGGGGCAGGAAGAGGCGGGTGAGGGCGGGGGCTCAGGGGGAAGGGCAGAGTGGGGATGGAGCACCCCTAGGAAAAAACTAGAAGTCAGCGCTTATGTCCAAGGCATTTTTCCTCTAATTGGAGAATTTGGAATTTTGATTTCAAACTTCCCCTCTCAAAGTTTGGGGATTTTCAGACACAGGGGTTTGGCTGAGACTTTCTCTGAGTAAAGGTATTTGGAATTTGCCAGTCATACCAGTGAGTTAATCTGTCCTTCCAGCTACTGTAATGGTGGAAAGGAATAGTGTTAGACACATGAAACATCTTATTCTGAACTGTGTAGCATAAAACCATATAAAACCATCTCCATCTACTTCTGTAAAACATAGGACTCCATTTTCAAGGCCAGTTACAAACCACCTACATTCTATAATTGACCACTTCTACTAATGCCTAAGAGATAGACCAACAACATTTGCATCCATATTCGTCCTATAAAACAGAGGTATTAAATGAAAGAAAACATTGAGGGCTAAATGTTGGGGGGTAGTGGAGGGAAAGTCTTTACCCATTGGCTTCCTTCCAGTAGGAAGAGAACCTTAATGATATGACTGAGTGTTCACTTCCTTGGAAGTTATTGCTTTTATTTTTCACTTTAATTCCTAAGGGCTGGTCTACACTACCACTTAAATTGATGTAATGTATACGTTGCTCAGGGGTGTGAAAACAACACCCCCCGAGCAATGTAAGTTACATTGACTTAAAGCGGTGTCCACACAGTGCAATGTCAGAGGGAGATGCTCTCCTGCCGACATAGCTTCCGCCTCATGCAGAAGTGGAGTAATTATGCTGACGGGAGAGCGCCCTCCTATTAGCATAGTGCGTCTTCACCAGACATGCTACAACAGTGCAGTCTGCACCAATGTAGCACAGTAGTGTAGACTTACCTTTATGCTCTAGTCACAGAAGTATACAGAAGCATCGGAAATAAGTTCTGGACCCTTTTTATTTAAGTGGTACTAAATGTTGCTTTTGTTATCTTTTTTTAAAATGGTACTTATGGTGTAGTGTCTCCTTCTCTCTCTTTTTTTTTTTTATTTAGACCTTCAGAATCTCAAGGTCCTGGGCCTAGTTTATTTCCTCTATCTCTTCCTGTTTTCTGGTCTTGAATACACATTGAGTTTTCTCACCCATCAGCGATTCCAGTTCAGCAGGTAAAGTGTGCTTAGAAGAGATGTACTGTGTACTCTCTAGTGTTTCTTTGCTCATTGTTTTCCCAAGAGACCCTCTCAAGGCTTCTCCTAATTTTCAAGGGTGCCTTTTAATGACAAATGTTAACGTGCTACAAAACTGCATTCTGTTACAAATTGATTTCTAATGCTCCAAGTTTTCTCTTTATAAGCCAGGAAAAATAGTTGACTACAGACACATCTATCAGGAAAGCAAATACTCTGATGGAATCAAAACAAATGGAAAATGTACTGTGAATTTGTGCTTAACTGGCCTGGCTGTATTGATTCATGTAAAGCTACCCAAAGAGCTTTTCTGTGTCAGCATGTATCTTAAGGCTTAAATAAAGCAGAATGGATATAGGGTTTAGCTATGTGATTATATTTGCTCAGCAGAGTTCTGTATTATATACAGTGTGCAAACCCTTATGTAATGCAACTTCTGGTTTGCTGAATTCCTCTAATCAAACCCTGTCATACTCTTTCATATTGTTATTCTCTTCTTGAAAGCAGTTTAATTGCTGGCTTGTAGAGAGAGTCCCAACTTGGGACCAGATCTAGCAGCATTTACTTCTGTGAGTAGTCCTTATCTCTGGTTGGTTTTGTTTCTGGATATTCTTTCTATTTCTGTCTTTCCCTCATCATAATATGATTTACAAAGATCTTTGTGACATGTTTCAGAGTAGCAGCCATGTTAGTCTGTATCCGCAAAAAGAAAAGGAGTACTTGTGGCACCTTAGAGACTAACAAATTTATTTGAGCATAAGCTTTTGTGAGCTACAGCTCACTTCATCGGACGCTGTAGCTCATGAAAGCTTATGCTCAAATAAATTTGTTAGTCTCTAAAGATCTTTGTACATCACTGGAAGCCTTTTCCTTTGTGATAATCCTGCTTCTTCTGCGCAATTCATTCAGTAATATAATAACTATCTGCTGTTTGGGTATGTCCCTCTTATGACCATGATTATGACTGTGTTATGACGTCCTTGAATGAACTGGCCAGGAGGACAAGCTAGTTATGTAGGTAAGAGTTGATACAATTCAAATACTTTGGTAGCCAATAGTGATGAGAGAAGACCAGTCCAGGAATTATGTTTTGCCCAAATTTATATCTTTTTAATTTAAAATTTGTAAGTGGTTTATTAAAGATGCTGTATTTTCTACAGAGGAGGAATAGCATGGGCAACTGCAGTACATTCCCCATCAATGTACCTTTACCCTCATCTCAAGGGGCCACTGCCAGGGTTAATTGTTCAGTTTCCTTCCCCTCTCTGCTGAGACTGCTGATGGGGGTGTTGGTTTCTAGGATGTGGAACACCTTGTACACTGGAAACCAACAACTCATTTCACATAGGTCACCAGAAAGCCATCAGACAGTAAGCTATTTTGGTCAGTAATGTCCTTGAATGCCTACCCTTGGGCTGCCCTAGGAATGCCTTAGATAGCAGCAGGCTAAAGTGAAGAGCTCTATATTTCTGAGCAACCCAATCTACCTTTATTTTTTTTATTTTGACTGGTGGTGGTGGTGCCTAATTCTGTCTGACTGTTAAGACCCCTTTATTGCCATGTGGGCACCTAAAATATCCATCTCTTTAATTTAGGAAATAGTAATCTAGATCCAAGGAGAAGACCTTGTGTGTGAGTGTTAGCCATGTCTAATTTGTGCTTTCCCCTCTCTCCAATCCCTTCTAGTATGCAGCAGGGCAAGATGTTTTTCTTTATTGGGATGACAATGGCTGTGATCCAGGGAGGCTACACTCGCCGAATCAGACCAGGATGTGAAATCAAAGCCGTAAAAAGGGTATATTTCTCTTTCAAACATATATTATTTGTATTTATTCCATTTCCTCTTGACTCTGACATGCTACTTTTTAATTAATAAAGCAACCAGAGGGCATTTTATGGATGTAACTGTACTGGAGATTAAAATCAGAGGGATGGAGTAAGCTTTGTTTTGATTTTATCAGAACATCTAAGTGACTTCTCTAGGCCATTTCCTCATGCTTCTAATTGAATGGGCATATTTTATCTATTAACACCGTAGTGACATTTTTCAAGCAGACAAAACATTAAAACATATGAACCATCTCCCACAATACTGTAGCTTCTTTCCCTCTAATATATTATTTAAAATTTCTGTAATCTAAGTTCTTCATAGCTGCTGACACTTCTGAGAGTTAGCCCAGTTCACACACAGGCTGAAGTCTACGTGATGTGAGGAGTATATTTTCCAGTGATTTCTGGTATGGTTTAGTGGTGCGAACACAGGACTAAGAGGCAAGAACTCCTGTAATCCCATCTCTGACTGCCTTTCTGGCACTGGGTAAATCATTTTAAGGGATGCTATCAATTTTGAAATCTAGTCAGTATTAAAAAGAGTAAGTATGTTTGTACAGCACCTAGTGCAATAAAAATACAATTAATTAGTTTCAGATACTACACCTGCTCCTGTGTCCCCTTGCCAATATTGGTGGGTTTTATAATCATATAAGTTTTTTTCCAAAGGCGCTTTCCTTTCTATGAAAATAAGCGCAAATGGGGAAACAGTGAAACTTACTGTACAGCAAGTGCTGTCAAATGCATAAGTTAAACAATGTGGGAAAAATAGAGAATCTTTTTCTCTAATCTCCTCCAATTATAGTGCTCTTCAGTGTTCAGACAAAGGCGTGTTATTTTTTTAAAGTTGATAGCGTCCCATACATCTCTTTACCTTTCTTTACCCGTCTATAGAATGGGGATGATAATAGCTGCAATTCCATGCGTGTGATGGGAGAATGTTGCCTAATGCTTGTGAAGATTTGGACCAGGAAAATTGCTGCCTCGTACATTGTAATGTGCAAAACTAGACCAAACAGCTTTTCAGTGTTTCTAGAATCCTTGCTTTTCCCTGGTGATAGTCTCTTCTGTTTTGCATTATTTCTTTGCATGGTTGCTCAGTGACATATTGTATACTTGGACTATTAAGCCACTGTCATAGAATCATAGAATATCAGGGTTGGAAGGGACCTCAGGAGGTCATCTAGTCCAACCCCCTGCTCAAAAGCAGGACCCATCCCCAATTAAATCATCCCAGCCAGGGCTTTGTCAAGCCTGACCTTAAAAACTTCTAAGGAAGGAGATTCCACCACCTCCCTAGGCAACGCATTCCAGTGTTTCACCACCCTCCTAGTGAAAAAGCTTTTCCTAATATCCAACCTAAACCTCCCCCACTGCAATTTGAGACCATTACTCCTTGTCCTGTCCTCTTCCACCACTGAGAATAGTCCAGAACTATCCTCTCTGGAACCACCTCTCAGGTAGTTGAAAGCAGCTATCAAATCCCCCCTCATTCTTCTCTTCCGCAGACTAAAAAATCCCAGTTCCCTCAGCCTCTCCTCATAAGTCATGTGTTCCAGACCCCTAATCATTTTTGTTGCCCTTCGCTGGACTCTTTCCAATTTATCCACATCCTTCTTGTAGTGTGGGGCCCAAAACTGGACACAGTACTCCAGATGAGGCCTCACCAATGTCGAATAGAGGGGGACGATTACGTCCCTCGATCTGCTCGCTATGCCCCTACTTATACATCCCAAAATGCCATTGGCCTTCTTGGCAACAAGGGCACACTGCTGACTCATATCCAGCTTCTCGTCCACTGTCACCCCTAGGTCCTTTTCCGCAGAACTGCTGCCTAGCCATTCGGTCCCTAGTCTGTAGCTGTGCATTGGGTTCTTCCGTCCTAAGTGCAGGACCCTGCACTTATCCTTATTGAACCTCATCAGATTTCTTTTGGCCCAATCCTCCAATTTGTCTAGGTCCCTCTGTATCCTATCCCTGCCCTCCAGCGTATCTACCACTCCTCCCAGTTTAGTATCATCCGCAAATTTGCTGAGAGTGCAATCCACACCATCCTCCAGATCATTTATGAAGATATTGAACAAAACCGGCCCCAGGACCGACCCCTGGGGCACTCCACTTGACACCGGCTGCCAACTAGACATGGAGCCATTGATCACTACCTGTTGAGCCCGACAATTTATTGTATGTAATTTCCAGTCCAGCATAGTATAGAATCATGACAGAGCAGAAGGATTAACAAGCTCCACTTCACACTAGTTAAGTTTAACTCAGCTTTTCTTAAATGCTATTTCTGCTGGTGAAACCAACTCCATCATGTTTCCTGGCAAGAGAATGTGAATGGTTCCTCTGCTGTACCAAAGACAGCAGTGCAAGGAGTTTTAGAAGTCTTTGCATGGTAGTGCTCTGTATTTGCACTGCTCTATCCTTTATACTGACCACCTTCTCCTCCCATTCCTTCCCTGTCTCACCTACTGTGAGTGACTTCAGCTCATTGCAGTACATCTGCTGTCACACACCCCATTAATCTTTATGTCCCTTCATCCTCAACCACAGGTGCATGTATAGTGTGCAGTCAGTGCACTCTATTTAGTTAGCGTGGACCACTCAGGTACAGTAAACACTCCTGCCTTCACTACACAGAGTACTGACTGGCCCTGCATGTACCATGTTTACTCAATATACTACTTTGCTGGCTCTGGTGGGAGTGTTTCCTTCCGTCATGGTTAACTCTAGTAGCTCAGACGTGAATCTGGGTCAGTATTGTGGGTGTGGTTCCTCTTTAGTAGAGTGAAAGCAGCAATTCAGCTATCCTTGAATTGTAAAAATGTGAGAGTTGGGGAAAAATTAAAGTCCTCCTTTGTGAATCACATGGTGGAGCCCGGCTCTGATAATGTGCTTTCAAATAGGAAGGGAGAGAGGACAATATGGGAACAAAGATCTACTGCACAACAGGAAGAGGAGAATCATGTCCTGTTTCTTTTTACCTTGGGGTGGATGGTGTTCTTTGAACTCTAAGGATCTTCTTCCCCTGCACCATGGTGACTAACCCTCCAGTTGATGAGGGGTGGATGCAGCATCTCCTAGCATCCATCAGCACTACCAGGAGAAGGGGGACAAATGCTCCTATTGCTCTATTCTACACACGCTTCTTTCCCAGTTCTGCCAATCTTGCCTGGGCATTCTCTACCTCTGCATCCTCAGTGACACAATCTCCACTTCCCCAACACCGAAAAGGAAATAAATCTCCCATGAGTAAAAACAACAGACCAACCTAGAAAGGGAAACGTGGTAACGTGGGAACTGTCTCCTTAACTTAAATATTGCCCCTCTCAGCAGCAGCGCAGTGCCAAGAAACCTAGGATTAGGCTTTTGATGAATATGGCTGTAGATATAATAGAGACACACTCATTTTGCATTTTTTTTTAGGCTATAATGCTGCTGATTCCTGCTTTCATGTTAATTGGATGGGCTGGTAACGCGATGGTGCTGAGCGCTGGACTGTTGCTCTATTCTTTTGGTGAGCTATTCAGATAGTTCCCAATAGATACTGAAGTCTAAGTATGGCAAATCAACTTCATAGATTTCCTCACCCTGTTTAATAAAGATGTACTTCAGGCTTCATGGAATAGGTAATAAAAGTTGACTTTCTTGCTTATAAAACCTGGAAGGAATCGCAGCTCTGGGTTATTCTGATGCTAATTGTACCCCTAGAAGTTGTCATGGTGCCGTCTGTAAATGTCACCAGCACTCATCTTGTCTCAGCTGACTGGGGAGCATTTCAGATTCTTTTTCTCTCCCAGACCTAGAGACAACTTGTACATTAAATAAAAATACCCCAGCTTAGTAAAAGGCAGGCAGTTTTGCTGTTCAGAACTGCAACAGCTGCATTATTTATTACACCTTGGAGGCTGGGCTGAGGAGAGCTGCATAACTGTCTGTCGGAGCAGGAATGAGAAGCGCTGTATATAAACACTCTGATTTATGCTACAACACAGTCAAGGGAGGACTTAGAAGAGCAGAAAATTATACTGTTGACTGCCTTGCTAACCACAGGTGGGGAAGGTTGGGACAACACAATCTGTCATTTATGAAGAAAAGTGCAGAAGTGTGTGTGCATGGACATGTATATGTTTAAAAGGAAGTAATTTTTGCAGATTCAGGCCTCCATTCAGGAAAGCAATTAAGCATGAGCTTAGGTCTGTCCCTATTTGGAAAAGCACGTAAGCACGTGCTTGACTTCAGTGGGACTTAAGCACCTTAAATCTTTTCTTCGACAGGCACCATAAGATGTTCCCAAAAGAGTTAACATTATTACAACAACAGGATATTCTCTTTTGAATGGAAGGGATACATTTTATAATGGGTACAAAATTTTAAATCCCTGAATTAAAAACAAAAGGTTTCCTATTTTAGGAAGAGTCTGTTTGCCAGCTTGCTTGTCTAGAGATAAGTGTATATGAAAAATTAACAAATCATTCAGATTCACTGGAGGATGCCTAGCTTCTGCCATCTGATTGTCCTTTCCTTGCTGGGAAGTATTTTGTATGCTACAGCTCTTCCTTGTTGGGAGAAAAACAGTCTGTTTCAGTAAGAGGGCAGTTCTCATTGTTAGATCTTGGCTGTTGTGTGTAGTTTGGGCTCTGTGGGCTAGCATATTTTCTCACTAGACTTGGCATCTGCATACTGCATTGTAGAACAATATGGTTGCTTTTATCAACTTTATACACAAGTACTATACACTTATATGTCTCAGAGGACTCTTCATGATTCCACACATGGCAATCTCACTGTGCATGTGATGTATGAAAGATTCCCTCTCCCACTACACCTGACAAGATGATAGATATCTGGAAAACTGCTAGTTAGCTGAATAGAATGTAACTGTGACCTTTATGCCCCTTCCCTCTAGGGCTCTCAGGAAGAAAGACTGTAATATAAAACAGCTGCTGAGTGCTCATAGCCTTTACGGCTTCAAGAGTTGTTTGTGTAGGTTGGCTTTGTGGGGGTGTTTTTATTATTAAATTGAATGAAAACTTATGATTCATTGTTGGTATAATGCTCTAGGGCTCCACATTTTTCTGTGCAGTAGTAACCAGTGTGGCTGCATTTCTAGCTATCCTTGCTGCTTTGAGCTCTCTGCTGTTTAGTGCTATTCTAACCAACTCTTCCATCTTTTCCAGCTGCTGCCATTGTTGTTCCTTGTTTGTCAGCAGTGGTGTCAGGCTATGGTAAGTGGCTCTTCACTTGTTTGAGGGGTAGCACTTGTCTATACAAAGCTATCTTTAACTGAAACGGTGCAAATACAAAATTCAGTTCCACTTAACAGCCATTTGCTGCTGCAGAAATATGCATTTGGTGCTGGAACCTGGACTTTCAGAACTGACATGGGGTTACACGAGTTAGATTTATAATGTACCAAAAGCCTGTCCTCAGCTCTAAGTGCATTTGACAAAAGCTAAATACTATCAATTAAAAGTAAAGGCATTAGCTAATGCATCCCCACAAGCCATGCTGTTCTCATCTACTCGAAGTGACAAAGGCATGAATAGCAGTAGCAAGGTTACAAACTCCTGGTGGTGGTGGTGGTGGTGGGGGGGGGCTTTCTAGACACTGATGCTCTGTGACAATTTAACTGCAGCTGGGGACCCAACAATCCGGGTACCCTCAAATGCAGTATCTTGTAACAGGTGGGACAATCAAGTAAGGAGGACGCCATATCTTCTGGTTGCTTCCTTCAACCTGCCAGCATTGCCTTGGTCTTATCAGGCTTGAACATCAGCTAGCTAGCTCTCATCCATGCCCTGTTCCCTCTCAGACCCTGGTGCAGGTGTTTGACAGCACTGGTTCGGTCAGGTGAGATAGAGATACAAACCTAGCTATCAAATGGCATGCTGAATGTGCCTCTGCCCGTACCACCCTGCAGGCCTCATGGACTCATTGCATAAAGAGGATACTAGATGGAACAGTATGGAACACCACCCTCAAGCAGGAAGAGAAAATGCCCAACACTGGGAACTCTGGAAACAGTGAGCAAGGAAGGAACAAAGTCACCTGAGAGCAAGTCTGCCCACTTCTACTGTAGGCAAATCGCAAACACTTTGTGAGCAGCGATGTCAGATCTAACACTCCTGGCATCTTCATCCATTGCAAGGAAATCACCTACCAACATCACTATTGCTGTATCTTCTGCGTACTCAGGCTTGTACCCAAATTGATAGGGTTAAAGATATCTGAGGCATCTAGGTTCCTGCAGAGTTCACTCACCACCACCTTCTCTCTAATCCTAACCCAAAATAGAAGATCAGGAAGAGGACAATTGATTGTTGGTTTCTTGAACTAAGGCTGCACAAAAGCCTCCTTAAGGAGAGCAGGCTGCTGATCTCTCTAAAGAGAAGCACTGACCATCTCTGCCAGCAGTGGAACGAGTTCTTTCACGCTGGTTTGATCAGCAAGGAAAAACATGGGTTCAAAGCACTGGTTGTTTGTTTCATAATACTCTTGCACAAAATACACAAAGAAACCATAGCTGCCGTATCACGCACTGAAGACTGACCCCTTCGTTCCATTACAGCCTCCAGTATTAGTAATGGTTGCTTAGGGATAATAATAAGACAGAAAATGCTGTTTCTTATTATATTGACTTGGTGCAGTTTATACTCTTATCTGTGTATCTACATATTGACATGTGCATGTATCATTAACCTTTCTTTTTAAAACCTCGTCTTTTATATTTACTGATCCCGATAATTTCTCTACCTAAATCTGTTAAAAACAAAAAAGATGTAAAAATTCATTCTCTAAGAAGGAGAACATGAAGCTGTTGAGAACAGTGAAGAGCAGTATTAGCTTCTGTGAGGTTCTCTGTGCAATGAAATGCTGTTTTGGCACTGAGCTGCAGTATGTGAAAGCTGAGGAACAAGCACTCACAGCAAGAGCGATTAATTATATTTTCCCAACGAAGAAGTCATGTTCAGCAACTACTGTCACCTCCTCAGTGGAGAGGAAAAACTACTAAGGAAGCAGAGTGCTCAGTGGATGGGGAGTGAGTGGGCTGTGAGTGGTATAAAACAGCAAATCTGACATGCACAAAAACCAGGATTCAAGTGCAGGGGGAAAAAAGGTCTTATTCAAAGAACTAACTAATTGGTGTGACACTTTTCCTTGCACAGGCTCAGCCAGCCAGAAGGGAACAGTAATGGGAATTCTGAGGAGCCTGGGGGCCCTAGCAAGAGCTCTGGGACCAATCTTGTCAGCAGCAGGTAAGCAGTGCATGCTCCTGCACCACCCTAAGCAATATAACATGTAATTCTCTGGCTCTTTCAGCCTGGCAACATTTAGAAAGTTCCAGGGAAGGGGCGATAGGGAGAAACAGGTGGGACATGACAATGGGAATGTCGAGATGACTGAGTAGTAAATTGCATGTCTGAACATCCCTAACTGTTGCAAGTTAAGGGCCAAGTTACCCCCACATGGGGGTCTCCCATTGACTTTAACAGGAATCGCTCACACATGGATCAAGCTACTCAAGATGGTCTTTTAACGGACTTTTAATGGCTCGGTCAGCTGTGCTGACCAGAGCTGTCAGGATCCATTTTCGACCAGGCATTCCGGTTGAAAAACCAGATGCCTGGCAACCCTAAGTTCAGCTGACTAAGGGTTGGGCTATGCAGTGCAGCCACTTGGGGTGGAACCTGGTGTCTGAAACCCAATGAGGGGAGAGGGTCGTAGGGGTTCCCATATTTAAGCTCCCAAAAAGAAACCCAGAGATACGGTAACCTTAGTCGCAGAGCCCTGGGTCCTGCCCAAGCAAGACTGTCAACACTGCTACTCCTAGCCCCACTGAGCAAGCAAGAGCCAGAGTCAGTTAAGCTGTGGTTTGGACTCGCTGCTGTGGGTTTTTTGCTTCCAGCTGCAGTGTCAATGTATAGGGAGGTCTAACAGGTCCAGAGTAGGAGGCAGAGGCGCCTTGAGTCTAAGCCTGGCTCCGACAGATTCCGCCCATCCAGTGTTTAAATGCACAGAAAAGTTTTTATGTAACCTATGTCCCCAATCAGCATCTCCTACTGGCTAGCTTAGGCAGCTCCCCACCTGACATGCTGGTGCTTGTGAATCATAGTCTGTAGTGCCTGTCTCTTCCCAGTTATTGTACAGGGAGCCTCAGGGCCTAGCTCAGCTTCGTGGAATGCCATGTTGTTCCTGTGATTTTCTACCAGCCTCAACATTAGGCTTTGTGACATTTAATACTGAGTCCTTCCATGAGTGCAGGGGCCTGGACTCAATGACCTCTTGAGGGCTAAAAGAATAAGATATGGAAAAGCAGTGAGGCCACAGATATTGCTTACTATAAGTAATTAGGCTGGTGCTTGACTAAGAACATCCTGTGTGGGGCACCTTAGTTGACAGGAGCACTTAGCAAATAGCAGACAAGCTAATTATTTGAATGGTATGGCTCCAAATTTCTTAAGTGTATCAATTGCGTACTTCCATTTGCTTCCACCGAGAAACAGTGTGTCTCATCTGTCAAAGCCCAAAGGGAAGGGCGGAGATGTGACTGGGGCAAGTATAGCTGTGCTTTGCTACTAATCATGCAGTTTTCATCCCCTTCTGCCATGTTCAGATTTTTTCCTTGGGAGGGACGGGGGCCGTGGGAGAGTAGGGAGAAGGAAATCAGTCAGTTCTGGCTAGATCCATATATACCATCTGATACCATGAAGGTAGAAGATTTAATACTTACTTGATCTCAGCTTAAAACATAGGTATTGTAAAGGCTTGAAGTGGTGGCAATTGAGGGTCAGTTGTTGTGGAGAGAAGGGGATAGCAGGAACAAGTGGTGGAGGATGGGATTCGGATGCAGGTACAAATACAGACTGTGTATAGTGAAGGGAAGAAACGAGTTTAGGAGCAGATGCTCGTTAGGAAGAAGCTGACAGCAGCAGCTTGCATGTATGGATCCTGCTTCTCTCACATGGGCCCCATTGCCTTCTTTCATAACTGATGTCTTTCTGCACCCCCTCACGCTCTTGCTGATGTGTTCCTTCTGGCTCTCAGCTGCTGGCTGTCTGCCAGCCTCAAGTTCCTGCTAAGTGCAGCAGGAGTGGAGGTAGCTCCGACTGTGGAATTAAATGGTTTGGAACTGAGTTAACTAATTGGCTTCCAGTGAAATCTAAACAAGACAAAGTAAGGGAGGGTGGGTTGGGTAACAGCAGAACAATTGTCTGTGGCTGTAGAAAGTGAAAAGAATCTACCTAATTTTAAAACTTTCCTTTTGAAAAATCATTGTTTGTCTAGATAGTGTAACGTAGTTACATAAGAACGGCCACACTGGGCTAGATCTACCATTGGTCTGACCCAATCATCTGACAGTATGTACAGAACAGGGCAGTTGAAGTGATCCATCCCTGTCTTATGACCTATAACATGCAACTACTCAAATTTGTACCAAGGCTGCACAGGAAGTCACTTTGAAAAAACCTTTTTAATGTGTACAATAAAGATAGCCCCCCAAAAACTAAATATCTTATTTCTTTTGCAGTTTATTGGCTGGCAGGAGCTGAGGTTTGCTTCACTGTTTGTGCAGTTTTGTTCCTGCTTCCCCTCATTCTTCTTGGTTACATGAAGCAGCAAACAAAGGAGGAATAACCAAAGAGTGGAGCAACATTATGGCTATTACAGAACTACTCATGTCTAAGGGACTTCTAAAATGGTGGAGAGTCAGCTGGCAAGAAGCAATTTAAAATGGAACAACACTGTGTTTTGATTTGCTGGAAGGCCAACTCAAATTCCATTATGCAATACTCACCAGCATATACACCATTGTCACAAAATTTTTTCTTACACACACCCCTTAATTCTCAAGGAGATGGAAACCCAGCTGAAGTTATTCTCTCCAGCACTGCCTGTGAGCCAGTTTGATGAGGTTTGAGATCAGAAATATCTGATGCAAGTGTGTGTCATTCAGTAAATTGTATTCCTGCTACATCAAATGGTGAGATCATACCAGCTATATGGGCAGAAAAAGGTTGAATTCAGCAAGCTGAGACTCACTCCACAACAGAATTTCGTGCTTTAATTAACTACAGTTCCCAATCAGATGCAGCATGTAAAACACCATCATTTCTCACAGACTCATGTGCACAGTATAATGTTTTTTTACATATCCTTGCTGTGCCCTTTTCATTTTAATCACTGGCTGCTCTGACAGAACATGGATTAGCAGAGTTTTCAGGCAGCTGCATAACGGGGAAATTGATCAAGACCCTAGCCACCTGAATTGGTTCATGGTGAGAAGATACAACCCCTCCCCCATTTTGTGAGGGTCATATTGAGATTATTTTGCCAAACCCTTTGCACAGCCCCCTTTAGTGGAATTTGTATCTAGTGCCTTAAACTATGGATGGTTTTTTTTGGGGGGGGAGGAGTTAGTATCCTGAGTTTCATAAGACCTGAGAGAGCCCGCTATCAATCTTGACTCTATTCCTATGGTTTTGCTTAGGGAGCATAAATGAACAGGTGGCCTGACTGTTATATACAATAGCATTGGAAAAGTGTGTTAGCTACATTTTATACGCCTAATATTTTGTGTAACAGGTATTTCAATACTGAGCATTTACCAAATATTTGTATTTTGCACTACAAACAGTTCATTGCAAACTGGGCTACTGCAGTTAGTGTGGTTAGTAAGATGCACCATAATAAGATGCATATTTTTAGATTGTCCTTTTGTTAGTCAATCATTGCCCTACATAAAGCTCTAGCTGACTGCACAGGAATGCGGGGGGGAGGGGTCTCCCTGTGTTCAACTTCATGTTGGCATGCAATATGCTAAGGCCATTAATAAAGGAGAAGTGAGACCTTTTTGTTTTGTCTTAACTCACAGTTCTTAGCCTGTTGCTTAGGTAACCCCAAAAGGTTTAATTAGGGCTTGTTTCCACTGCAAAATTATACTCATTGGTCACTATTGTAAAGAACCTGATTAACTGGCACAATGCTGACCATGATTTGCCCTTGTCTACATGGGCTTCCGTGTTATGGTCAGCCGCACGTTAGTTAACTTGATTGTTCAAACAAGGGAAAACTTTGCAGTGTAGAACAACCCCATCCATTTAGGAAAGTAACCAGAGGTTTAGAAAGTGTGTCTTTCTCGCTTCTCCATGTGCCATCTCAATCACTGCAACCAGAGCTATCCACTAATAGGTCTTTGTCATCTTCTGCTTGTCTTGCACAGGAGATGGGATGAAAGAGACCTAGTGGGTCACTCTGTCCAAGTACAGTCACTTCAGAGATGGTTTCCTAACCCTACTTCCCCATCAGATACCTTAGTTTTTGTTAAACCCAATGGGAGCCCAGGCTATATGGTAAAACTAACTGATCTTAAAATGTTGTAGGCAATGAAGGTTTCTGTGGTATACAGTGTATTCTGGGCTCATCTGTGACTCAGAAGTCCACAGTTCCCTAAGTTTGACAGTAGAGAAGCTCACTCCTAAAGGATATCAAAGTAGAAAAACCTGAGACACACAAGTGGCTGGGTGGAGGTGGTGTACTTATTTGTATCTTAAAGATTTGGGTCTATTAGGCTCTTGTTTTGCCCTATTTTGCTCACCCTCATAAACAACTCATAGGAAGAGTGGGATTGCTTTAGCATGGGAGTGGGACAGTGAGGACCTAATTCCTTATCAGTGGAGTAGTTTCTACTCCCTCTTGCACATCACTGTGCAGTCTGCTTGGCTTTAACACATAGATTAATGAAAAAACATGGTAGATCTCTCTGTAAGTAATATAACATGCATATCTTTCATTCTGAAGGAAACTGAAGCACTTCAGACTGCATATAGAAGGATCTTTGGAATACAGCCACCAGGGAGAAGACTGCCAGCTAGTTACTTCCTTAACACTACACAACCATTTTTAGTAGGGGATGTGAAGAACAGCTTGGCCAGTGGAGGCAAGGGAACATTTAGATTGGCTAAATGTTACCCAAGTGAGAATTTGGGTAACATAACAGAACTAACATCCCTACTCATAAGTAGTGTTAAGGGAATTTTGATGACAAAAAGCAGTGATGGCCAGTCTTTCTTCAAGAAGATCTTCAGAAACACACTGACCCATAGCAGGAAATTGGTTCAATAGTTTCAGAGGAAAGAGTGCCGCCTACATTACATCCTAACACACTTGAGTTATTCTCAACTGTCTCCCATCCAAGGCCTGACAGTGCTTAGCTTGACTTCTGACAAGATCATAGCCTGAAGCGGTGCTATTGCAGACATAAAACTTGAACCGGTAAATGAATATGTGAACCCAAACCAATATGAGAGGTGCCCCAAACAAATACTGCACCTGCTCAAGGAACAGAACTTTGGGTACCAAAATGAATCTTTTGGTAGGTTTTACACTCTTATGTAATATGGGAAACAAAAGTAATCCAGAGAGTTCTTGTAAGTGTTTTAAGATTCACTTTTATTAAATGTCTCAATTTGAGCTTTTTTTTTTTTTAATCATTTCCTATTATGCAGGTTTTATTCCATTTTTTTTTAACAGCCCCAGAAAAAGGTTTCTGCAGCTTCTTGTTTGTCCCAAAATTTTATTTTGTATTTCTAGAGCCTTGGTTAAAAACAGAATTAGTGACTTTCACTAAAATAGTATTCCTGGTAAAGCCTAAAGAGTGATTGATAAAGGCAGAACATTTTCCCCCTGCCTTGGAAAATAACAAATTCTAAAGGACATGAGGATACTATGTTGCTTGTGAATCTACTCAGAAAGTAGAAAATGTAAATTTACAAGAGTGAAAAGCAGCTGTGCCCTCCCCCTAGCATTTCAGCAAACTATGTGGCATTTGTTCAGAGATTTCAAACCTCCAAACTACTGCATATAGATTGAGCATGAACTTAATATAAAGAATGAACTAAGCAGTGATCCCCTGTTTAATGAATGAGACTTCAAATGAGGATTCTTAGCTTTTTCACCTGAGCACATATTCCACCCTAGCTTTATCACTTTAAGGACAACTGTTTAATGAACAAGGTTAATCTAGTAGGTTATTAAAGCAGGCAGAATTATGCCAACCTGGAAGTGACCAGTGATCCTCCTGTTGCTCTCTCAGCTACACCAAATCCTCCAGAAGGACACTAACTGCAACATGAAGGAGGCTTTTTGTATTCTGTCTACATGTTCCCTCAATTAATGTTCAGACACGGATCGCTTTTAATGCTCGTCTCCGCTGCTTACTGTTACAGTCTCTGGCCAGAACATTAGACATCACAGTCTGGTCTGGAACTTTAACAGCAACCAGTTTACTATAACAAAATCCTAGGTACTTTTCTCAAGAATTTTTTTTTACCCATTCAATTAAAATGGTTTCAACACTATTCCCTAAGAGATTCTGGAAACTAAAACTGTACAACAGCTTTCAAAACAGACGGAAAAAGCTTACTCTTTTAAAGAAGAATTTTATTTGTGAGTAAAACTTAATGATACAACAAAGAAAGAAAAATACATGACTGTTTTCCCCCCACAGTGTGTAACCATACCTTACACAGCTAGATTTCATAGTGTAATACAAAGAATTGAAAGAACAAACTACAAAATTAGAATCAAAATCATTGCATATATGGTCAAAGATAAAAGGGAGGACTCCATTATTAACTGAAACATGTAGCAATTGCTTAGTAATGTAATTATGACCCTGGCAATAAAACACAATTTAGCAAAGTAAGATAAGTACTGTATGCTTCCTAGTATACAGAGGACATAAAAGGTTAGAATACAAGCTCAAAGCCGTTAGCGCCATGCAGTCCTTACTAGACATTATTGTTTAGGTGTCACTCTGAAGCAGTGATTTGCTGTTGCATCTAATTCCACCCTACTCTATGTATTCCAAAACAGAAGTCTCATTTCTGGTGTGTTAATTACTGCCACTAAACCTTTTCCTCCTTACCTGACAGTGCTATTGTCATATCTTGTAAATTTGTTTTCCTTTTACCACTTGAATTTGGTCCAAGTTTTCAATGCATCTGAGGCCTAATATAGGCTTTATTTTTGCATTAAAGCTGAACCTGTTCTACTACTCCAGTGGTCTCCAAAGAGGGGTGCGCCAGAGGATCCCAGGGAGTGCACAGCAGGAGGAGCGCCACTGTACGGCACTCCACCATTTCTTTTCTTCAGCAGCAGCTCTGCACGCCTGTGGCAGGTCTTTCCTCCTTTCTTCGGCGGCATGCCTGCGGTGAGGCTTCCCCTCTCCTTTCTTCAGCAGCACCGTGGGGGTGCGCGATCCAAAAACTTTGGAGACTACTGTACTACTCAATGCTTTCATACTGCACAAATTGCAAGGCATTCACTGTCTGCTATTTTTCTCACTATAAAACAGGTATTTTATATAATCTTATACGATACATCCATTATTGAATTTCATTTTAGTTATAGTCATTGCATGTAAGCCAACTTTTTCCTTTCATGGAGAAATCTTTGAATATTTTCTGCTGTTACAAATAGAAATGTGTCATTTGAACACTGACACTTGGAGCATCTTGGTTTATAACTGGGGTGAAAATTCATTAAGGTTTCTGGAAAGTTCACATGTGCAACAAATGAAGATGTTTTGGCTTTCAAAAAGATAAACTGAAGGTGGATCTCTGCATGTGCTCAGTGACAGAGAATCATGACAGTAACTAAAAGAGGATGGCAAATAAAAAGTGAAAGTGATTTTTCTGACTTTGCTACATGCTAAATGCTTATGGAAATCTGTAGTAAAAGTACCTCTAAGGATTCTGGGAGGGATTTCTGTTCCCGACTTAACTACTGCTGGCAACACAAAGCAAGAAACACAAGCTACAGTAAGTGAAAACAAAAAGAGTTAATATAAAAACATATGTTAAGCGTTCAGTGTAATGTGTTTACATTTTTATAAGGGGAGGGAGTGAAGATGCAAATGTGGCTTATATGCAACAGATTCGTATCTGCACCCAGGGAAGTTTTATCAAAACAATGAAACGTGCGCTGAAGACCCAATCCAAAACTGTCCATGCTCTAGATCACCAATTAAAAGTTTCCCAAAGTCTAACACACAATTGTTTTCAACCTGTATCTAAAGACCAAACTGCTATGCAAGTGATTTCTGATGGTCTCTGATTTTGGTTGGGGTCTGTAACATATATTTCACAATACTGCATTTATTAGAAAAACTGAATGCACAGTATCAGCAGGAAACACCATCACCAGTTCAGTCCTCAGAAACCACAAGGTTAAGTTTAAGTTCCAGCTATATCACAAAACAGAATATGGGTGAAAGACAGCTTTTCTTGTTGTTATTGGGAGGGGTGGGGGTGGCAGGGAGAAGACAGTAGGGGTAAGGTATGGATAGTCTCAAAGCCTTACTATAACGTGATCTGTAAGCACAGATTGCAGAAGCATACAGCTCAGTTCAAGAATGTGCCCCCTCTAAAATGTAAACAAGCATCCTCTCTAAAATGCAATATTTAAAAAAGAATCCACTTGTGACCGATGAGTACAACATTGGAAAAGAGCACGTTCTGGAGTGAGCAGATACTGCATTGTGAACGTGGTCGGTCAAAAATACTTGTGTTCATACATAAAGCAGTGTGGGCTTTAAATTAAAAACAGTGGTTCAATGTCTTCCACATGGAAGCCATTTAATTTTGTTTACAAATTAAGGATCAAATCTATGATTTGCTGCTGAGAGCAGAGGTTTAGCACCTTTCTGCACGTTAATTTCCTGTTATAACCTTAAACAATCAAGCTATAACTTGAGGGGTTGGTTGGTTGATTTGTTGCATTCCTTTACATAAGACAAAACACTCAGTACAATCTGGTACATTCTAGTGGTTAATGAATTTAGATTTTAAAATATGACAGTGTTTCTGCAGCGCATCAGGCCTTCAGGAGTCACTCTTCTTTTTGTTCTTCTTCAGGAAGGAAGGAGTGCGGAACTTCTTTTTCTTTTTGGATGGGGATTTCCCTGGAGATTCGTCACTACCTGGGTCGGCTGCTGTCCCCTCCTCAGTTGTTGGTGTTGTTGCCTCTTCAGCAGGTTGGGACTGGAGCTCTTGATTTTCTGTTGCAGGTGACTCAGTCTGGCTTTTGGTCAGATCTTCGCTGCACCTTTCTTCTTCCTCCTCCTCCTTTCCGAAGGTTGGGAACCCGAGTGCTTCTGAAGGCTCATCAGGGGTGAGGTCTGGAAGGGTTTGCTTGAAAGTTGCAGCATCACTGTCATCTTTGTAAGTCTGCTCCTGGAGTGTCTCTAATGGATGGATTGATATGAAATATTTAGTTAAATAGTGTGCTGGTCTCAAACACATTAAGGTGAAGCTACTGTACAGTAAGTGCTCTGTGTGAAAATCTAGCTCATTTAACTTATGTAATGCTTTTGGAATCTGTCTATTCTACTTTACCTTTGGGCACAGAGATGTAGGTGGAATATTCAAAAGGTTATTTTCAACTTCCTGCCAGACAGCAGATAAAGTTGAATCCAACCATAATGGTCTAAAGTGCCAAGAGAATAAATATCAAGGCTTCATAAATAAAACAGTAATGTAACTACATTTGAAAATGATGCTGAGGATTTTTAGCACAGTGAGCAGGGAATTAAACCTACAATTTTCATTGGCATTAATGAGCTATTGTCACTAGGCTGCCAATTTTTAAAAGTTTTAATTTGTTGGGATGGAGCAAATTACATAAACATCAGACCTATGGCTTGATGTACGAGAATCTCACTAATTCTCATATTGCCAGGCCTTATAATAATCCCAGTATTTCCATGGAGCTTCTCAGAGAAGATTTAACAAGAGACAGCTTCATAGTGAGGTCTGCTATTGTAATGTTTTCATTATCTTGACCAGATTTATTAGTGTGTTATGAGGTCTTATAAATAAAATCAGTATAACCTGTCAAATTAAATTAGCTAAGCACGTTTTGTGATGCAGCCTTTTATATCACATGGGTTCACTTTGCGTGAATTAATCTCTGTGCAAAGCATGAGCCATAGCTTAAATGGGGCTAAAGTGGTACATAGGCCTTGCTATGGCCCTGTCCACATTACTCACTAATCTACAGTGGACCTCAGTCATTGGTGAGATTTAGTGACACTCTCCTTTTAAATATTAAATATTTAAATATACCATATTGAGGTTTGCGAGCTGCGAGAAAATAGAGGCAACAATTTTTAATTTTTAAAAATTCAAAAATTGAAGATCTGTTACAGTTAAGAGAACAATTTGGGTCAGAGGATTAGTTTTATGTTCAAGGCTTTGAGAGGTGATTACAACAATCTACAGAAAGTACGAGTGTCTCTTTAATGAGATTGTGTCCTTTATTCCTGCAGGATTGTACTGAAAATTCCTCACACTGTGTCTTAGAAGACATTGTTCTGTGAATGTGTGATATATATTTGCCTAGAATAGTGTGAACTTCTGTTATGTTAGACCCACAATAACCACTTAATACTCAATATCAAGCCAAATGCTCAGAATGGTAAAGTTAGAAGTTTGAAATTGTGTTATGATGCAGACAGGATTTAAAAGCAGGGTAAATGACAAAGCCATTAGGTATGTTATGAGCTGCCTCATGAGGCGTTAGTCTGATTAACCCTTTATGACCATTTTACAGAAGTTCATTTACAGTCCATCACCAGCATTGCTCTTTTCATCATTACCACCTTTCTAGTCATGATTTTTATTTCTTCAGGGATTAAAGTGGAAGGCATTAATCAGACTAATTTCTTAGTGCATGTACCGCACCTGATTTTCATGTAGTTGGACTTTTATTTATAAAAAAAAAAAAAAGGAAGGACCATCAATAGTTTGGATTATTCCTGAAATAAAAGCATAGGAAGCTACTGGCATTTAAACAGCCTTTGGCACTCTACGAAGCATTACAGCTACATAAAAATAATTTTAACTGTCCAAGACAGTTATCCCATCCAGCCTCTGAAATTGTCACTACATCGTTTAGTAAGATGGAATCACTGTACACTGGAATGAAACATGGATCTCTGAATTTAGCTCAAAGATGGGCAAGTTTTTAATCAGAATAGAGAACTCCTCAAATTCTACATCAGATAAAGGAGAACATCACACAACGTGTAAGAGACTTGTTATTTTGCTCAGTGATTTTAGTACATCCATCGGTGAGGTTTTCCAAATTATATCTTCTACCAAAAACAATTTCAGAGACAACAACATGACAATACTTGGAAATTTAAAGATCTATTCTAGAACTAATAGCACAAACACATACTATGTGCAGTAATACCATGAAACCTTCTGTCTGCAGCTTTGGCCTGAATGGAACTCTGGAGGTAAAGTGGGGTTTTTTATACACACACAGATGCTAGAGAGTTACCACCATGGAAATACACTTTTCAAAATTATATTCTTTAAGTATGGTTGTAGTCAGAAAACTAAGTAAAAAATAGACAGTTACCTTTTCCGTAACTGGTGTTCTTCGAGATATGTTGCTCATGTCCATTCCATATTAGGTGTGTGTGCTCACCATATGCACCAGTGCAGGAAGTTTTTCCCCCAGCAGAATATGTAGGGAACTGGCTCTGGTGCCTCCTGGAGTTGCACCAGCATGACATAGTATAAGGGGCGCCACCAGCTCCCCCACCCTCAGTTCCTTCTGCTGGAAACTCCGACAGCGGGGAAGGAGGGTGGGTCATGGAATGGACATGAGCAACACATCTTGAAGAACACCTGTTATGGAAAAGGTAACTGTCTTTTCTTCTTCTAGTGCTTGCTCATGTCCATTTCATATTAGGTGACTCCAAAGCAGTACCCCTGGAGGTGGATAGCAGTTCATGGACATGTAGGTTGCAGCACAGCTCTGCCAAACCCAGCGTTGTCCCTGGCCTGCTGAGTGATGGCGTAATGAGCGGTAAATGTGTGGACAGAGGATCACGTTGCGGCTCTACAGATGTCCTGGATAGGGATCTGCGCCCAGATGGCTGCCGAAGATGCCTGAGCTCTCATTGAGTGGGCTCTGACAATTGGCAGCGGTGGCCGAACCCCTGCCAGGTTGTAAGAGGTCCTTATGCATGAGGTGATCCAATTGGAAACCCTCTGCAAGGACACCAGCTGACCCTTCATCCTATCTGCTGTAGCAATGAAGAGTTGAGTGGATTTATGGAAAGGCTTGGTACGTTCTAAGGAAAAAGCCAAGGCCCTCCGGATGTCCAGAACATGAAGATGCCTCCCTTTCACTGGTCTTGTGCGGTTTGGGATGGAACACTCGGAGGAAGATGTCCTGATTCATATGGAAGGTGGAGACACCTTTGGCAGGAAGGCCAGGCTGCAATTGAACCTTATCTTTGTAAAAGACCATGTACGGTGGTTCTGAGGTCAAGGCTTTAATTTCTGAGATCTGTCTTGCTGACGTCACCACCACCAGGAACATGACCTTCCGTGATGGATGGGAAAGGAAGCAGGAGCCCAGCGGCTCAAAGAGCTCGCCAGTGGACTTAGAGAGGATTAAGTTAACATCCCACTGCGGGACTAGTCTCTCCAGCCCTCTCAAGAATCTGACCATCATGTTATGGGAGATCATCATCTGTCCTTGGATCAGGTAACCACCCCGCTACACCCCCCCCCTCAAAATCCCCCCGCTTGGGGCAAGGGGGCACTCGTGTCTTCAGGCCCCCAGAGCCACCCCTCCAGGGCCGCCCTTCCAGGGTCACCCGTCTCACCTCCGAAGCCTCCCAGCCACAGGTCATCTCCCGGGTCTGGGCCTCAGCCTATCTGCAGGCCTGCTCCGCGGCCTCTAGCCGGACCTGCAGGTCCGGGTACCCCAGGCCCTCTACCCTTAGGGTCTGGGTTCCCACGGCCACCTTCTCTGCCCCCACCTGGGTCCCAGCCTCCTGTGGGGTCCAGTCCATCTGGGTCTCCTGGTGGACAACTGGCCTGGCGACGGTCTGGGTCCTGACTCCTCACGGGGTTCCCCCCGCCCTGGATGCTGCCACCACTTTTAGCCCATCCAAGCTCGCAGGCATTTCCCTCTGCATTTGCCCACTGCCAAGGGGGCAGTCCTTCTTTAGGTGGCCCCTCTCCCAGCATCCAAAGCAGGCTCCCCGCCTCCTTGCTGCCCGGGGCATCCTATGGTTCCTTTGGGGTCCCATCCCCTTGCCAGGACCAACATGGACCTCTTGTGTTGGGCCTGGACATATCCTCCACACATGGCCCAATCGGCCACAGGCCCAACAACTTAGCCGCCGCCTGGGTTTCTTCACCTGTCAAGCCACACACGGGACCTCTTCTCCCTTCTGGGGCTGCGGATCCTTGCCCCCACTCCGATAGGGACAGTCTTGTTTTAAATGCCCCACCCATCCGCAGGCGTAGCAAGTCCTGCGCCCATCCACAGGCTTCCTGGCATTGGCACTCCGCTTCCCGTCCTGCTGGCGGTTCCTCCAAAACTCCCCGCTACAGGGGGGTAGAAAGGAACTGGAGGGTATAACCCTGTTCCACTGTGCTGAGAACCCAGCGGTTGCAAGTTATAGCGGTCAGAGACTACTGGGAAAGATGGATCCAGGGAATAGTCTGGTAGGTTCCCCTCAGGTGCACCCTCAAAATGACCATTTGGCCCCCTGCTTATTATGGGTCGAGCCCGACAGGGCCAAGAGTGGAGGTGGGTGGCTTGGGCAGCGCTTGTAACCCGTGGCTCGTTTATGGGGCTGATCCCTCCAAGGCTGGCTCCCCTGGCCCTGAGGCTGCTGCAGTTTGAACTGCTTACGTGTTGGGGCTGGGACGTAGAGACCCAGGGTTTTCAGGGTGGTGCAGGAGTCTTTGAGGCCATGCAACTTGTTGTCTGTTTGCTCCGCAAATAGGGCCCCGCTGTCGAAGGGCAGTTCCTGCAATGACTGCTGAGCCTCGATGGACACCCAGAGAGGAGCAACCAGGAGACTCGCCACATGGAGATAGCAGAAGTCATGGTGCGGTCAGCAGCATCTGACGCCGCCTGGAGGGCCAACCTGGTCGCAGTAGTGCCCTCATCGAGGATAGCTTAGAACACCTTCTTGGAAGTCTTGGGGAGCAACCCTTCAAACTTGGCCGTGGCTTGCCACATATCGGCCAAGGAGGGCTTGGTGGTTGGCCACTCTCAGCTAAAGGCTGAAGACGAATAAACTTTATGTCCAAAGAGATCCAGCCTCCTCGAGTCTTTATTTTTGGGGGTGGCCCCAGGTTGTCCTTGCCTCTGCTTGTGGTTAACCGCCTCAACCAGAAGGGCTCTTCCAATTCTTCTGCCTGAAGCCCCAGGTTAGAATCGACCCTCTTCAAAAGATCCTGGTGCACCTTGGCGTCATCCTAAGGAACTGGGTGAGGGGGCCCAGTGATAGCCTCGTCCAGCGACGACAATGCCGGTGCCGCGAGAACCTCCATGTCCATTGGTGGTCCCGCATCTTGCTCCCCTGGGTCCTCCTGGACCTGTGGGGTCTTACCCCCCGAAGTCTCCAGCACCAGAGGGGGACGGGATACTGAGGCCGCTGGCCTCTCCAAGGATCCCAACACCAATCGGGCAGCCTGGGAAGGTTGGGTGAACCCCCAAGGGTTCCATGGATACCATGGTGCTGGCCACTGAGCTTGGGGCCCTGGGACAGGTTTCGGTGCTGATAATGTAGACGGCACCACTGGTACAGGGGCTTGATCCTCGCCTCATGCTACTCGACCGGTACTGGGATGTTGAACAGGACCGGGAGCTATTACAGGCCGGTTGCCGGGAAGATCGTCCTGAGTAGGATGACCTCCTCCTTGGAGACAGGCGATGACGGCGCAGCGATCGGCAGTCTCTGGTGTCCGATTGGTCCTGGGCCTTGGAGATGGTTGGGGCTGGTCCCGGAGTTCTTGCTGGAGGGCGCATGCCTCAGAGGGTCTGCGCCAATCAACCGGTGTGGTACATATCGAGTCCCTCAATTGGTGCCCCCGGTGAGGGGACCGAAGAGGGCTCCACTGATCCTGCCTCTCCAGTCCTGAGGCATGATGGCTGTGGGCGGGTGAACGCTGGCAGGACGTCCCTCTCGATGGGGAACAGTGCTGCTGAGGCGGGGACTCACGCACAGGTCCCAACAAGGGTTTTCCTCGAGATCGGGGTACTGTGGGAGCCAATGTAGGTGGCACCAGGAGTGCCAGGATCTTTTGAGTTGCTCGAAGTGCTTTGGGTGGCAATGGCACCTGAAGCTGGCTAGGGCCTGCACTGCTATCCAGGGTTGCAGACAAAGCATGGGATGGGCTGCACTGCTCAACTTGAGCTGAGGCCCAACTTCCCGAATGGGGTGTTGAGCTGCCCGGCACGAGTCATGGCTTGCCCCCAGACCTCTCCTTTCCCTTATGGGAGGTAGGAGATCTTCCCCTCCCGATCTTTTTCGGATTCATGACCGGAGCTGCAGAGGGAGACCAGTGCCGGCTCGTGGACGGCACTGCTGGAGCACTGTGCACGGAGGCTGTGGTGGTCGGTGCGTAGTCAGACTGCTGCTCCGGTGCTAGAGTGAGTGCCGACTCCATTAGGAGCACTTTCTGACGGAAATCGTGCTCCTTCTTCATCCTAGGTTTAAAGGACTTGCAGATACGGCACTTGTCACTTATGTGCCCTTCGCCTAAGCACCTTAGGCAGCTGGTATGTGGATCACTGACAGGCATATGCTGTTTACAGTGACCGCAGGGCTTAAAGTCTGGGGACCAGGGCATGCCCTGTCCCCCGGCTGAGTCCTGTTTGGGAGGAATGAAAAGTTGAGAACTACTTCTAAGGGTAACCAAGAAACTACTAACTATAATACAGTTTTTCAAAGTTCACAAGAACAGAAAACGAAACAACCCTAGCCAAAGCAGCAGATGTTCCAGCACTGTCACTGGTGGCAAGGAGGAACTGATACTGTACCATGCGGGCACCACTCTAGGGGGCGCCAGAGCCAGACCCCTATGGATACTGCTGAGGGAAAAACTTCCAGCACTGATGCATGTGGTGAGTGCACACACCTAATATGAAAGGGACATGAGCAAGCACTTTAAGAAGAACGGCACCTTCGTTCAATGGCTCTCTCTGTCAGTCATAGCTCTCATCGCATTCAGTCACAGCTGCTTAGGTTAGGGAAATACACACACATACATGAAGTTTACTTTTGTTAGCCCTGTAAAGCCAATAAAGCTTGAAGAGGGAGCTCATTCGTAGCTAGCTCGTGCAACACAATTTCAAACTAAGTTCCAGTCTTAGAATCTTGGTGGTGTCGGAGCCACACAGAACAGAGCTCAATTTTCATGTTCTAGGAGGAATACGAACCACTGGCTTTTGGACAAACATCTTATTACTCATAAACTGAGGCAGCTGGCTACAGAGTTACTGAAACATGGAACCCACAACGACACGTTCACAGTCCCTTTCAACAGTATAGCACACTTTAACATAAAGTTTATGTAACTGACCTAGAATTCCAAGAAAGCAACAATGGAAGGAATTAGTGTCTGTCACTGACTGTAAAAATGTCTTAAAAAAATAAAATAAACAAACCACAAACAGAAAACAAAACTCAGTAAACAACAAAGATGCAAGAGAATGAAGCAAAGCCCAGAGAACTCCAGGAAAGCAGCAGAAACAGGTCAGAGTATGGGATGATACTTACTATGGTAACAGGTACTCTTTAGCATATCCATCTCCTGTTTGTAACGCAGCCACAAGAAGAGAAAAGCACAAGTAGAGAATATATGCATTCATCACAGCCACTGTGTTAAATTAAAAGAATGGTTGGAACCATTCTTATAGAAAACAGAATGAGATGAAATAGTGCATGGAAGACTTCATAACAGACAAGTGATATATCCCAATGAACAAGGTAAAGGAAACACAAAACAGAAATTAGATTACACCAGTTTAACAGATAGACTGTTACTTTTATCCTTTTCCTCCAAAGGGATAACAGATTTTCTCGGCCCTTTTCTCATTTTTCTGATAATTTTACATCATCACGTTAACAAATCAAACTAAGATCTAAACTGGGAGAGAAACATATTCCTAGGGGTGTAATCCAAATACAATAATGTTTAAGAAATGTGCAACCAGTGAGCAGGATTTAACAAACTATCTATTCATGTTCAGTTCAGTGAAGCTCTGCGCCATCATTAGAAAAAACATTTCACTTCAAAACAGCAGCCACATCTTGCTCAGAGTGCTCAAAGGGGTGAGTCAATTCAGAAACTCAAGATGACTAAGCAATTTTGAAATGGTGATAATCTGGCTAATGACAATGCACATTTCTTTATTATTGTGAACATAACCACTATTACATTCAGTTACACAGTTCTACAGATTGTAAAAAAATAAAAACCAAAATAATTCCTCTTTACTTCACTAAATCTTATTTTTTCATGCTTCAGTCAAGACAGGTGCAGCTACAGGAGGAGTCTTCCCCACCCCAGTTCAATGTAACATACCTTCTTCTAGCTTAACTGGTGTGCTGGGAGGAGTACGGGCTGAAGTATGATCAGGAGCACTCTTTTCTTTCTCTTGTCTGGCATCTTCTGAAGGTTCTACAGATGAATCAGTATGGGAATTAAAAACAGCACACAAGATTCTTCTGTAGGGATGCAGGGAAACAGACATCCCGCTACACACATAAAAATCTTTGAATAAATTGTTTTTCTGAATGAAAATTCTGTCTGAATGCCAAATAATTCCAAAAGCAAGCAAAAGTAAGGTGCAGACCAACACTGTTGTGATCTTACCTGTCACAGAAGTTATGTTACCCAACTATTTGAACTCAAAACATTTCTGAGTAAAATGGACTGAAATGATTATACAACAGTTTGCAAACTAGTTTGGGGCCCAGCATTGGAAAACACTGATCTAAAGGGAGGGGAATTTGCTGGGGAAGAGCCAAAGGAAAAAATAACCGTATGGAAGAAGGGCACCAAAACTAAAGTTACACAAAGTTATTTTGCTTGCTTTGAGTTTATTTGCAGAACCTTGGTGTAAACAAAATGTACATTACTCGAAGCAAAGAATGAAAAAGTTGCACAGATAATCACAATGTAACATGCAATAAACTGCAATTATTCCAAACTGATTCTGCAGTGGTTTTTGATTTTTTTTCAAATTAAAAAGGATCCCCCCTACTCCCTTCCAGCTTCAACAATAGTTGCATACTAAAGGAGCAGATGTTAATGTAAAACAAAAAGCCACCTCAATATTTAGAACAGAGATCTCCTCAGTACCAGAGCACTGTTCTACACAGTTCACCCAGACAAGAGAAAAATCCACCAATTAAATTAAATCAGCCCCAAAGGTAATAAGCCAAGCCAACGAAAGATGTCCAGAGATAGCAGAGACTCTGTAAGTGCAGATTAAGCAAGAGATGGCTTCCCCTAGATTGAAAACTCAGCGGTACCATATTCATTAGTACCTGAGGCCTCAGCCAAAAGGTCAGGACTGGAGCTTAATGCTTTGATGACTGCTGTATGAAATTCCTCGTGTGGAGACTTCTGCTCATCTGGCTCCTCCTGATTAAGATTTGTGATGATTTGCTGCATGGTCTGACAAGAAACTTGTGCAGCAGAGAACTCAGAATTATCTAAAGATTTAGATAGCGTTGATCCTTCATGAGTCTGCAAAATCTTCAGATCAGCTTCTTTCACTGCTCCTTGAAAGGTTTTTGACCTGCTTTGCAACTCCAGAGTTTTTTTTCCAGAAGCACTTTGTTCCCTGTAGCTCTGACTTTTAAATAAAACATTTGGCTTCCCAGCTGGTTTCTGTCTCAATACCACAGTCTCTCCATATTTTGATAGCTTATCTATGTAGGATGTAGCAATGTTACAGAAAAAATAAAGGGGTATGCAATTACATAGACACAGTAACGTAATAGCTCAGTCCCACAAAATGCTTTAAAACCTGTACAGAGAAAGTCACACATGAAAAAGGCAGAATTTGTGACTCTTCATACGTCAAGATATCAGAAGGTACAGCAAAAGCAATGCACACTAATAAGGGACGAATCACCATACAGTTTTTAGAGGAAATGTAATTAGTACATCACCCTGTAAATTATTATTTTTATTACAATAGTGCTTAGTACAGGGCTGGAGCACACATGGAGAAAAATTAGTGGGTGCTCAGCATCCGCCAGCAGCCAAGCTCCCAACTCTCCCTCCCAGTGCCTGTCCCGCACTGGTGGCCCCGCTGATCACTCCTCCCCCTCCCTCCCAGTGCCTTCTGCCCGCTGCAAACAGCTGTTTTGCAGTGTCAGCTCTGGAAGGGGGGGTAAGGGCCGGAAGCTTGAGGGAAGGGATAGAGTGGGGACAGGGTCTGGGTGGAGGGAGGAGTTGAGCATCCCCTGGGTAAAAGGGAAGTCAGCGCCTATGCTGCCTAGAAGCTCTAACTGAGACTGGGGTCCCTATGTGCTGTGAAAACACATGCCCTAAAGGATTTATAATCTAAATCAGGGGTGGACAAACTACGGCCCACAGGACCGTCCTGCCCAGCCTCTGAGCTCCTGGCCGGGAGGCGAGCCCCCGGCCCCTCCCCCGCAGCCATGCTGCCGTGCAGGCAGCACAGCTTGCACCTGCCCACCTCCCAGGCTTTCAAATAAGCCTGTCCTGCCGCTCTGAGTGGCATGGTAAGAGTAAAGGGATGGGGGGAGGGCAGGAGGTCCTGGGGGGCAGTCAAGGGACAGCGGATGGTTGCATGGGGTGGGGGGGCGCGGTCAGGAGACAGGGAGCAGGGGGGTTGGATAGGGGGTGGGATCCCGGGGGGGACAGGGAGCAGGGAGGGGTGTTGGATGGAGGTGGGGTCCTGGGGTGGGGCAGTTAGGGACAGGGGTCCTGGAAGGAGGCAGTCAGGGGACAAGAAGTGGGGGAGGGATGGATGGGTTGGGGGTCCCAGGGGGTTTGTCAGGGGGTGTGGGGTCCCGGGGGCGTTGGATAGGGGCAGGGGGTCCCGGGAGGGGTGGTCAGGGGACGAGGAGCAGGGGGGGTTCGATGGGTTGGTGGTTCTGAGGGGGGAAGTCAGGGGGTGGAAAGTGGGAGGGGGCAGGCTGTTTGGGGAGGCACAGCCTTCCCTACCCGGCCCTCCATACCGTTTTGCAACCCCGATGTGGCCCTCGGGCCAAAAAGTTTACCTACCCCGATCTAAACAGACAAGACAGTCAAAGGTTTAGCAGGGAATCAGAGGCACAGAAAGAGGCCATGACTTGCCCAAGGTCATGCAGCAGAGTCTAAGTCAGGAATAGAACCACATCTCCTTAGTCCCAGTCCAGTGCCCTACCCACTGGACCAGACTCTTGCAAAGACTGGTAAAACTGTGCCAGCAATATTCCAGCGTAAACAATACCATCTGCTTAGTGGATGTATCATAGGTGCTACACTGTAAAACTTAATATGACAATCACATAGAAGAGATTCTTCAAATGCTGGGGTGAATTCTCCTTTATTGCAGCGTGATGCTCTCACTACATTTTCTGATAGGTTGGTGGTTCCTGGGGAGAATTCTGAGATGTGCCCTAATCATGTCTCTGCTTACCTTGTGATTCCTTTCCAAAGCACCAACTGATAATTTTTTATCTGCATTTTCCCAGCTCAAAATACTTACCAGATCTACAACTTGCAACAATGAGTAAGCAAATTTCACTGCCTAAAAGCAATGTCAGATTTTTATTCACTGGGCTATCCTACACAGTATTAAAATGAAACAATACTGAACAATCTGTAATATACCAAGTTCAATAAAATATGAAACTTCATGTGACAACAAAAACTGGCCAAATTCTGTGGTTGGCAATTAAGCACAATTCCCTTTTGACTCCAGTGAAGTTTTGTTTGATTAAGAACCAAGACTTTGACCTAATATTGCTTAGCATTTCAATGGCGGTTTTTATCTCCAAATTGCTTTGCAAATATTTTCCTCAATTTACAGTTGTAAAAATTGAAACAAGAGGTTAAGTAACTGGCCCATGGCCACAGAAGGAATCATTGTCAGAGCTAGGATTAAGAACGCACAAGATCCTGGTTCCCAGTCCTATGCTCATATCAGCTTGGTCATAGCCTTGATGTATATGACAGCAATGTATGTGGTTACAGATTAAAACCAAACCAACCTTCAGAACCTTTCTGCTTCCTTTCCACTTCTTTGCGATACTCTTCCAGTTCTCGATCAGTGAGTTTATTGAACGGGTTTGGTCCTGCTGTGCTTACTATAACTCGTGGCTGATATTCCTTCTCAATGATTGCCTTCGATGCAGTCACCAGTTCTCCCTGGCAAAACAAACAATTAAGATGTGTGTGCCACTAAACAATAATTCACAGAATTCTGACAATGGCTGAGGCTACAAGCAGCCAAAACAAAACAGAAGTTTGATTAAAAATTAATCTGGAAAAATTCTTTTATTTTCTTAGGTTAAATAAGCAACAGTCCCAATTTTGGAATCTTTAAAAACTTTAATTTACAGGATATTTTATATTAAAGAAAAAATAGCCCTCATGAGCAAATGGCTATATAGACATCACTGTTTTTACAAGGGCGCATCCACTATCAAGCACCATATCAAATAGCAGCAGCCAACAGGCTTTATTGGAATACATTTGCTCTCAAGAAAGTAGCAAGTTTCCTTATTTCCATAGGGAAAATCGAATATTGTGGCCCGATTCTGTAAGTGCTCTGCGTGCAGAACTGCAGTAGAAATCCCTGGTATTATTACACAGAACACTCCCAGGATCAGGTTCAATATTTATAAACACTCAATGCTCAGGGGGAAAAGCGATTTCCAGCAGTTATATAATATCTAACAGATGTTAAATGGTTTATTATACATATTATATGTACATGAGATTAAGTGTTCATCTGTTTACTATATTAAAATGCTTAATAATACAGCTTAAAAAAAAGACTTTACCATGTCTTTTCAGACAGTGTCTTTCATACAAACTGGATTCAAAATGTTACATGTAGTTAAGTATTATAATTAGCACGGCTAATATTCTGTGTCCAAAGGACAAGAACAGAACTTGCTGATGAACAGGGAAGAGGCTCTCTCTCTCTCCACTAATGGCAGATTTTCTTATCACCTTCTGGGGATTGAAGCTAATGGCTTCATATTGCCTTTGAGATGGAAGATGCTTCCCTGGGTTGTCTGTTATGGATCAGATCTTTCAGGTCATTTGTCTGTTTAAGAGTTTCTCTGTTAATTGGTCTGACGTACAGCATTAGTTTAAAAGTTACTCTGATGCCCGATCTGAACCACTTATCAGCACAGATATCTACAAATTATTCTCTGATCCTCAAGATGATTTTAGTTAAGGGTTTGTGATGTATTAACTGCCTTTGCCGTAAGTGCTTCCGTATGATTAGGGATCTGTGTCTGTCATGGAGATTGTGGAAGTCACGGATTCTGTGACTTTCCATGACCTTTGCAGGGGCCAGTGTGGCTGACCCCAGGGCCGCTCAATCAGCTGGCTCTGGGGCCAGCTGCTCAGGTGGCTCCTGGGACAGCCACACCAGCCGCTGCTGGAGTGGCCCTGGGGACAGCCACACCAGCCGCTGCTCTGGCAGTCCCAGCAGCAGTCTCCAGGTGGATGGCCGGAGGAGCCCCAGGCCGCGGTCCCTGGCCAGCCGGAGCAGCCGTGGTCCGCAGCCCCTAGCAGCTGGTGCTGCTTGCCGTAGATGCCACCCTCCCCAGCAGTGGCCCCCTTAACCCTTCCCAAGATTTAATCACAGGTATTTTTAGTAAAAGTCATGGACAGGTCACAGGCAATAAACAAAAATTCACGGCTTGTGACCTGTCCATGACTTATACTACCTGTGAATAAATCGAGAAGCCTTACGTATGATCAGAGATTCCTCACAAGAGTACACATGTGATCCAGAAAGCATTGAAGTGGTACATTACAGCTGCATTCCATGTGAAAAGGTCATCAGATTCTGCAAGATATTAAGTATAGTGTATGAGTGGCTGTAAATGTTGGATTGTTTCTCTAACTTTTTTTCATGTTGAATTGTTATTTGTATTAATAATCAAAAGCCTAAATATAAGTCAAGTGTAGAGAATGGAAATGATTAGTAGAACCAGAGAGAGAAATTAAGAGCTACAGGCAAAAAGGGTTTTTCCCGCAAATTTAAAAAAAACTGGCATAGATGAGACGGAAATATTGTTCTGGACAGAAGGAGCTGATGAGGAGAAGACTTCAGCCAGACTGCATTAAGGGACAGAAAGGAAGCTCTCAGTAGAGGATGAGCCACCGGAGACAGAGAAGCACAGTTATACAGGTGTCAAACAACGTCAGAAAAGTTCCAGACACCTGCATAGTGGACACAGAGTAGCTAAACGTCTCAGTCTTCATCCAGCTCAAGCAGCCAACATTAGCAGCAAGGTGGTGCCCAGGCTACATACAGGAAAGTTGTCTCTGTTTTCCTGAACTAAAACTAAACTCAACTTGTTTCAAAATGTTATCCCATTTGAATTAATGTAAGTTTGCCACAAAAATACAGCTTCATCTCCAAAGAGTAGCAACAGGAAGGAAGATTATATCTGGCACTTAAAGTGAAAAGCCCTCAAAACCATTTGAACAGGCTCTTTCCCTTGTGTAAGTGTAGATTCGTAGTGATTGAAATCAAAGATATTAATGACAGTACCCTCCTCAGGAACTTAATACAAACTGAAAAAATCTGGTGTTTAGAGATGAATTCATATCAAGTGTCCTCTTTCCTAGTCATCCAGTTATCCAATGCTCAGTAGAATCTGATTTTCCTAACTCAATTTAGTAGTTAAACTGTATGGTGGCCCAATGTAATGTCTCATACTTTGTATGCACTCACCTCTGAAAAGCCTGGAGAAGCATACATAGCCCTCTCATTCTGGCCCAAATGAAATACTTACTATGAAAAAAAATACCCACTGAAATCCTTCACAAACTGCCTTAGCAGATTTTGGCAAGCAAGTCCTCCTGTAGACAATTAAGTCTAAAAAACACCCTGGAAATATTTTAATAGAAATATATTCTTGGCCCTTCCCCCTCCAAATGGAGAAAGTAGCAAAGTCCCTTAAAAAGGAAAGACTAGCATCACAAAATTCAATTTGTATCTTTACATTAGAGAAAAAATGTCCACATGAAAAATAAAACCAAGTGAAATTAATGTTGTCATTGCTGATCAGGGACTATATTAATTTTCTAGCACAGTATGTAGAAAAGTTGCTTCTGAGTTTTAATTGACAATCTGAGTACTTTTCCCTTAAAATTTCAAAAACACGCAGATTTTAAAGCTTTCTAATTATTTCTTTGTAATCTAACACTAGAGATATTTGCATGAAAACAGGATATTAGTTTTTAAAAACTAATGAGCTCTGGTTGCTTGGTCCCCCATCTGAATCCATAAACTTCTATTTACAAGCATCACAACTGATTTCTTTGGAAGTGACTTTGATAGAGGATTATAACCTTTGGTGGGGAACAAACAACAGGAGACGAACTTTCAAAGAAGCTAAGAAGCTGTCTTATTGTCACCAGTAAAATAAGAATAACCCTTTTCCCAGTTGCAGAATAAATACATAGCATAATTATATCTAAAAAGGATGTTTTTAAAGTTTTCCACAAGATGTTAGCTGCTTTATCATCAGATGGCCTCAAATTTGATGTAGTTTGACAACTAAAGGCTACAAAAGAACACCACAAAAAGCAATTTAATAGCATTTCATATGAGCCATGAAATCATTTTTTTAAAACAGAGATTTGTGAGCTCCCAAGTCTTAGAACTTCACTAAAAAAGATGGGCAGGGGCAAAAACAATCAAAGCCCAAAACTACTTTGGAGTCTTCTTACAAAAAGGTTACAAACTAAACATGTAGTGAATAACTGAAGCATTAGCTATACACTGTATAGGCTTGCAAAGTAGGAAATCATGCCAGGCAAAGCTTGTGGTTTTTTATAGGATTACAAAATTAGCAGACAAAGGGAATGCAATAGATGTAATGCACATTGATTTCACTGAAGACTATGATTATGTGTCTCTAACCCTTACTTGTAATTCACAATGATTTGATATGAACACTGTCACATGAATTGAAAGTTGACTAAAATATTGTAAGCAAATGGTAGCAAAAAACAGCAAGACATTCAGTTTGGAGCGGGATGAGTAATGGATCAGTATTTTGTTTTGTCTTATTTTGGAGGACATCTTTATTGATTACCGGGAAAAGAGGGTAAAACAAGCACATCAAGTTCATGATTCATATCATCTAGCAAGTAAAACAGTGAGGCCAGGGAAATAACACAAAGGGACTTGGAAATTTGGGCAGGAAATGGAGAGAGATGTGTCATCTTAAAAAAACGCAAGTTAATATTTCTGTGGGAAAATAATCTGATATTCAGTCTGAAGGGAAACACCTTGACTTCAATGGAGCTACAATAATTTACATCCACTGAAGATCTGTCCCCTGGAGAGAAGTAATACTGAAAGAGACCGCAGGCTATAGCGGAAAACAAAAGAAATATGATATGAGGTTTTGGGCTGCATAAGCAAAGGCATTATGTCACAGATTAGAAAAGTGATAGTCATGCTCTGCTGAAACCACACCTGGAATACTGCAACCAATCTGGACAATACCAGAGAGATGTAAAACTGGAGACAATTCAGAGAGGAGCAATGTAAGTAATTAGGGGGTTGAAAGGATTGACTTCCTGTGTAAGGAAAGAGAAAAGTAAAAGGGTTGGATAAATAATTTAGGGGACTGGGAATGTGAATCATCTAAAGGATTTAAAATCACAGAAAAGAGAAGAATTGCTTATTGTAGCAGAAGGGGATACATAACTAGCAGTGATGGGGTAAAGTTAAGGAACGGAAATTTTATTAGGCTGATCAAGAAATATTCCAACGGATTAGGCCGTAGAACAGTCTCCCAGTGGAAGGAGAGGAAACCTCATGATAGACATTAACATTATAGACTTCACTAAAAATAAACAACATGGACTCGTGGGGAGGAGAGCAGCAGGATTCATGAAGGACTTGATGAGCTTTTACATCTTCAAACTTCCATGATCTGATATCATGGACCTCACGAAATGCTTATTTCTTGAGGCAGATATAGACTGGGTGCATTGCAGAGGGAGCTCTTGCTACTTGGAGGTTTGTGTGTGATTTCACTCCCTGTTTACCTGACAGGAAAGATGTTCTTGGTAAGAGTCAATAGGAAGGGACTGAAGATCCCCATGTAAGAGGCCTGATGCTCTGTCCCATCAAGAACTAAAGCTCTTCATTGGAGTTGGAAGAGAAATTAAAAACAGAAATTTCACAAAGGCTTAAATCTCCACCAGAGTCTCCTGCGGCCTTAAAAACCTGGATGATCCCAGCATGAAATGCACCACAATTAAAGAACGGCCACTGGAAGTAGGACAGTACTGCTGACTCGATCAGGAGTTATTTTGCTTTCCTTCTCCAAAAAAGAACAGTGTAAAGTGTGTCCATTTAGACACATGTGATTTAATTACTATGGGTATTATGAAACAAAAAATGTAAGTTTTTGGTAAATAATTAGACTAGGTGGAGACCTGCATTATCAGGACCAAAAATATGGTTGCAATGCAAAGGCAGGAATTTATAAAAATCTTCATGAGGTCTCCAAAACATGCAAGTATGAAACTATCTTGAATTCAGAGTAGGAAGCAGACTTTCCTAACTGATAATAGTAGCCATATTAGAAACCGCAAATGAGTTGAAATTACTGAAGATATGCTACTAATGCTTCATTCTGGACACACTTTAATAAACAGCACATTCAAGAGGAAGGGTCCACCACCCTATTTCTTCACTACGTTTTTGATGTTTCAGAAGGAAGTCAGGGTTCTTTCACTAAACCACGTATGTGATCCCCAATTAAAAAAAAAATCTTACTTTTGTTTTCTATAACATAGTTTTAAAAAAAGAGTAGATGGCACAAAATATTTTTGAGATTATGCATCAACTCGGAATCCAGTAATTTATTGTGTCTTCATCTAGACTGAGAGAGGACCTTAAGGAAGAGATCTCTCGATATGATGATATAGAAGAAACTGATTGTCTTCACTTCAAAGGAGGTGCTGTTGTCATCATGAATAGGTCGGAATATGAACAAGAGGCTGCTCGGCAGCTCTCCAACACCACTTTCTACAAGCCATTACCCTCTGATCCCACTGAGAGTTACCAAAAGAAACTACAGCATTTGCTCAAGAAACTCCCTGAAAAAGCACAAGATCAAATCCGCACAGACACACCCCTGGAACCCCAACCTGGGATATTCTATCTACTACTCAAGAGCCATAAACCTGGAAATCCTGGGCGCCCCATCATCTCAGGCATTGGCACCCTGACAGCAGGATTGTCTGGCTATGTAGACTCCCTCCTCAGGCCCTACACTACCAGCACTCCCAGCTACCTTCGAGACACCACTGACTTCCTGAGGAAACTACAATCCATCGGTGATCTTCCTGATAACACCATCCTGGCCGCTATGGATGCAGAAGCCCTCTACACCAACATTCCACACAAAGATGGACTACAAGCCGTCAAAAACACTATCCCCGATAATGTCACGGCTAACGTGGTGGCTGAACTTTGTGACTTTGTCCTTACCCATAACTATTTTACACTTGGGGACAATGTATACCTTCAAATCAGCGGCACTGCTATGGGTACCCGCATGGCCCCACAGTATGCCAACATTTTTATGGCTGACTTAGAACAACGCTTCCTCAGCTCTCGTCCCCTAACGCCCCTACTCTACTTGCGCTATATTGATGACATCTTCATCATCTGGACCCATGGAAAAGAAGCCCTTGAGGAATTCCACCATTTTCATCCCACCATCAACCTCAGCCTGGTCCAGTCCACACAAGAGATCCACTTCCTGGACACTACAGTGCAAATAAACGATGGTCACATAAACACCACCCTATACCGGAAACCTACTGACCGCTATTCCTACCTACATGCCTCCAGCTTTCACCCTGACCACACCTCACGATCCATTGTCTACAGCCAAGCTCTGCGATACAACCGCATTTGCTCCAACCCCTCAGACCGAGACCAACACCTACAAGATCTCTATCAAGCATTCTTAGAACTACAGTACCCACCTGCGGAAGTGAAGAAACAGATTGATAGAGCCAGAAGAGTTCCCAGAAGTCACCTATTACAGGACAGGCCTAACAAAGAAAATAACAGAACGCCACTAGCCGTCACCTTCAGCCCCCAACTAAAACCCCTCCAACGCATTATTAAGGATTTACAACCTATCCTGAAGGTTGACCCAACACTCTCACAAATCTTGGGAGACAGGCCAGTCCATGCCTACAGACAGCCCCCCAACCTGAAGCAAATACTCACCAGCAATCACATACCACACAACAGAACCACTAACCCAGGAACCTATCCTTGCAACAAAGCCCGTTGCCAACTGTGCCCACATATCTATTCAGGGGACACCATCACAGGGCCTAATAACATCAGCCACACTATCAGAGGCTCGTTCACCTGCACATCCACCAATGTGATATATGCCATCATGTGCCAGCAATGCCCCTCTGCCATGTACATTGGTCAAACTGGACAGTCTCTACGTAAAAGAACAAATCAGATGTCAAGAATTATAACATTCATAAACCAGTCGGAGAACACTTCAATCTCTCTGGTCACGCGATTACAGACATGAAAGTTGCTATATTACAACAAAAACACTTCAAATCCAGACTCCAGCGAGAAACTGTTGAATTGGAATTCATTTGCAAATTGGATACAATTAACTTAGGCTTGAATAGAGATTGGGAGTGGCTAAGTCATTATGCAAGGTAACCTATTTCCCCTTGTTTTTTCCTACCCCCCCCCCCCGACGTTCTTGTTAAACCCTGGATTTGTGCTGGAAATGGCCCACCTTGATTATCATACACATTGAAAGGAGAGTGGTCACTTTAGATAAGCTATTACCAGCAGGAGAGTGGGTTTGTGTGTGTGTGGGGGGGGGGGGGGGTGAGAAAACCTGGATTTGTGCTGGAAATGGCCCAACTTGATTATCATACACATTGTAAGGAGAGTGATCACTTTAGATAAGCTATTACCAGCAGGAGAGTGGGGTGGGAGGAGGTATTTTTTCATGCTTTGTGTGTATATAAAAAGATCTTCTACACTTTCCACAGTATGCATCCGATGAAGTGAGCTGTAGCTCACGAAAGCTTATGCTCAAATAAATTGGTTAGTCTCTAAGGTACCACAAGTACTCCTTTTCTTTTTGCGAATACAGACTAACATGGCTGTTACTCTGAAACCTTCACTTGGACCATTATCTGATTTTAATATTATTTAATATTATTTTTAGCTATAATAGACTATAATAGCTATAGTAGGCTATAATAGAGTATTTGAGGGTTGTCTGACTCTACGTGTGACTGACTTGTGCATTAGGACTGCTTTCTTTACTATATTAACAACAAAACAGCAATGGGAGAGACTGGTAACCGTTAATGCAATTTCTTTCCACCCTTGAGAAGTCTGAGGGGTAAGTTTCTCCCACACAGAGGATGAACAAGAGAAATGTCCAACTCTGGATAATGCTATAATTCTTCCATAGGTCAGAAGTGACTGACTGTACAAAGTGCAAGCTGGTCTCCATATTGGAAGAGAAGGTTCAAGGTCTGGAACAACAGGTATCGACCCTGCATTGCACAAGAGAAACTGAAGATTTCCTGGACAGACGTCAGGATATGCTTCTACAGGCACAGTGTTCTGAAGATTCAGAGCAGGCTGCGCAGCAGGGACAGGAGGATGGTGAAGCAATTTGGCAGCATGTGACCTCCAGAAGAAAAAAGGGGAGCGTCCATGTACCAGCAACGCAGATACAGGTAAGTAACAGTTTTCATGTTCTCTCCACAGGTACTAATGCGGAAAGTGGACTAGATGATACATCTGAGGGAAGGGAACAGAAGGAGACTCCGCCGATTGGAAGGCATGAGATGCACTGTCCTAGGGTTGGGGGTTCCATGACCACCGCTCCCAAGAGAAGGAGGCGGTGGTCGTGGTCTCTCTCCTCAGGGGGACTGAGTCATCTATCTGCCGCCCCAACCGGGAAAACCAAGAAGTCTGCTGCTTGCCAGGAGCTAGAATTCACGATGTGTCGGAGAGATTGCCGAGACTCATCAAGCCCTCGGATCGTTACCCCTTCCTGCTTCTCCACGTGGGCACCAATGATACTGCCAAGAATGACCCTGAGCGGATCACTGAGGACTACGTGGCTCTGGGAAGAAGGATAAAGGAGTTTGAGGTGCAAGTGGTCTTCTCGTCCATCCTCCCCGTGGAAGGAAAAGGCCTGGGTAGAGACCGTTGAATTGTGGAAGTCAACGAATGGCTACGCAGGTGGTGTCGGAGAGAAGGCTTTGGATTCTTTGACCATGGGATGGTGTTCCAAGAAGGAGGAGTGCTAGGCGGAGACGGGCTCCACCTAACGAAGAGAGGGAAGAGCATCTTCGCGAGTAGGCTGGCTAACCTAGTGAGGAGGGCTTTAAACTAGGTTCACCGGGGGAAGGAGAGCAAAGCCCTGAGGTAAATGGGGAAGTGGGATACCGGGAGGAAGCACGAGCAGGAGCGCGCGAGAGGGCAGGGGTCCTGCCTCATACTGAGAAAGAGGGACGATCAGCGAGTTATCTCAAGTGCCTATACACAAATGCAAGAAGTCTGGGAAACAAGCAAGGAGAACTGGAAGTCCTAGCACAGTCAAGGAATTATGATGTGATTGGAATAACAGAGACTTGGTGGGATAACTCACATGACTGGAGTACTGTCATGGATGGATATAAACTGTTCAGGAAGGACAGGCAGGGCAGAAAAGGTGGGGGAGTTGCATTGTATGTAAGAGAGCAGTATGACTGCTCAGAGCTCTGGTATGAAACTGCAGAAAAACCTGAGTGTCTCTGGATTAAGTTTAGAAGTGTGAGCAACGAGGGTGATGTTGTGGTGGGAGTCTGCCATAGACCACCGGACCAGGGGGATGAGGTGGACGAGGCTTTCTTCCGCCAACTCACGGAAGTTACTAGATCGCAGGCCCTGGTTCTCATGGGAGACTTCAATCACCCTGATATCTGCTGGGAGAGCAATACAGCGGTGCACAGACGATCCAGGAAGTTTTTGGAAAGTGTAGGGGACAATTTCCTGGTGCAAGTGCTGGAGGAACCAACGAGGGGCAGACCTCTTCTTGACCTGCTGCTCACAAACCAGGAAGAATTAGTAGGGGAAGCTAAAGTGGATAGGAACCTGGGAGGCAGTGACCATGAGATGGTCGAGTTCAGGATCCTGACACAGGTAAGAAAGGAGAGCAGCAGAATATGGACCCTGGACTTCAGAAAAGCAAACTTTGACTCCCTCAGGGAACTGATGGGCAGGATCCCCTGGGAGAACAACATGAGGGGGAAAGGAGTCCAGGAGAGCTGGCTGTATTTTAAAGAATCCTTATTGAGGTTACAGGGACAAACCATCCCGATGTGTCGAAAGAATAGTAAATATGGCAGGCGACCAGCTTGGCTTAACAGTGAAATCCTTGCTGATCTTGAACACAAAAAAGAAGCTTACAAGAAGTGGAAGATTGGACAAATGACCAGGGAAGAGTATAAAAATATTGCTCGGGGATGCAGGAGTGAAATTACGAAGGCCAAATCACACCTGGAGTTGCAGCTAGCAAGAGATATTAAGAGTAACAAGAAGGGTTTCTTCAGGTATGTTAGCAACAAGAAGAAAGTCAAGGAAAATGTGGGCCCCTTACTGAATGAGGGAGGCAACCTAGTGACAGAGGATGTAGAAAAAGCTAATGTACTCAATGCTTTTTTTGCCTCTGTCTTCACGAACAAGGTCAGCTCCCAGACTACTGCACCGGGCAGCACAGCATGGGGAGGAGGTGACCAGCCCTCTGTGGAGAAAGAAGTGGTTCGGGACTATTTAGAAAAGCTGGACGACCACAAGTCCATGGGGCCGAATGCGCTGCATCCAAGAGTGCTAAAGGAGTTGGTGGATGTGACTGCAGAGCCATTGGCCATTATCTTTGAAAACTCATGGCGATTAGGGGAAGTCCCAGACGACTGGAAAAAGGCTAATGTCGTGCCCATCTTTAAAAAAGGGAAGAAGGAGGATCCTGGGAACTACAGGCCAGTCAGCCTCACCTCAGTCCCTGGAAAAATCATGGAGCAGGTCCTCAAGGAACCAATTCTGAAGCACTTAGAGGAGAGGAAAGTGATCAGGAACAGTCAGCATGGATTCACCAAGGCCTGACTAATCTAATTGCCTTCTATGTTGAGATAACTGGCTCTGTGGATGTGGGGAAAGCGGTGGACATGTTTTTCCTTGACTTTAGCAAAGCTTTAGACACGGTCTCCCACAGTATTCTTGCCAGCAAGTTAAAGAAGTATGGGACGGATGAATGGACTATAAGGTGGATAGAAAGCTGGCTAGATTGTCGGGCTCAACCGGTAGTGATCAAATGGCTCCATGTTTAGTTGGCAGCCGGTATCAAGTGGAGTGCCCCAAGGGTCGGTCCTGGGGCTGGTTTTGTTCAATATCTTCATAAATGATCTGGAGGATGGTGTGGATTGCACCCTCAGCAAGTTTGCAGATGACACTAAACTGGGAGGAGAAGTAGATACGCTGGAGGGTAGGGATAGGATACATAGGGCCCTAGACAAATTAGAGGATTGGGCCAAAAGAAATCTGATGAGGTTCAACAAGGACAAGTGCAGAGTCCTGCGCTTAGGACGGAAGAATCCAATGCACCGCTACAGACTAGGGACCGAATGGCTCGGCAGCAGTTCTGCAGAAAAGAACCTAGGGGTTACAGTGGACGAGAAGTTGGATAGGAGTCAACAGTGTGCCCTTGTTGCCAAGAAGGCCAATGGCATTTTGGGATGTATAAGTAGGGGCACTGCCAGCAGACTGAGGGACGTGATCGTTCCCCTCTATTCGACATTGGTGAGGTCTCATCTGGAGTACTGTGTTCAGTTTTGGGCCCCACACTACAAGAAGGATGTGGAAAAATTGGAAAGAGTCCAGCGGAGGGCAACAAAAATGATTAGGGGACTGGAACACATGACTTATGAGGAAGGGCTGAGGGAACTGGGATTGTTTAGTCTGTGGAAAAGAAGAATGAGGGAGGATTTGGTAGGTGCTTTCAACTACCTGAAAGGGGGTTCCAAAGAGGATGGATCTAGACTGTTCTCAGTGGTAGCAGATGAGAGAACGAGGAGTAATGGTCTCAAGTTGCAGTGGGGGAGGTTTAGGTTGGAAATTAGGAAAAACTTTTTCCACTAGGAGGGTGGTGAAACACTGGAATGCGTTACCTAGGGAGGTGGTGGAATCTCCTTCCTTAGATATTTTTAAGGTTAGGCTTGACAAAGCCCTGGCTGGGATGATTTAGTTGGGGATTGGTCCTGCTTTGAGCAGGGGGGTTGGACTAGATGACCTCCTGAGGTCCCTTCCAACCCTGATATTCTATGATTCTATACATTTCCTGTATAAAAATTCTGGTCAAAATGAACTCACTTTGTAAGCTTTCTACTGTATTTTGCTTTCATAAATGTAAATTGAGAACACATCTTAATCTTAGGGGTAAACATGAACAGTACTGGCACCTAATATGAGCATCTGTCTTCCCTTTATGAAGCGCATGAAATACGATAGATAACTGATAGCTTGAAAGCTTGTCTCTCTCACCAACAGAAGTTGGCCCAATAAAAGATATTACCTTACCCACTTTGTCTTGCTAACAGATAACTGACTCATTTAAAAGTTTAGGAAGATAATAATACACATTAACATGTTGTGCTTATATTGTGCTTTTTATCCAAAAGAACCAGGTCTCAAGGTGTTTAACAGCCAGAGGTCACCACTGAAATGCAGCCATTTATAGGGCAGAACATAGAATTTACTCAGCAAAAGCAAAGCTATGGAGCAGTTTTTAGGAAGAGACATGAATAGCTACTCCATTTCAAGAATAGGGAAATGGCCCATATCTTGTTAATTTTATTACATCACAGAATGTCAATGAAAAAAACCCACCCAAATTCCCTATTTGGTTAGGATTGCAGCAGAAACTTAGTTAATATGGTTCACGTCATTACAATTATGTGATGCATGAGGACCTTGTGATGGAACATGGCCAGAATTTCTCAGAGCATCAAAGCATTTGATGAGGCAAAATAGATAATTTATCGATGCAGCTCTAGGCAAGACTGGACTCAAATGATTACATACATATTTTGTATGTAACACTGGAATTTTCTCTCTTAAATGAATGTGTTACTAATTGATGTATATCCCAATGTTAATTATTTATTTATTTTAAATCCTATTCAGATAGCAATTTCTTGCTATTACTATATTTGAGTGCAAATTTCTAAGAAATTGAAAACAGAAGAATCTCTAGTGCTCCAATATAGAGGAGTTTCTATAGAATCCTAACAATGGAATTGATTTTAAAAAGTCTGATTGGTTGTGCATTATATTTCCCATAGGTTTTTTTGCTTTGAAAAAATCTTAAATGGAAAGGAAAATATATAATTTGTGTTTGGATTTTCAGCACAATCTACCTGTATCACTTGCTTACCCATCCCATCAATGCCATTTTTCACAATACAGTCATTCCTCACTCTTCAAAATATTCCTGTCCCAAATTCCCAATTCACATTTTATACAAAGATAATGAGGTAGGTGGTTACTACTCTGTGTCAAGATAGCTAATTTGACATCATTTCACTGTTAACCTAGGATTTTAATGACACCAATAAGAGGGGAAAAAACACTTCATTTGGATGGTTTTCCCTGACATTATATACTGTTAAAAACATATTACATACTTTTGCCCATACTTCTGGCCTCTGCTACCTTTAAATTCCTTGTAAAATATGTGTGAATACTTTCATTACAAGCATACTGCAATTATTCAAACACTTTATAAGAATTGAAATGAAATCTTGCATTTCACTGGTAAAAATTATTACTGTATATTGTGATGACACATTATTTAAAACCACCAATCCCCCTGCTGAAATTATGATAATTGAGCAAAGAAAATAGAAAAGTGAAGGACAGACACTTCTTTTGAAGTGTGTGCTTTTGGGTTTATATATTCTAGCCTTAAATCTGAAAAGAATAATTCATTACCCTTCCCTTTAGAATATGGATACCTTTTGAAAAGAACATGAGTCTTGGCCTGAAAACCAGCGTTTACCACGCTCACAATATTATGGTGTATGATATATCTACAATTCAGATTGGCTGATCACAGATGGCATGCTAAAAAAAGTCACAGGACTTGCAACAACTGTACATTTCAAATTGTTCTCAATTCTTGACAGGATAAAGATGGTGATGGAGAAAGGAGATTTGAGGCACAATTTATTTATCTTCCAGTTGATTTGAGAATTTGATGGAGGAGGTGAGGGACAGAGAAGAAAGGGAGTCATACATATCTACCTGCTGAAGTTCCATATTGAACTCCCACCAAAGAACTCCATCAAAGGGCAGACTGAAGAATTTCCATTGTGCAAATTACTCCAATTTTAATTAGCCTTCCAAGCAAACCCAAAACACATTTTAGATTTATCTTGTGCCTTAATTATACTGCATAAAATGCCATAGATATTGCTTATTCATAACCATTTGAGAATTAGTATATTTAGGACTCAGCCCTGTGGAGTGCTGAGCAGCTCCTGCATCTCAACTCTTATTTCAGGAATACAGAAGGAGGCATCTGGCATCCTTGCATCTTAGGAGCCTTAAAATTAGAAGATGGGTTTTTTGTTTTTTTTTTTTAAAACAGCTTGGTAAACCTTAGACCTGTGGTTATCTTTGGAATTACACTGACGCAATTGGGCTGAGACTAGGCTAGCTCAAAATGGATCTCAAATTAGGATTATTTAACACCGATGACATGCACAAACCAAACACCACATGCAGAACTCCTGATGAGCCCCTTAACTTCACACACATTTTCATATTATTCACCAGTTTGAATATATAAAAAGATGTTGAGTTTCTTCAAGAGGTACTTTAGAAGGGTAATTTAACAGCTTGTAGAATGGCACATACATAATTTGTACATCCATCTAGTCTTTCCATTAAAGCCAACTCTTTAGCTATTACAGGTAATAGGGCAGAGTAGGGAGAGGTAGAAGTGAAGGGTGAACAACAGTATTTAGAGCAGTATGACAGGGCAGTAAGTACCTTTCTAACAGAGAGAGATTTAGCGGGACTAAAGGCCTGCTCTGTGAGATCGAGCCCTTCAATAGTTTCCGTACAGTCTGACAGGGGAGCATCCTGCAACAGTAAATTGAGTAAACAGAGCAAACCAAGCCCAGGCTTTAACACATCAACCATGAGCATTATGTGACACTAGTTATAAACATGCAGAGAAACAGTAAGTGGTAGATAAAGTAGCAATGATAATGAACTGACATGCACACAAATATCACACCCAGACTGAAAAATGCTATGTTCATGATATGACTAGTCAAACTTCATAAAGTGCATCAGAAAATACTTATCTACTGCCAATTATATCACTCACATTTACCGAGATGTAAGTTTTTAAGTTACTAGTGTGTGCACTTGGCTGAGCAACTGTATAGACAGCACTTAAAACTCTTATTTTGAACAGTAATTCAAAGGAAGTCTATTTTCTTAGTGCACCAAATACAGTATTTTTAGCTTAATGATTTTATTGTTGATGCACAAAACCAATAGTTTCCTTTTATTTTTTAATTGATCTCCAAATAAATGACTGTCCAGTTATCAGAATATATTCAATACACACTATTACACAACATTGACTCTGCTGTTTCCAATATCTTATATTTTAAAAGTACAATAACTTGAAAAATATCCAAGTTGTCACAAAGCCTGACTAGTTTTGAGCAGGATTCTAACCCATATAAATAGCCTTTTCAAATTTTCATGCACTACATTTAGAAATAAATCAAGGAGCATCTCTCACAGACATGCTTCAGCTGCACTACTAAAGCCTCTTACATTTCTGACCCTGAGCACTCTCACAAAGACAATGGTGTGTTATCTCTAACACTTACCTTATAAATAGTTACTCTCTGCCAATTAAAGAATAATGTTATAGTGACATATTAGGTGAAAGTAGAGGACACCAGACATTAACTTCAAGATTATGTTTTATGGCACTCTGTGTTCTCACCTGTACAAGACTCCTGTCCACTACTACCCCACAAAGAACCTGTGACTGAGGACCAGCGGTTTTAATATCCTGTAAGTTTTGCTCCCGGATCTGTGAAGAAAACAGCAAGATAAATACATGTGAACAGTAGACAAACCCATTTTATCCACTCAGTTGGGAGGGCCGGGGGGGAAGGGGGAAGAGACAAACCAAACCAAACCCTTTTTTGGTTAGGTTTTAGGACAGGTCCTGAGTTGGTATAAATTATCAGAGCTCCATGGATGTCAATGGGGCTGTGACAGTTTACACTAGCTGAAGATGTACCCCCAGGATTCTATTTGATATAGATTATTTCTTACATGCCAATCAGTTTGGTATCCAGGTACCACAGCATTTGCTTTCCTTTTACATTGTAAAAGTAGATTGATCAGGTAGCAGAGAAAGCCACTTCAGAGGGACATCAGAACATTCCAGATCAGTCTTTTACCATGTTCAACCTTTTAGCATCCACAAATTCCACAACCACACTCCCACAGAGAGTAATTCCAAAACCAACAGGAAGTGCTACTAAAATAGAATAATAGAAATGTAGAGCCGGAAGGGACCTTGAGAGGTCATCTTGTCCAGCTGAGGCAGAACCAAGTAAACCTTGACCATCTCCTGACTGGTGTTCGTCTAACCCGGTGGTTCTTATCCCGGGGTGCAAGATGCCCTTTCTGGGGGTGCCAGATTTTTTTTAAGAAGGTAAATCATCGAAAACACAAATTAAGCACAGGCATGTTTAATCAAATCTATGTATTTATTAACATTATACATTTTAAACGATGACTGTAATACACAAACAAATAATACATCTAGGTTTAAAGAACTGACCTACTTCCACGATTTTTGATAAGGGGTGTGAGAACATATTTTGAGAACCAAAGGAGTGCAGGCTGCAGTAAAGGTTAAGAACCACTGATCTGTTCTTAAAATCCTCCAGTGACGGGGAATACGCAACCTTACTTGGAAGCCTAAAGCAGGGCTTAACTAACCTTTGTAGCTCGAAAGTATGTGTGCATGAACACTAAAAAAAAATAAAAAAATCTAACCTAAATCTCCCTCGCTGCAGATTAAGCCCATTACATCTTGTCCTATATTCAGTGGACATGAAAGACAACTGATCACCATCCTCTTTATAATGGCCAGTAACACGTTGGAAGACTTATTAGCTCCTTCCTCAATCTTCTTTTCTCTAGACTAAACATTTCCTCGTATGTCAGGTTTTTTAAACCTTTCATCATTTTTGTTGCTCTCCTCTAAACTCTCTCCAAGTTATCCACCTTTCCTAAAGCGTGGTGCCCAGAAGTGGACACACTACTCTGGCTGAGGCCTCACAGAGGCTGAGTAGACCGGGATAACTACCTTCCATGTCTTATATACAACATTCCTTTAATATTAATACCCCAGATTGATATTAGCCTTTTTCGCAACTGCATCACATTGACTCATTCAATTTCTGATCTATTATCATCCCCAGATCCTTTTCTGATGTACTAATACTTAGCCAGTTATTTCCCATTTGTAGTTGTGAATTTCATTTTTCCTTCCCAGATGTAGTACTTTACACTTGTCCCCACTGAATTTCATCTTGTTGATTTCAGAGCAGTTCTAAAATTTGTCAAGGTTGTTTTGAATTTTGATACTGTCTTTCAAAGTGCTTGCGGCCAGTCCCAGTTTGGTGCTATCTACAAATTCCGTAAACACGCTCTCCACTCCACTTTTCAAGTCATTAATGGAAATATTGACCAGTATCAGACCCAGAACAAACCCCTGCTGGATCCCACTAGAGATGTTTTCCCCACCCATTTGACTGCAAACCATTGATAACTACTCTTTGGTCTTTCAAGCAGTTTTGAACTTACCTGATAGTAATTTAATCTAGACCACATTTCCCAAATTTGCTTATGAGAATGTTGTGGGATTACGTCAAAAGTGTTACTAAAATCAAGATACATCACATCTATAGTTTTCCCCCATCCAATAGGCTAGTAACCCTGTCAAAGAAGGAAATTAGATTGGTTTGGCATGATTTGTTCTTGACAAATCCATGTGGCTATTACTTATAATTCTACTAACCTCTAGATACTTACAAATTGATTATTTAATAACAATACTCTTTACCACCTCAATTTACCATCCAAACTTTGACAGTGGTGGCGATACTTTTGAAGTGGATGCTAATGAGTACATTTGTTTGAGAATGCAAAATACCTCATTTGCATGTGCACAAATGGATATTTTTGAATGCAAAAATCAGTTAACTGCATAAAGAAGTATACATCTGTGTATCTAAACACAAATGTTCTCTTTTATGTCTTCAATGTTTGCAAACTCTTTCCTCATTCCACAATGTGGGAATAGAAATAAAGTAATTCCTGAACCTGGATGTCTTGAGAGGGCAATGAAACCATAATTGCTGACCCAGCATGCAACATTTCAAAGTAGTTTGGAGCGCTGTTTCTAAAGCTGCAGAAGAGGATGCATTTAGAGGGATTCACTTGTGGCTGCATGGATGGAAAAGGGCTATTCATCTTAAAATTATGTTGTAAACAAACGAAGCTACCCATCTTACTATCAAACACCTAAGATTATTAAAACTGAAAAAATTAAAAATCTTATTCCCACGACTCTATTTATACTCTGGGTTTACTCCTTGTGTTTATCTTGACTGGGGCAATGAAAACCCCTGAAATCAGTTTTATTTCTGTTTTTGGTTGGTTTCACTTTCAGGCTTTTAGCACCACAGTGGAAATGTTTATTTAACAACTGTTTTCCACTTCTACTGATCTTAGGTTTTATAAAAAAATTTTTTATAAAAAAATAAATTTAAACCAAGTTTAAGTTGACAGTTTCCTCGTGACAGTTTTTGCAAAAAGGTAAGAATGAGTCTTATTCAACATACCCTTTCTATTGTCAGTTGCAAGTTTATTAGCAATTTTATTTCTCCAAATATATTTTATAGTGGAAAGCAAGAAGCTAGAATATAATTTGTTTGGCACCGGACATCTAGTTACTTGAACTTTGTGTTGACAGTTCTTTGTATTATTTAGTAGAACGGGAACCATTACAGAGCAGATACTTCAAAAGAGCCAGGGATATTTGGAGCTCCTTAAATAAAGTTTTGTCTGTGCGATCTAGTCTACATCTGACCTTTACCTCTGTCTGAAATACTGCTCCCAAAACCAGGCTTTCCATAAATTATTTGTTTTGGACAAGACAAACAAATCTACCATCTATGTTGCTACACAAAAATGTTTATTATTGTTCTTAAAGTACAATTTTTTGATGACTAGATTGCAGCCAAATACCAAACCCAATAAAATCCATGCAGCTCCCACAGGAAGAGCACATTATAAAAACTGGAAAGGCAAGTATGTGAAGGACTCTACAGGATAAGTTCAGCTATCATTTAACAAGCCCAGGGCTTTCAAAAGAAGGCATGTTCACACAGAAAACAACATACCATCAATGTGAGTAACTCAACATAACAAGGATCAACATCTGCCTACTGCAACCTTTCACATGTGTAGATTTCAGTTTCAAGATCTTTGCCTTTTGGATTGGTTAAATTGCACTGAACTTTCCATATTAAACAGTGACCATTTCACAACACCGCTGGGACAAAGATGATGGCTCTATCCTTAACCTTAAAACAGACAGACTCTCCCGTAGCACTAAACAGTGCTCATGCCAGCAACCTTTTAAAAGATTTTACCTGCACAAACTTCTCTTTTTCCGATAGTGGCATCAACTAACAGCACCAGCAGCAGCAATCGGAGGCAAGTTAGGCCATTACTAATTTTAGCTAACAGGTTGCCAACACATGGCTTATACTTTTGCAAGAATGGAAGCTAAATAAGATGATCCAACTACTTCCTGACAGAAGATCAGTGGTAACATCTAAAGTTAATTTCACACAGACTGGAATTCAAACCACTGAACCACTTTAAAATGGTTAATATCTGGCTCAACAGATCTGGGAAGTGGGGGGGAACCACACCTTGCCTAATCACAGCCCAATTATAAAGCAACGTCCATAGACTGGTGGATCCATATTTCTGTGCTTTAATTTTAAATTGACAAAGGTTTGGAAATATTTTGCAAAGAATTTTAATTAGGAGTAGAAGCCATTTTAGAATACAAATTTAGCTAATCCCATCCCTAAAATCTAAATAAAAATCCCTCAAAATAAAAAAATCACAGCACTACCATGATGATTGATCATTTCCCCTGACTCTTTCTGTCTTGTCTATTTAAATTGTGAACTCTTCAGGGCAGGGACCGTACACTGCTTAGCTCAAGTTCTTGGTTCACCCTCAGGCCCTATCACAATTAACAATAATCAGCCACATCATGTATGTGGCTCAATTCTGGACCCTACCTCCTGAAAAAGTCTGCCTGGAATTGTATAACGTAATATCAGACATAGAAGCTGGCCAAGCAGTAATAAGTAAGGCTCCGTGTTTGTCACGGAGGTCACGGATTCTGTGACTTTCCGTGACTTCTGCACAGGCTGGTGCACCTGGCCTGGGGGTTGCCAGAGCAGTTAATGCAGCCCCTATGCCAGGCGCACTGGCCGCTGCTGCGACAGTCTCGGGCCCTTCCGCCCCCCAGCAGCAGGAGTATGGGTGGATTCAGGGCTGGGGGTGTGGGGTGGTGCTTACCGTGGGGGGGTGGGGGTGGGTGTATCCCTGGAAGGGAGACAGCAACTCCCCTCCCTCAGCTCCTAGCTCCATGTGCTGCTGCTGTCACCGCCCTGAGGCGCCGCCCCTGTGGTTCCCACTGGCCACGGTTCCCAGCCAATGGGAGCTGAAGAACCAGGGCTTGGGGTGGGGCAGGGCGTAGCGGAGGCAGCACATAGAGCTAGGAGCTGGGGTTGCCACTTCCCTGGAGCCGGGTAGGGAGCCTGCCCTAGCCGCCGCACCTCCCTCCCCCCCGCCAACCGAGCAATGCTGGCTATTCCTTATAACCCTATTCTAACTCCAGGTGTTTACACACCAATTGTTTAATAAATTATTCCAGTATCTTTCCAGGTATTGAAGTTAGGCTGATTAGTTTATAATTCCCCATAGCCTCTTTTTCTCCCTTCTTAAAGATAGGTACTACGTTTGCCCTTCTCCAGTCCTCTGGGAACCCACCCATCCTCCAGGAGTTCTCAAAGATAATTGCTAATGGTTCCAAGCTGGCTTCAGCTAGTTAAATAAGTAACCTGGGATGAATTTAATCAGATCCTATCAGCTTGAACACATCTAACTTATTTAAATATTCTTTAACCTTTCCCTATTTTGGCTTGCATTCCTCCCCCTCTTGTTCTTAATATTAACTGTACTGAGCATCTAGCTACCATGAATTTTTTTTTTTTACTAAAGACTGAAGCAAACAGGAATTAAAGACCTCATTTTTCTTGATGTCATAAGTTATTAGCTCTCCTTCCCCAATGAGTAGAAGAGACACACACTGTTTCATCTTTCTCTTGCTCCTAGTGTATTTAAAGAACGTCTTCTTAATTGCCTTTTATGTCCCTTTCTAGTTGTACCTCATTTTGTGCCTTAGCCTTTCTGATCTTGTTCCTACATGCTGTGCTATACTTTTGTACTCCTCATCAATTTGTCCATGTTTCCATGTTGTGTAGGATTCCTTTTTGGATTTTCCAGTCATTAAAGAGTTCCTGGTGGAGCAATATTAGATTCTTATTATCCTTCCTATCTTTCCTTCACATTGGAACAGTTTGCAGTTGCACGTTTAATATTGTCTCCTTGAGAAACTGCCAGCTCTCCTGAACTCCTTTTTCTATTAGATTTTCTTCTCATGGGACCTTACCTACCATTTATCTGAATTTGTTGAAGTCTGCCTTTTTTAAAGTCCCCTGTCCTTATTCTGCTGCTCTCACTCTTTTCTTTCTTTAGAACTATGAAATGATAACTTTCACCCAAATTGCCTTCCACCTTCAGATTCGCAGCCAATTCCTACCTATTGGTCAGAATCAAGTCTAAAATGTCTAGCTCCCTGGTTAATTCCTTTCTGGAACAAAAAGTTGTTCCCCAATGCATTCCAAGAACTTATTGGAAAGTTTATTTTTTGCCATATTACTCTTTCAACAGATGTCAGGGTACTTACAGTCTCCCATTAGTACCAGGTTTTGTATTTTGGATATTTTTGTTATTTGTTCTAGAAATGCCTCATCCACTTCCTCTTTCTGATCTGGTGGTCTATGGTGGACCATTACCAGAATGTCACCCGTATTTTTAACCCCCTTTATCTTAACCGAGAAGCTTTCAGCTTGTCTGCCTCCCACCTCCTTCTGGACTACAGAACAAGCTTATATATTCTTGATGTATAATGCAAAGCCTCCTCCCTTTTCACCCTGCCTGTCCTTCCTGATCAAGCTATACCCCTCTATACCAATATTCCAGTCATAACTTATCACACCAAGTTCCTGTGATGCCAATTAAGTCATAATTTAGCTTATGTACTAATATTTCCTGTTCATTCCCCATACTTCTTACATCTGAGTACAGACATCTATGGATGTTGGGCAGATTCCCCCTCTAATTTCTCTCTTGTAATTTTCCATGTCCTCCCACCCCCCAACATCTAACCCTGTGGTATTGTCACTTTTTTTTTTTTTTAATATATATACTTACCTGTGGGCTTTTATCACATGCCCCCTTTGAACCTAGTTTAAAGCCCTCATTGGGTCAAAAGGAGCAGGTGACAAATGATTACTGAGCTTAGTTCAAGAATATATAGCAACTGTTTCTGCCTCTAGTTATCATGGAGAGGACAATGCAGAAGCCATGCTTTTGATTTCTGCAAGACCTCATCACAACAAAATTATTAGCTATTTACAAGTATGCAATTTAAACAAAAGTGATGGCAAATTAAATTATTTAACAACAGTTACAAACCTTGTTCCTCATTTCTTGGACCTCCTTTGGGTTAGTGTTCAATGGAACAAACAGGTTAGGGACAGCAGAGGTGGAAGTTCTATGTCCATCCTCTTTAGTCCACTGCAATGCCAAGAACAGTTCAATAGTCAGAATTGCTGTAATGGCAAGGAACATTAATAGCAGCAAATTTATGCAACAATTGATCATGCGTTATATATAAATGCAGAAAACTGAATCAATGGTTACATTCTATTC